>NC_072435.2:70312500-70937500 GCF_028878055.3 Symphalangus syndactylus
GACAAACAAAATTGTCTAAAAGTTTTAATTGTAGTTGATAAATTCTGAAAATGGAGTAACTTTTAAAGGCTCTTTCACACAAAAATCCTAAAGAAAACTCATAAATAATTACTCTCAGTAAACCCCCTCAAATTTTTAGAGCTTTTTTCACTTTATTTCCTTGATATAAAGTGTTAGTTTTTACGTAGATTGAAACAACCTATTAGAAAATCTTGCCAGGTGTGTTGGCTTACCCCTGAGGTGAGCGGATCACCTGAAGTTAGGAGTTCGAGACAAGTTTGGCCAACATAGTGAAACCCTGTCTCTACTAAAAATACAAAAACTAGCCAGGGATGGTAGTAGGTGCCTGTAATGCCAGCTACTCAGGAGGTTGCAGCAAGAGAATTGCTTGAACCTGAGAGGCGGAGGTTGCAGTGAGCCAAGATGGCGGCACTACACTCCAGCCTGGGTGACAGAGCAAGAGTCTCAAAAAAAAAAAAAAAAAAAAAAGAAAAGAAAATATAATAGACTGACTCTATATTTATTTGTACTGTTCTATTTAAAAATATTTTACATAATTTTTAACAGACTTTGCACCACAGAATGTCCAGGATATATCAGGAAGGAGCAATGAGGTAAGTGTTCCTCAAAGTGACAGTTATAAGTGACTAGGACATAAAGAGATGAATCACTTGGTCATCATATTGATCTGAATTCCGGGAGGACATAGATCATAAATTTGAAGGAGAAAGGCAATGCATTTCTGCAAATGGATACTGCTTAAAGTCCCTAACATGCTCCTTGAAATAAATGGGACACAAAAGAGGTTGTGTTACCCTAAAGAAATTTTACCTCCAATCTTGGCAGATTTCCAAATTTTTGAGACTTAACCATCATCTTATATTAGAGTGGCTTTAAGGGGACAGGCAATGGGATATTCACTGGATGTAAAATCAGATGATTTTGGTTTGAAAACAAGCCTTTTCACTTACCAACTTTTTAACTTTCAGCAAATCACAAAACATCTCAAATTATTAATTGTCATATTATCTGTGAATGACATATATATACATATACAAGCCAAGAGTGTTTTGTAAGCAGTGAATTTCTTTACTGCCATATTCAATAAAGCAAGCAGTTGTTAGGTGATAGTCATTCATTTATTCATTCAACCACACTGTTATGTTGGGTGGAGGATACCGACATCCATGAAAAACAATCCCCTAATTTCAAGACATGTATAGTCCAGAAAGGGTTGTAGACTCAACTTATTGTGGCTCACAGATGTATTTTGTCTGCTAGCATATTTATTTAAAGTTGGAATTGTAAGGCCTTTTAATACCCTCTCCAGTTAGTCACATGCTCAACCTCTCCTTTTCTTACATTAACCTGCTTTAGTCAAACAAGGTCACATACTATAGGTACTATCTTTAGTCAAATTATTTTTCCAGTGGATATGCCTTATTTATGTTGCAGTTTGACACTAAAGCTACATTCAAGAAAATGTTTCTCCATGCAAGCTGTTGGAATAACATCCATAAGAATTCAGCCATTCTTATTTGTATATTTGTCCAAAATGCTCCTTTTCCCCCATTTTACTTCTAGATTATGTATATCTGTAAATGTTTCTTAGATTTACTTTGCTACATTATAGTTTTGCCAAAACATACCCCTGCCAAACAGGATACACTTTTCTCACCTCATTCTGAGGCTTCTGTTTCCCACAAACTTAACAATGTAAATTAGATCCTATTAGGTTGGTGCAAAAGTAATTATGGTTTATGCCAACTAAGCAACCTATACTAATAGACTATTCCAGTCTTAGCTAATTGTTCCCTTTTCTGAATTTCTATGATATTCTGAATGCCTATACCACCCATTTGGGAATGTAACCACATTTGAAAACATTTCTTTAGCTATTTCATGTCAGCATACCTTTCTAAAACACGTTATTTTTTGAAAATAGAAATTGGGTCTTAAATTCTCTTGTTTCTAGATCTTCTCCCAGTGAAATCTTGGTGAAATAAATTGACAAATAAGGAGTGAAAGATGACACAGCTAAATATGTGACCTCCAAAACATAGATAGTTATATTTATGGTATAATAATATAAAACTCAAACTATCATATATATATAGTAAAACTTATTCTTAATTCTCAGAATCAAGCTAAGACTAACTTGTCCACTTTCTTCATCCTTAAACAGAAGCATACATAGAATATATATATCCCAAGACCCAAACTAATTTTCTAGCAATCAACTCAGTGACTTACATTTGTAATTAGAATAGTATAATCTGTGGTGCTATATTATGCATTTGTTTCCATAGAGCACTATCCTTATGTTCTGATGTACTTAATAACCTCTTGATTTTGTATATAAAGTAATTTTCGTGATGCTGTGTCTCTACTTTATATAGTCCTGCTTATACATTTCTGCAGATAAAGCCTGTTGTGAAAAATTGTATGATGGAAAAACAGAGAATATTACTTTCACAATTTCAAATAATGCGTAGCTATGTAGTCTACTGCTCTCAGAGTTTCCATGTAATTCCTAGGAGACTACAATCCATTACTTTAATGTGCATGATTTTGGGACTACATTTGACCATGCTTAGGCAGGTCAGTTTTCCTTTGTGGTTTTATACTGTGCAGGACTGACCTTTTCTTGTGCACATTTATTTTCCTTTTATTTTCTTTAATGGCCTATTGCATGCTGGCCATTCTTAAAATGACTTCCAAGTAGAAAAATATGGATTTAGGATATTTTTATAACTACCCCCCAATGAAGTGATCTTTTCTGTGTGAACTGCAAAGAGTTACTAGAAAGCAAAGATTGTTATTGAAAGAGGACTAGACTTCAAATTAGAAGATCAAAAGGATCAAAAGAAGCCATTCAGTTCTGTCAATTAATAACTATATGACTTTGGTTGACTTTGCTAAATATTTTGAACTTAATTTTTTATCCATAAAATGGAATGATAATAATAATAATAATAATAATAATGCTAGCACCTTCTATGGAAAGTTGATACAATTTAATAAAATTTTTAAGCGAAAAGGTTTGCAAATTTTTAGCATTACAAGAAATGTACGTAGTGTAACTCATAAGAATGAAGAACAATGACTAAAGCCTTATATTTGGCACCATCTGTTCTCAGAAATCCACAGGATGAGCCACACAGAATAACAGCTGAGTATACTGAACTGACCTGTAGTATTACGCAAAGTCAAAATGCACTTCTTCATATGCAGAAAAGGTGAGTTAGATATTTGAATGGTGAACATGTAAGCACAAAGTAAGTTTGAAAATAAGTTGAAAATTAGAAAATTCAGCAATATGTACCCCCAAATTAAAATTATATATAATGTATTATATGTGTTGTGTATACATATAAGAAAATTCCATGCAGAAAGAGCAACAGATGAAATGTGAAAAATAAATAATATAATGGTGACTGTTCTAACAGTGTCCAAAACTCAGGAAGTTTATTTCAACAGAAGTGAAACAAATAATCACTAAAAAAATGAAGAGCTATGCAATGTAGTAGTCAAGTTACATAGATGGGAAGCTGGCATTCATAGGAATTTAAGTAAAAATTCAATCTAGTCATGCTGCTATTAGGCGTGTTCTTAATTTTGTTGGGTTTTTTTAATATAGTGCAGTGGTCAAAAACACTTATGACTAAAAGGTAAATAATATAACAAAAATCTCTTGTTGGACAAACCACAAGACGGATTTAATATTTGGTCATGTGGCAGTGACCAAAGGCATCTTTTTACCCTTTATTTACTACAATCTCAAAATTCAATTTGGTACTTCCAAATTGCAGGATGAGATTAAAGAATGACACTAACAGACTAATCTAGTATTACAGGAGTTTTATTTAAACTATTGTATTTCTTGTCATTAGTGAACTTACTGTGTATTAAATGATAAATTAATCTGAGAAGCATGCAAAGTTATAAAATTAACTGCTATAAGTGCTATGTCAGAAAGCTGCTGACACTATTAAGCTTATAAATTTGGCATTTACTTTTTTGTGTATGGCAGGGAAATTACCCTGAGAAGGTAATAGCTGAATTGAATATATAAAGAAGAAAGTTAAAAGTGGCGGGGAAGATAAAATAAGGAGGAAGCATTCAGGCATAAGAGCAGCCTGAATATAGCTCATAGCCTCATCAAACGGTCAGTGAAATCTGAGCACTGAAAGCAGCAGGAAGAAAGGAGAAACATTCAGCTACAGGGGTAAGTAGAATCAGCCTTGAAGGCCTTATGTGTAGGCCCTGTCAAATATTTTTGTTTTATGAGTAATGGCACATATGTAGGTTTTGTAGCAAGAGGTGACATATCTAAACCTACATTCCATAAAATACTGTGGTTTCAACATGAAGAAGAGGTTTAATTGTGCAATATTGGATATGGAGAGAATGGTTGGGGATTATTGCAGCAGACAGCAGACCACACAGCAGGACCAGGGCAATAGAAGTGGAGATAGAGAGAAGACTGACTTAAGAAATACTTAGGAAATAAAGTCAATTAATAGTACTGAACTCCATGTTGGAGAAAAGGAGAAAGCAATGTCACAAATAATTCCTGATTTTCTGGCTTGGATGTTGATGCTAGAAACACCAAAAAAAAAAATTAATTGAAGTGAAGGGGGTCAATATAAGTTTAGGGGTGTTGACTTGTAGGTACCTTTGAGACATCCAAATAGGTAATATTGAAATCCTAGCTGGACGAAAGTTTTTGAGTCCAGAAATTTCAAAACTATAAATATAAATTGTGGAGTTATTTGCATATATGCATATATAATGTAATAGAATTATTGAACTTTTAGACCTATTTTAATTTGATAATCATTTTGCCATGTTGTGAGAAGTTTTTCAATAGAAATTGGCTGATCAAATGCATTCGTTCACTGAGAGAGCCAGGAGTTGAACTGATTCACAGATGGGGTTTGGCTGGATGAATGTGACAAAGTAGCAAAAGGACCAGGTAATTGAGAGCATTATCAAGAGTCTATTGACATATGAACAGTAGATTCTAACTAAATATAGAGATATTTGAGGACACAGAAGAAGGAAAACATGAAAGGTGGTCAGCAGACATAAGATGTCAATGAGATTACCTGTAGAAGTAGCTGAAACGGGAGAAGTTTGAGATCAGAATGTGATGTGATTTAATTACTGATTGAAGATGGGGTACTTACAGGTGCAGCGATGTACTCAATCAAAATAAATGAGATGGTAGAGTGGAAAAGAAACTCATTGGCAGTGAGGTCAAGGAGCTGAAGAGGTTGCATGTTGAGAGTTCATGCCCCAAAATGAATAATACGAAGGAAAGATAAAAAGATGGAGAAATAAAGATCCAATAGCTCACATGCTTAAGAATATTGAGAGATCAATAACATATGCCATTGCAGGAGCTTTAAAGAGGTTATCATTATAAATGCTTCTGGTTCTCTCAGTTTTGAATTTAAATAACAAATATTTGTACATCAGAACCTAGTGCTGTTGAATATTTTACATTCCAGCTGACATTACACTCCTTTCTCCCATTACCCATTTACTCATCCCACCCCAACACACACAAGAAAATACAGCAAATAAAAATAAGATTTTGACAGTTCTATCATTAGGAATCAATGAAGACAGTCACAAGATACTTCCTAGTAAGCTCTTGGACAGATAAAGGAAATGTAATTAAGATGTTGACTAATTTAATGACGTATATTCTCCAGAGCATATCTACTTTTACTGCTGTTGCTATTTCCAGACCCTATTTTCCAGCCAGTGATTTTTTTCATCAGTTGTGATATTCACTTGAAACCTTAATCATTCTCAAAGATCCAGCTCTAAAATGGAAACTAGGGCTTTTCCCTCCATCTGAAACTCACTTGAAAGAACTAAAGCTGCTGTGTCAACTGCTTTCGAGAATTATAGAGGGCAAAGCAAGGGAAGTGCTTAAGAATAATGTAAAAGATTTTTATTCTAAAACACTGATTACCTAGACTATTCCTGTGGAAATTTAAATGCTGAATTTTCAGATCCTAGGTTGAAATGAGAGCTAGATAGGCAATATGGCCTTGGTAAGAATCTCTAATAAGGACTCTGCCATCATAAAATGAACTGTTGGTGGCATCTAAATAATGTACTATAAATTAAGTGGGAAGCAAAATTTTTATGCCTAAAACTCAAATTTTTAAAGGGTTCTATTAATTAAGGTACAATTTGTGGTTAACGCTATTTCAATAAATTTGATTGTTAAATTCTATTTTTATCTAATACTGTCTATACACTTTTATGTTTGTCCCTGGCTTTTAAAACATAATCCTTATTCAGTCTCTAACTACATCCTCAGCTCATCTCTATTGGTCTCCTGGCTCTATCATTTTCCCTATGCAGCCTATTTTATAAGATTCTCCAAAATGTCTCCTCATTTTTGCAAATGCTTTTCTTCCTCAGAATAAAGTAAGGTGCAGTGGTTCCACCATTGATTTCCAAGCTATGGTAGGCAGAATAATGCCCTTGCCCCTGTACATGTCTATATGATAATCCAGGACCCTGTGAATATGTTACATGACAAAGGGGAATTAAGCTTGCAATTGGAATTAATTTGCTATTCAGTTTTCCTTAAAATAAAGAATTTACTGTGGATTATCCAGCTGGATCCAATGTAGTGGCAAGAGTCCATGAAAGTGAAAGGAGACAGAAGAGGGCTCAGGGCCATATATATCTAAATGTGCTATACTGCTAGATTTGAAGATGGAGGAAAGGCTTTGAACCAAGAAATGCTGGTGGCCTCCAGAAGCTAGAAAAGGCAAAGAAAAGATTCTCTCCTGGACTCCCTAGAAGGAATGCAACTCTACTGACACCCTGACCTTTACCCAGCAAGACCAAGTTTGACTTCTGACCAGTAGAACAATGATATAATAATGTGTATTGTTTTAAGCCACTAAGTTCATGAAAATTTATTAAGCAACAAAAGAAAACTAATACACAAGCGTGTACTTATATGTCTGTCAGCAATTTTCTGTCTTGGGATCCTCATCTTCATTAATAACTTGCCCCAGTTTTTAACTCACATCAGTGACCAAGATTGTTAGCAAATCCACTTCAATTGGTGTACTGCACAGTAGTTACAGTTTTCCATTACTCAGAGGAAATAGAAAAATAAACAGTGCTCCTGAAAGGAAACACTAGAAAAGCTGGCATTAGAAATGATTAGAGAAGGATCACTTCCCTTGACTTCTGCCCACGTCATTCATATTGTCTGAAGGACTGTTTGTCCTCATTTCCAGATTTTCTTCTCTCATTGCTAACCATATCCATTTGGAGTCAAATTCATTTGATTATACCTTTATTATCGCCCCAAGTCTGTTTATAGAATACCTCCTAGGACTGCATTATACCTATACCTTATTTTTGTTGTTGCTTATTAAGATAGTTTCTAAAGTGTCTCTTCTTCCCAAGTATTCCTCAACCAATTAGAAGAGAAATGTTTATCTTCTCATTTGTCTAAATAAACAGCAATCTCCAAAATGTAAAACTCAACTTATTGCTTATAATAAGCATCTGAAACATTTGTCATAAAACCATCCTAACTGATACTAACTGTGGTAAAAAGATGGAGAAGACAAGTCTGAAGAAGAGAAAATAAGAATTCTATCTATAAGACACGAAGTTTTAAACTTAAAATCATTCAACTCAATATAACTTGAAGCTATCAAGTATTAAATTATTTTTCTAAAGACAGCATCAAAGTCATGAATAGACTATCAATTTTTATACTGAGAGATGCTTCCAGAGTGTGAGAAAGTGCCTTCCTAAAAAAATTAAATATCCTCCTAAAAAATTTAAATATCACTCTAGAATGTTCATTATGCAATTTTCTTATCTTTTTCTTTCTGAGAAAGTATAAAATTAAGTTTTTTATGTCCAAAGGTGGTGATTTCTAAGTAAAAAAGAAACTGAGTATTTTTTTTTAATTTATGACACTGCTGTATATGGTGCATATTTCATGTATTTGTCCACATCTATAATTTTTATACTTTGTTGTATCATCAACACACAGGATTTCTGAGTTACGGAACATGGATAAGGGTTTAACGAATAAATCCTTTTCAAATTAATAATGATAATAATCATAATCATCTTTTTTTCATCTTTGAAATCCCAAGTCATAAATGCTCCAACAAAATATTATATATAGAAAACAGGGTTATTATAAATAGATTATCTTGAAAGACTATCACAAAAGCATTACCATAATTACGTACTTAAGAACATAATTATAAAATCTATTTGAAATAATTCATATATTGATAATACAGCTAGAAAATAGAAATATTTGGACTGCCCTTTCTGTGATAAAGAAATGTCATGATCCCTTCTTTACACCTTATACAAAAATTAATTCAAGATGGATTAAAGACTTAAATATTAGACCTGAAACCATAAAAACCCTAAAAGAAAACCTAGGCAATACCATTCAGGACATACTCATGGGCAAGGACTTCATATCTAAAACACCAAAAGCAATGGCAACAAAAGCCAAAATTGACAAATGGGATCTAATTAAACTAAAGAGCTTCTGCACAGCAAAAGAGACTACCATCAGAGTGAACAGGCAACCTACAGAATGGGAGAAAATTTTTGCAATCTACTCATCTGACAAAGGGCTAATATTCAGAATCTACAATGAACTCAAACAAATTTACAAGAAAAAAACAAAAAACCCCATCAAAAAGTGGGAGAAGGATATGAACAGACATTTCTCAAAAGAAGACATTTATGCAGCCAAAAGACACATGAAAAAATGCTCATCATCACTGGCCATCAGAGAAATGCACATCAAAACCACAGTGAGATACCATCTCACACCAGTTAGAATGGCAATCATTAAAAAGTCAGGAAACAACAGGTGCTGGAGAGGATGTGGAGAAATAGGAACACTTTTACACTGTTGGTGGGACTGTAAACTAGTTCAACCATTGTGGAAGTCAGTGTGGCGATTCCTCAGGGATCTAGAACTAGAAATACCATTTGACCCAGCCATCCCATTACTGGGTATATGCCCAAAGGATTATAAATCATGCTGCTATAAAGACACATGCACACATATGTTTATTGTGGCACTATTCACAATAGCAAAGACTTGGAACCAACCCAAATGTCCAACAACGATAGACTGGATTAAGAAAATGTGGCACATATACACTATGGAATACTATGCAACCAGAAAAAATGATGAGTTCATGTCCTTTGTAGGGACATGAATGAAGCTGGAAACCATCATTCTCAGTAAACTATCACAAGGACAAAAAACCAAACATCACGTGTTCTGGCTCATAGGTGGGAATTGAACAATGAGAAAACATGGACACAGGAAGGGGAACATCACACACTGGGGCCTGTTGTGGGGTGGGGGAGGGCGGAGGGATAGCATTAGGAGATACACCTAATGTTAAATGACGAGTTAATGGGTGCAGCACACCAACATGGCACATGTATACATATGTAACAAACCTGGACGTTGTGCACATGTACCCTAAAACTTAAAATACAATAAAAAAAAGAAAACATGAAGAATGGGGAAAAATATTAAAATTTTTTAAAAATGTAATTATTATTATTGTGTATTGACTACTGCCAGCATGGATGGAATATATTCCGTAGCTTGATGTTGATTCAGAAAGGTTTTTTGAGGAAAAAAAGATCTTCCGGAGAAACACAGTATTTTAAGGAATATTTTTTCTAGTCTGGTTGTCTATGTAAGAATGTAACATGTTGGAGAATCAGAATGAAATAAACTCAGATCAAATTAAAAAAACACAAAGCCCACTTAAAAAAAATTCTGAATCTCCTCTTCTCACCCTTCCTTATGGAGAGTTCAAGCAAATAATCACAGTTTTATTCCATTTGTGGAAAATAACTACTCACTAAGCATAGATATACATCGAAAAATAAGATGACTTATCTTTAATTTTTTAAAGTAAATATTTGTACTATATTAATAATAACCTTAATGCTACAGCTAAACTCAGGAAAGAGAGAATGTAGGAAAAAGAGAGGGAGAGGGAGAAATGCGGGTGAATATTTTGTACAAATAGAAGTGGCCAAAAGTCACTTCTGATTTATGTCAGAGTTCGAAAGTCGGGTGTTTTACCTGTATTTGAATAAACCCATTATGCCTAATTAAATGTTTCACAGAAATACTTGATGTACAATTACCTCATCTAGCCTGCTGCATAAGTCAATATTCTTCATATTCTGCATTTGAAGATGGAGTTCATGTCAGGCTTACGTTTCTAGCATCCTGAGTCATTAAACAATCTATCTAACTTGAGACAGAGTTTTTGGAAAATAAGTACCTTGTTTGTCTTTATACCACATTATTTCAGTTGTCAGGATCCCTTAATTAGTTTTCATGAAGAAATACATGCCACATAATGTGAGTGATGTTTCATTATTATCCAAAGTTTCCTACTGTAATTTGAATTGTCATCCAAAAAATTATAAAATAAAATAAAATTTCTGCATTCTTTAAAAAGTACAACTTCTTATATTCTTATTTACAGAATTGAATGACCCTCAAATTATTTGAAGCTTAATTAACTTCAGTTGCTAAAATATGAGCTTCAATTCTGAAAGCTTACTCCCTTGAAGAAAAACTTTGCCATATTTGTTATATATCCCACAGGATTATAAAACAAATTTGCTTTTGGGTTCATGCTTAGTTATAAATTTGGAACAATTTCCATGCTTACTAGTGCCATATATTTTCCATAGTCTAAAACCAGAAAAATATTTAAGGGAAAAGAGTCAAAATAATTAAGAGTAATTTGGATTTAAAAATCTCATCATTAAATCATAAAATAACTCTTTTATTTAATTGTGCTCCAACAATAGAAATCTACTTAAAGTGAAAAAGAATGTAGAATATGATCTTTAAATATTTTATATTATCTCTATGTTACGTTTTTTGCCTGAGCAGTTTAGAGCATTAGATGTTATTTTGATTTTTGTCAATTAATTGAAATATAAAAATCAATATTTCAGAAAAAAATCAAGTTGTTGATTTTTAATAGAGCCAATATGAAATTTAAAAAAAATTCATCTTTAGAGTTCTAAAATAATTAAGTAATCTAGAGCATCAGCTTCATATGGAAAACAATTTTTGTCTCTTTTGTTCACTAATGTATCCCGAGTACTTAAAAGGCTGTTCATAAAATACTAAGCAATCGATAAATATTTTTACCATACTCTGAACCAAAGCCACCACATACTCAACAAAATTCGCAATAAATTGTCATTCATCTCTCTGATTCTTGGACATCAGTGCTCCAATGTTTATTCATTCTCATCAAGCTTATGTAAATAAAATATTATTAATTGAAAATCATATTAAAATATAATAGACATTTTGGAAAAATTGTTTTTAAACTTTTCCATTTTTTTCTTTTTATATGAAATCTCAGATATTCAAAATATAGCATTTACAGTATCCATTCCATAGTCCATTCAAATTACTTCTCAATTCTGTTTTGTTTGAGTTCTAGTTGTTGTATTAAAGAATAATAGGTTTATAATTACTTCAGCAGTTTATATTGTTTCCTAAAATTGAAATTTCAAAAGATAAAGGTATTTGGATTTTGCCTTTATAAAAGCAACATATTTGAACTTTCTATTTAGCATTTTTTCTTCTGGCTTAGGTTTACACTTGGCATTCATTCCCTCTGATGCCAAGAAAATAGGAGATCTGATTATTTAGTGAATGTTGCTTTTTTAAACAAAATGACATTTAATCTAAGGATTCTGGTTCCTTCAGGTTTTATTCAGTTTCAGAATAAAGATATTGAGGTGAGAATAAACTTCAAATTGAAAGCGAAAGTAGTCCTTTGAAAAATGCGTGTTTAAAAAGTATACCCTTTGTGATCATTGATATTTAATGCAGAAACTCTATGTGGTACTGTGTAAGCCCAATTTATTCATCTCAGTACTTATAATCCCACTGCCAGACCGGAGTTCCAGACAACAGAAAGTGAGTGCATGTTTTATTATTACTTTTTAAAAAAACATTTTATTGAGGTCTCATTGACATACAAAAAGCTATACACATTTAATATATACAGCTCGATGAGTTTGGAAATTAAGTGTATACTTGTAAAAGCATCACTATACTATAATTCATAACATAAACTTATCCATCACCTTCAAAAATTTCCTCCTACCTTCTTATTTATTTTGTTTCTATGTGTGTGTGTGTTTAACAAGAATGCTTAAGATCTACACTTGGTAAATTTTTAAGTATACAATACAGTATTGTTAACTATAGGAACTATGCTGTAAAGTAAATCACTAGGACTTGTTCGTCTTGTATAGCCAAAACTCTGTACTCTCTGTAATCTTTGTCTAATACCCCCTCATTTCCCCCTTTGACATAGCTTTTGGCAACAACTATTCTACTCTACTTCTATGAGTTTGGCTATCTTAGATTCATCATATAAATTATACCACATAGCATTTGTCTTGTGTCTGGCTTGTTTCACTTACAATAATGTCCTCTAGGTTCATTCATGTTGTTGCAAATGACAGGATTTCCTTTCACAAAGCTGAATAATATCCGTGTGTGTGTGTGTGTGTGTGTGTAATATTTTCTTTATCCATTCATTCATCAATGGACAAGTAGGTTGTTGTGATATCTTGCTTATTGTGAAAAATGCTATAGTAAGCATGGGAGTTCAGATACCTCTCTGACCTCCTGATTTCAACTCCTTTGCATATCTATACTCAGAAATGGGATTGTTGGATCATATGGTAGTTTTATTTTTATTCTGTTTGAAGAAACTCCATACTGTTTTTTATAGTAGCTGTACCAATTCACATTCCCACCAACAGTGTACGAGAGTTCCCTTTCATACACATCCTTGCCAGTACTTATATATTTTTTTAAGTAGCCATTATAACAGGTGTGAGATGATATCTCATTGCATTTTTATTTGCATTTCCCTGGTGATTAGTGATTCTGGGTATCTTTTCATATACTTGTTGGACATCTGCATGTTTTCTTTGGAGAAAAGTTCATTTATTTATTTTTCTCATTTTTAAACTGGGTTCTTTCTTTTTTATTGACTTGTAGTTTCTTACATATTTTTAGTATGAAAATTTTAATATGATAAATGAGAAGAGAGAGCTTTATAATGAAATTATTTCATTTCTCACAGTATTCCATTTTTCCACTGTCAACAAGTTTGCTTTTTGTTTTTTTGTGTGTGTTTGTTTGTTTGCTTTGTTCATAGTGTTGAGAGGTTTTTTTCTTTAATGATCCATGTGTGTGAATATTCTGGAGAAAGTGCTAAAGAAATGTATTTCATATAAGTTTATTCAGTCCCAAATACAAGCATTCACTTCTGTGTGGTTTCTTTGTAGGATATGATCATTATTCACATCTGTTAATTAAACTGATAATGTTCAAAAACAAGATGTATGTATCTTGGACACCTACATGGTGTTTTTAAGCTACATGATATTTTAAGCCAATTATTTTGACTTGGGCTACTTTTTATGTTGTTTTTCTTCTCTCTTGAAAAAATTACTACTGAGGTTGTTTCAAAGAAGGTATTTTGACCCAAGATTTTATTGGAGATATTTTGAGACCATTGAAAAAAATTGTATCTCCCTTATCTGATTATAGTTTCATCCATTCCTAATGCCACTCTCTGGGGCTACTTCGAATGGTAAGTCACTTACAAACTGCCAAGTAATAAGCCCAAAAAAGAAGTTGTCGGATAACATCCCTGGACAACTGCAAGTAACTTTAATGTATCTACCTACAGACTTTCAAATAAATGCTCCCCTCCTAATTCTACCAGCTCCAATTCTGTACTTTACCTTTCACGGGAGAAAAAAAAAAAAAGCAAATTTTGGTGATTATTTTGAAAATAAGTATTATCTGAATTTATTTTTCCCTTTGGTTTCTAGACGAAAAGAATTGTCTTAGCCATTCCCGATAGTTCACAGTTCTTATTTTATTTTGCACATTTGTCAGCATCAATACCCCCCATATCTGTTTCCTACATAGACATATTCTATATGTCTAATTTTTCTAATATTTTTAATATTTAATATTTGACTGGGAAAATATTGTATATGTAGAAAACGTAGGACCATCTTGTGTGTGCTTAAATTGTGTTCTAGATCTCATTGTTTCTTCCATTATTCCCTTCTCATAATGTTTTTAAGACTTGTTTATATTGTTACATGATATCCTGTTTACTATTATATTTCTATTGCTTTATAGTTACCCATATTTCACTTTTCAACTGAACTAGAAATGCAAACTTAGGTTGCTTCCATTTCTTTGAAAATTAAATTCCATTTCTTTGGAAATTTCTTTCCAAAATTATTGTTAAAATGTGTGATTTTCTTTGCGTTCCATAGCTGGGTGTGACTGTGGAGTACATGTACACTTCCTTTCGCTAGGTAGGGCAAGATTGTCCCGTATAATAGCTGTATTCATTTACACTCCTACTGGAAGCACAGGCTCTCCAAATTTCACCATGCTTGGAAACACTATGACCTGTGAAGTTTACCAACCAATCAGAATAAACGGGCATTACACTGTCATTTTAATTTGTACATTTCTGATGAGGTTATAGGAACCATTTCATTTGCTTATTACTCATTCATGTTTCTCTTTTTATGAATTACCACTTTTGCCTACTGTTTTCCATAGAAATTTCTGGGTGTTGTCTGTGAGCACATGTGTAGGCATTTGCATATTTTCTTGACAATTTTTAGAATTTAAAAGTGGTTATTTCAAAGAAGGAAGTATTTGTTACACTTTACCAAATGTGTCATTTTTTAAACTGAAATATTTAATTGTAATGCAAATTTATCATATCTTTCTGTTATAGTTGTCAGCTACATCTTTTTTTTTTTTTTTGAGACAGAGTTTTGCTCTGTCGCCCCGGCTGGAGTGCGATGGTGCAATCTCAGCTCACTGCAACCTCTGCCTCCCAGATTCAAGCAATTCTCCTGCCTCAGCCTACCGAGTAGCTGGGACTACAGGCGCACGCCACCACGCCCGGCTAATTTTTGTATTTTTAGTAGAGACGAGGTTTCACCATATCGGCCAGGCTGGTCTTGAACTGCTGACCTCGTGATCTGCCCACCTTGGCCTCCCAAAGTGCTGGGATTACAGGCATGAGTGACCATGCTCCACCTACATTTTTTATGTGTTCAGAATTATGCCTTTCAAAGTCAGTTTTTGATTCAGTCAGAATTCGACAGTAGTCTATTTCATAAAATTAGTCAATTTTCCTATTTTATTTCCTATTAAAGAGTCCATTTTCTGTACACATTTCTAAGTTTATTCGATTCCACTAGCATATATGTCTGTTTTGTCATAAATACGACACTGTATCTCTGACCTATATTTTAGTTTTCCTAGAGTGAGTTCTCTGATTTGGTCTTCTTTTTCAAAATTGACACAGCTATTCGCTCTAGACTAAATGCCTGTGTCCTCCCCACATTCATGTGCTACATCCTAATCCCCAGTGAAATGGTATTTGAAGGTAGATTTGGTAGGTGATTGAATAATAAGAGTAGAGACTTTATGAATGAAATTTGTGCCCTTGTAAAAGAGGCTTCAGAGAGCTCCTTTGCCCCTTCCACTATGTGAGAACCAAAGAGATAATGGCAATCTATGAACAAGGAAATGTGTCCTCACGAAACACAGAATTTGCCATCACATTTATTTTGGACTTCCCAGCCTCCCGAACTGTGAGAAATAAATATCTGTTGTTGATAAGCCACCCAGTCTATGGTATTCTGTGATAGCAGTTCAAATGAACTAATATATTATTCAAGAATATTTTATACTTTTATATAAATTTTAGCCTATGATTATAAAATTGTTCAAAAATTCTGTTAAGATCATATTTAGATTATACAAACTAACTTATTAAGAATTAATATGCTTATAGTAAGTTATTTCATCCATTGAGATTTGCTCTGTGGGCATGAAGAGATCTACATTTATCTATGTATTACTTTATGTCTTTCAATAGAGTTTTAATTTTATTTCCATAAATTTTTCCTACATCTTTACTTGGGCTAATGCATAAATTATTTTTAATTTTTGTTATTTGTGAATGATGTATTTTCCTACGAAATTGTCTGGTTGATTATTTGTTGTATAAGGGGCATTATTAATTTTTGTAAGTTAATTATGACAAATTAATTTTTTATCGAAAAGCTTTGTAAACTATTTTATTAGTGCCAAAAGAGTTTCAGGTGACCTATGGGGTTGATCAATCTGCAAAAAGATGACAGTATTTTTCTCCTTTCTTGTCCATATACTTATTTTTTTTCCTTTCCTATAAATTTTGTTAAAACACTTAATGGAATGTTGAAGAGTAATGGTGTTGAGGTACATGTCTGGTCATATTAATCTTAAACAGAACATAAATATTTCTTTCTACATTTCCTGTTGGTAGGTGTTTGGTACTATGGCTTTAGGTATGCTATGGAAGATCCCCTCTATCTGTAGCTTCCTATATTTTTTTCTTTTGTAGTCTTAACTAGATATTAATTTTATCACTTATTTTTCTAATTCTATTGAAATAGTTCATTGTTTCCTTCAATTAATATGGTAAATTGATACATTTTCTGTTGTGGAACAACACTTGCATTTCTGGAATAAATTCTAATTGATCATAATAAACTATTCTAAATAGTTTTTTTATTTTTGCATGCGTCATCACTTAAATGATCCAATTCTTCCTTTTTTTGTACTTTTGTTTTCCAATTGGAATTAAAATTACATTAACTTCATAAAACTAAGTTGAACACTTCTATTTCTGTATTCTGCAACTGTATATAGATGAATAACCTTAAATGTGGAAGAACTCCTTAATAAAATTCATTTGTTCTATGACATTTTATTGAGGAGAAGGGTCGTACTCTAATCATTATTTGAGTTTACTTACTAGGTTATGATCTATTCAAGTTTTCCATTTTTTTCTGTAACACTTTTGGCATTTTACATATAAATTTCCCACCAGTTTAACCATTTCTCTTGGATTTTCAAATTTTATTTTATATAATTGTTTATAATATTATTTTACTATCTTACGAACACTGTTGTGCCTGTAGTTAGTCATTTCTTTTTCATTCTGGATTTTCTCTCTTTCTAAATTGCTTCTATTTTTGTTGAGTGGTCACCTGATAATGGTCTAATTACTAATATTTTTAAAGAACCAGACAGTGAGTGGTTAAACTTCTCTTATTTTGTTTATTATTTTCTATTTCATTGACCTCTTACTTACCTCCTTCTTGTTCGACTGGATTTACTCTATAATTCTCTCAGTGTTTTACCAACTTCTTGAAATAAATGCGTATCTCAAACTTTTTCCTTTCCACTCTTTCTTGCTCTATATTTAATATACTCAAAACTATAAATCTTTCTCTAAGCCGGATTTTTCTGTATCACACAAGTTTTTACATACAGAGTTTTCATTGTCATGCATTGTAGTTTCTAATTTGTCTTAAGAAAACCCCTTTCACACAAAAGTACTTGGTAGTATACTTTTTAGTTTCCAGATGTATTAAATTTTAAGTAATTCTCTTGTTACCATTTATTTCATTGTGTTATAATCAAAGGAGTTAGTTTTTGATGTTTATGTTTTTTATTCATTGTTTCTTTTACCAGAATATGACATTTCTATTTGCATGTTATGAAATTTTTAAAGTAATCATAAATTCATTATCTGGAATTAAAATTGCTAATACATTTTCCTTTTGTTTAGTATTTGCCTGAAATACTTTTTTCTATGCCTTTGTGTTCAAACTTTTGTTATTCACTCCTTTCAAGTGGGTTTCAGACTTCTATTGTTTTATAAAGAATTTTTTAGGTTGATTGTTGTTCTATTAGTTATTATTAGTCATCTTATTTTAATTTTCTATCTGTCTCCCTTCTTAGTTGTTTTATATACCTTTATGCTTCCTCTTTTTTTTTTTTTTTTTTTGAGACGGAGTCTCGCTCTGTCACCCAGGCTGGAGTGCAGTGGCACCGCCTCTGCTCACTGCACTCTGCCTCCCAGGTTCACGCCATTCTCCTGCCTCAGCCTCCCAAGTAGCCTGGACTACAGGCACCCGCCACCACGCCCAGCTAATTTTTGTATTTTTAGTAGAAATGGGGTTTCACCGTGTTAGCCAGGATGGTCTCGATCTCCTGACCTTGTGATCCGCCCAGCTTGGCATAATTTCTTTCTGATCTGGAGGTTACACCTGATAAATTTTATTTATCTTGTGGTTACTCTTAACTTTATACAACTATGTAGACATGTATATATAATCTGTTCCTGTAAATTTCTTCAGCTTGACATATTCATATCTTCATCCAGAACAAAGAGATGCCTTGGCGCATTTTGTAATTTCCTAGTCTCCACAAAGTCCCTGACTCTCTACCCTCTCATCATAGTGTTATAATCTATAAGTCTAGCTAAATTGTTTCATATAGAAAAGTAGGTATGTAGATAGATAGATGGCAGATATATAGATACATATGTAGATATGCAGAATATTAATAAACAGATATGTAGATGTATTTAATCCTTATATTTTTAGTCATTTACTCAATGTTACTTTCAATATCATATGCAATATTCCTGAGTTCATTTTATAATGTTCGAGTACTTCCTCCAAAAATGTCATGAAAGTCTTTGGATGATAAACTCTTCAAGGCCTTGCTGCTATTTGTAATTTAACTCTTATACTTATTTGTAAATATTATACTTGTTTGTAAATATTTGTAATTTAACTCTTATACTTAGGTGAGTTGGTTCAAAACTCCTTTTCTTCAAAATTTAAAAAATGTTACTTTATTTTTTTTTTGCAGTCAAACATGCTGATGAAAAAATCAATGTGGTTTTGATTATTTATTTTAGATGAGCTGCTCTTCCTCTCTAGAAGTTTTTAGTAGATGTATTTCCCCTGTCTTTGAGTTTGAAATTCTCTGGGCCATTTCAGTCTGATACTTAATGTGTCTTTATTTCTGAGACATCTGAGTCATTACTTACTCAAATATTTTCATCTCTCATTTTTTTTCTCCCAAAGAGACTCACAAAATTGTTGAGAATTCTACTTTTATTCTAAAATTTCTTATTTTTTAACCTATATTCCTCATTTCCTTATTGCTTTCAGTACCATGTAGAAAAATTACTAACCTTCATCTTCAAACCTATTAATTTTTTGGTGCTGTTCGCTATGCTATGCAAAAATATCTAGTATCTCCAACCCACCTTTAATATTTTCCTACCCAGAGTCTCTCATGGATGTGTGTGTGCACGAGCTACAAGGGAGCGGCAGGACCGCTGTAATTGCAGTAGAGGTTGGGCACTTCCCTGGATTTGGGCCTGATAGGGAATCATTTCAGGCTCCACCCTTGACCAGGAGCTCTCTCCCATCTATTCCTCAAGTGTAGATGGAGAAGAGTTGGAGGAAGGGGAATATTCAGAAGCTGGTGGGTCTGCTTGAATCCCTTTTCATAGTTTTGCTTCTCAGGAAGCCTCTATCTCTACCCTGCCCTTGTTCCTTTATCACAGGCCAGTACCAACAGGCACTGCTGTTTTCTGCCTCTCATTTGCAGTGGGACAGGCAGGGATTTCTTAGGGGAAAGACAAAGACCATCCAGTAAGCTTTCCTTCCTAGCAGACCTTCCATTTATGGCCTCTTTGATTGTCGATTTATCCTCCCATCAATGCCAAAATAGCTTCTTTCTCTACAGATGTTTCAAATGGTCTATACTAGATATCAGGCTTAACAATACTCTGCTCTTTGCTTTCGTGGAATCTTTGGCACTGCGATTGGAAAAAGAAGGTGACAGACTATTGTTTTTTTGGGGTTTTTTTGCCACCTTTTCAGAAGTGACACCTGGAGTTAACTTCTCTGAGTCTCTTTTTTCTCCTTATTCACTTTTATCAACTCTCTATAAAGGGAGTAAAAGAGGTTTTCAGACTTCCAATTGTGGTTTGGAATAACTGAAATTAAATTTTCAGAGAAACAGAATTGCATGGGCTGAAGCTTAGACATGTGTTTAAGATCAGAAGGATGTTGCATGCATCACTCAGTAATTGTTTTGTATTTTAAAACTTTGATGGGTATACTGATGTGAAGCTGGAGAAGATTAGGAATAGGATGAGGCTCAGATAAATAATAATTTTCAGGGATGGTTTTGTATGTATAACTGGTAAAATAATATTTTGACATGACTGATTTCATGAGGCTGAGACAAAATTACTATATTTAAATGCCATAATTCTAATGAAGCAAATCTTAAATATTAACGTGACTCATTCGTGTATTGCCTACTGTAAGCTAAGCACTACAATATGCTTCTGCTTCTCAGACAGGAAAGTGTTTTCATATACATTGCCCTGTCTGATTCTTCAATTTCATGGCTTACTGAAGGACCCAGGTCTTCTGATTCCACAATCTTAACACTTTCTACCAGACACTAGCTGTTATTCCCTGAGCAGAGTTAACCCTGAATATAATTAATGATATAAGTTAAACATCTGCCTCTTTATTTCCAGTGCCCTCATTCTGATTCTCAGCTGTGCAGGGATCCCTTCTGAATAAAACTTCCATGGAAATGCCATGTCCACAAACTTTGACATCCACGGCCTCATGAATCCTCACCTCTGCCCCATTCACACAATGTCTTACTGGGTGACTGCCCAGCTAATTGGATTTGAAAATATTTTTACACAGTTACAGATTAATTTGCCTCTCCTCTCAAAGGGTATTTAGATAATTATCAGCAACCTCTGGTGCCTTAACTGAATGAATAATGAGGTAACTTCCAGCCCTGTGGCAGGGTTGGGGGAGAAATGTTTTTAATCACGGTGTGTGGGAGTGGCAAGAACTGGGCTTGACTGAACTGAATTGCACTGTGTCAGCAGCTCTGCCCACACAGCCCACACAACAGGTTACACTCTCTCTGAGTAATCAACCTACAGTCACAGGTATTTGGAGACTCGAGATTCAATTTCAAAAGATAAACAAATATCAACACTATTAGGACCACTGAAAACCAGGCAAATTTATACACATATTATTTATGTACATATGATATTTATAAAGCACATTATTATGAAATTTAATTTTATCCAAGGAGTATTTTAAAGGAATGTTAGTAATCTGATTTGCTCCTATGCTGTATAGCCATATTACATGAGAAGAATTAGGTCAAGTAATTGGATCAACTAACATCATGATTTTGAGGTTTTTTTTTTTCCATGAAGTTCTTAACTATGGCTTAAAATGCTGCATATAATCTACATCCCAGCTTATTCCCAGCCTTCTTCCTGCTCACTCAGCTCCAGCTGCACTTGCTCCTTGCTGCTCTTTGATTACACCAACTGTACTTTGGCATTTCTATCCCTTCACACTGAAATACTCTTGAGCCAGATTTCTTCTAGAGCCACACGTTCCTTGACCATCCCATATATCATGACAATCATACTATCCACTTCCTATCCCCACATCCCTGTTTATTTTATATCCTTTATTACCATCTGACATAGCACTTATGTATTTTGTTTCTTTCCCCATTACAATGTGAATTCCATGACAGCAAGGATTTTGTCTGGTTAGTTAAACTAGTATAACTAGTTTATTGAGTCCTAAATAAGTAAAATTGAGTCCTCAATCATTTTCCTAGTCTAACAAACTAGGAAACTACTTTGTTAAACTAAGAAAAAAGATTGAGCACTTAATAACTACTTGTTAATGAATAAAACAGTAGAAAATTGTTGTGCCATATATATAGGTACATAGGAATCATATAATTTTGAAATAATTCCATATCAACGAAAATAGAAAAAATGTTTATGAAAACGCCTTAAAGTACATAATGTTTTATATAAATAAAAGCATTATTAATTTTTTCTAGTTGCTGACACTTTGTATAGTTTCTAATTATGATTTTTAATAGTCCAAGATTGTGTAGGACTGACTTTTTAATCATCTGAATAATTTATATTTGAAAATATTTGGATATATAAGTGTGATGGTTAATACTGAGTGTCAACTTGATTGGACTGAAGGATGCACAGTATTGATCCTGGTTGTGTCTCTGAGGGTGTTGCCAAAGGAGATTAATATTTGAGTCAGTGGGCTAGGAAAGGCAGACCCCCCTTAATCTGGGTGGGCACAATCTAATCAGCTGCCAGCATGGCTAGAATATATGCAGGCAGAAAAAATGTGAAAAGAGTGACTGGCCTAGCCTCCCAGCCTACATCTTTCCCCCATGCTGGATGCTTCCTGCCCTTGCAGACAGCCTGTTTCAGGTCCTTGTGATCATGTGAGTTAATACTTAATAAACTCCCTATTACTTTTGTCCCTCTAGAGAAACCTGACTAATACAGATTTTGGTACGAGGAATGGTTCTAGAGGAACAGAATATTAAGGATGGAATTCTTCCATTGGGTTTGGTGTTTCTGGAGTTGGCTGCTTAATATGATTAGACCCCAAAATGCTAAGGACTCCACTTCTAATAGTGTGGAGAACACAGATAGTCCTTGGCATGAACTATTTAGAGAGTTATGCAAAATAAATGCATTTGACATTCCTGATTCATCACTCATGAGAGGCAAGTTTAGTGACTCTATACATAATACCTTTGACCATATGTGGAGAACCAAGAAACATAATGAAGCTGGTTGGTTGCTCCTAAGTTCAGTGGACAAAGTGATGCAAGAAAGGGATGAACTCAGGGATTCTGTCTCCTGGCTTCAGAAGTGGATACTGAGCCTCAAATCTGCTAACATTGCCCTGAGTGAGAATCTTATCTCCTGTAGAGAAAGAGCTGAAATTGTGGAATAATGGACACAAGCTTTTATCACGCGAGCTGCTGACCTGCAACAAAAGGTGCATGCACAGCCTTGCCAGGTATCTGCTGTTAAAGTGAGAGCATTCATTGGGAAAGAATGGGACCCTGCAACTTGGAATGGGGGTGTGTGGGAGGACCCTGATGAAGCTGGGGACAATGAGCTTGTAAACTCTGATGAACCTTTTTTGCCAGCAGAAACAGTTTCCCCATCGCCAGTAGTGGCAACATCCCCTCCCCAACCCATACTGCCATCAGCCTTTCTCCATCTTTGCCAGAGAAGATAAACTGTGTTCTGCCTGAGGCAACAGTGATGGCCTCCCCTGAGGCAGTTGCCAGGAAAGATAATATTAATTCTCCTCAGGAGCCACCCTCAACACCCCTGTTTGCTTCTAGACCTGTAACTAGACTAAAGTCCTGGCAAGCCCCTAGAGGTGAAGTTGAGAGTGTGACTCATGAGGAGGTGTGCTACACTTAAAAAGAACTGCTTGAGTTTTCTAATTTATATAAAGAGAAATCTTGAGAATAGGCATTGGAATAAATATTAAGGGTGTGGGATAATGGTGGAAGGAACATAGAGTTGAATCAGGCTGAATTTATTGATTTGGGCCCACTAAGTAGGGACTCTGCATTAAATGTTGGAGCTCAAGGAGTTAAAAAAGGTTCTAATAGTTTATTTACTTGGTTAGCTGAACTGTGGATTAGAAGATGGCCCACTATGAGTGAGCTGGAAAAGCCTGATCTCCCCTGGTTTAATGTAGAGGAAGGGATCCAAAGGCTCAGAGAGATTGGAATGATGGAGTAGGTTAGTCACTTTAGACCTTCTCATCAAAGCCAGGAGGGTCTAGAAGATATACCCTTGACCAATGCCTTGCAAAATAGATTTGTGATGGCAGTACCTGCATCTTTGAAGAGCCCTAGAATTGCTCTTCTCTGTATGTCAGGTTGAACAGTGGGAACCACAGTCACTCAACTACACAATTTAAATGCAGTTGGAATAATTGGATCCCAAAGTGGCAGGGGCCAAGTTGCAGCACTGAACTGTCAAAGGCAAGGTGGGCATACCTACCGTAATAGACAGCAGAGACAAAGCAACAATCAAAATAGTCTGATTTGTGTAGAGCTCTGGCGTTGACTAATTAATTATAGTGTTCCTAGAAATGAAATTGATAGGAAGCCTACTGCCTTCCTACTTAATTTATATAAGCAGAACACTTCTAGGTCAAATGGGCAAAAAAATAATTTGAATTATAAAAATAGATAATCATGGCTCAATTTCCAGACTTGAGCCAGTTTACAGACCCAGAACCCTTGAATGAAGGGAAGAGTAGGTTCCCTTGAGGAAGGAATCCACTACATTAGTGACAATTTATGCAGCAAATCCTTCTTCCATCCTTCCCCAAGGAGACTTCTGACCTTTTACCAGGGTAAATGTTCATTGGTGAAAGGGAAATGATCAGATATTTCGGGGACTATGAGACACTGACTCTGAGCTGACATCGATTCCAGGGGACCCAAAACGTCATTGTTGTCCTCCAGTTAAAGTAGGGGCTTATGGAGATGAGGTAATTAATGGAGTTTTAGCTCAGGTCCCACTTACAGTGGGCCCAGTGGGTCCCTGGACTCATCCTGTGGTCATTTCCCCAGAGCCAGAATGCATAATTGGCATAGACATACTTAGCAGCTAGCAGAACCCCCACATTTGCTCCCTGACTGGTAGGGTGAGGGATACTATAGTGGGAAGGTCAAATGGAAGCCATTAGAACTGCCTCTACCTAGAAAAATAGTAAATCGAAAACAATATTTCATCCCTGGAGGGACTGTAGAGATTAGCGCCACCATCAAAGACTTGAAAGACCCAGGGGTGGTGATTCCCATCACATCTCCGTTCAACTCTTCCATTTGGCCTGTACGGAAGACAGATGGATCTTGGACAATGACAATGGATTATTGTTAGCTTAACCAGGTTGTGACTCCAATTGCAGCTGCTGTACCTGATGTGTTTTTATTTATTGAGCAAATTAACACATCTCTTGGTACCTAGTATGCAGCCATTGACTTGACAAATGCCTTTTTCTCCATTCCTGTCCATAAGGCCCACCAGAAGCAATTTGCCTTCAGCTGGAAAGGTCAGCAATATACCCTTACTGTCCTACCCCAGGGCTATTTAAACTTTCCAGCTTTGTGTCATAATCTTATTTGGAGAGACCTTGATTGCTTTTTGCTTCAGCAAGACATCACACTGGTCCATTTCATCGATGACAAAACTGGGCTTTGGTAGAAACTGAATGTTTGACTATGGGTCATCAAGTTACTATGCAACCCAAACTGCCTATCATGAACTGGGTGCTTTCTGACCCATGTATACGTGTTTTTACATATATACACTTGTACTAAGAAAATATCTTCATTTTATTTCCTTTTCCTTTATCATGTGACATAAGATTAATTGACCGCACATCAGAATTTAAGTATTGTTAACTCTATGTAATAGTATTTGGGTTGGGGATTGATGTATTTCCAGTTGTATGTAGGACAGTTGTAATGTTATGAGTAAATATTGTTGCAGGACTTTTCCTTAGTTTAGCTGAAGACAGGGTTCTTGTCTATCCTATAGACATGAAAATTTAGGCTCAAAGATGATTTAAAGGGTGAGTAAAGCAAGGTTTTATTGGGTGAAAAGGGAAAAAAAAGGAGGAGGGGAGACAGGCATCCTCCTGTTTCAGAGAAGGATGGCCCCTCCCCACTGCAAAGGGCGTGAACTTCCCAAGGCTCCACCTCAATGGGCAGACTGATTGGAATTTCTCCAGGGACCCCCTCCCACCTGGCTCTCATTCCCACCTTTAAAGAAGTACATGTAACCGCTGTTAGATTCAAGGTAAGGAGGAAGATGATCTTAACTGCTTCCTGCTGACAGGGGGTGCAGTTTTTGAGAAACAACAGTCAGAGCTCCCTCAGAGGCAATTTAAAGGTTCCTGGCAGAAGGGGCCATAGTTTTAGAGGCTCTGGTTGCATGATTATTTGGAGTTTGATGGCCTGAAGGCAAGAACAGACAAACAGGGTTAATACAAAACATGTATCAAAATGAAACAAGGGGAAGGGTAAGGACAGCTCAAAAATTCCAAGGCTGTTTACCAGTTTGCACAGGGAGAGGAAGGCCAAAAGCCTGACTGGCAAAATAAAAACTTTACCCTTTTGCCAGCATATTGGGTTTCCGGGTTACCTTCCCCTGAACCTGATCCTAAGCCAATCAGCTTAAGGTTTGGGAAATTAACTCTTTCCATTTTGGAGGATGCATCTGAGGGAAGTGTCTCATAGTACAAAGACAAAATTATCTAACTGAAGAAAGGACTGAGGAGGAGAAAGGGAAAAGAAGGTGCTTTTCAAAGAAGTCCCAGCAGTTCAGGATGCATTTGGAAAGGGTACAGACTGAAGACGAATGGCTACCCACCTAGAAAGAGGGGAGCAGACATCCCTGGTTCCCTTCTCTTCCTAGCAGATACCCGGGGTACATGAGGGAGGGAAGGAAGTGTCCTCTTTCCCTCTTCCATCCTTGCATCCCAGAGACCCAGCAACTTTGGCAGGCATCACCATGAGTACCAAAGCAGCTTGCACCCATGAATCAGGGAGTGCCTAGAGAATGAGAATTGCCCACTCTCACCTATGCATCTATTCCTCCTACTGTCAGTAGCATTGGAGTTCCCTAGGCCTCATGTATGCCATGGATACTAACATGGTCTTTATCCATGAAACAGGAAGCTTGGGTTTGGCTTAATCAGCAGGAATCTGCCATGGTCACCTGTGCTGTGCCTTTTAACCTCCATTGCCATCTGCCTCTGGAGGTCTTAGATCCAGTTTTCTTTCCAGGGCTTTGACCCAAAGCTTAGAATTGAGTCTGGGACAAAAATGTGTCTCTGCGAGGGTTACATGTACTCTTTATCATAAGCCAAATGCTAAGGTAAAACTGTGGAACTGATTTCTTCTCCAACAAGGGAGAGGAAAGGATGTTTGTGACATACCCAGCTAACTGGTAGCTATAGTTATGCTTGCTAGGATTCGGGTGCATGGTTCTTGGATTTGGTTAGTTCTCTTGGTCTTACTTTCCCAAAAAAGGAAATCTTCACATGATGGGCACTCTATTTAGTCCCTATTTATTCCAACCCCAACCTTCCTATTTCATGGATAAAGGCCACATTAGTATCCATGGCATAAATGAAGTCTAGGGAACTGCAAGAAACAAATGATCATAGTACGGAGTTATTTAAATAGACTTCGGTCTTATAGTTGTTCTGTTTATTTGCATAAAGTGCAACAAGAATAATTATTTCTACACAGGCGTCTTGGATTGGCTTTGATGGAATTGTGTTCCACAAGGAATCACAGATAAGACATTTTAAAGCCTAGTCCAGCCATGGGTTTGCATCCTCAAATACCTGTGGATTAGGTGATTCCCTTCTCTTAAGGTCCCAAGATAAATTTGGAGCTCCTGGACCTGTTAGAAAGTGGTATTCTTTACTGACCACAGGTCAGGAACCCTCTACAGGGACTGTGTAGACAAGAGTATGAGGCCAGTTTCCCCACGGGGTTTTTATTGGCCATGAAAGTCAAGCTTGACTCCTTAAAGGGAAACATACCCTTCCAGTTAAAGCCTTGATAAAATAACCCTATCCGATTGTGTCCTGTTGCAAAAGAAAAATTGAGTCTTATTGCACTGATGCAAACAACTATATTGCCATAAGAATACTTACAGATAGTTTACAAATTCTAGAGGAACTAGGCAGAGAGAAACAAAGATGCTCCAAATTTTGATCATAGGAGTACTTAACTTAATTATTAAAGGCTGTAAATAGTTTAAAATAAGTTTCCTTGACTCTGAAAAACAAAACATGATCAGCAATATTCCAAGCAGAAGTCAAAAAGGTTGCTTCAGCTTTCTGAGTGCAGTCCATTTAGTCAACTCTTGTTATGCATGATATTCATAAGCATTTCAGCTCTTTATGAATTCTGTACATTTTCCTTTATTCTAATGTTACAATATCTAAAGTTATCAGAAGTCTGCATTTGAGAACACCTGTTAAAAGTTCTATAGCTCTTATAAACCATCTTTTGAAAAGGATTAAAGCAAGACAACAATTGTCTGTGAATAGCAAAATGTTAAGGTTAGTTACACTTAGAAACACAATTGACAAATTTATCTCCGTGGTTTGCAGTAACTTAACATAAAAACCTTATTTATGATTGGTAGCATATACTTAGACATTAGAATTTTAGACATCCCATACAATTTGGAACATATATTAGCATAATTCACCAAAAACCTAAAGATTGAGCATCATTTTGGCAATCCCATGTACCTAAACATGTCAAATAATCCTGTTTACCTATTTTTTCTGGACACTTCAGGGGCACTCTGAAGTATTTGAAAAGCCAGCTGCCAGGGAAGACAATTTTAAAATGGAAGTTTGATTTGGGGAATGCTATTAAATGTCCGAGGTTTAAAACACTTGATATTATGAAATAGAATTCCAGATTCTAATAATAAATAATTTGTTTTGCCAAAATGATGACTCAGAAATTTTAAAGAAGCAAAAACCTTTTATAACCCTTTTGAATTTAATTAATATGTTTACACAGAGAACATATTCTGCAAGATTAATTTCCACAACTTTTCCACCACTTGTTTGAACCTTTAGCTTTCCCTGTCTAACTGAAAACAATCCTTTAACCCTGGGCAAAAGTTTACATTTCCATGCCTGCTTATAATCTTTTACATAAAAACACATTTTATTGTTTTTGTACCTTTTGCATGTAAATTTATTTTCAGTAGTTTCAATTACACGTTATAATAGTAACTTCTACCAATTGTTGACTTTAAGGTAAAACTTGGTAAGTTGCTTTAATTGTGCATTAACTGCAACCAAGGTTTGCCTTCTTAGTTAAGAGCCTGATTAGTTCCATATGTCCCTAGGCCTTACCAACTGTGAAGCCAGCAAGTCAAATAGTTCTGAAAACCCAAAAAGCAGTTTGTAACCTTAAAACACTTAGAAAACCTTGCATCAAATATTGCAACAAATATTGCAACAAATATATGTTAAGAATCTTCTGAGAGCCTGGGCCTGGGAGTGTGCCAGGCAGTGGAGATGCAGTGATAAATGCTTGCTGAAGAACGCTAAGGGACAATGTCCAGAAAAAGAGCAGGCCTAACGGCATCTTTTTAGCAAGTTTCCTGGCAGTAAAGTGAAAAAGGATGAATGACAGCAACTTAGTTTACTTGCAGCTTCCTGTCAATTTAGTCATCTGAAAAAGAGGGGACTGAACTGTTTCAAAACAGAAAGCAAGTAACTGATTTTTAATGATTTTCCAATATTTATGATAGTACTAAAAACTTTAAAAAGTCTGTTTCCTTGGGAGACCGAGGTGGGCAGATCACGAGCTCAGGAGGTCGAGACCATCCTGGCTAACACGGTGAAACCCCGTCTCTACTAAAAATACAAAATTAGCCGGGCATGGTGGCGGGCCCCTGTAGTCCCAGCTACTCGGAAGGCTGAGGCAGGAGAATGGCGTGAACCTGAGAGGCGGAGCTTGCAGTGAACTGAGATCGCACCACTTCACTCCAGCCTGCGCGAAAGAGCAAGACTCCGAAAAAAAAAAAAAGAATTCTAAATTAAAGTAGCTTATAGATTAGTTGGGAATTCTCCCCACCCTCACCAATCCCTATAGATCCTTAAATTTTTGATTAGCCAAAACTTAAAATGGCTATCAAAGAACTGTCGAAGAAAATTGCCTCAGATCAGTTAAACAGTCAAGGAAGATGTTATTCAATAGTTTTGCGGTGGGAGTCAAGACTATTGGAGTGAAAAAGAGAGACTGAACTCAACTCCACTAAAAGAGAAATGGGAGAGCGTTTAAGTGCTGGGATGAGCTAGCGGAAAAGTACTGGAGAATGTTAGTTTGAGGTCGATCAATTTGATTAAGCCATCTGTGTTTGATGATAGGTGTTTATTGAAGTTGGCTCTTGCATTCCCACAGAAACTGAAAGATGGGAGCCCTATCTTTCTTGATAATTATATTCCAAAGGCTTGGCTCCCAGATCCCTGAGAAAGATATTTCTTAGTTATAAAACTGACAAGAGGTTAGGAAAAGACTCACACTTCACAGGGACAGGGAAATCGTTTACACTTGCAAGTTTTTTAAGTAAGTGATTTAAGAAAAGGAAAGCAAGGAGCCTACTGTAAAAAAGACACTTGTCGAAAGTCTATTCTAGCTGAGAAGAACATTAAAGCCATCTTGCTCACTACTAGCAATGGTAGTTCACATTTTTTAGGTAACATGAAACAGTCTCATATTTAACCTGGTTAAGTTAGATGAAGAGTTATTTTGATAGTTGGTGTGAAGCTGTAGAAAGTTCTGCCTGTGGCTCTCTAGTGGACCACATGTCAGGGAATGCTTTGTAATTTTTAGGTTGGTGAAAAAGTAATCACAGTTTTTGCCATAAAGTAATGGAGTTTTTCACTGCCATAAAGTAATGGCAAAAAACGCGATTACTTTTTCATCAGCCTAATATTAATTCTGTGTACCCTTTTCCCACAAAATACACATTAATACTTAGCCACGTATTTGGTGTCAGGGAAAGTTGCTACCAAAGGGCAATAGTTTTTTTTCCCCCACCTTATAATTTTGACCTAATGTAATCGTTCTTATGAATAGAATTATTGGGTCCAAAAAATAAGTAGATAGATCTAAGCTTAAAACATTTAAGTTTGAAAAATAAATCTCTTAGTGACATTTGTCCTAGCGATTTCTAAAAAAAAAAATAACCCAGGCACATTAAAATATTGAAGATTTTATTTAAGCAAACAGGAATTCATGAATCGGGAAGCGCCAAACGGCAAGTCGTTCAGGGCTCCACCAAAAGTCCAAAGGGGGAAACTTTTACAAGGTATAAAGACAGACACCTAGATAGACAGAAGCAAGACAAAGAAAATGACTGGGTGGAGAGAAGAGTCTCGAGGTAGAGGTTAGTTAGCTGTTTCTGATTAATTAAGCTTAAATTCTGTTTTCCTTGGCTTTGACCATTCACTCTGAGTTGGGTTTTGGTTTACATAGGAACCCAACGCACTGAAACTGTTTCAGCCTAATGACTTCCAAATTAATTATTTTAACAGAATCTAATTTGTGACACTAAGGAGTTTCGCATTAACAGGTAATATGTTCTCTGTAAAATTATATCATTATATTGTGCTCTTGTAACAAATGAGACGAAAAAACTTGTGTAAATACATTTTACAAAAGTAAATATAAACCCAGCAAGATTTTATATGTTGACAGTCACTAGTTGATTTTGAAAGCATTTAACATCACTAGTAATGTAAATGTAAAGAAACAATGTCTGTTTGTCAAAATAACAAGAAAATAGTAACAGAAAAATTTGTCTAAATTCATTTTTTATAAGAAATGTGAAAATTTATCATTTCTTTATTATTATTATTATTATACTTTAAGTTTTAGAGTACATGTGCACAATGTGCAGGTTTGTTACATATGTATCCATGTGCCATGTTGGTGTGCTGCACCCATCAACTCGTCATTTAGCATTAGGTATATCTCCTAATGCTGTCCCTCCCCCCTCCCCCCACCCCACAACAGTCCCTGGAGTGTGATGTTCCCCTTCCTCTGTCCATGTGTTCTCATTGTTCAATTCCCACCTATGAGTGAGAACATGCGGTGTTTGGTTTTTTTGTCCTTGCGATAGTTTACTGAGAATGATAGTTTCCAGTTTCATCCATGTCCCTACAAAGGACATGAACTCATCGTTTTTTATGGCTGCATAGTATTCCATGGTGTATATGTGCCTTCTCCTGCCTCCCTGTTAGGCATTGCAAACCTTCAGAGTTCCCAGTGAAAAGAATGTCTCTGATACTTTACGCTGAATTTATTCTAACATAGTTCATGAAGCAGAATGATAGAATTATTTCTTTACTTTCAGCTTATTTTTTTTTATTTCACACTAAAAGACCTTACTTCAGGCAATGTTCTATATCTTCTGCTTAATCTTGTGTCCTCTCTTTGACTCTGTATATCCAGCTGTGTGTGTGTGTGTGTGCGCGCGCGCCCGCACAAGCAAGCTTGCATTATTATCTTAGATTCTGGAGATCTCTACCAGCCATCTCTCTAGAATCCTGCCAGTACCCAGTGTGATAAGGAACAGCTATTGATATAGGAAAAACATAATGTAGAGCATTTAAACTAGTGCCCTTTATTGCCAGAGAAACCATGGTAAAATGAAAGATCTGAAGGAAAAAAGTTCACACACACACAGCCACGGACACACACACATGCACACACACACAGTCAGTCCTCAGGTACTAACTTCATACTTAATTCTTTGCAATAAAGTTACAAGTTATTGGCTTGTTTTTCTTTTGTTTTTGATCAAGAAACTAAGAATAATATAGCTTCTCTTGGCCATTAAGAATTAGATTTAAGTAACATTTTAGATCATCCCTAAAAGATCTCAAAAGGAAGTAAATTAAAACGTGGAGGCAATTGATTAAAGAAAGATTTCAGGAACCACAATATTCAGATTATGTTAGGAATTGTTTTCAAATACTTGTATTTTTAGTTATTTAATATCACTTTTTGCCACTCCTAAAAGTAAAATTTTCACTAATGCCAAAGTACTTTTATCATTTTATTGTGATGATAGATCTTCCTGGCTTATAGGAAAAATTTTAAGTGCTTAACAGATTTACAAAAGATCCAAAAACATTTTCCCCCAAAAGTAGGTTACTTGATTTTGAGTTACATGAAATTTCCTTATCTAATTTTTATTGTAAAAAATGCTTAAAAATGAAAGATAAGTTGTATCAATTTACAACACATTGACATTATTTTACAAATACTGTTGTCTCAAATTTAGAATCAAATTTGGTAGTTGTAAAATAAATGTCCTAATAAAAATATTTGGCCTGCTAGTAAATGACTAGCTAACCTATATGGTACACAGGAGCATGATATTTTTTAAGTCTGTAATGGTTCCACTCAGTTTCTATATTTTGAACTTAGTCAAACACCATTAATAAATGATCACTGCCAAAATACGTGACAATGATGTGATATTTTATCACATGCACAAAATTACTCTAAACAAAACAATGTATTTTCAAATCATAATAGAGTTAAGAAACTGTCCTGATTATTTTAATTTCATCTACTGCTGGTGAAATGTAACATTGATATGACTAATTTTTAAAGCTTGGGCATGAATTTTTTTTTTTTTTTTTTGAGACCGAGTCTTTGCTCTTTCACCCAGGCTGGAGTGCAGTGGCGCAATCTCGGCTCACTGCAAGCTCCGCCTCCCGGGTTCACGCCATTCTCCTGCCTCAGCCTCTCCGAGTAGCTGGGACTACAGGCGCCCGCCACCACGCCCGGCTAATTTTTTGTATTTTTTAGTAGAGACGGGGTTTCACCGTGGTCTCGATCTCCTGACCTTGTGATCCGCCCGCCTCGGCCTCCCAAAGTGCTGGGATTACAAGCGTGAGCCACCGCGCCCGGCCGGGCATGAATTTTTTATATTTTTTGACCCAATAATTTCCTCCTTGGGATAATTTTCAGGAAAAATCCTGCCAAAAAATAAAAAAGTGGACATACAGAAAGTGGTCAATGCCTTGTTACATATAATGGAAAGGAGGAAAAAGAAACAGAAATTATGAGTGACTTAGGGGAATGAATAAGTAGGGAACAACAATCTACTGGGATAATATGCATCCTTTTAAAATTTTAATTGCTAAGAAAATGCATCAATTTGAGAAAGTTACTTCAGAAAGAATACTATTCTATTAATTGTAATTTCAAAGACCTGTCTTCCATTATAGGCCATGTTAAATAAGAAAAATACATGTGGAAATTTTTTTTGTCTCTTCTTTTTTGTTTTGCTTAGTTGTTAATAATACACATAGATAAAATTTATTTTTAAAATAATGTACATGCCTAGGCCTCATCCCTAGAAGCCCTTAATTTCAAAAGTTAAAGGTTGCATACAAGGATCTGTATTTTTTTTTCTTCAAAGGTTCTTTGTATTTTATTTTTTTTGCACATTGTGCACATGTACCCTAAAACTTTAAGTATAATAAAAAAAAAAAAGATCTGTAATTTTAAACAGCAGCAACATTTTTTTTTAACATAGAGCTGGGATTAGAGACCAATACATTAGATGGAGTTTTTCAATGCAGAGATTCATCATTCAACTGTTCAAGTGTATTTTTATCAGGTTGAAAATAGTTACAGCACAGTCTGTGAGCAAAGAATAAAGTAAGATTATAAAGGTAGATGGAGACCAAATTGAAGCATGGATTATGTGATGTTAAATACACACACACACACACACACACTCACACAAGTTAACAAAATGAAATGAGACTACAAAAGGGAAAAAGGCAAATTAACAAAATGAAAACATTTGGTTTGTAAAGTGGAAAATTACTGAATTATAATTAATTTTTTCCCTTTTATTGATTTTTGTGAGAGCTTTTACTATTTTGTGGGAAAAAAATCTTATTTGTTTTAAAGAGAAAGAATCTTCTGTGGATAATGAACCAACATATTTATATCTTCAACTGAAGTGACAAATTTATAAATAACTCATGTGTGGTGTATACGACCCACACTTGAGAAGATAAATTAGAGAACTGCAGTTTCATTAACTGTTTAAGAGAATCAAATAAAAAACATGAGTATTAACTAAACCAACTCTTACCATATGATCCAGAAATTGTGCTCCTTGTTATTTACCCAAATAAGTTGAAATTTTATTTCCACACAGAAACCTGAACACAGATGTTTATAGCAGTAAGATGTCTGTGATAGCTAATTTTATGTGTCAACTTGTCAACTTGCCTAGATGCCCAGATATCTGGTTAAATAGTATTGCTAGGTATGTCTCTGAGGGTGTTTCTAGAAGACAGTAGCATTTGAATTAATAGACTAAATAAAGTAAGTTGCCTTCTCCAATGTGAGTGAGTATCATCCGATTTTTTGTGGGCCTAAAAAGACAAAAATGATGAAGGAAATGAGAATTCACTCTCTCTTCTTGACTTTTTGAGCTGGAACATTGATCTTCTATGGCCTTTAACTGGGTCTTATATAATCAGCACTCTTGGCTCTCAAGACTTTAGACTCAGAAACTCAGACTAGAACTAGTCTACTGGCTTTTCTGGGTCTCTGGCACACAAACATGACATTTCTCAGCCTTTCATAACCATGTGAGCAACTTTCTTATAATAAATCTCTTCTTATATATATATATACAATCTCCTGTTGGTTCTGTTTCTCTGGAAAACCTTGACTAATGTAGACTCTATTACTGAAGGTGGTTCTAGAGGAACAGAATTTTAAGAATAAGTTTTCTATATTGGTTCTGGGATTTGGGGAACTGACTTTCTAATCTGATTAGGTTTGAAGATGTGAAGACTATTTTCAGTAGTAAAGACAGCATTGATGTTCCATGGCACCAATTGCTGAGAGATACACAAACTATCTACATACAGTATTCTTAGTCAACCACTTATAAGAAGCAAAGAGCTGAGTGACTGTGTGTTTAATACTTACCAGAATTTTTGGAAAACTAACAAATACAATGAAGTTGGCTGATTGCTACTAATATGGCTAAAAAAGCAGAGAAACAAAAGGATGATCACAGAGATTCAAACTTGTAGCTCAAGTACCACATAAATGACCTGAAAGCTTCCAGGTGTCCACTGAAAGAGACCCTTATCTACTGTAGCTATAAGATTGAAATTGCTGAAAGTCAAATGAAGAATCTCATCCTGTAACTGGCTGAACTACAATGGAAACTGAACTCCAATATTAATTGGGAAAAAATTGGATCCTGTAAATTGGGATGGTAACATGTGGGAAAACACTGATGAAGCTGAGAACATCAAGCCCCTAAATTCTGAGTCTTCTTTGCCAGTGAGAAATATGTCCCCTACCTGCAGGAAGAGTGACCTCCCATTCCTAGCAGAAATGTCCTCCCAACTCCCAGCAGTATCAGCCTTTCCATCTTTTCCTTGTCTGAGGAAATGAATCCAGCATTGCCTGAGGAACCCATAATGACCTTCTCTGAGGCCGTTGCGATGCAAGACATTGCTGACTTTCTTCAAGACAAACCCCCACCAGCCCTCTTTCTTCTAGACCTGTAACTACTCACAAATCTCAGCAGATCTCCAAAGGTGAGGTACAAAGTGTGACCAATGAAGAATTGTCCTACACTCCAAAAGAACTACTTGAGTTTTCTAATTTCTACAAGAAGAAACCAGGGAACATGTATGTAGAAATGGATATTAAGAGTATGGGATAATGTTGGAAGCAACATAAAGTTAGATCAGGCCAAATTTAATGATATGAGATCACTAAGCAGAGATTTTGCATTTAATGTTGATGCTTGTGGAAATTAAAAAGGATTCTAACAGTTTTATTGGTTAGTTGGCTAAAACATGGACCTCATAGCCTGCAGTGAGCAAATTAGAAATGCCAGATCAGCCTTGGTTTAATGTACAGGAAAGAATTTAAAGGCTTTGGAAGACTTGAATGTTAGATGGGATTTTGTCATTGCAGATCTACTCATTTACACTGGAAGGGTCCAGAAGATGTATCTTTCTCTACTAGCATGAGAACAAAATTTGTGAGGGGAGCCATGGTATTCTTGAAGTATTCTGTGATCCCTCTTTTCTGTAGGCAAGACCGTGGGGTGAGAACTACAGCCACTGAATCAGGAATCCTAAATGCAATGGAAGCAACTGATTCCAGGGTGGAATGTTTAAAGTGGTGGCACTCAGTCATCAATGGAAAGGTAGGTGTAGTTGACATAGTGAATGGCAGAGTCAAAGCAGCAATAAGAATAGTCTGGCTCCTACACACCTATTGCATTGGCTAGTTTATCGTGGTGTTCCTAGAAGTGAAATAAATATTCCTATTTATTCCTACTAAATTGTTACTTGATCTATATAAGCAGAAAAGTTTTAGGTGAAAGAAGTAAAGTCTAACCTGAAACATTAAGACAGAGGCACTGCTTATCAACCAATTCCCAGAGTTGATCCAGTTTACAGACCCAAAGTCTTTCTCATTCCATTGCCCAGGCTGGAGTGCAGTGGCACGATCTCGGCTCACTGCAACTTCTGCCTCCCGGGTTCAAGCAATTCTCCTGCCTCAACCTCCCGAGTATCTGGGATTACAGGCATGTGCCACCACACCTGGTTAATTTTTATATTTTTAGTAGAGACAGGTTTCACCATATTGGTCAGGCTGGTCTCAAACTCCTGACCTTAAGTGATCTGCCCACCTCCACCTCCCAAAGTGCTGGGCTTGCAGGCATGAGCCACCGTGCCTGGCCCAGATCCAAAGTCTTTGGAACAAAGGGGAGGCCAGGTACCCTTGAGGAAGGATCCCAGTACACTACCAAAAATTTATATTGGTGATCTTTCTCCCAGATTTCCCCAAAGAGACTTATGACCTTTTATCAGGGTAGCTGTGCACTAGGGGAAAAGGAAATAATCAGACCTTTTGGAGAATACTAGACACTAGCTCTCAACTGACACGAATTCCAGGAGGCATAAAATGTCACTGTGGTCTAACAGTCATATTATTGGTTATAGAAGTCAGGTGATGAAGCTTTAGCTCAAGTCTGTCTCACAGTAAGCCCAGGAAAAGTCCCTTACCCCATCCTTTGGTTATTTATATAGGCTCAGAATGCACAATTGGAATAAGTATACTCAATAACTGGTTCCCTGATATATGGAGTGAGGGCTATTATGGTGGGAAAAGTAAGTGGAAGCTATTAGAAATGCCAGTAAACTGAAAGCAACATTGCATTGCTGTAGGAATTTCAAAGATTAGTCCCAGTATCTGGGACTAGAAAGATGCTAGGGTGCTGATCCCCACCCACATCCCCATTTAACTCTCCTATTTGACCTATGCAGAAGAAAGATTGATCTTGGAGACTGACAATGAATTATTGTAAGCTTAACTAGGTAGTGGTTCCAATTGCAGTTGGTATATCAGATGTAGTTTCATTGCTTGAGCAAATTAACACATCCCCTGATGCTTGGTATAGAACTATTAATGTGGCCGGGCGTGGTGGCTCACGCTTGTAATCCCAGCACTTTGGGAGGCCGAGGCGGGCGGATCACGAGGTCAGGAGATCGAGACCACGGTGAAACCCCGTCTCTATTAAAAATACAAAAAAATTAGCCGGGCGTGGTGGCGGGTGCCTGTAATCCCAGCTACTCGGAGAGGCTGAGGCAGGAGAATGGCGTGAACCCGGGAGGCGGAGCTTGCAGTGATCCGAGATTGTGCCACTGCACTCCAGCCTGGGCGACAGAGTGAGACTCCGTCTCAAAAAAAAAAAAAAAGAAAAAAAGAACTATTAATGTGGCAAATGCCTTTTCTTTCATCCCTGTCAATAAGGCCCGCCAGAAGCTGTTTGCTTTTCCCTGACAAGGCCAGCAACACACCCATACCATCTACCTCAGGAGTATATCATACTCTCCAGCCCTATGTCATAATTTACTTTGCAGAAATCTTGATCACCTTTTCCTTCCCTAAAATATCACGCGTCAATTACATCAATAGCATTATGCTGATTGAACTTAGTGAGCAAGAAGTAACAACCACTCCAGACTTACTGGAAAGACAGTTTCACGTCAGAAGGTAGTAAACAAATCTGACAAAAATTCAGAGCATTCTACCTAAGTGAAATTTCTAGAGGTCCAGTGGCATATGGCATGCCAAGATATGTCTTCTAAGGTGAGGAATAAGTTGTTGCCTCTGGCCTCTCCTACAATTCCAAACAAGGCAAAATATATAATGGGTCTCTTTGGATTTTGAAGGCAATATGTAATTCATTTGGATGTGTTACTGCTGCCCATTTACTTAGTGACCCGAAAAACTGCTACTTTTGAGTGGGACACAGAAAGACAAGGCTTTGCAACAGGTCTAGGCTGCTGGGCAATCTGCTCTGCCACTTGGGCCATATGATTCAGGAGATTCAATGGCAAGTTCAAAGGTAGATTGGGATGCTGTTTACAGCCTTTGGCAGGAAACCATAGGTAAATCACAGCATAGATTCAAGATTGCAGGGCAAAGCTTTGCCATCTTCTTCAGATAACTACTCTCCTTTTAAGAAACAGCTCTTGGCCTGGTACTGGGTATTAGTAGTGACTGAACACATAACCATGGACCACCAAGTTACCACGCAACCTGAGCTGCCTATTATGAACTGGGTAGGTATCCACAGCAGCACTTCATCATCAAATAGAATTGCTGTATAAGTGAGCCTGAGGCGCAATTAAGTTATATGAAGAAATAGCTAAATGCTCATGGTTTCCACTGCTGCCACACTGCCTTCTCTCTCCCAGCTGCCTACACCTACGTCTTACTGAGGAGTTTCTTAATATCAGTGACAAGGGAAGAGAAAACTCTGGCCTGGTTTACAGATGGTTCTGCATGATATGTTGACATCACCCAAAAGTAGACAGCTGCTGGATTACAACCTCTTTTGGGGATGTTCCTGAAGAGCAGTGGTAAGGGAAATCTTCCCAGTGAGCAGAACTTTCAGGAGTAAATCTGGTTGCTTTATTGCTGATAAAGAGAAATGGCCAAATGTGTCATTATAAACCTAATACATGGGCTGTGGCTAATGGTGTGGCTGGATGGTCAGGGAATTAGAAGAAACATGATAGGAAAATTGGTGACAAGGAAATTTGGGGAAGCATATGTGGTTGGACCTTTCTGAATGAGCAAAAAGTGAAGATAAATGTGTTGCATGTGAATGCTCACCAAAGGGTGACCTCAACAGAGGAACATTTTCATAATGAAGTGGATAGGATGACCCATTTTGTGTATACCAGTCAGTCTATTTCCCCAGCCATTCCTGTCATCACTCAGTGGGCTCATGAACAAAGTGGCTATGGTGGTGAGGATGTAGGTCATACATGGGCTCGACAACATGGACTTCTACTCACCAAGGTCAGCCTGGGGATGGCCATTGCTGAATGTCTAATCTGCCAGCAGCAGAGATAAACACTGGTCTCCAATAAGGCACCATTTCCTGCCATGATTAACCCACTCTCTGGTGATAAGTTGATTATACTGGACTGCTTCCACCTGGGAGGGGCAACATTTAGTTCTTATTGGATTACAGATTTACCCTGGATATAGATTTGTCTTCCTTGCACTCAATGCCTCTACCTAAACTACCATCCCTGGAATTACAGAATGCCTTATCCACTACATGTTTTCTACACAGCATTGCTTCTGATCAAGAAACTCACTTCACAACAAAAGAAGCAGGACAGTAGGCCTATGTTTATGGAATTTACTGGTCTTACCATGTTCCCCACCATCCTGAAATGCTGGTTTCTGAGATAATGGTGAATGGCCTTTGGATACTCAGTTATAGCACTAGCTAGGTAGCAATACTTGTAAGGCTGGAATGAGATTCTCCAGAAGGCTATGTATTTTCTGAATTAGTGTCCAATATATGGTGCTGTTTCTTTCACAGCCAGGATTCATGAGTCTAGAAATCAAGGGGTGGAAATGAGAGTGGCACCACTCACTCTTACTCCTAGTGCCCCAATAACAACATTTTTGCTTACTGTTTCCATGACTGAATGCCCTCCTGGCCTAGAAGTCTTACTTCTAAAGGGAGAAATGTTTTCACCAGGGGACAAAACAATGATTCCACTGAAATACAAGTTAAGACTTATGCCCAGTCACTGGACTCTTCATGCCTGTTAAACAAAAGGCAAAGAAGAGAGTTACTGTGCTGGCTGGGGTGATTGACTCTGACTACCAATGCACAATTGGACTACTACTCTGCAATGCAGGCAAGAAAGAACGTGGCTGGAACACAGAAAATCTTTTACAATGTCTTTAATGTTACCATATCCAGTGATTAAGGTCAATGGAAAACTACAACAACCCAGTTCAGAAAGTTTGGGTAACCCCACCAAGTAAACCAGCTGAGGCGCTTGCTGAAGGTAAAAGGAATACAGAATGGGTGATGGAAGAAGGTAGTCATAAATACCAGCTATGGCTATGTGGTCAATTTCAGAATTGTAATTGCCATGAGTATTTGCTCCTTATTTTGTTATGTATACATTGTATGTATATATATATATATATATATATATATATATATGTATATAAATCTTTGTTTTCTTTTCTCTCATTTCTTTATCATGCAACATGACATATTTTGACTTTATGTTGTAGTATTTAAGTACTATTAATTTTATATCAGAATTTTTAAGTTACAGGATATTAAAGAGAAGAGTAATCATCACTCGAGGTATTTATCGTCTCTTCTGGTTTAGTACACTTTTGGACAAAAACACGATAATTGTATTATGTTAGACAGAATTTTGACCTCATTCTTGTCTTTAGTTGGAGATTATGGTTTAAGGAGCTGCTTTGGAAGTGCCAAGAGTGCCAAGTTGACAAGGAATGGACTTGTGATGTTAATTTTATGCATCAAGTTGACTAGGACAGACATCTAGTTAAACAATATTTCTGAGTGTGTCTCTGAGAGTGTTTCTGGAAGAAATTAGAAATTGAATCAATGGACTGAGTAAAGCAAATTGCCTTTCCCAATGTGGGTGGGCAAAATCCAATCTGAGTGTCTGAATAGAACAAAAAAGTAGAGGAGAAGGAAAGATTCCGCTCTCTCTGCCTGGCTTTTTGACCTGGCATGTCAGTCTTCTGTTCTTGGACTGAGACTTACATAAGTACTACTTCCTCTCAGGCCTTTGGATTTGAATGGGAATTTACACCATCAGTTCTCCTGATTCTCAGGCCTTCAAATTCAGACTGAAATTATATCACTGGTTGTCCCGGGTCCCTAGCTTGTGGATAGCAAATTATGATTATGGTACTTCTCAGCCTCCATAATCACATGAGCCAATCCCTTATAATAAATCTCTTTATATAATTGTGTGTGGGGATGTGGGGACGTGGTGATGTGGGCATGTGGGGGGTGGGGGGTGGGTGGTTGTATTTTCATTCTCTGAGTTCTTTTTCTCTGAAAAACCCTGATGAATACAACATCCAGTAGGTGAATGGATAAGCTGTGGTATGTCCAGAGAATGAAATTATTATACAGTGCTAAAAATAAACGAGCTATCAAGTCATGAAAAGACATGGAAAAACCCTAAATGTGTATTACTAAGTAAAATAAACCAATCTGAAAAAAAAAATACATACCATATGATTCCAACTATATGACATTCTGGAAAAGGCAAAACTATGGAGACAGTAAAAAGATCCCCCCCGGTCCCCGCTGAAATTAAGGGGAAGAAAGGATGAATTGGATTAACACAGAGGATTTTTAGGGTAAACTATTCTACATGATACTACAATGGTGGATGCGTGTCATTTTACGTTTCTCAATACCCGTAGAATGTAGAGTACCTATAGTGAGCTCCAACGTAAACTATGGACTTTGGGTATTAATGATGAGTCAGTGTAGTTATAGGCACTTCGACTGTAACGGATGCACCCCTGTAGTGTCAAATGTCCACAGTGGGGGAAGTTGTGCATGTACGGGGGCAGAGCTACATGAAAATCTGCTGAATTTTCCTGCGAGGCTAAAACTTCTTTAAAAAATAAAATACTTTTTAAACGAATGAATGTTAGGTTATCTGAGATTCACAACGGTGGTGACCACATCCTTTGATGATCTTAGTATTCAAATTGCATATTCAGTCATTGGTCACTTTGACATGACAGTGTGATAACAAAATCAATCTTGTAATATTAATTCTATCAAATTATTTAATTTTCAGAGAATAGTGAAACATATCATATCCTCTGAACAAAGTTTGGCGAAGAACAGGGAATTAGAAAATTTAAAATCAATATTAATGACGCTGAGCTCACATTACAGAACATTAGCATATCTATAGTTTAATAATGTTTAGGCATTTAAAGAATTAATTAAATTTTGGCAGTGGAAATTGGATGGAAGAAAGAATTTTTTCAGTAAGAAAAAAATTTAACTACATATTATAATCATCTGAAACTTCTATGGATTTCAATAATTTAATAGATTCATTTAGCTCTAAACGTCTTCAAGCATGTCATAAATCCTCTGAAGTCTCTGCTTTGTAATGTAGCCTATTAATATTCATTATAGCCTGACAATATTCATTGTCTAAGATAAGTTCACTTTTGCTATTCTATTAGTATGTCTAGTGATTTATTTCAAAGATAAAATGAATGTCTTAACTTTTCATTCATGACTTTTTAATCCTGATTTTTTAATCGAAATTTGATGGCAATTATTATCTATTACAATGCATTATTTCCTCTTCCTACACATTTTTCCTTTTTACAGTAAATCCAACATCCTGACATCATTAAAAATATTTTAATAGTAATTATATTTGGACAGATTCCCTTTTCTGAGCTGTTTCTTAATAGTCTCTTAATAGTCAACATGGAACATTTTTAGGCACAGAAAAGATATAGAAAAGATTTTGCTTTGCTTAGTCAAAAGTGTTGAATTCTCCAGTATTTTTTTCTTTTATCTCACCCCTCTCCTACCCCTGGATGGTGACATAGAATTTTATAGGGCAAACTTATATGTATTCCCAAAATACAAATGGAAGTCCAACTATGTATGGTGTGCTTCTGAAAGAGAGGTCTGTTACCCAAAGGTGAGACAGAAGCCATCTTTGATAGGGCATTTACAACTAGAGGCCTAGTAAATATTTAATCCACAAAAAAGTATGACAGGGAACATTATCTGTGGCAAAAATGTAAATGAACAGTTCTGCCTCTCTCATCCTTAACTTTATCACCCGTAAAATGAAAACAAAATTATCTGCCTCTAGAATTGCTGTAATGATTAACTTGGAAAACATAAATAAAAATTCAGCACTTTGGGAGGCTGAGGCAGGAGAATTACTTGAGGCCAGGAGTTCGAGAACAGCCTAGGCAACATAGCAAGACCCCCATCTCTATAGGAAAAAAGAAAATTTCAGAACTAATCATAAATGCTTTATAAATGTCAGATACCATAATACTTAATAATTTTAAAATCTCAGAATTATGAGAGAAATATAGGCAGATGAAAGAAGAAGAATACACTGGCTATTTGCCTAACACTTGAATGATAGTTAGAGCTGTGTATGTTTTTAAATCCTTTTATCCCAAATTCTTCATTTCATACAAGAGTCTGGTATGATACCATAAAACATAAAAATAGTAAAGTCTGTCGAAAACTGCACCACAAAGAAGAGAGCCAAGAAAATAATTTGAGTAATTTAATCGGATAAGATTCAAGTTTATCCCCAGCTCATTTGCCTTTTATTCTTCATTTCAGTTAGTTACATTTGCACTGGTTATCATCAAGGTTGTGCATGCGCCTTGAAATGTTCACAAAAGGTCCACGATACAGGGGTTTGTAATAGGCTATATGTTATATTCAGAATCCCAGGGGAACTAATAGACTCTGGAAATATTGATTAAGCAAGATGTAAAAATCTTATACAGTTTCGTCTACAACAGTTTTAAAGACACATACAAGCTTCATTTGCCACAAAACTCACAAAAAAGTAATTGATTAAAGAATATCTCTTTTATGCAAAATATACATTTTAGGATATAATTTAATTGATATTCTACTATATACTGACATTGCTTCTTGATCATTGAATAAAAAAATATTCTCATTGCCAGAATTATGTTTTCATAATATTTATAATTGAGGTAATAATGATAAAAGACTTAAACTATGAATAATATTGGTGAGTTTCATTTAAGCTATAACAATTTCCCAGAACTAAACAAATATGTGACTAAACATAGGTCATTTTTGATAAATGAATACTAACAATTTCACAACATAATTGACAAGCTGATTACATCAGAAATTTATAAGAAAATGATACAATCAATTTCATAGATTCAACCAACGAAGTAGAAATAAGGGAAATTAAGACAGAACTATACTACATCAGTATCACTGCCTTAAGTAATTCACAGCACAACCTAATGTGGGCCCATGAAGAGTAATTCAAAGAAGTGTGGGCCTTACTTGAAACTTCAGAGATGTTGATCATGAATTTGGCTTCTTTTGATGAGAAATGGCCAAGACTGTTGACCCATGCACACATGTTGGTATTTACAGTTGTTTCATGGACACTGGCCAGTCTACAAGCGGAGCACTCTCATGGGGAGCACCAGATGAGTTCCAGCCACAGTTCTTTTATAAGCTTTAAGTGCCTCATGAAGACGTGAGGATCTCTTCCAAGTGCAACCTGGTCACATCAGGGCACATTCAGCAGCAGAAGTCTGTTTCCAGTATAGTCCTTGGTATGGCTAAATTCCACTGTCCCTTTCTCAGCAGTCAATAATCCATGATAAATTCTGTACAACACTGTAGTCAATAACAGCAGCACCAGACAACATATTAATTCTTTTACCATAAATTTGTGTGTAATTATAATGTTCTATGTGTGGTGTTATCAAAAGAATCACTGTATCTCTAAATGTCATATATGTATGTCTGGATAAATACATTGCTGTACAACATCTCCAACATGCAGGTCATGCTCTAGGACTTGGGGATATAGAGTAATACATGTTTCGTGGCCAATAATAAAAGTGACAATTGTCTTCCTAACAAAAAATAAACATGAGAAATAGGAATTAATCAGCAGTCTCAAGGATCCCAAATGCCTTAGTAATATTATTTATCCCTCTATTTATTTTACGGCCTTTTTCTTCCCTCACATGCTCAATACACGAGACACACTATTGCTGTTGAATTCATAGGAATGCATAAATAGACTTTCTTCCACTCAGACTGAATATGACTCCCTAAGGATTTTGTTGGAGTGTAGTAATGAATGCTGGTTGCTAGGTAGTAGAAACTGACACTGCAGCAGGCAACCAAGTGCAATGGTGAAATTGCTGCTTAAACCCTGCTTATCAAAAAGATTCATAGTGCCGATTAACTTAGGCAGTCTACAGGGCATCATTAATTTATACACAAAGCAGAGAGGCTGCTCCAAATAGCAAAAAAAAGGTATGGAGTCGGGGTTGGAGGGAGTCAATATTAAAATCATAAACATCTTACAGAGGCATTTCTGTGCTTCATGGAGACAGATGGTATATACAGGAAAGACAGGGAGCTAAGACAGACAGACAAGAACAACATACAGGACAAAGCACCCGATTAAACACTGCCTGAAAATCTGATTAATCTTTTGATTCAGGAATTTAAGGCTAGTCAAAAAAGCCTTCTGTGAACACCAGTGACATTTGATGTTTGCACAAAAAATTAATGAATAAAAATAAAATAAGGGGGTAAAAAAAGACACAAGAGCTTTGGGTGATATTTGGCACTCTGCCTCTGAAAATGATGACAAACCCTGGTTTTTGTTTTTTTCTTTTAAAAGAGTCTAGAACCAAGCAGCAATTTCTGGCTAAACAATGCAAGCCTGGCTGGCAGTTACCTTTCTCTCATGTTTTGTGCCTTCCCCAAGTCATTAAGTAAGAGATCTGGCCTCGGCTTGCGTGTAACCAGTAATGACAACCTCTTTGCTGTTATCTGTGTGCAAACAACCAGAGACATTCAGAGCTCCAATACAGCATTTTTGAAGAAAAGTAAATCAAACAAGAAATTAAACTATTTAAAACATATATTTCTTTCAAATAATAAGAAAAAAATGTCAAGGAGAAAAGTGCCCTCCCTGCCCCACAATTCAACATGCAGAACAGTCGACCAATGTTTTCATATCAGCAGGATGGTTCGATGCAAGTACACATATCCTGAGCTATCCACAGTCCCCGAACTCTGCAACATTGCTTTCAGGTGATAGAGACAAGATGGTCCATGCAAATGAGCTGACACAAGTCATGTTGTGTGCAATCAAGATAGGAGCCCAGACATCTTCAGAATGGTTTACAGTCACAAGAAATAAAGTTCCAATGAAGTGGTTGGCATTTGGAAGCACACTGTTTTAAATATATCTCCCTGAAGATATGTTTATCTATTAGTGCACTGGTCAATATCTGACACTATCTGTCATTTTATTGCAAAAGGAGATCAGGGCAATTAATAGAAGAAATCTTAGCACTACTTTAGACAATCTTTAAAGCCTGGGTAAGATTCATTAGCTACCCAAGTGGCATTTCTGACTTCAAATTGTAGTATCATGCAAGATTTATACTGTATTAATGGAGCCTGGAGTAACTCTACATTTAATTATTTCCATTATGGGGTAAACAGTACTTGAATTAATACAATTTAGCCGACTGATGCAGTTTGGTTGTTTGGTTTACAAGATAGATGGGATGGGAGATCGAGAGCGCCTCAGAGGACAAGGAGAGTTGTAGGGTGATGTTACTGGAGAGAGCCTCAGAGCATTGCCTGCCAAGCCCGCTATGTTGTTTAAGCTTCGGGATTTTTCATATCCTTTTATGAAAAAATGCACAGACATCAGTTGAAATCAACCAGAATATAGACAGACAAATAATACCATGCAGGGCAATCAAAAGTGCTACTTTCAAGCTCAAAGAAGAATTTGTTTACAAAGAATTTAATATTGAGACAATTTATAACTCTAAAAAAATGAAGCTCACTGTAGTTGCCATTTTGAAAAGATTAAACCAGCCATCACAAATTATGGTTACAATACTTCAAAATCTATTTTTTTCCCAGATTATAGTTAGCATTAATGTAATTTTGGCATATAGAATACTAGAACTCATTTAAGAATTAGGCAAAGCAACTTAAGTAAGATATAAGCTTGACTAATATTTTTAAATTTCAGAATGTGTTCTTGAAAAAAAAGAGAAATAAGTAGGCTACTTTTTCTCTTTTCATTTCTTATTTCCTAAGCCAATAAAGCATACTTAAGTTTAAATGGACAACTCTTTTTCCAGCATATTTAATCTTCCAGCTTTATAGGGTTAAAAGATGATTCTTAAATAATGGCATTTGGTGCCATTATCCAGGTGATGTAGGATGGAATGCCCATTTCTAATTCCTTGGGTAAGAAAAGTAAAGGAAAAAAAAGAAAATGAATGAAATATAAATTAAGTCATTATTTCAGTGAAATAAGTTTGAATTTGATTATATGATGTTTTCAGCTGATTTCCACCCCCGACCTTCCCACCCAGGAATTGAGAATAATTTGGTGTTAATTCATCTTTTCTTTCTATTATATCACACCTTGATCTTTTGTTCATGATAGGCACGAACTTACAGAATAAAAGATGCTCTCATAAACTTTAGTCTTATTCGTTAGCTACTTAAGCAACCCTATCAAGGTCACCTTTGGAAATATTTGTATATTGTAGTATTTTTTATTACAAAATATTAGAGGCAGTTAAACGAGGTAGAAAGCACCTAGTATAAATTTTGAAGTGAAATATCTTGAAGCAGGGCAACTATTAACTAAAAAAGTAGTCATATTACAAAGCTTTGGAGATGAATGTTCTGACAACTTCTTGAAAAATTGTTATAGAACAGGAAAATGAAATTCTTTTTTGGCAATCAAAATTGAGCAAGTAGATACAATTCTAGTGGACTATTTGTCTCCCTTACACTATATGACTTAGTTTTTGGGTCCTAGTCAGACCTGGGTGTACTTGGTGAGTGTGTGAGAAAAAAAAAAATGGGTCCATTGTTTTTCTTTATGTACCTTTCAGCTATTCATCTTTAATTCAATCTTTTCATGGAACTTCCAGAGAAAAAGCCATGGATAGCTTTCCTCTTTTCATTGGAAGAGAAAAAGGGATGTATCTAATTATTTTATACATGAGAAGCCAAGACAGACATAGGTGTGGATTGCAGTAACAGCTCTCTTATGGGGTAAAGCTCTCTTATGGGGTGAAGCTGGACTGGATAAGAAAAGAAAATGATGAACATTCCCCTCCCCTCACAAAATGCACACACATTAACTTTCAGCAGACTAGTTGCTTTCTTAGAGATTTTGTAGATAGAAATTTATGTCATCCATTAACTATGATAAATGTTCTCTAGCACATAGTCTCTGCTAATTAAATCATTATCTGCCAGTGTTTTTTTAGTATTCTGAGCTATAAAACATGGGAGGTGGTATATATTTCATTTTATGTTGGTGAATGATGGAATAGTTAGTAGGAGGATATCTGAAATAATATTTAAGAATTGCAAGTAATTGGTCCCTAAATAGAAATTTTCACATGCACAGAGGGTTAGTTATTACTGCTCTTCTGAAAAGTGACTGAAAATATAACTTTGGGAATTGTAGAAAAAAATTATCCTATGCCATCGAAGTTGACTGTAGAACCTAAAAATGTAAACTAGATGATAAACGTTGATTGGCTTTGATTAAAGGCAAAGTGGTGAATATGCATGAACTAAATGGGCTGTTAATAATTATACATCATCGTACAGATTTACAACTCTGTTCTCTACAATCTCCTTGCTCCTACAAGACTCCCAGAAAGGTAAAATTCTCTTTGGCAGTTTTATAGTGTTCATGTCAGTAACATATAAAACTTGGTTGCCATTCTAAATGTTATCTTTCTGAATTATAGTTTTACTATAAATATTCTATTCTGTTTATAGGTCCTACATTTTTAATGACTATAATTTCAGTGCCTATTTGAAAAGGCTTCCTTTCTAATTTAATAACAAGTATTTATTAGTAAAATTATATATTATTCATACACATATTTTTTCTTTATTCTACATGTTCATTTATGACTAGAAAATTTGATAAAATGTTGCTTAATCAAGGTTTCACTCGAATAGCTGAAAATATAATTCATAAAACACTGTTGACCTTATTTTGAACTAACATCTAGATATACAGCATTCATTTCAAATAATTCTTAAGAGCATGTGCTTATTTGTGGCAATACTGAAGCTACCTACCCATGTGCTATTCACGAGCATGTTTTAGTTTATGTAACATGCTTTCTTGAAACAACAAACATGCATTCTAAGTATTGAGAGTTTACTCTTTTAGAGAATCCTTAAAGTTTTCTTAATATATGCCCAATTACATTCATATTTTTAGCTAGAAGAAAATTCAGTGGGAATCCAGTAATTTATTTTCACTTATAGAGAGAATTTTTAAATATTAAAATCAAATCAGCAGAGAAACCAACTTGAGGGATAAATGAAAGGATTATATAGAAAATAAATGAATAGAAATAACAGCAGAAGTCTATAACCTACATAAAGGGAAACAGGAGAAGAAATGAATAAATTTGTGATAGATAAGATAACCAACTGAAATGATTAAGTGAAGTTAGCCAGAAGTACTACCATGCTTAGTAGGAAAAAACATACAGCTACGAACTACTTAAGCAAGAAAAAAAAAAGAGTTGATTATGATAAGAAATGACAAACAATAAAAAACTCATGAATAAATTTTCAAAGATGTTCTCACTGATAAAAAAAAGAATTTATATTTGTGAAATAAGATTGCATGTATAAATTTTCCATGCAAACTAAATATCTTATTAATTGCTTTGCTTGCAAAACTTTGCAATTTTATAGTAAAACTTTGTATTTAGATAGTGACTTATAATTTGCAAAGCTTTTTCTTATTCGTGATTTTCTTTGACAGTTTAAAACTCAAAATATTGTCTAACATAGAAGAAAAACATTCTAGAGTTCTTTAAACACATAATCTTAGTATAAATATTGCATGTGATAATCTTATTGAATGCTGCTTAAAAATGTATGTAAATTTAACATGTATATACATTGCATATAGTGATTTAAGTTATTCAATGCACTTAGAACAGCATGTTCTATATAAAATATTAGTTTGATATGATGATTATTATTTAACGTATGTACATATATTTTGCTCAAATACTATGATAATGTATTCACTCTCTTCAAAATATATTTAAAGATTTTTCTAGCACATATTTAATGTAAAACAGTAAACAACCAAATAAATCTATTGAAAGGATTGAAATACATTTTGGTGCAAGAAATAGATGCAAACAATGGAAGTAATTGGAATGGAGAGGTATTTAAAATATTACTCATGAAAGGAACAAGAGTCCTTTGTCTTCTCTTTTAAGTCTCAAAGGCAAAGAAGCAGAGAAGAAAAATCTAAAGTGATCAAAAGAAATGAAGAGAAGTACAACATGGGCAATAAAATATTTCAAAGAAAAAGGAATCACAAAATAAATATTTGAGCCTTAAAATGGTAAATAATTCAATAGAGAGAAACTCCAATGAATAACAACCAAGCACAGTATTATCTAAATGCAGTTGTGCTAATATGAAAGTTTTAAAGTGGATTTTTATTCTAATTCAGTCAATTACCATAAGACATTATTATAGTTATTCCCCTATTCTGTCAACGAACAGAGGAAAAATAACTGTGGCAATAAAGCAACTGGAATTGTCAAAGTAGAAGCTAATAATAAAGCATACCACTTTTGACAAAAGTGGGTTATAATCGTCATGAGACTATTCTTAAAGGGGAGGAAAAGATCCCAATTGTCCTAAGGTTGTAAAGTTTACCAAAAGGGAATAAAAAACCTTTTAGGGAATAGTTTAGACAGTGGTACAATCAAAGAAAAAGGACCCACATGATAAGTGGAAGCTTCAGTATTCTGTTATACTCTTTACCAAAGATGCTCACCCCACAATTTTTATTCATTCAACCAAGATTTATTATCTTCTAGGTGTCAGGCACAGTTCATGTCTGTTGAAAAATAGTAATAAATGGATTTTTTTATTATTGGTCCTGAAGAAAAATTCTGTAAGTGCATTTTGTGAGTACACAAGTAGGCTTTGAAGTGATTAGACATACTGTTCCATATGACTGAGGATCATGGGCCTTTGCAACCTTGAGACCCTCAGATAAACCACTGGCAAAAACTACCCATGTACTGGATTAGAGACATTAGAGAATGTTTAATGCTTTACTTTGAGAAAAAAAAAACAAAATTGTTTTATAGTCATGAATTACTCATCAAATATGTGCACAGAGCCAATTAGTGAGTTTCATTTTTTGCAGTGAAAAAAGATAACTTTTATTGACTGCTGAGTATATTATATTAAAGTAATTGGATAAGTGATTTAACATTTACATATTCCATTCCAATTCTGCCCATAGACACATGGCAAACCAAAGAAGAGAGAAAAAACAATGAGATGTCTTTCAGATATGACGATCACATAGGTTATTATGTATTTTAACAAGTTTCTAAGGAGAGAAGATGTAATGGAGAGAGGAAAAGAGCACTGCACGCAGTCTTTCCTAGAAAATGATGAATGAGCATTTTACATTACTCCACGTATTTCCAACAGTTTATTGCTAAGTCACCTGTTATGATCTGATTAAATGCATGCCTACCTTTCCTGATCCCTCCATCAGAAGCACACGTGTAATCACCTGTCGTCAGTAGGAAACATGTTTCCCCTCTTCTGTTTTTGTCTCTGGTACTAGAGCGTCTGATGGGGAGCCTTTCTGGGGGTGATAGTGGTGGCTCACTTCCTGTACTGTCGTCACCTGATAACACTGGTCACAGCACCATGCCCATTGACAGACAGTGATGAATGAGGAAATGAGACAGTACAAAGAGTTTACACAGAATGCCGGTAGTCCAGTCACTCGATATACAAAACACAAGAATCACATCACAATAAGAAAAAGAATTTTTATCACTCTTCACGAAAAATTACATGGAGCAAAATGGAAATGTATTGAAAAGAATAGAAATGTTCTTTGGGAGATTTTAATTCCATTTTGGATTTTATCTAATAGGAAATTGCCTTTCATACAACTAATATGAACTCAAAATAAATGTGAAAATGAAGAAGCACGTGGATTATTGTCTTACAATTTTTGAAGTTATCTATTTACTCTGAATAGGAATAATTAAAAATGGAACCTATTTAAGAAAATATCTTAAGTAAACTTTGTCTTTGTGGTTATTTAAGATACATGCTTTTATTAATTTCTGAAAGCATTGTGTCCAAAACTCTTAATAAAAATTATTCCAAAGCACACAAACTCCGTGTCCAGGTAGTCAATTTTGAAGCGGCAAAATATTTTTGAGCATGCAGTGGAACAAGGCCAACTTCTCCAAATGTCCTTGAAATAAATATCTGTTTACTTCTGTATCCTTGCCAAAGGCTTTCACATCCTATTGGCCTAGATACTAGCTTGTTATTTCAATGTTTACTTGAGATGATAGTGTGTCCTCTTTTCCCATGCCCTTCTTAAGGGCTCTGCATAGATACTTGAGAATAGTTTGATGACAGCAGCAACACAAACTAAACTCTACCTTTCATAAATACGTTCTTAACAGTTGTTAGATATATATTAGCAGAATTTGCATAGCAATCTACTAAATAAGCATAAGGACTGTGAATGAAACTTATAAACACTTACAGACTTCAGCTCCAGCCACATTGTTTTTTCCATTTACCTCATTAAAATTTCTAGAAGCTAAGGAGGGACCTATGTAAATGATGCCTCCCTTTTTCTTAGTTTGTTTGCTTTGTTAGTTGATGTTACTTCTAAATTATGCAAAATTATTCACATAAAAATCGTCATAAGTCATTTTTCTGTAAGAAAAAATGAAATGAAATTTATCTAAGTTATGGGGAATCAATAAACCCTAAATTTTCCTAGTAGAGTAAAAGCTAATTAAATTGTTTAATCTGCAAAATATTTTACCGGTACCAGACAGTAGACAAGAGGTGACACTACTATTACTTCGGCAGCTGAATGTCAATTTCTAGTCGATCAACTCTACATTGTCTATAGCAATGGGGAGGAGCAGAGATTCAGCTAATCTCAAGCAGTAAATCATTCAAAATTCAGTTCAGAGAGAGAGCAGAACCCAATACATTGTGCCTAAAAAGGAATTCCACTGAGAAATTCAGCTTTGCCATTGAGTGGCCAAAGCAGATCATCTATTCCCTGAAAAATGGTGGGTTAATTATATTACATGGCATCGACCCTCATCAAAGGGGTTATAATGAGATGCCCTACTTAATTTAAGAACAATGAAAATTTAATCAACCCTCCAGGATATTACTAGGGAAGAGCTTTGTTATCAAAAAGGTTATCTTCCATATCACCTGTTTGGAGTTTAGGCCTTTGAAATGTAAGCATCCATTCTTCTTAAATAACTGCTTCTTGTGAATTAGGTTGAGATGCATGGCACCATGTGGCAGAGGTAAAACTGAGACAAACACACCAAGCCAAACGATATGGAAATCAACATTTTGAGGATGAAAGATGAAAAATGGCCAATATCATACCATCACATCGTGCAGGGAAACAAAGAAACATTGGCACAAAAGCAACAAACAGGCAAAAGAAAATATTGGCACCATCAGCAAAGGGCATTCCCACTAAAGCAGGAAAACTCTATAGACCAGCTATGCAGTCTTCTACTTGGGGTTCATTTAGAAAATGCTACAGTCTAGCTATCTATAAGCCTGACACAAACACACATTTCGTGAAGGGGTTAGGGCTGAAAACTCATGAACATTTGCAGGAAATGAGAATGACTGCCTTCTGCCTAAGGAACATACTGGTCTATAAAGTATTTAATAACATGCATTTGAAGTCCTGCCTTACCTGATCTGTTATGTTCCAGAAGTCGATTGTCTTTGCCCAGACACGTGTCACTCTGTGTACTATTGCAGGCCATATTTAATTCTGTCTTGCAAAAAGAAGGTGAGCTTGCCTGAGGAGCAGGAGGGATGTGCTTCTTTCTTTTCCTTGGAAGTTTCTGCTTTGCCATTGCCAAGGAGTAGTACATTCCAAAATTGTTGACAATGACAGGCACTGGCATGGCTATTGTCAGCACTCCAGCCAGAGCACACAGGGCTCCCACCAGCATGCCTGACCATGTTTGGGGGTACATATCCCCATAACCCAGGGTAGTCATGGTCACTACAGCCCACCAGAACCCAATGGGAATGTTTTTGAACTGTGTGTGCTCACTAGCTGAAGGGTCGTTAGGTTGAGCTCCCACTCTCTCGGCATAGTAGATCATAGTAGCAAATATCAAAACTCCTAGAGCCAGGAAAATTATCAGCAGCAAAAATTCATTAGTACTAGCTCGAAGAGTATGTCCAAGCACCCTCAGACCTACAAAATGGCGGGTGAGCTTGAAAATTCTCAGGATCCTCACAAACCTTACAACCCTGAGGAAGCCAAGTACATCTTTAGCAGCTTTGGATGACAGCCCACTGAGTCCCACCTCTAAGTAGAAAGGTAGGATGGCCACAAAGTCAATGATATTCAAGAGATTTTTGATGAATTCAAGTTTATTGGGTGAAAAAACAATACGGACTAAAAATTCAAAAGTAAACCACACCACACACACTCCTTCTACATACGTCAAGGCAGGATCCGTTTCAATTTCATACTGCAGAACAACACTTGTGCCATTGATGACTGGTTCTGTCTTGTTTTTAACAATATTGAAAGCTTCATGTGTTTCCAGGCAAAAAGTTGTAATTGAAACCAGGATGAAGAATAAAGAAGCAAAAGCAATGAACTGTAGAAGAAAAAGAAATAAAAAAAACCCACAGTGATCTGAATCATAATATACGTTGATTCAAATCTAAAAGCAACAATCCCTGTAAATAAAAAAGAATAACAGCATATTTAGAGGTTTCACTTGGATATGACCTAAGAAAAAGAAGATACATGTATGTAACATTAATTAGAGTACACAGGTAATGTATTTCAGGTTCTGTTTTAAGTTTTGCTTTATGTTGGAAAATAATTTATTGAGTTTTTTATGTAAGAAAATATAACCTGTAAAGAGAACATGAAAATCACTGTAAAGGAATTGCAAATGAAAACACAACAAAACAAAAGAGAAATTTTGACGACCACTTACGATCCTAGAAATCTTTATGCATATGATCAAGTTTTAAACCTTTAAATATAAGGTGCATGACACACTGATAGAAATTTGGAAGCTACCCAAATTTAACTGTAGATTTGTATTAATATATAAAATGTTCTGGATATCATATGGTATCAGCATGAAAAAAATCTTTGCAATATGTGCTGCCGTGTAAATTACATCAACTTCAGGTGGAGACTTGTCCAAAAGTGCAAATTTAGGGAAGAAGAATAAATAAGACTGAAAGGAGAAAAACCCAGTAAAGGAGCAATTTAAATGAAAATGTCTTCCTCTCTTGAAAATGGATCTCAAAGTGTTAGAGTAACATACTATAAAGTTGAAAGAGTTTTCTTAAATTCAATTCATTTCTCCAGCCAATAATATATGACTACACACACACACCTACCAATACAGAATAATAAAAAAGCACTCATATAGTTCTTAGTAGTACCATATACTGTTGAAAGTAATTTACATCATTAATTCACATCAATCCTCATAACAGCACTACTCCTACTGCATTTTACAGTTCAGGGATATCAGGACAGAAAGTTTAAGCTACTTTTCCATGGTCATAAACTACAAAATGATAAGCCTGAGTCACTAACCTGACAAATTTAGCTCCAGATTCTGTTCCCCTCACTTACCAAACTCTCAAATGCAGAATACAAATGTGCTGAAAACCATTTATTTATGCTGGGATCACATACTTCTTAATATTAAAGATCTGAAAACTTGAAATCCAGCTGTTTGAATGAATGGCACTGTTATAGTCAGCAGTGCTAGAGATCACTAGTAATCTGAGATAACACTCAGGTTTAGCATGCTAAATGAACACCAATAGGTTCTTCCTTAAATGTCTAAACAAAAGAGTCATTCAGGAGAAGGAAGTTGTCAGTCAAGCAGAGGGAGGTTCTTACTTGAAAATAATAGAGTAATGCTAAATGACGAGTTAATGGGTGCAGGAAATCAACATGGCACATGGATACATATGTAACAAACCTGCACATTGTGCACATGTACCCTAAAACCTAAAGTATAATAATAATAAAAAAATAAAAAAATAAACCTATAGCTGGAAACTTCAAAAAAAAAAAAAAAAAAAAAGAAAAGAAAATAATAGAGTGTATCCAAAATCCAAAGTTGCCCCTAATATCTAGTCCTCAAGCATGCCATTGGGAAGAGCTGAGACAGTTCAAGAAGAGATTGAAACCACCTCCCTTTTTACCTGGTTGAGTTTTAATCCACCAAAATGTAAGGGGTATACAGAAGGACTAAAATATCTTAGAACTGTAGCTATCTGCCTTAAAGAACCACCTCAAATTACGGAACTTCTTCTACAGTGTGCCAGTTAGTACATCAGCTGTATAGTATTCTAAGGCAGGTCATTTTCATGGCTTTGACTTGCTCTCTCATGCACATTTTCCAACTGCTGTAAGTTTTGGCAAGGTGGTCTGACCATTAGCTTTCCCAGACATTTTATGAGATAATAACATTCTTTTGTCATTCAGTTTTCCCTTTGTACAAGTAAATGTACTATTCTTTTTTAATCAATCATTTGTCATAACACTTGGTATCATTAAGATCCTATGTACACATTAAAAGATAACCTTTCGGAGGAAGAATCAGTTATCCTCTATTCATAAATTACTTCTTAATCTAATCCCAATTTCATCTATAGATTTAGGAGTCATGTTTATTTCTTATTCCACCTAAAATCTTTTGTCATTAGAGTCCTACCAATATGTACCTACTAACTCCCACCCCTCGACTACACTCTTCAACATCCCTACCTTAGACTAAAGCATTTCAGGCATTTACACACTCAGAAGAATCTTCCTAAAGCCTTTATAGCTCACGACCTCCTTAGTAATGAGATGTGTGTGTGTGTGTGTGTGTGTGTGTGTATTTGTGTGTATTTTGACAAAATTTTGGTTTCTATGCAAATACTTGTGCATAAATAAAACATGTGAACAGCCTATAAATATAAACAGTTCTAAGACACAAAACTTTGAAAACCGCTTGTTTATGTAAGTTGTTTGGCACTTGTATTTATCAAATTTTTATTGGCAATATTTAAAGAACCACATCATGATTTTGTATTTGTATTATTCTACTTTGCTATTTTTATAATTCTGTATATCTTTAGCTTTTAAGTACTTTGTAAATTTGCCAGTGTAATACCAAAGTTGATTCCATTTTCAAATATTCTTTTATTTTCCTATTATAGTAATATTTTACTATAATATATATTACATAATTTACATAATTAATTATTTATATTATACATAACATATATAAAATATATATAGTAAAATTTTTACTCTAAAAAGAAAATAATATTTGAAAAAGAAAACTTTGGCATTCTGAGAAAAAGACAACATTCATCTCAAAGGCAGGTGATTATTTTGCTTTAAGAACAACCAGAGAGGCCAGGTGCGGTGACTCTCGCCTGTAATTCCAGCACTTTGGGAGGCTGAGGTGAACAGGTCGCTTGAGGTCAGGAGTTCAAGACCATCCTGGCCAACATGGTGAAACCCCGTCTCTACTAAAAATACAAAAATTAGCTGGGCATGGTGGCGCATGCCTGTAATCCCAGCTACTTTCCCAAGTACTGAGGCAGGAGAATCACTTGAACCCGGGAGGCAAAGGTTGCAGTGAGCCAAGATTGTGCCACTACACTCAAGCCTGGGCAGCAGAGACAGACTCTGTCTCCAATTTAAAAAAAAAAAAAACACAGCCAGAGAGGCAGTGCTTTTATTTGTGAAAGCTAAAAAACGCTAGTTATAATCTGGATTCTAATCTTAGGATAATAATCTTAGGATTCTAAGACAGAACAAAAGTATGCTTGACAATAACATAATAGAAATTTGGAAAGTGAGGTTGAATTCTGAAGAGGGGAAAAGGAAAAGTTATCTAAGGAGAGGGAGGAAGAGCTGAAAGTGTGATGTTCAGCAAATGAGAAATTCCTTCACAGGTCCAGTAGCAGAACTTGAGAATAACAATGGAGAATATTAAATTTTAAGATGATGCTTCTTCTGTTTTGCTTTCAGCAAAAGGCTATTTTATAAAATGAGCTTGATGTTGATTCTGCTTCAAGGAATGAAGGTATTGGGCCAGCAGAGGACAAAAAGAGGGGAGAAGTTAACCATGGGAGGCGGAATACATTATAGGTATAAGAAACACAGAAGAGTCATAAAAATAAGAATGACAGGTAATAAGGGGAAATGTAGCCCCCATGAAAATTCTTGGAGATACTGGGAAGGTACAGAGTTTCCCATGGAAGGAAGAGGAACTCAGTTTGTTAGCAATTTACTTCAAGTATCAAATGAATGGGTGACCCAGTGGCTTTGAGGACTCGGAATTATCCAGAGGCAAACACTTGGGTTGCGTTAGCAAAGACTTGGTGCACTTTATCTGAACTTAATTCTAAGCTCTTTGGATATAAAGAATGTTTTCTTTTGTTTCTGGCTCACTGAGTAGAGTTTAAATGGGTAAATATGAGGTTAGACTGAATAACATTCAGAAAAAGAAAGTAAAAAGGAAAGAAATGGAGGGGAAGAGATTTTATTTATTTGTCTTTTTTCCTTCACTGAACTGAGAAATCTTTAAGGACTGGACTGGCATCACATTCACCTTTTGTATTTCTTGCTCCTTGTACCATTGTTAGTACTGAGTATGGCAGGATAGAGAAAAGGGTAGAAGAATTAATGAAAGAATAAATGAGGAAATAAATAAGATAGACCACATTCCAGGGGGAATTAAAATGATATGAATAAAAGGTAAGTAATATAAATCAAACAATGAAAAATGAATATTGAAGCAAAAAAAAAGCCAAATTTAAAAAGCAAATTGAACTGGTTTATTGGTCCAAATGTCGCCAATAGCACCTTCCATTCATTCTCTTAATGGAGCTTGTGTCCTAGCAAGCAAATGGGGAAGACAATCACACCGCCATCTCTCTCTGTCTCTTTCCTGTGATAAGACCCAAAACTCCTCCAGACATTAATTAAAAATAAAATTAGGCATATTGAATAATTGAAATGTTAGAAAGCTCTCCAGACAAGGTATGTCATGTCAACTGATTGTACAGATCTGATGCTTCATTCCAGGCAGTTTCGGACTAAAAATAGTCTGTTAAAATACTGGCTTGTGAGTCTAATCAGTAGGCACATTTTTCTCCATTAGTAATGTCCATGTATTTAATTGCAGAGAATGGCCAGGACTCTTATTTTTTTCCAATCAGTGACCATGGGTCGGAAGTCTTCATAGTCCAGGATCTCCATGGAGGGTCTCATGTCAATCTACCTCAATGCAAATATTTAAGCAAATTTCTAGGTATGTATAATAGGCAGAGAGAAAGTGATGAAAAGTGGGGTATATTTTTATTTTCCTCGTTTTCTCTTTCTTGTTATCATTAAAATGAGTGAAATTGAGCTCTATAACATATTCACAAGTGCGTATTTACTTTTTCAAAACTGTGGACTAGACTGTGTCCTTTCTCTGTGCTACTCTCGCCCAGGATCACTAATATTGCAGCAATTTTCACTTACTTTTGTTAATAATTCCACATATCCACAAGTTGCTCAGAGAGACTTAAACATTCTATCCCCAGGACCGTGATTTAAAGCAAGAAGTAGGTCTTCAGTCCCTGTTGTGAAATTAGTAAAAGAATACATTATAAAATTCTGTTGATTTGGTATGCAAAAATTACATTGGAGCCAATGCAGAATCTGTGTTTTAAAAGTTTCTTCCCCTTCCTGTGTCCGTGGGTTCTCATTGTTCAATTCCCACCTATGAGTGAGAACATGCGGTGTTTGGTTTTTTGTCCTTGCGATAGTTTGCTGAGAATGATGGTTTCCAGCTTCATCCATGTCCCTAGAAAGGACGAGTTAATGGGTGCAGCACACCAACATGGCACATGTACACATATGTAACTAACCTGCACGTTGTGCACATGTACCCTAAAACTTCAAGTATAATAAAAAAAAAGTTACTTCATCTTCCTATTATTTACAATACAAAAATCAACCTATACTATAAAATATAAAGGAAGAAAAACTTTAAAAAAATAAGGCTCATCTCTATTTTGTAAATGAAAGTCAGAGAGATAATTTAATATTTGAAAATTAACATTATGGGAAAATCATGAAAATAAGTTACCTAAAATATAATACTAAGGAATTTCCATTTTTATAATTTTACATAAGTTGCATTATTTTTGGTTTGTATTCTAAGGACATTATCTTTACAAATGGGAATACTTCATTCCTATTATGCTCATTTGCTTTTCTTTCTTAAATAATAAAATAAAAACTAAAGAATTGCAAGAATTTTAAATGTTCAAGTATCAGAAGTTCATGTAATCCTGTGATCCAAAATTTCCACTTTTAGAAATTTACTGTAAAAAAAAATGTATATTAAAGTACAAGAATAGACACATAGAATGATATTCAATGAAGCATTATTTATAATTAAAAAATAAAAATGTCTGTCTCTGAATTGATGGTATGTCTGTAATACAGCATTCCAAGGAATTAGATACTGCAACATGTACTTATATGGAATGATCTCCAAGGAATCATGTTAAGTTAAAAGCAAAGAGTTGGAACCAACCCAAATGTCCAACAACGATAGACTGGATTAAGAAAATGTGGCACACATACACCATGGAATACTATGCAGCCATAAAAAATGATGAGTTCATGTCCTTTGTAGGGACATGGATGAAACTGGAAAACATCATTCTCAGTAAACTATCGCAAGGACAAAAAACGAAACACCGCATGTTCTCACTCATAGGTGGGAATTGAACAGTGAGAACTCATGGACACCGGAAGGGGAACATCACACTCTGGGGAGTGTTGTGGGGTGGGGGGGGGGGAGGGACAGCATTAGGAGATATACCTAATGCTAAATGACGAGTTAATGGGTGCAGCAAAACAGCATGGCACATGGATACATATGTAACAAACCTGCACATTGTGCACATGTACCCTAAAACCTAAAGTATAATAATAAAAATAAAATAAAATAAAATAAAAATGACTACAGAACAACAATATGCAGAATGTAATCTGATTTTTTTCTCTTTACATACAACTAATAAAGCAAATGAACAGAAACACTATATTTTTAGGTGTGGTTATAGCTGGGTGTCAGAGTGGCATTAAGCAGAGGTATTGCTAATGAGAAATCCTAATTCATTCCATAAATGTCTGAAAAGTTAAAATTCTCTACAAAACCTTTAAGCATGTATTCTAGGTTTAATTTTAAAACAAAATTCAAAGTAAGTAATAACCAAGAGAAGGTTAAGCCTGATTATTCTGAATGACCATTAAGTTGATTTTATTAACCCATAGAACTTGTAAATTGGAAGTTTTTAATTTTTCTTCTTTTCTACAGCACCATAAACTTAGCTGATGGTCTTAATTTTGTGTATATTCATGTCTTATACACTAATTTTGCCATAATTAACAAGAGTTTGTTGTTCATAGAACTCTGGTTCCTATAGAAAGAAAAAAATCTCTTTCATTGGTAAGTCTGTCCTTAAAGGCCAATCAAGTAGGAACAAGTAGGGTCCACTGTCTGCTGGTTCCATGCAGAGCTGAGAATTAATTCAGTTTCTTCTGAGGCTGCTGATAAAATCAATTTTTCTTTATCCAAGTTTTACCACTTAAAAACAGATCCACAAACATTACCACATTTATGGTATTGAATTAGATTGAAGAAAGCTGGTCTTTCAATGAAACCACCATACACAACTACCAAGTTCGGAAATCAGTAAAAAAGATTAAACTTCAGGTGTCTATACATAAATGTGTGTGTATATCACACATGTTATAGATTTTTATATCTATATCCACATAAAATGTTTCTATGTATAAATAAATATTTAAGTACAGATTATACATAAACATGTGTATATTATAAAGATTGGTATAGAAATAGGTATAAAACAATATAACATTCACTCCTAAAATAAAAAAAAAAACCCAAAGTTACTATTGACCCCTGAGACATATGTGGTCCCGGATAAATATCTTCTACCATGTTTTCTTTATATCCTTATCCAATGTAAATATACAATCCTTCCTCTATATTTTTATTTTGAGGACACAGATTGATTTAATTAAAATTGTAATTGCTTGTTTAGAGTCAAAGCCTATCTATTCACAGAAAAATGTAATTTTCCCGGATACATAAAGAAAGGCTTGATGTGTTATTGGTATTATCACAATGAATTACGGTGTACAAAATTAGGTAACCAGAATTAAAAGTCATCAATTATGAATATATAGTATCATTTTGCTTTCTTAAGTCTCATGATGAAATTTAAAGTATGTAATTACCATATTTTATAAAAATATTTTTATAATTGTTTCATTACACTGAAGAAAAATTTTACGCTTTGCACTCTTAAGAATGATAATTGACAATATATAGCAATTTCATGACATAAACCAGAATTGTAATTTCAAAATTCCAATTATTTAAAATTCCCCCTCATATTTTTATCTTTAATATATTTAATATAAATTTATTTTTAAATGATTAATTTGTCTTGGGATGATATGAACTGCTCTACCACCATCTAGGGTTATAGAGTCACATTATTAAGCCTTATCTGCTATAAGTCCCAATATGTCTTTCTTGAGGCCAACAATCATGTTCCAAAATAAATTATCCAAAAATATTTGTTTTTACTTAATGGAAAGTGATGGAGGTGAAGGGAGGTAACTAGCTTACAAACACCTGCCAAAGAGATGTTCTGATTCAGAAAAGTCTGTTTCTTTTAGCACTATGGCACTGCAGTTAAAGCACATCTTACATAGTGCCACCAACGTCTGTCTACCCTGCAGTCACCACCTTTGTTGGTCCAGGTACCTGTAAACCAAAGGGTCCCCAAAACCTCAGTCTCAAATATTATTGTTCTTTTTGTCCATATTCTCCTTGCTCGGTAATTTTTTTCTAAAACCATAACACAATTCCCAGGTAGCCAAGTTCCATCCAGCTATGGGAGCTAGACCCACCTGTAGCTCCATTGAAGCCCCATATTACATATTAAGTTAGAGCTATAGCACTTTTTCTTCCTTAAGATCTTTGTTTAGTGGACATCTTCTCCTCTTGGCTAATTAGCTTAGGTAGAACCCCTCCAATCCACTCTGGTACACTTTAGCAGGTGTTCCTATTCAGATGTATGAGTAGCAGACACTAGAGTCTCCCTTCCTCCTGTGTCTGAGGATCACTTTTACAAGTACTTGCAAACTCTTCCCAGAGAGCAGAGGTAAATTTACACTAAAAGATCCTATGTAAATTGCAATTTGGTTATGAGAAACAAAGAAACCATATTTAAAATCTATAAGAGATTGATTGATTGGCTGTGTAATTGGAAGTACAATAAAATGAACATTAGTGTTTCATGCCTTAACAAGTTAACTATATCAACTGCTTTCACATCATGGTCTAGGGACTCCTAGTAGTCATGAGGCCTTTTCTAGGGTCCATATAGTCAAGCATAGTTTTGTAGTAATACTAAAATATTTCTTGCCTTTTTCACTCTCATTGTCTCACATGTTTACAGTGGAGTTCTCTAGAGGCTACATGACATGTGGTCTCTCAACACATTGAAAGCAGAAGCAGGTATTAGAAATCACCCATTGTCTATTAAGCAAGATATGAAAGAGATTTGCAAAAACGTAAAACAGTGCCACTCTTCTAATTTTATTTTTGTCTCTTTTAAATAATTTTCCTTTTACACAATTTATTTTTCTTTAAAATGTTAGCTCATATCACTTGGTTATATCCCACTCCAGGAAAATAGGTGTCTCCTAGCCTTTTTATGTATGACTAACAGGACAAACTAGTGATTCTGTACAAGGTTACAAAGTATCAAAGTTAATCTTCAATACAATTGTCTGCTTTACTAGATTATAAAATAAATATGACTATGCATTTACTATGTAAATAATTTTTTTAATATTATGAATTCTTCTGCCCTAAGGAATTCACAATAGTCATAGAGATCTACAATAATCAGAAATATCTAGGTCTATTGCTTAAATATTGGAATGTCTTGAAATCTGGTAATCTCATCTACTTCCATGAATCCGCCTGCCATCACAGCATCAATGATAACCCAAATGTCATCTCCCACTCTGCTTTTTCTTGGCATTTTATAATTGTAATTCCAAATACACAAAGCTCTTCAATCTCAATCAATAAAGGCAATCAAAATACTAGCTATTATACATATTATTGTTGAAATTTTCAAGGGAATTTCAACTTACACTTGCCCAATTTGTTGATCAAATCTGCCCTTTCTATTCCATTATATATTTCTGTTATTTTGGACCATCATTTAGCAATTAACCAACTTGCTACCAAGACTCCTTTTTCTTCCCCAACACCTTCATCTGTTGAATCGCTGAATCCTGTAGACTCTCGGACTCTAAATACCTCTAGCATTTTTCTCCCTTCTCTTCATTCCCAGGGCCAGTAGCTTAGCTTTTAATATGCTTTTAATTACTTTTTCTTGGATTACTGGGAATAAGCACTCTTTTAAGGGAACAAATGTGATTATGGCACTCACCTGCTTAAAATAGTTTAATGGCTGCCAACTACTAGATAATATGCAACGTTTTTTAAAAAAAACTTTATTTTTATTTTTTGAGACAAGGTCTCTCTCTGTTGCCCAAGTTAGAGTGCAGTGGTGAAATCATGGGTCATTGCAGCCTTGATCTCCTGGGCCCAAGCAATTCTCCCACCTCAGCCTCCCAAGTTGCTGGGATTACATGCATGTGCCACCACACCTGGCAAATTTTTGTATTTTTTTAAAAATAGAAACAGGATTTCACCAAGTTTCCCAGGCTAGCCTTGAACTCCTGGGCTCAAGCAGTCTGCCTGCCTCAGCCTCCCAAACAGCTGGGATTATAGGCATGCACTACTGCATCTGGACATAGAATTTTCCTAACATGTTATTCAAGAATTCCCTTATGTTGTCCTTACCTACCTTTTCTAATATGAATATCACCTCTCCTATGATGTACCAGGCTATTTAATGACTTTGCACATGCAGTTCCTTCCGTCTAAAATTCACCTTTTTCCTTTGTAAGACTGGCAAAGAACTACTAAGTAGTTAAACTTCAATTCAGTAATTACACGGTCTTTTAACAAATCCTTGAAATCTGGTCAAAATTAACCACTTCCTTGCAGTTTTCTAATATAGCACTTACCTCATTTCTGTAATATTTTGTTTCCTTCCCCATTATAGAAAATAAGCTTGTAACAGAGAGTTTTATTCATATTTTATATTAATGGCATTGATTTGGTGCTTAGTAACTATGAAGAAGGCATAATGGCAAAGATTATGGCCACACCAAACATAAAGTTCAACTCAGTCTTGGTTTATTTATTTACACCACTTTCCCCAAGTGGATTTTTAAGAAGGTTCATGAAAACAACAAAAGGAATAGGAAGAAAGATATAAACTAAGACAAATTAGAAAACAGATTGTCAGCTTGTGTGACAAGAGTAGGGTACTGTGAGAAATGTAAAGGAAAGAGGATGCTTCAAGGTTAAGAGATTAGCAGTCAATTTATGTTGAATTCAGAGAAGATAAAAACATCTATTGGATGAAATAATCAGGCCACTATTAGTTTCCTGTGATGAAGCAGTTTTAGTAAAGAAATAGGAAAAAATCCATCTCAAGGGATTAACAAACTACTGGGTGCTGAGAAGTATAAGTGACAAGTACACACACACACACATACACATACATACAAAACACAGAAATTACTGCATCATGAGGGTGTAAAATCAATTTTGTCCATAGATGTCATCACAAATCTTTATAATTTTTATAGGGCTTAACAGTGAGTACTAATATCAAATGTTCCTGAATGCTAATCATAAAACTTTCTAATTTATAGACTTTTCCTACTCATAACCAATCAGCAAGCCATCATAACTATATGATTTTTACAAATTTTTTTAACTAATTCTTTTCCCAAAATGTAACTGTGTACTTGTTGTTCTGAGAAGCATCAGGAAAGGAAGAAATTAAGGGCTATGTCACTGATAACAGTTTTACAGGATAAATAAGTGGTAATAGAGAAATTAAGAATAGCTTTAAGATACCAGTAGCAATGCTACCTTTGACATGAGAGGTGGCAAGTCTAAAAAATAAAATGCATGCTTTTCTTCAGAAAATAACAATAGTAATAATAATACTAATAGATAAAATTCAGTGAAATTCATCTGTCCTAAAAATTATTTTTTATTTAATCTTAACAACATATTACATAGTAGATTCTATTACCTCATTTTACAGAGAAGCAAACTGAAGCTTAGAGACTGGAGTCAAAGCCCTCTTCTTTATAACATATATGTCTTCTCTGAATGGGCCTTTGTTTAACAAGAATATTCAACTCTACTGGACAGAAAGATTCAGAAAAGAAAAACTAGACTGATAAAATAGTGTTTTATGCATACACATACATGAAAACACAACATGCATACATGCTAAACTCTGGTCATCAATACTGCAAGAGCAATAAAGCCAGGAGAATGAAGTTAACTTTTATTTCTCATTCATCTCCTAGATTTTTATACATAGTGTTTTTTTCAAGATCCTTATAAAATAAATAGTTTAACATCCAAACGCTGGTTCTACACATGCAAAGAGAAATAAGCAAATAAGTATCAGGCTTTAAAAATGTGTTTATTATTTGAATAAAGTGAATATTCAGTTTGAGACTAAAGTATCTGAAAAATTGTGAAACTTACATGCATGGACAAATATGAACTGAATGCTTCCTTTTCCAGATTTTTAAATCTTTCAGCTAGATTTTTTTTTTAAAAAATTGATTGTTTTCATAGATTATTTAGCTCATTTTAGGGCTTTCAGGTCAAGGTTTACAGGACTTGTCCTTGATATAGAGACAACAGAAGGAAAGCTATTAAATATTTAATAGAGTCAGAAAATACTACATTTAATATTCTCTTGAGCTTGCACAGTGCTGACTTAAAAGGAAATCCAAAGTGCCTCGTTTTCACATGTAGAATCTTAAAAATGCAGTTAGTAAATTATCCTCTAAAATGACATCCACAGCTTCAATGACTACATTCTTAAAAGTAAAACATTTCTTTTAAAATATGTGCTGAAAGCTCTTTGTTAACTGGAAAAAAGATGGCTATGGTTTGTTCTTTGAGATGTTATTCATGTCCTATTTTTATCACTTTATATTTTTAAAATTTCAACAATTAGGCAAGAGCCAGAATTATATATAGGCTTCATTTTTTTTTATTCTGCTTTGTCATTTTTGTTTTGCTATGTTTGGGTAAGGAGTGAATTTTAGAGATACTAAGCAAATCAGCCATATAAGGATCTTTAATAGCTATTGTACATCCAACATTATTTGTTGATTTTCATTTTACATATGTAAAAATTTCCTTTAAGCAGAGTTAAAATGTTCTACTTCTATGTTGAGTCTTTGATTGAATCAATAATAATCAATCAATACTCAGCATATGATTCAATGATAAATGTTAAACTCAAATGTTAAACTTGGATTGAATTGATTCAAACCAAGATTCAACATGTGAGTTGAAAATTTATTCAAATGCCAAATTATTAGCCTTCCCAGAGTAACTGCCTGCCTTATCTCGCCCCAGAAAAGCCATTATTCTACATATAAAAAAGGTTTTCAATGTCCAGAAATGAGAGAAGCAGGGCAGTGATTGGTGGTGTTAGCAATGTGCTGAGGGTGATGGTGGGGGAGAGCTGAATAGGCAGAATTTAGTTCCCAAAATGACAACCTATTGTCTGTCCTCTAGTAAATTACCTCTAATACTTCATTCAATAAACAGTTAATGACAATGTTGGTAGTAAACTCAATAAAATGTTTGAGATCTTTGAGTTTCTTCTTATACATTTTGGCAGCAAAATATGCATATGAACCAGAGATAGGACAAATCCTTTTATAATTTCTGATGAACATGTTTAGGCAAGTGAGAAGCAGATGAGAAAAATAAGATGCAAAGACAAGACTGCTCAAGCATGCCAACACTTCCTTACCTTGCTAATGTGTTAACTTTCACAATCAATTATTATTTTTCTCAACAAATTATTCACATTAACTTGGTTGGTTTTAAAACTTTACCACAAAAAATCAGGTAATTTTCCCTTTGTTGGTGTTACAAAAATGATTTCTTAGCTATAAATGACAAAAATGAGAATATAATGAAAAGATGCTGATTTTCATTGGGTTTGAAAATTGATTTTGTTTCTAAAATCAGACTCCTCCCAGACAGATGAGTACTGAAAAGCAAAAGTTAATAATATGTCGTGCAATCCCTATTAAGTTCTATTTTAAAACACTTTTTATTAGCTACTTTATTCTTCTACTCCTTTGCTACACTACTCTAAGTTGCTATAAAATATTATTATAATCTCTCTTATTAGATTCTACAAAATTCTAAAGCCAAAAACTCCCCACATATTGGATAAATATTATCACCTCCCTATAATACCTTCTATCTTTCATGATGTAAATCCATGTTATCAATGTGATTGTTTTAATACGGTGTTCTAATTTTTCTTTTTATTTTATTTTATTATTATTATACTTTAAGTTTTAGGGTACATGTGCACAATGTGCAGGTTTGTTACATATGTATACATGTGCCATGTTGGTGTGCTGCACCCATTAACTCGTCATTTAGCATTAGGTGTATCTCCTAATGCTATCCCTTCTCCCTCCCCCACCCCACAACAGTCCCCAGAGTGTGATGTTCCCCTTCCTGTGTCCATGTGTTCTCATTGTTCAATTCCCACCTATGAGTGAGAACATGCGGTGTTTGGTTTTTTGTCCTTGCGATAGTTTACTGAGAATGATGGTTTCCAGTTTCATCTGTGTCCCTACAAAGGACATGAACTCATCATTTTTTATGGCTGCATAGTATTCCATGGTGCATATGTGCCACATTTTCTTAATCCAGCCTATCGTTGTTGGACATTTGGGTTGGTTCCAAGTCTTTGCTATTGTGAATAGTGCCGCAATAAACATATGTGTGCATGTGTCTTTATAGCAGCATGATTTATAGTCCTTTGGGTATATACCCAGTAATGGGATGGCTGGGTCAAATGGTATTTCCAGTTCTAGATCCCTGAGGAATCACCACACTGACTTCCACAATGGTTGAACTAGTTTACAGTCCCACCAACAGTGTAAAAGTGTTCCTATTTCTCCACATCCTCTCCAGCACCTGTTGTTTCCTGACTTTTTAATGATTGTCATTCTAACTGGTGTGAGATGGTATCTCATTGTGGTTTTGATTTGCATTTCTCTCATGGCCAGTGATGATGAGCATTTTTTCATGTGTATTTTGGCTGCATAAATGTCTTCTTTTGAGAAGTGTCTGTTCATGTCCTTCGCCCACTTTTTGATGGGGTTGTTTGTTTTCTTATAAATTTGTTTGAGTTCATTGTAGATTCTGGATATTAGCCCTTTGTCAGATGAGTAGGTTATGAAAATTTTCTCCCATTTTGTAGGTTTCCTGTTCACTCAGTGTTCTAATTTTTCTTTAAATAGTTACAAATTTTTACTTTCTTGGGTTACAAGGCTGACTATAATGAATTCTGTTGATCAGCCAGTATACAGGGTCCAATAGTTGTGGTAGGAAGACTATTCATTTCTCTAAATCACGTGGATTATAGAGAAGAACAAAAATTGCATATCTAATTATTTGTTGGTATTGTTATTAGAGACAAATTTAAGTTTCTTCCCACTTAACTTTTGTTCTGAAATTGTCAGCAGTGGCAAATGTTTTTAACAAGAATGGATGCTTTCAAAGGTAGACATTGAAATGACAGTAGGCATTATGCTAAAAAAAAAGTCATGTCCAAGCTTATTTCTTATGACAGAGTATGTTGTTTTTAACTTTAAATTTGATCAGAAAATATTTTCTTTTTATTGTTTTGAATACTTGGATTTTGTGAATTTAACTCAATTAAAGTATAACATGTACAACTGCTACTTCAAGAAAAATCTTTTAGTATGCTTTATTTGAAACTTTAGAGTGTACATATACATTCTTCTACATATATGTGTGTGTAGCGTAGCACCAACAAATATTATATAAAGATTATACAAAACTTCTATAAAAGTTATGAAACTGTGACTACATTTCTCCCAAATAATATAGGCAACTAAATAGGTGGAAGGAGAAACAAGTATCAGTGAATTTCTTTATTATTTGATGGTCCATAATCTTTATTTACTAATTTGGTTTTCTTATAAGTTAGCATTAACATTATAAAAACAGAAATAAAAAATTATATATGATTATCAGTCCTTGAAAAATGGATTTCAAGGGTAATACAAGACAGAATCACTGGGATTCAATGACTTACCTAATGGGGATTCAAACAATCAGTCAACAATTATTCATTCAGTTTCTTCAAAAGACCCCTAACAACAGTGAGTCTGTAGTCATTTGGTGTATTGGTGTGCCTCAGATAAAATGTCAGTTTTATCTAATTTTAACATCACTTTGAAATTAATAAACATGATTTTTAACTTAGAGTTAAATGTTCATAACTTTTATAAAAGTAATTAGAATACAGTCTGTGCTGGATAATGATGTTTCAGTCAATAATGGATCATATATACCATGGTGTTGTCATGAGATTATAAAACCATGTTTTTAACTGTACCTTTTCTATGTTTAGATATTCCTAGACATGCAATACTTACCATTGTGTTACAATTGCCTACAGCATTCACTACAATAACATGTTGTACAGGTTTGTAGCTTAAAAGGATTAGGCTAGACCATATAACCTAGAAGTGTAGTAGGCAATGCCACCTAGGTTTATGTGAGTACACTCTAGCGTGTTCACACATAACAACAATGAAATTACCTAATGGTGCATTTCTCCAACCCTATCCCTGTTGTTAAGCAATACATGACTGCATTACAAATATTTATAATATTGCCAGTTATTATTAGTTTTCTCTAAAATTTTAATTTTTTAACTGCTTAAAGACAGCATTCAGTATGATCAGGCTTCCCTTGACTTTCTTAAGTAAAATTACATGCATGTTTTGAATTTGCTACACATCCAATTTGTACCAATAAAAAAATGTAAAATATACTATCAAAACTTCATCTAGAGAGACAAAATATCAAATATATGTCTATTAAAATTTAGACATTATTCTTTTATAGAAGTAGAATAATTCAAGAACACCTAAATTTATGATAGTAGCATTTTTCACAGTCTTCTTTATCATTTTCTGATTATTTCATTTATTTAGCACTATTTTTATGGTTATCCAATGTTCACAGTGTCACAATAAAATTTTCTTTTTGCTTTGCTATGTTCTGCTCAAATTTTATTATACTATTTCTAATATATTCAAAGTTTATATTTTTTACAAACACTCAAAGCTTGAATTATACAAAGTGCTCCTTGCACCAGTGGAAGTAATATTAACGATTTCAAATACAGCAGGTCACTTATATATTTGGTTTATATGGATGTCACAGTCTATGACTAAATTAAAGTTTCCTAGATAATTTTAACCTTTTGGCTATAATTGCTGCTCAGTTGAAAAAAATCATTTGCTTTTAAAAATAAAAGATTTTGATAATAACTAAATCAACTAACTTAACTTCAGTTAATTTTACTGAGATGAATAGCACTTTCCTACTACTGGGATGATGTAGATATATTTCATGGGCTAACCTTAAACCAGGTTTTCTTTCATCTTAAGTAATCCATTCAGCTTTTAATAAACAAAATTTAAATACTAATTTCAAGAGATCCAATACACTTTTAGCCTGGAATTTGTATATTCTTGTTCTTACTATTTAATTACAAATAAATAAAGAATTTCAATGTTTAACAAGATGTGGCTTTAGAGTGATAATTGTTACCTTAAATATACTGAATAAATGTATTCCAACTGTGTTTGATTTATAGCAAATTAGTAGAAAAGGAAATTTTAGATCTGTAAAATAATGTTTAAATCATTTAATCTAACGCTTTCAATTTAGGGATAACAAAAAAGCTTAGGTGGGCATGGTGGCTCACGTCTGTAGTCCCAGCATTTTGGGAGGCCAAGGCAGGCAGATTGCTTGAGTCCAGGAGTTCAAAACCAGCCTGGGCTACATGGAAAAAACCCTGTTTCTACAAAAAATGAAAATTAGCCCGCCGTGGTGGCGTGCATCTGTAGTTCCAGCTACTCAGGAGGCAGAAGTGGGAGGATCTCTTGAGCCTGGGAGTTTGAGGCTACAGTGAGCAGTGATTGAGCCACTGCACCCCAGTCTGGGTGATAGAGGAAACCCTGTCTCAAAACAAAAAAACAAAAATAACTGAAAAACAAATAAACAATAAAAGCCTAAGAAGTTAGGTCACATGTTTAGAGTTGCCTTCATAGTTTATGGCAAAGTCTCTAATTCACCATGGAATTCATATGCAGTTCTTTCTAAAATTTTACAAACAAGTAGATAGATCAATTACAATACATTATAGTGTATTAATTCCTATTTAAAAAATTCATTGTACATACATTCAACCAACACTTATTGAACACCCATGATAGACCAGTGAACATGACAGTATGAACAGTCCTATGAGAATGAAGAGACAAGAATATGAGTTCTTCCTGGGGGAATATGGGAGATATTGAACTCTACTTATTTCTTTAAAAAGGCCTCCCTGACTCTCTTCTGCATGGCTTACTGTGTTTGAAGAAAAATAATACCCAAAATCTTCTATGGCAGCACTGAAAATGGGTTTTACCCTTTAACTACCTGCTCTAAGTGTAGAAAAGTCTTAGAGAGTATTAATATGGAAAAAGTGTTCAAGAGCAGTAGCTCCTCTCGCTGTAACTCCCTAACGATGTCAGTGTTTACCTGCCTCCTTCTGTTTTCATAATATATTATTAATTTATCAACGTGTCTCACATTCTCTATTCCCCCACTCCTTACAGACTATGAACTCTTCGGGGCAAAAAAAAAAAACATACTTTTTATATGTTCTCCGTCTTATGCATGTAGAAGTCTCTTTGTAAAACTTTACTTGAACTAAAGTAAACTGAGTTTTTTGGAATGATCATGGAGTTTATCTTTTAGGCAAAGATGCTGTGAAAACAATTTTCCAGGGGAGGAAACATTTGTAAAAGATACAGTGTTGTAAAAGACTCTAATGAATCAGTCTGGAGAAGAGCTTGACAAATATGCATATCTGGAGGGATAGGCCCAGATGTGGAAAGCAGGAGCATGCTGCTTGTGTAGTTAGTGATGAGTGTTGTGTTGAGTCCAAATTGGGAATGGCCACCAATGCCATAATAACCACTGGGTAAACACAGTGTTCTGACCACCACAGGTATCCAAGGGCTATTTTAAGCGGGGCAGTGACAAAATCAGTCTATGTTTTTGTATACGTTTTAATGAGACAAAAGGACTTTGGGGAGAAAAGACTAAATAGGAGAATATCTCAATCAGCCAAGCAAGAGAAGACAAGGGCAAGGGTCAAAGCAGCGGCAGCAGCCATCAGGATGGAGAGAGGAAACAGATTCAAGACACAATTCTGAGGTAAAACAGACACAGTGTGTGGCTATGTTGTGTACATAATTATTTAAGTAGGTTAACAAGTTATACAAAGTAGAAGGTAGAAATGACAACATGTAAAGCTACATAAACAAATTAAAGGTGCCTTATTCCTACAGGAATTGTCTACTGACAAAAAGATCATATTTGGACTGATAAAAAGCTTAATTTCCAGAAACATTAAAAAAGGGATTTGAGGAGTTGATTACAATTAACAATTGCAAATATCAGGGGGGATGTCAAAGAGAACTTAAAATTGGTCTTTGGGTTTGGAAAATGGGAAGTAATCAATGACCAAATGAAATTCCTTTCATGAGACTGTTGAGCCCAGAACCAAACTGTGATAGGTTCAGGAATGACCAGGGTAGAGGAAAGGAGGACTAACTGTTCTTTACAAATTTTACCATAACATCAGGACAAATTCAAGGCAAAGTCTTAAAGGGGGGTTACAATAGAAGGAAGATCTGTTGTCATTGCTTGGTTTTTGCTCCTCTTTCTGCAGAAGATATTTGAGTATGTTCATGGTAGAAGGAAAGAAGTCATTGGAAAAGCAGAGTTTGAAGATATAAGAGTAAACACACACATGTGAAAATACCTTAAACATAGCTAAAACAGAAACATGGCACAGGACAAAACACAGTTTCAATTTTATATGATCTTTTTTTTTTTTTTTGAGATGGAATTTCACTCTTGTTGCCCAGGCTGCAGTGCAAAGAAGCGATCTCGGCTCGCCACAACCTCCGCCTCCAAGGTTCAAGTGATTCTCCTGCCTCAGCTTCCCAAATAGCTGGGATTACAGGCATGTGCCACCACGCCTGGCTAATTTTGTATTTTTTTTAGTAGAGATGGGGTTTCTCCACGTTGGTCAGGCTGGTCTCGAACTCCCGACCTCAGGTGATCCGCCTGCCTCAGCCTCCCAAAGTGCTGGAATTACAGGTGTGATCCACTGTGGCTGGCCTCAATTTTATATAATCTTAAAGTCAAAACAATTTTCATTTCAAACGTAGCATACTGCTTCCACTGATTCATTCCAGCAGACTAAGATTTCACCATACAATATGGCTCTTACAGAATAATTTCAGTAGACAAATTTTGGTGGTTTATAGAGATCTTACTTCAGTTATTTCTATCTAAGCATAAGTGAGCTCAATTAACTATTTTGTATTACCTTAAAAGAAGGAAAGAAAGTCCTTTACTGGGTATATCAAGAAAAGGAAAGCATGCCCTTCCTCACCTTCAACCTCTAAGTAGAAGCTTCTTGCAGATCTAAGCATACAAACGTTGGGGATAAGTGAAGCTTTAATTTGATAGAGTCAATATTGTCCCCATGCCCCAGCTACACTGTTTTCACCTTTCCTATGCTAGGGAGACCCAGGGAAGTAAGTTTGAGTCTCAGAGGGTCAACTAACTATGTAGTAAAGCCTATTTCACTAGTTCCATCTGTACATCATCATCGAAACAAATCAGAAAGCAATTAACAGTATCGAATTGGCTCCTCTGCAACAAATGTCATGGAAAGTGGGAGATTTATCTCTCTGGCTCCTTTACTTGTGCATAGAAATGTGGATGTTAACAATCATCAGCTAAGCTATTTGAGCTAACTTAAGAAAATGCACTTAATGAATAAAAGAATATTGATAAATGAGAATATTTTTCTGGCTAGTTTGTGTTGACCAGTGCAAGAAATATTTTGTGATACATATTTAGGTACAAGATAGTCACTTTTTTGGGAGGCCGAGGGAGGTGGATTGCTTGAGTTCAGGAGTTCAAGACCAGTCTGGCCAACATGGTGAAACCCCATCTCTACTAAAAATACAAAAAATTAGCCGGTCATGGTGGTGCCTGCCTGTAATCCCAGCTACTGGGGAGGCTGAGGCAGGAGAATCACTTGAACCCAGGAGGCCGAGGTTGCAGTGAGCCGAGATTGCGCCACTGCACTCCAGCTTGGGCAACAAGAACAAAACTTCGTCTCAAAGAAAAAAAAGAAGTCACTTTTTATAGTCTAAGCATAATATTAAAAAAATGCAAAGGTAAATTATTTCAAGGAAAATTAAATAACAGTATGTAGAAAGAAAACTTCCCACATTGTCTGACACCTGCATTGCCATTTCATCTCCATTCTTGAGATAAAAACAGAACTTTAAAAAAATTATATATACTCTCAAATACATTTACTACAAAATGGTATTTTATAAACATGTAAATGCATTATTAATATATTTTATTTATATTCACTCTTTATAAAATTTATATCTTTTTAGCTTAGAGACACTAACTTTATAAATTGTAAATATTTATTAAGACAGCATTTGTGGGAAATAAGGAGTACAAGTATTTCGATAAACTATTTTCTAGAATAAGATGTTAATTCATACACATAGGACATATACATGTAAAAGAAAAAATTGCACATTAAAAATACATTCTTTTAAAATTAATAGTCCATATTCTTAATGGCAGACATATTTTTCACATTATATCTTTTATGTATTTTGCTCAGTTTTTTAATTTTTATTTTTCTCATTATTTTCATGTACCTATTACTTTTTTTGGTATAGTAGAAAGTATATTTTGCAGGATTGGCGTCGAAGCATATCTTCACCATTTGCTATATGTGTAATTCTGGACAATTTACTTGGTCTATTTGTGTCCCACTTTAAGGATAGAGATAATGGAACTCTTTATATAGTTACTCTTTGATCCTCAAAAATGACCTGATGTATGCAAAAGGCATTACGTAATGCCAGTCTCTTTTAACATTAAAGATGGCTTGGTAGCAATTAAAAAAAAACCTACATGACAGCCTTACTTATTTATTGAAGATAAATTTTATGTTTCATCTCTCCTTCTTAGACATACCAGCTTCACTAATAAACGGGTATCCTAAAAATATTGGGAATTCTGTTTTTCACAATCTTTAATGTTGGCAATTCAGGAGGAAACCCAACACATTATTTGTAATCTTAAATGGTTGTGTAGAGCTTATCCTTTTTGATAATTATCCTATATCCCTATGCATATTATAAGTTTTCAACGAATTTGAGAATAATAAACTATGCTTTCTACTAAAACTGTACCCCACTCAATAAAATTTTTGTGATTTGGCAGACATTTCATAATAATGTAATTCCACAGGGCCACTATCATGAAGAGCAATTAACTCTTCATAGAAGAATTAACTCTTGGCCGGATGTGGTGGCTCACGCCTGTAATCCCAGCACTTCGGGAGGCCAAGGGGGGCAGATCATGAAGTTCGGAGTTCAAGACCAGCCTAACCAACATGGTGAAACCCCGTCTCTACTAAAAATACAAAAATTAGCTGGGCTTGGTGGCATGCACCTGTAATTCCAACTACTGAGGAGGCTGAGGCAGGAGAATCACTTGAACCCGGAGAGGCAGAGGTTGCAGTGAGCTGAGATCACGCCACTGCACTCTAGCCTGGGCGACAGAGCGAGACTCCATCTCAAAAAAAAAAAAAAAAAAAGAGTGAGTTAATTCTTCATAAAAGCGAGAGTGAGCTAATAGAATGCCAGATACAGAAGATCTGTTTATAGAAATCACCCAGTATGCAAGTTCAAATGCAAGTGTTCATCAAGAAAGAGTCAATTTGATATATGTGATTTTGCTGACATAGAATCAATATGTTATGGAGCTAGATGTGAAGTTTTACAGAGCTCTCTTTGTCTTTCTGATGCTGCCTGTGTTGCCTCCCATTGTAGCTGTTCATAGCTGTTACTAAACATCATTTAATCAAAAGGGAGAAGAACTAAAGTTGCCCTGACAGTTTTGAGCACTGTGTGAAGACAAATGTGATATCTAATATGATTCAATTAAGGTTTAAAAAGATGCTAATCTCTAGTAAGTAAATCCAATACAGGCTATTCAAACTGTTAGTTAAGGAAATTTAAAAAAAATACATTGAAAAAAGGGAATATTTTATCTTCAATTATTTAAAAAAATAGTACTTTAGAAATACGTCTAAGACCTTTCAGGGAGTGCTGTCATTAAATATCGTGTTACTGATGCTTAATCTTTCTATGTAACTGAAGTCTTAAAAATACATATTTGAGAAAGCCAAAGATATTAAATATTAGAATATTTCAAAGAAAAAAATAGAAAAAAAGAAAAAGAAAAATTAAGTAAGTCCTATATATAAAAAAGGTCACTTAGTATTAACTTTTCAGGAGCTCTTTTATGGACCTCAAAACATTCTACAGAACTTGCTGAGTGCCTGGGAATGACAATCTTAACTTGCATTTTTCTTTCTCTTGTCAGTTTAAATCAGACATTTAATGCTATTTCAGTAAAGGTTCTTGAACTAAAGATCTTGAAATGCCTTTGATCTGACATGATTTTAAGACATAAATCTGTCAAAATTGCCAAATAAATATAACTTGCCGACTATTATGGGATTTAGGCTCTCTTGATAAGACAGTTTTCACTGAAGTGGGCAAAATGGTGCCCATTCAAAGCAATAGAAATACATCCCTTATTATGGAAATGTCTATTTACGTCCAAAAAAAACCCAAATCTGATCTAAATTGAAGCAAACTAAATTGAGAATTGCAGAACTCATTCCCAGGCTTCATAATTCTGCATGGATTGTTTATCTGTTGAGGCCTGATATTCTTTGACCATAAAAGAGCTGCTGCCATTTCGTTGATTATTCAGTCTAAGTGTATAATGTCTGTATAACTTTCCAAGTTGTTCTGAAACAAATGTTATCATGCAGGAATAACAATAATATTGATAATAATGTATAGCATTCAGTTCTTTTTAAAATAAACTTAATTCTCAAATAACTTATTGGTTGGTTAAATTCTGCTAAGAGGAACTTTTGATTCTAAGTGGGAAATACAGCAAAAAGCCTCTCAAAGTGAAAGCAATTTTCAGTACCAATTTATGAAGCCAGTTTTCTTTGTAATTTTGTCTTCTCACTTCTTGAGATAGGTAAGATTTTCACAAAATTAAACCAAAGAAATAACTCAATGAAGAGGCATCAACATGTTTAATAAAAACTTCTTCTATACAGTTGCAATATTATACTAGAAGATGGTATTTTGGATATTTTGTTTGTTTTCCTGCTTAAAATATTCTGCACAATTTGAAAGACTGCACTTAAGTTGAGGAGTCTGTGAATTATTCATATAAACTATGTGCAATTAAGATATCTGCTTCGTAGGGGAAGAATATAAAATTCCAAAAATACAGAGATAGATGATTTTTGAATGTGTTTGTTGAATAAGCCATAGAAGTGATTTAAAATTCTACAGATCACATAAATTTATGGGCTATCTAGATTCTAGGTAGTAATTATCATTCCTATATTGCCATGTCTCTCAATTTATAATTTTTAACTCAATGAATCCAAATAGAACTAGATATATATTTAACCTAATTAAAGTTGCTGCTTTGTACTGAAGTTCTCCCTAAATATGCTGGAAAAGTGACTTTTCCTTCTGTCAGTTCCACATACAGTAGCACTTGATCATCACTTGATCATTCTCTTTTATCCCTTTGCCTATTGTCTGCCTATTGAAATTATAAACATTTTGAGAGGAAAATTTGTGCCATAAAAAGAATAATAAATAAAAAGTAGATTTAGAGCTTAAAATGATGGTTGGTTTTAGGATTGTCTTAAGAGCATGTTTAAGCAAAAAAAAAAGGAAAATATTCTATTACAATACTAGTCAGAAGAAAAATAAGTAAGAGATCTGCAAGCTAGGAAAGAAGGTCTAAGACAACTCATAGATTTTTTTTTTTTTTTTTTTTTTTTTTTTTTTGCCATTTGGGTAAAGTTCCTGTTGAAATTCTGCAAAACTCACCAGTGGCCTATCTCCTGAGCAGAAAGTCTAGAGAAGTCCATAGACAGATTTGAGGCCCATGCAGTGAAGAGGGAAGAAGAAAATGGTCAGAGTTTGTGTACTCTTCTTAGGATGCTCTTTCTGATGTCCAAAACTGTGTAAAATTTCTGCTACCTGATCAATTCTACTTTCCTTGCCCTTTTAGAAATTTAACATCATATCAAGTTTCCTCAAAGCAAAAACTGCATTAACTTTGACAGTTCTAGCCTCACTTAGAAATTTAGTCTTGATCTGTCACTGAAGTCTTGGCTTCTTGGCCCCTGCATGTAATTCAGTGGTTGGACATGATCTTAGAGACCACTTTTAAGATTAAAAATATAAACCTGGCCTAAAAACTGAGCTTTGCTCAGCTCTCATTTATTTCATATGTATGTATTATACACCTACTGTGTTCCAAACATTATATGATACTGAGATGACAAAGATGAATCTAACTTATTCCCCTGCCTCAAAAACACCTGAAGTGCTGGACAAGAGAGGTAAGTAAGTTAACACTATAATAGTGTAATAAGTGTTGTGTTAGAGAAACACGGTGTGCCTATGAAAACACAGAAAGAGGCTTATCTAACTAAATGGGAGGAAGAGCTTACTTGAATCAAACTTCAGATTATAGAAGTATGAAAGTTTTCCCGGAATAAAGAAAGAGGAAACGGGACAGAAATATGAAACAGCAAGATGTGTTGCATTATCAGATGAAAGTTTCATGTGGAGAAGTAGAGGAATGTGAGTCTAGACAAATTAGACAAAAATAATTTAAGAACCTGGATGCTAACCTGCAGACTGTGAACTTTGTCCTTAAAAACAATATTGGAAGTCTGTGCAAGAAAGTGATGGGGTCAAATCTGTACTTCAGAACTCTATTAAAATGTGAAATAGCTACATATCATCATTTTTAAAAACTTAATCTTGTTTTATCCATTTATCGTAACTCAGATCCCACCAGGCCAATGTTGGTGGTTACATTTTACTCCGATCAAGAGATGCTATGATTTCTCTTTGCATTATTCCTTCAGAAAAAAAATACCCCTTAAGGAGCTAAATAATCTCCTTAACTACTTTGGGGAAAAGTTGAATGTCTCCAAATATTAAATCCCATTCTCAGGAGAGAAAAAATATATATATATATAAATAACATTGCTACAGCCTGTTACCTTCTAATCTGATGATTGAAAATGAATTAGTGGAAGCCCCTTGAGAAGACAATTACATAGTTATTCTTGAATCTGTGGGGGTTGTGTAGAAGGCAGATGACATGGTCATATTATTTTTTTCTAGAATCTTAGAATCTTGGACTTAAGTATTGAGCCTACTGACTTAATAGTTTATAAAATAAATGCAATCATAGCTGTATTACTCCTCTAAAGAAACTATACATCATTACTCATGGTAGCTAATCAATAAGTATATCTGGAAAGAAGTAAGGTGTAGGATCTTTTCAAGATATTGCTTTACAATGCCTCCTTTAGAATGGACCTGAATAAATTCATAAATTCCTATCTCTACCTGCCTTAAGATAATATTTCTGTTTAATTTTGCAAGTGACCTATTCTGAACTATAAAAACAATGGTAAAGTCTCCTAATGATCAAACTATCGGTCCAAAGATTTTTCAAATGGAAATGTTGTATACATATCTTGTCTTAATGCCTTATTAATGTTACACACACACACACACACACACACACTTACATACAAACAAACCGAAAAGAATACCAGAGTAATTTTATGAAAGCCACACAAATAGAAGGCCTGGTATTCATTTAAACATTTTGAGTTCTACTGACTTAGAGCAGATTTAAGAATATCAAAATGTATAACTGATGCAGAATTTGTTCTTGAACAGTACCAGAACCTCTTTATTTTATTTTATTATTTAATTTAATTAATTAATTTATTTATTTTCTGAGACGGAGCCTCGCTTTGTCGCCCAGGCTCCAGTGCAGTAGCGCGATCTCGGCTCACTGCTAGCTGCACCTCCCGGGTTCACCCCATTCTCCTGCCTCAGCCTCCCGCGTAGCTGGGCCTACAGGCACCCGCTACGATGCCCAGCTAATTTTTTGTATTTTTAGTAGAGACGAGGTTTCACCGTGTTAGCCAGGATGGTCTCGATCTCATGACCTCATGATCCGCCCTCCTCGGCCTCCCAAAGTGCTGGGATTACAGGCGCGAGCCACCATGCCTGGCCTCAGAATCTCTTTATATAGTCAGCTTTCAATCAACTTACATGTCTGTATAATAAATAGTACCATTATTATTAGGTATTGTCAATAAGATACTTTACTTATGATTCTCCTCTAGAATATTAGATTCTTGATACACATTTATTTCAATAGCCCCAATACACACTACTGTATTTTCTGCAGGCAAGTCGTTGCCTTGCTAAATGTTACTTTCAGTATCTTTGTTTTTAGTTAATCTATCTCTATCTATACAAATATTTTATAAGAATTATTAATTGGGTGTTAATAAAGTTTAGGAACATCTTTTCTGGTTGAAAATATTTCTAAATGTAATCTAGTCAATGGAGAAAACATAGTCAACTTACAAAAATTTTAGTTTCAGCAACTTTTAGTAGTAGATTATTTGTTGTTTGTTTTCTAAAAGAAATCTCATTGTGTATATTTCCAGTTTAAAACATTATGTTATGGGATTCATACAGCTAATCAATGGTTACTACAGTAAAGCAGATTAACATATTCAACATCTCACATAGTTGCTTTTTGAGGGAACAAGAGCAACTAAAATCTACTTATTTAACAATATTCCCTAATACAAGATAATTTCATTAACGTTAGTCCTCATGTACACCATGAGGGCTAGCATTGTCAATGCTAGAGTTGTATGAGCATTTTCTAGGGGAAAAAAATCACTTTTGGCATTATTGCTTAAATAAGAATACAACCACTTCTATCTGGAAAACCTCATTAAAATCCAGTCAATTTTATAAAATGTAATAAACTCCCATTTTTACGGTTATGAATGACTCGCACAATAATTATATGTTCCACACATGGTCATTTCAGTAATATAACTTCACAGGCTGTCTGTGCAAATTTTGATTTGTTTCCTAATGGGATATTTCACAGTTCCTCAAAACCATAATTGAGAAAAACAAGGTAAAATATCTGATGCAAATCACTTCTTGGCATTACTCATTTTTAATTATTTATTTGGTCCAGGATAAGTTGAAAGGGCAAAATTTTTCTCTCTTCTAAAGGACTCCAAGATATACCTTTATTTGTAACTATAGATCTGTCCATTATCTTAAAATAAACTTGATAACCATAAGAATCTTAGAAAAGAGACCTAAGCAATGTAGGACCTATTCAGTGAGTAACGTCCTTTGTTAGAACACCTAAGTTACAATAGGGTAAAACCTCCAATGTATATTAGACAAAGATACAGTTAAGGGGCAAGTGAGTTCATTCTCACTTTGTCTAGTAACTCTGACAAGAAAGGAAGAGGCAGAGAACATTTAGAAGTAGAAACACATAGTATACAGGCATCCCAAAAGGAGAGTGGTATTGAAAAAAAACCCTAAATATTACATATTTAGTCATTCTGAGTTCTACCAGGAAATCCATAGTTATTATTGTCACATTTCCCTTTCTACCTTAGGACTCAAATTCTCGGGATATATTCTTTTGTCATTTGTTTTTGTGCTTTGTGTTATTACTCTTATACCTCCATTACTGTGTGAATATTTTTAATAAAATAAAATACATTCAGCTTTTCCTGGGTATCTTGTTTATAATATTAATTAGAAATATTGGTCAAAAGACACCATAACTATAACTAAGTGCAAAGAGAAGGTCCAAATGAAAACTGAAAAAAATGCTGTGTGTGTTTCTTCAAGGTGACAGAAGACCAGAGTGGTACTAGGAGACCAGCCCCGGTGGGAGGGCACTGTGTTATGACTCAGGGTTTCAGGATACATCTTTATAAAGTAGTTTAACTTCCACCTTTCCTCAAACTCACGTGTTTCAACATTCAGTTTGATATTTTCATGTAAGTCCATCTTCTGTAATTATAATGACTGTCAAGAAAATGTAGTACAGGAGTAGACAATAAAGAAAGAGTTGTTGAATAGAATAGCTCTTTCCTTCAGTATTATGTCTTCTCCATCATAATAGTCAACATTTATAGGGAGGCCTTACTATACAAATAGTACTGTTCTAAGCTGTGTACATGTATGAACTCATTTCATTTTTACAGAAACCCTATTTAGTGTCTACTACTCTTTGCTTCATCTTATCAATGAAGAGGAAGCACAGAGATATTAACTTGCCCAAGGGCACATAGATAATAGGTGGTAGAAGTGAGATTCCAATCCAATTGGTCTGCTTCCAGATTAACAACGAGAGTGAATTTGGGAAGGAAAATAAATGATTTGAAGGTGTTGTGAATATACTTTTAATGTAATCTACATTATTGCTCTATTAAAGTTTCAGTGTTTTGTCACTTAAGATGTTCTTTGAAGACATCAAATTACCTAACCTGGGGATGACTCAAGAATACTTTAATTACAGTAGGATAAATTCCTTCAGATTCTAGCTGTACCTGACTTTAAGGTAAGGACAGAGAGAATTATTTAAAGTACATTTCCTTACTTGCAGTCAAATAAATAAATATTAAAACACAAAAGCTTCATAGTTTATTATGAAAAGTTTAAAATAATTTAGGGGGTCAGAAGAAGTAGAATTGCTTGTTTTAACTTAGATTTTAGAAGATACTACCAAATGGGGTATGCATCTTAGAGGAAAATTTTGTGTTGTGATTAATAAGAGAACATGAAAATATGGTAAACCCTATTTATGGTATGTTCTTCCTCCATCAAGGAGAATTGTTAAGCATGAAGAAAGAGGAACCTTTGATCTTTCATAAGAACACATCCCCAAATGCCCTAGAGTTCCCAGAAATTCTCCAGTGACCTTCCATAGGAGATGAAGTTTCCTCCACCACTGGATATAGAGACTAAATGTAAAATTTCAATTTCAACAGAAAAAAGTTCAGCTGTGAAAAACAATCTAAGATCTTAAGACATTAAGAATGTAATTTTTAATTGCAATTGGCACATTTTGTTGACTACATGAATGAGCAAATGGATAAATGGAGTCTGAATTCATTTGTTAGTATATTTCTGTATTTTAAATGTAAATATGTTTCATTGTGTGCATATATGCTTATGTACTGTTTGGTCATCATAACTGCCCACAAGTTAAAATCTTATCAGGCACCATGAATATAAACCATCTCTACATAAGGCCAGAATTCTAAGGTGAAATAAAACAAAAACTCAGTTACTGGATACCAAAACCTTGTATATATCCAAGCATCCAAATTGCAAGCTGGAGTTTTTAGCTCTTAATTAGGGTTCCTCAGTAAAAAATAACCAAATAATCAAAAGCTATGATAATTTTCTGAGACATATACTTTGGCATTTTGGACATAGACAAAAAAGATAGCATGTCTCTTTGGTACCAAAACATTATCTTCATGGATATTACTCTTTAGGGAGAACAATGTGATTCCCTGTTATTGTCTCTGAGTCCTTTCCACATTTCATCAGAAGTGAGAATAAAAAGGAATACCTTTGATGTTGAATCTGGCAGTGACTGAGGGGGAAGAAGACTTGTTCTATGATTGTTCTGGTCTTTCAGTGAAGACTTTCTTCCACCCAGTTTAATATTACAGAAAAATTTTAATTTTTTAACTTCAAAATATATTGTCTTTTTTCTTCCTGTTTTCTGGCTCAATCTCATGATCAGTTCTGTTGGCAACAAATTATTTTTCCATAATAAGAATTTCATTGGAAATATTTTTTAATCACTAATGTAGAAAAGTAAAATAACTTAAGAGAAATAGGTGCACTGCTCAAATAATCCTCTCTTTGCAGCATTTTTACATCAAGTTTGAGGATTAGAAACTGTTCTGTTTTAAATATGTGAGAGAAAGAGAATGTGTTTCCACATTCATTCGTGCATAAGCCCCTCCAGGAGTGGTGACTTAGACAAAGTATAAAAAGAAGGAAAAAAAAAAATCCATCTCTAGGAAACTATTCAAGTCATCTCTTGGTATAAACCAACTAGCCATGCATAAAGGGAACATAGAGTTCAGTGCGACACCAGAGATTTAACTTTACAAAAGAAACAACAAAGCATTGTTGAACGTGCAAAAAATAATGTCTCTGTAGCGAAAAGGCTGAAGTGGGCTAGAATTGTACCAAATGACAAGTAGCAGACTTGTTTTCAATATGTTATTGTCCTTCAGGGATTAACTCAAAGGACAGTTCTGCACTGAATCTGGCCCCTTTAGCACACAGAATCTTTCTCTACTTTTTAGCAGTGTGACAGTCACTTAGCACACATATTCTTTCCACCTCATTCTCTCTCTCCCCCTCTGCCCACCACACATTCACATGTCCATGTACCGTGCTGGGATATGCCTATGCTAGGATTTAATTGTTAGATAGTCATTTGAGTTTTTATATGACCACTCAATGACAGCATAGCCCTCAGTACATAATGCAGTGCTCAACATGTATCAGAATGCCCATATATTTATTGACAGAGATTGATGGAAACTAATTATGGCTTCTTAATCTTCTCATCACAAATTCCTTCTGGAAATAGTAATATATGCTAGCCGAGGATAAAATTTACAATTTTCAGAATGCATTCCTATTTCCTGTAATTTGTATTCTATAGCCTTCCTGTAACCCTATACACTAACTATATCCTCAGTATTCATCCAACATATTAGAGATGTTTCTTTAGCAATTTTTTCCCAATAACCTTTCAACTTCTTGGAACATTATTCAAACTGAACCAAATCCCATTCTAAATAAAAGTTTATATATCAGGGCTCTGGCACATCAAAAAATTGTAATACTCAGTTAATTTTGTCACATTGAATTCCTAGCAATTTGAATTTTGTATATATCAATATGTTCCTAGTAGTATAAAGTAGAGGCACAATTTAACACTGCCATTCTTTTTTTTTTTCTGAACTGCTACTATTTAAACATTCATTTTTTTTTTTTTTGCCTTAGAAGCCCTTGTGACTGAAGACTAGCTGTATAAACACAATAAAGTATAATAGAAGATCTGAGTCTCACTTGACCAACTTCAAAATACTTTTGTTCTACGGATTTACAGCTCTTAGCATAATAATTTGGTTGCTGGGTATAGTTTCCTAAATATTTTATCGGCAAACAGCCTGATTCACATCTTGTAATAAATTTTCTCAGCTACCCTGGAAAATGTTAGCAATAAAAATGTCCATTCCAGATAATAGAGTCATACCTATGTAATACTTTGAAAACAGAAGAAAAATATAATAACTTTTTGTACCTCAGAAAAAAAGTCATAAATGCTTCAGAGGAAACACACAGAAATTAAAAATCATGATGAACACCTGCTAAGTTTAGAAAACAACCATCACCCATATTAGTAGACATTTGGTGGTACAACTGATTGTTACCTAGACACCTAAACTGTACCAAATCTACATGAGCCTTTCTGCTGTTTCAACTCATACCAAGAGTCTTCAAAATGATTATCTTATAGAACTAAAAGATGATTCCAGTTTCCTACTTGTATGCATACAATCTCTTGAGAAACAATTTCTGTCTAAGCTTGAACAAGTTGCCTTTCTGCTAAGTTTACTCAAGATGTGCAAAAGAGGCACAATAGTACTTATTTCTTACTATTATCTCACAGGGATGTTGTGAATATCAATTAAAGCACTGTTTGCTGACAACTTTGAGAAGTGCTATAGAAACACAAAGTACTCCAATTTTGAGGAATAACAAATTAACTTAGGGAGTTTTAAATCCTGGAAATTAAAGATGTATAAGAAGGATTGGAGTTATCTATAAAATTCATGAAGTAATAATAATAACAATAAAGGTAATAATAATTTTACTTAAAATTATAGAATGACAGTGTCAAGTGAGATTTCTGCACCTGACATTTGCTGTTAATCAAATGCATATATGGGCCGGGCGCGGTGGCTCATGCCTGTAATCCCAGCACTTTGGGAGGCCGAGGCAGGCAGATCACAGGGTCAGGAGATCAAGACCATCCTGGCTAACACGGTGAAACCCTGTCTCTACTAAAAATACAAAAAATTAGCCGGGCGTGGTCGCAGGCGCCTGTAGTCCCAGCTACTCGGGAGGCTGAGGCAGGAGAATGGCGTGAACCCGGGAGGCGGAGCTTGCAGTGAGCTGAGATTGCGCCACTGCACTCCAGCCTGGGCGACAGATCAAGACTCCGTCTCAAAAAAAAAAAAAGCATATATGAATCGGTATTGATAAAATTCAAAGACGTTTGCTATTCTGGTTGTAGTATAAACTAGTATATTCTATAGTCCATTTCAGAAGATTAATTTAGTAACATGACCCTAAAATCTTGAAAATGTAAATTCTACTTGATTCAGAAATTTTTCTACAAAGTCACCCACGAGATTTTTTTTTTTGCCTACAACATTTAATCATGGATAATGTTGAAAAAGTTAGCTATAAAAATGTTCACTGCAGTGCTGCTTTTCACAGTAAAAATATGGAAGTAACCTCAGTACTCATGGAATAAAGAATAATTTAGGTAAATAATGATGCATAAATATGCTAAACTACTTTGTAACCAAATAAAATTATTTTCTGGAAAAATATTTAATGATATGAAAATACGTTCACAAATTGAATGAAAACAATAAGGTTACAAAAAATATTAAGGATGATTTTTATGTTTACATAAAGATAGCATACATTTCATTTTTGCATCTAGAGATAGAGATACCTATAGAGACAGAAATAAGTCTGTACAGATAGAGATAGAACTGGAGACAGATTGAGAGAAACAAAGACAGATATCCCTATACTGGTAAACTTGGAGATAAAAAATAGAGATAGAGGCATCTATACAGAGTAATGGAAATATCTCAGTGGAGATAGAATGCATATTTATATGTAAAGAGATATAAATATGAATATATATACAAAAAAATTAAGAAATAACTATAGTTAATAAGAATTAAAATTGTTTTCTTTTACCTGTTATTTCTAAATTTTCTAAAATAAATATTTAATATTTTGTTAAAAAAAGTACTTTAAAATACAAAAAATAAACAAAGATCTCCATAATTGTACCAATAACATTACCACTTCTGTTTTCTATTTGCTATTTTAATTCATAACAAGAAGAAAATATTAAAACCCCATTAGTCTTCTCTAATAATAATCTAATTAGTTCGTTAATTGTATTGGTAAGGAATTGATATCGTATTTAAAACTTTCCAGATTTACATAAAAACTCTTGGAAACAACCACCCCACGTGCATTTAACTGATGAAGAATGTAGTTATTTAGCAGTGAATTTGATGAAACCAATGGGGGTGCATAGTACAGCCAAAAGAGAATAACACATTAGAAAACATGAAAATAAGAGTCTCAGTCCCAGTTCTGCCAGTTACCAGACATCAATCCTTAAAATGTTTCCTAAATATCTCCTTCTTGGTTTCTTCACATAAAATTGGGCTACAAATAATTGTCCATCTACATTAACAGAGATATTTGAGTAGAGAATCTGATGATATGCATAAAATCTACAGTTTATATAAGCAAGATAGAAGAATTATTATCCTTTAAAATAAATCAGGAAATTGGCAATTCAAATGAATCGCCATATTTGTAAGTCAGAATAAAGTGTTTAACTCAACATTTTAATCCTTTAGAAAGATATTTTATAATAAATACATGATTTCTGAAGTTTTCTTACTCCTTTACACAGAAATGTACTATACAATAATTAGTAAAATCTCATAAATATCAAGATAAGTAAAAGAAAATAACTTTCAATAAACTCAAGGAATACATACATTAGTTTTATACCCTCTGTTCTGTATTCTTCTATGAAGTGGATTGTGAAAGCACTAATGTTTCTAAATTGGATATATCATCTTAATTAGAATCTTCTGTTTAATTTTTGATTTGAGAGCCTTATACTCCTCTTGAAGTATTCTAGAATTAAGCCACTTCAAGTGTGTTCAAAAGGAAAGTTGAAAAATATGGAGGTCAAGGAAATTAATTTATCCCAAAAGTATCTAAGGACCATCTCCTCTATCGGTATAAAATAAAAATCTTGTTCTCTGGAGGCTCATAATCTGGTTGATGATAGATAGATAGTTAGATAGATAGATGATAGATAGATAGATAGATAGATAGATAGATAGATAGATAGATAGACAGACAGATATAGTATTATGTGTCCAATATGGTTTGGCTGTGTCCCCACCCAAATCTCAACTTGAATTGTATCCCCCAGAATTCCCACTTGTTGCAGGAGGGACCGGGGGAGGTAATTGAATCATGGGGGTCAGTCTTTCCGGTGCTATTCTTATGATAGTGAATACGTCTCACGAGATCTGATGGGTTTATCAGGGGTTTCTGCTTTTGTTTCTTCCTCATTTTTCTCTTGCCACCACCATGTAAGAAGTGCCTTTCACCTCCTGCCATGATTCTGAGGTCTCCCCAACCATGTGGAACTTTAAGTCCAATGAAACATCTTTCTTTTGTAAATAGCCCAGTCTCTGGTATGTCTTTATCAGCATCATGAAAACAGACTAATACAATATCTCTGGGAGTACTGTTGTGAAAGACTGAAGTAATGGCCTTTAGATAAAGGCCTACAGACACCTAGAACATGTATATACCATTTGAGAAATAACTATTTAAGCATATTCATTGAAGATACATATGCTCTAAGAGAGTTAATGGAGCTTTTCAAATATGTCAGCTCCCCTGTAGCAGTATCTATAGTATTATAGATTTCATATATATATTTATAATCTATATGTAAATATAGATTATAATCCATCTATCTATCCGAAGACATCAGTTAAAAATGCAAATCAGTAAAGGACTTAAAATTCCCCCAAATGCCACAGGAATTCACAAAAAAAAAACAGGATATCATCCTATTTCTAGTATTTTTAATTGGTTAAGCACCATTCTGCTATATATAGAAAATCAGATTCCTAAGAACTTGTTAGGCTTTATGCAGTAGCCCTTGAGCTTCTTGTTACCAAGAGGTTTAGCTGTCAGATTAGTTCTTGCAATTGTATTTCATGTCTAAATTAGTGGATTTCACATTATTACCAGTAACCTCTTCGTGTTGATTATCTTATGTTACATATCTTGTATCAGAGCATCCTTTCTATTATTCACATTCCACTACTACTATTATCATCACTACCATTACTTTGAAAAAGAAGAAGAGAGTGGGGGAAGAGGAAGGAGGGAGAACTATAATAATGGCAACAGTAGCTATCACTTGCTGAGCATATACTGCGGACCAGGTACTATGCTATGCATTTTATATTGAATATTTACAAAACTATGTTGTAGACCCCATTTTATGAATGAAAGCATCAGTTAAGTCTCCTACAATTAGGAAACAGCAGAACCATGAATCTAACATAAGAGCCTTTGCTCTTAACTGCTATAGGTGGGGTGACATATTTGAAAACTCCATTAACTCTCTTAGGTCATACATATCTTCAATGAATGAATATATTTAAATAGTTATTTCTCAAATGGCAAATAAATGCTCTAGGGTGTCTGTTGGCCTCTACTTATAGACCTTTACTTCATTCTTTCACAATAGTACTTCCAGAGACACACACCACTTAACTGATTATGCTTACTTTCCTAGTAACCTTCCAAATAAAGACTCATTTCTCAAAATATAAAGAACAAGAAAATTAGATAATTAAAGATGACTTTAGAGCTGTGTCATTATTGCAGTGGTAGCCATGAAAATACATTATGTCAATATACAAAAGACCTGATTTTCCCCCCTTTAAATATTTCTCAGTACACTTATTTTTTATGCTGAAGGTAGAAGTCGGACCTATGCCCTTGCCAGTTCTAAAACTGACAATTTTAATGTAATTCAGCTTTTCTAGATAAATATGTTTTCACTCATACTATAGTATGCTCTCTTCATATTCTAGGAAAGATTTAAAATGTAAGAAATATTAATGATGACTCAAGTTTCCGTATACCAAAATTCAAGAAGCTACTACTTAGCTCTAAAAACCACTTGGAAGGGCTTTCCTTCGTTTGTGGAGGGAAGAATCAGGGAGAGGTCCATAGGTCAGAAGTCTGGTTATTAGAAGACAAGACAGTGTGCCAAATTTGTTCAACCACCAACGGTTCATGGCTGTTGAGCCATCTGTAGTCCCTGTTATTTGCCAATGTGCAGTTTTGGCTAAGGTGCAAGAACATGCATAACAAAAGAATTATCAGACAAATTTAACTAAGATAAAAAATAAAATGCAGTTTTGTACCTTAATTTGCTTGCTATATTTTACCTTCTTCGTGTGTCTCCTCTTGAAATACTAAAATGCATGTGAATAAGTGAGATGTTTCTAATTTGTTCTCAACCTACATTTGGTCATGTAGTAGACATGCTCCATGAGTCAGCACCAGGCTTCAGGGATAAGAGATATTTTTAGCTCACCTTCAAGCTGGTAGAATATAGTCCCATAAAAAGCAAATTCATTTGACAAAAAAAAAAAATATATATATATATACACACACACACATTTATCTTGTCATATATAAATACAGAGACATAGTTCAAGAAAATGAAGGAAAAGTGAACATTTGAAATTTCTGACATTAAGCAGGACAGTATTGTATAAATCTTCTACATTACATTCTGAGTTAAGGGGGTTTCTTTGGTAGTTGACTCAACTAGGAAACTGGAGTTGAATAGCTAGGACATATTTTTACAATGTTTGTAAATTCAAAAGCACTTTTTGACTCACTTCATTTTATTCATGTAGTTATTCAACAAAAAATAAATCATCAAATATTTTCTATGTACCAAGTTCTCTGTTAGGTACTGAGGATGCAAAATTGAATTATACTTTCTTAGCCCTTGTCTTTATGGAACTTAGAGCTTGAGAAGAAAGATACATAAACAATTAATGATAACTCTATATGAGAAATTCCATAATGATAGAAATTTCAAAAATATTAAAACATTTTATCTTTACAATGTTCCTATGAGCCAAATATGGTTCACAGCTGCCTCCTTGTATTAAAGGTAGCATTGGATATGGGGTATGATGTGAATTTTTTAGGGCCTCAGAACTCATTGAAAGCAGTTATGATGAGGATACCTATCTCTAATCACTCACCTTAGCATTAGTACATGCTACCTCTTCCAGTTAGTCAGGATAATATTCTAGAGGCTTTGATTTATAAATGCTTTGGCTACTGTTTTAGATAAGCAGAGAAATATCTGTTGATGCTCTTAGCAATCTTATAAGCAATTATTCCTATGCTTGGCCATTTCAGCAATGTTTAAACCTCTAATAATCTTGTAAAGACAGGATACATTTTCTGATTAATCTTCCTCAGTGTTTTCACTATTTTAAGAGTTGTGACCTTTATCAGTCAAGAAAATTACCATTTTTTATGCCCATGATCTTAATTCCCTCATCCACAGTAATCTTATTCAACCAAATTTGGGAGAATTCCAGGCCTACACTGCTAGTTAATTTACAGATTCCTATCTGTGAGTACACAGTACTGTAGAGCCTGAAAATGCAAAGCATAGGCACAGGCTGGAGAGGCCAGGCCTGAGAACATGAGCACAGGCTGGAGGAAAGCTGCCTCCTCACCCCAGTGATCTGGAAACTGATTAAAAGAACCTTTCCAAAACGCATCTTCAGGCAGAAAAATCTTGATATGACATAGGCTTATGTGTTTCAAATGAAACACTTTGGCCCCCAGTACTGTACCCTTCCTTTCTTCTCAAGCTCTTAATTGCCCCCAAGTGACAGAATCATACATTTCATGGCAACGGATATCAGTTATGGAAAAAAAATGCCTAATAATTGAGGCATAGACTTTTTGTTTGACAGATCTGGTTTTAGAGCTGGCCTATGAAATTCATCAGCTATATAACATTCAGCAACATATTTACTCTCATCTGTGAAGTCGAGGTTTAAAAAACTATCTATTTTAGGGTAATTAGAAGGATTAAATGAGGCAATGCACAGAAGTATTTAGCACAGGGTCTGGCGTGTAGTAAAATAGACAGGATTTACCACATTTTACAAAGATTACTTCCTAAGTTTCAGTTTCATCTGTGAAATAGAAATAAAAATAATCTATTCCATAAACGTGATAATTTAATGAGGCCATGCACGTAAGTATTTAACTTGTCTCTCCTATAATGCAAGCTCAATAAATGCAAACTATTAGTATGTTGTACAAACATGAAGTTACAGTGAAAGTTCTTTTAACCTACAATTAATTGACTACCTGGATTAATCGAAACCTCTGTTCTTTGTGTAAAACATAGGAACCGTCGTCCAAAATATCCAAACACAACAGCTAGTAAGATACCATCTAGAAAGAGCAACCATAGATCTCAGTTTGTCTGAGCCAGTCATAGTTACATTCTCCTTAATTTCACAAGTATTTAAACCTGGGTGATAGATTATATGGTCACCCTTTAAGTACACCGGAAGGCCTCTGTCCCTGCCTGGAGATTTATATCCTTACCATACAAAAGTGATACCCTTTATCAGTTTCCCATGGTGTTTTTGCAAGTTTTAGTTATTAATGTAATTTCATCATTTAATTACAATTTACATAAATTGATGAGAAATGCTGTGGATTTATATATAATTCAATTAAAAATGTAAACCACCTAATGATTTTTTAATCAGGAGATGGGAATTTGAACTTCTGGAGGAATTTTGAAATGAAGTTTCTCCAGTCATTACTTCCCAAGTTCCTTTAGGTTCTTGCTCTAATTTAGAAAGACTCAAAGTAAAAAAAAATGTAGAGAATGCAAAAACAACATGCAAAATTTGTCAGTAGATGCGTGCTCACATAAATCAACCTCAAAATAAACTTGCAAGAAGCTAATTTGTCCAAGTCCACTAATCTATAAAACAACAGTGCTGAATCACAAATCCAAATGCATCTTAAACAGAGGTTCTTGCTTTCAGTTGCTAGGTGATAACCTCCACAGCCCCATAAAAAAATGACAATATAAAGATCAAGTGAACAAGAAAATGAATATCAGGTTTAAATCTTAAGCTCAAAATATTATGAATTAATTCTGGAAGATTGACTACAAATGTTCATAACAAAAAAGGGTCACAAATTAAGAATAAATCTTTATACTTATATGTCAGAATTCAATTTATGTATACATATATGTATATTAATTACTAAAGAAAAAATGGAAACAGATTAGGTACAGCCTGGTGATTTATTTTCTTTGTTAATATTCTATGAAAAATTAAGTGCCTATATAATTCTACTGTAATGCACTAAAGTAATGTATTTAATCTGCAGTCAATTAATACATAAACTTTTATGTTAAATAATAAAGTGTCATTGTATCCTCAATATTCACTATGTAACACTCCTGAATTAATATCTTCTCTTAGAAGCCTGTATAATATAACTATAAAATAGATTCTCGTTCCACAATAATTGAATTGGGCTCTTCTTTGAAAGATTATCTTGTCTACAGTGAAACCGGTTAAATAAAAATACAATCTACTTATATTTAACTTATGATTTAACATATGATTTATAAAATTTAAAATATTGAATATTGTTTTATCTACATGTTTCATTAAAACATGTGCAGTTAAAAGAACATGCAACTTTTAACAGTTTTATACTTAATTAGTCACAATTTTTTTCCATTTTCTTTACAAGTGAGGACTTTGGTGGAGTTATTGCAAGTGGAATTATGGTCTCCAAACTGCTAATAATGTGTTGTTTCAGGTTAAAATATCTAGACCTGTCCTATCCAACTTTGTAGCCCTTAGCTATAGAAACTATTAACTTTAAAGTAATTAAAATTAAATAAAATTTAGAATTCAGTTTCTGAGTTACATGAGTCACATTTCAAGCACTCAACAAACACATGTGGATAATAGTTGTCGTATTAAGCAATGTAGATATAAAACATTTCCATCATCCCAGAAAGTTCTACTGGACAACCTTGAACTATGCTTTAGTGGAAGCTATTTCCAGCTTTGATTTGCTCTATGTACAGTATAATGGTCCAGTTTAAGGCTTTCTAATAAGCTGGATTAGGAAATTTTGAAAATAATATATCATTTTTATTAACAAACCAGTTGATTTGGGGGTGCTTCCGTATAAGAAGTCCAAATTCTCATTCCAACAGTCTAGATGGCATCTCTACAGTAAGTTTCTACATATCCCTGAATACATTACTTTCAGAAATGCTAAATATCTTCCACATATTCTCCAAAGCTTCTTTTTTATTGCTTCCCTTATCTATGTTTATAGATCTATTATCTTCTTAGCCACCTATCTCAAAATAAATCTTCAAAACCATATTTTTTTACTTTTTCCTCTTCCTTCTCTTCAGGCTTTTAATAGGCCATTATGCCCTGTTTTACACCAGATAATTTTTTTCCTCTCCACCCTCACTGCCACTATCTTATTGACCTCTTTTTCTCACTTTAATCCATCTTCCAAACAAAAGCTATAGCAGCCTTCTTAGAGCTTAGAAGACAGAGCTAACTACAAAATGAAGTTCAAACTGCTTAGCACAGCATTAAGGAATTTCAGGATCCTTTACCCCTGCCACCAGTGACCCCTTACAAGCCTAGGTAACTACTGCTGTAATTTTTAAGAAATCTCAATGAACCAATTGTTAGAAGCCTTATCCGAATACCTGAATATAAATTCATGTCTTTGTGACCCTCACTTCCTCTGTATATAGAGTGAAGGAAAGAATATTTGATGTCAGGAATAGTTTAGAAATTAGAATTAAAGCATGTAGCAAATTGTTGTTAATATCATCATCATCATCATCATTACCATCATCATCATCATCATTTGACTCTAGCCTCCAAGTCTCTAATTGCATTCTCAAAGATGCCTGAATAGACAAATTAATAAAGACCCTTATGTTTTATTTCACTGGTGAAGAAAAATGGGTCAGCCAATGTACCATTCACTTGCCACGACCAATCATGTCAATTAGGAAGTAGCCTTAGGATTTCAATTACCTTCTCATTACCTCTAAAAGCTACTGAGTGGCTGTTGCATCTCAATGCTGTACATAATCTTAAGTTGTTTTAATACGATTTCTGATTTTAGTGCATAGATTGTCATTGTGCTTCTCCTGATGCAAAGATCACATTTGTAGTCTGCATGCCTTATTTTCCAGACATATTACAATACCAAAGCTACTCAGTTATTGATGTTGTTCTATTTCCACTAAACACAAATTATAGATTTATTATTACTGTAAAGCTCATCTCAATTTTTATTATCCTTCGTTTGAATTTTTTTGATTCTTCAACTTTTTCTTTTCAGCTCTTTGTGTGGCAACAGTGGTAGGACCAATCTGTCATTGAAGTAGCTGCCTTTTGGCCTCATGAAGGCAACTTGTTATTAGCAAAAGCAAAGAATTTGCTGAATGATCATAACATCTGTATGAGCCTGTCCTGGCAAGTTAATCTTGAATTTCAGCTTTCTTCATACATAGTTCTGTTTTGAGAAACAATAAAATAATGCGTGAAAAGTGGTTTGTACACTAGGGAGCTTGGAAAAAACAATAGTACTTTCATCCTCACAAAACCTAGTGGGAAAGTAGGATATTGTGTTGCTCTAATTAAAAAGTCTTTACTCTCTGCGATGCAAAATAGGTTTTTGTTTAGTTTAATTTTTAAAAAATCAGTTTAGATGTTGTTAGAATGTGTGGGGAATTTTATCTCATTGATGGTAAAAATATTTATAGTTCTCAAAAATAACCTACAAATGAGTAGGCACCTATACAGTGCTATGTTAAAAAAAAAATCTATGTAGACAATAGAATACTATAAGGATTGCAGGCAAAGATAAAAGTGTGTGGTTTAAGATATAATATATGGAAATACTACACATTTTGGTTGTAAGTTGGAACTTACAAGATCTAAATTATTTTCTAATTTATGGCAAATAATGAAGTACTCAATTATGGTAACTAGTTGATTGAAGATAAAAAATATACATGTTTCATTTCTATATTCTGATTTCCCTTAAATATCAGGATCATTCTATTATAACCATGTTTCTCAAAATGTACTTTCTGGCCCAACAGCATCAGATCCACCTGAGATGCTTGATTGAAATGCAGATTTCTGGAAGAATCTGACTTTTGGTTGTAGAACCTCATCTGCATTTTATTTTCATCCCCTATATAACTCCTAGTGACTAAAAATTTAAGAACACTGCACTTAAGAACAAAGTAAAAGCAACTGAATGGCAAAGTCAAAGCCACGTGAAAGGCCACACAGAATTTCTCTATTTCTCTCCTCAAAATCATACAGAAAAATTAAAATCCTTACTTTAGAAGTAGAGAATATCAGCCTGTATAATTTCCCTTTAGTATAATGGATCTGATTTTCAAATTTTCTTGACAAAGTTTTGATAATTAAATAGCAAAATAGACTAATGCTTATATGGCTAACATAAAATTATTTGTAAAAATAGCTTAATCAGTGTCTCTGGGGGAATAAAAAGCTTATTCTTCATTGCCTTGCAAATATATTCAAACATATTTTACTCAAGTTTTCATTAAAATTCACTGATGACAACTTATATAAATATCTTCAAGGCAAATTAGGCAAAGACATCTATTCCTGAAGAATGAGATTCTCCCTTGGGTAAATGATAATTATGATACTCAATTGTACAAAACTCTAAACAACACAAAAACATTAAAATTTTATGGTTAAAAAATAAATGAATAATTGTCAATCTTCTCTTTTCCCAATCTCCTCATATTTCTGCCAAAATCCCTAATACAAGAATAAAACACATATGAAGTATTACATTTCAGTCCAAAATATAATATTCTTTTGATAAAAAGAATAAGATAATAGCTTTGCTGAAAATTAAGCCTAATATGTGAATAAGCTTATTATATTGCAATAGAAGTCATTCTTGCATCTATTTTTCAATCCGTTCATCACTAATCTTTATCACAGGGATGACTATGACATTAAAATGCAATAAATCTAGTATGCGATTGTGATTTGACCTTTAGGCTTTTTTTTTTTTTTAATTGTTCGATTAGCTGTCTGTTGCTTCTCCCATATCTAAAACCTTCCAAGGAAATGAGGGTGGAGAGTGGAAAGAAAAGAGTGCAGCTATTGAAATTTTTTAATCAATTCGTGATTCATAGAATCAAAATATTCTGGCAACCATAAACATAAAAATAAATGTACATATTCAAACAGAATGGCAACAATTCATAAAGTAGATTAAATTTAGGAACATCTTTTAGAATCTGTTCTCCTTTATCACAATGTCAATGGTCTTAGTAATGTCAGCTTCGCATATGTTACAAGATCAGTTTAATTCCATAAAAAGAAAAGATTTGTCAAAATATGTTCCTACCCTCATGTGGCTATGGAAAGGCAATCTCCGTAAGAAACTAGAGGTCCTGCAAACCTGATTCCCTAAGATGAAACATCCCTCCTTGTTGAAAATCAGAAATATTCACCACTAATTGACCACCCATGTATCAATGGGATATTAAAAGACCCGAAGCTCCATTCCAGCTTATTCATAAATGAAGTATTAATTTTGTCTAGAGGTATAAACCACAACATATTAAAATTGAATTACCCTTAAATTTAAAGGATTTATGAAGTTGTCAAAGATGCTTAATTTACAGTTGGGCCTTCATTTAGATATGCTGATCTTAGCATAACGTGACATTGTGCTAATTTCACTAATTTTGCTTCAATTTAAATGGCCAATGGCAGCTAAAACTCATGTTCACCCACAGGAGATTCAAGGTTTTCAAAAATATTATGACTAAAATCTTTATTATTTTCAATTAAGAAACATAGGTCTACTGACCAGCAAGAAAACTGAGGTAACGTGAGACTGTTTCACTAGAAGGTCCCACTTACAGAGCTCAATTTAACACATTTTGATTTATATTTAGGTTGGTGCAAAAGTAATGGCAAAAACAGCAATTACTTTTGCACCAACCTAATAATAATGCATAAGCTCGGTACAGTACTTTAGTAATCCTTTTTTTAAAAATTGTTGCTAACTTTCCACTTAACTAAAAGGCAAATTCTTGATTCCCCTTTGGGTTGAGATTCAGAATATTAGACCTGCACATTTAGATACTGGTTCACCATTTTGGCACGTACAACTTTCTGCTTGTTAAGAGTAAAGTTAAATATGATTCTCTTTTAAAGTTGCCTTTTGATTGTCGAATAACAGAAAATTTAAATATATACAAACGATATATTAAAAATAAAAAGTTACCTGCTGCCCATACACTAACATCAAGTGTTTCATCAGCTAATATTTTAGAAATGGACCTCCATAAAACATTCCTTTACCAAAATGATACATAGTGGAATGAGTTATTATTCTCAAACTGAACAGAGTAACAGACTGATATATGAAAGGTGATAGAGTGATATAGCAAAATCTTTCTGTTCTTGTATGCTTATACTCAAGTACATCTATTCTCATGCTCTCTTAGCTTAAAAGCTGAGCCTGAAAAGCAAAATTCTCCTCCACTCCATCAAATTTATATTCAGTAATATTTTGCATTTTCCTTTAAATTAATTTTTATATATAGCCCCTCTGCCACCCAGTGAAATGCTCGACTTGTAAGGTCCTTGATCCTATTTAACAAGAATTTTGACCTTTCTAACAGCAATGTTTCCATAAGAAGAATTCAAGCAGACACTGAGAAGTTTTCAGGAATTTTTAAATTGAATCAGAGCTGATAAGGATTTATTAGCTACATCTGTCCTCATGACAGTCCTGATTTGGGAACAATAATCAAATGAAAGCTCTGTCAACAGAAATTGGCAGTGACAAAAACTTACTTATTGCCTCTCTCAAACTCAAATCCCTCCTGCAAAGATATTACAGAAAATGATGTCACAATAAGGTAGAAAATACATTAGCTACTACTTAGAAATAGACTATGGAAGTCTAAGAACACCTAGATCTTTTTAAAGTAACAACAGGTAAAATAATAAATTAACAACTTCTAATGTCCCTTTGATATGAATAAGGCTTGAAGGCATTGTTCTTCACATAGAAAGGACCATACATTGTCAGCTCATTGAAATACTGAAGGATGAAGACTGTGCTTACTCCTTTCTGTTTTACTGATAACAGAGGAACTATAAGAATGAAGAAGAATGGAGAATGGTTTACAGCTGATTATTAGTACATAAAATTACACAACCATGCTACTGCTTTCATTTGCAATCTATGATCTTTATCTTCAAGTGGTTCCTCAGTACTGGCAAGCAACTCTATTATATTCTCTTAGATCAAATTCATGGGTTTAGTTGCACAGGGCCCACACATAGAATGGTCCCATATTTGGTTTAATCTCCCACTGTTGCTGTCTTGAAATTCTTAATTTTTAATAGAAGCCCCACATTTTGCATTTTTCCCTAGGCCCTGCAAATTATGTTGCCTGCCCTGTTTCTAGTCAAGTCATTCTTATGCTCCTCCACCCTTCCTAATGATTATTTCACATCTTGTTTTCCTTCATTCCTCCAGTGTTCCCTCTCCTTCTTGTTCTCAGTTTAATGATTTGGGTAGACGTGTTATTTTACTACAGAAAATAAAAACGGAAAAGAAAATTTTCACTTCCTCCTACAACTATACCCAACAACTTTATCTACACCTATATCCACATTAACTCTGGTCTCTTCTTGTTAAATTAGGTGAACAGCTCTTCCGTTTATCTAAAGCCACCTAATATGCAGGAAAGCAATCACCTTAAAAATACTTGTTGAGTGAATGAATAAATTAGATTAATCATGTTCTTAAATATTTGTTTACTAAATCTACTAAATAAATTTTCAACTTTTCCTAATCTTGAGTTTCATACCATAATTATAATAATTTGCTCTAATTTCATTAGAGAATAATGTGGACAGGTACTTTATATCAAATTATATCAACCATAGGAATGTATTTCAAGTAAGATTGCTATGGCCAAAGATTCAATTTACTTATAATTGTAATTTAGAACGGCTTTGGTAAAATTGCAAAACTACTAGTGACCCTCTGAAATTCAGCTTCCACTCTTTGCCTGTCACAGGTCATTTACAGCTTGATCAAATTTCTTAATTTTCTTCATACATTACAACAGACAAATACCACAATTGGCACTTATATTATGCCACTTTCAAGTCACCTGCAAACAGCTCACCTCAATCTTACTTCTCCGTAAAAACAAAGACCCAGTTCAATCTCCCCACAACTACAGGAGATTCAATTTTCACATGATAACTGAGGCGAATGAACTAGATGAATGTCTTCCATTGTGTTCCAGAAACTCTTGATTTTTAAAAAATATTTTGGAACAGCTTTAGTGGAAGTGGGAAAAGTAGAAAGGAATCCCAGTAGATTCTGTTTCTTCTGCTACAGCATTTATCTTCCTTATTCATAGGATTTTTATAACATTTTTAAAAAATACTCTTGTGCTAAAAATGGTTGAAGTTTCCTTACAGCTCTAAATTTCTAAATAAATAATTTTCATTGAGTGTAAGAAAAATCATATGGACAATTTGTTATTCAAAGACCTATATCAGAGAGAAACAGTATTTCCTCAGAAGAAAGACTGAGTGACAGTAAGAGGCAGGTAATTAGGCAATTATAAGAGAAAGACATGGTAATAAACAGCAAAGGAATAAAAACAATTGCAAAAAAGTACATACCCACCCTTACACTATTCTACTACCTTCAAGGACTTACGAAATAAGGTTATTCATATTTAATCAGTTGAAAAAACCCTGAAATTTGGAGATTAAGACAGAATAGCTTGTAATCAAGCAGGTCATAAGGTTTAGCACCTAAATATTCTCATTGCTTTTAAGCACTTAAGAAATTTCTACTTTAAAATCATGAGGAATAGTTTAATTTATAGAAACACAATTTTTAAAAAGGAATGAGATATATCCACACAAAACTTTCATATGAATGTTTATAGAAACTTTATTGATAATTGCCAAAACTTGGATGCCCTCAAGATGCCTTTCAAAGAGTGAATAGGAAACAAAGTGTGGTACCCTGACACAGTGGAATGTTATACAGTGATAACAAAGAAATGAGCCAACAAACCATAAAAAAAAATGAAAGAACCTTAAATGTATATTGCGAAGTTAAAGAAGGCAATCCAAAACGGCTACATACTGTATGACCCTAACCATATGAAGTCATGGCACAGGCAAAACTGGGCACAGTGAAAAGATCTGTGGTTACCAGGGGTTTGCAGAAGGAAGGGAGTGACAAATAGGTGGAGCACAGGGGATTTTTACAGCATTAAATTTATTCTGTATGATTCTGTAATTGTGAATACCAGTCATTACACATTTATCAAAACCCGTAGAATATACAGCACCAAGAATGAACCCCAATATAAACTATGGACTTCAGTTCATAATAATGTATGTATATTGGGCCATTAATTATAACAAATGTACCACACTAATGCAATATGTTGATAATAGAGGAAAATGGGAGGAGGGACATAAAGGCATATATAATAATTCTGTATTTTCTGCTCAGTTTTACTGTAAATCTAAACTGGTAAATAAATAAATAAAGGCCCATTACAAAAAATAAATTTTCTATTTTTCTATTTTCTAAAAGGCCCATTACAAAAAAGGAATGAGAAAACAAAAGTATACTAGTGAAGTGATCCTACCTTACAAAAATGTATTAGAAGACATATAGCATGATTTTTAAGAGCAAGGACTTTGAAGACAGATAGACTAGCATTTTAATTTAAGCTTTTCTGTTTATCAGCTTTTTGACTTCGGGAAAAAAAATTTAACATCTCAGAACCAAAGTTTCATCATTTATGAAATAGAGACAGTGTTCGTAAATATATCCCCATGTTTGTTTTTCTCAATATGAAATATTCAAAAACCCAATGTCCTTTTATTGTTAGGAAAATAAGAACAGTAGCAAGTTATGAGTTTGGTCAGACTGAAATATTAGTACAAATTCACTCCCTTCTCTCTGTGAGAACTCTGTAATAACGCTTATTATTTACATTATTATAAACATGTATAATTAATATGCCTGGCTCATTTTCTGACATTAAAAAAATGGTGAATTTACAGCAATAAGTCTCCAATCTAAATCTCTTCCTAGGTAGATGCTGTTCATAGCTAGATAAGAATAACTTAAGAACATGATTATCTTGTGAATATTTTATGTTAAAACACATTATCAACATTTAATAGAAGAGAAGTTTGCTTTTGCTTTTCCTAACAAGAAGCGTGAACAGCCCTTAAGTACTCACAGGTCTTATTAGGCACTTATATTACTGTGCTATCTGTTGCTATTTGTAAAATATTTATTTCACATTACTCTGGTTGGTTGATTTAGGTTTTGTTTCCACAGAGGACTGCAGGAAAGCTTTTCAAACATTCTAAACCTACCGTAAATCCCTTTTCTCCGTGGAATTCTTAAATTGCGTTGGTCTGGTAAAAGGAATTATTTCTGGCCAGGCACTGTGTCTCACTCCTGTAATCCCAGCAAATTGGGAGGCCAAGGCTGGTGGATCACCTTAGGTCAGGAGTTTGAGACCAGCCTAGCCAACATGGTGAAACCCCATTTCTACTAAAATTACAGAAATTAGCCAGGCATGGTGGTGGACACCTTTAATCCCAGCTGCTTGGGAGGCTGAGGCAGGAGAATGGCTTGAACTCAGGAGGCAGAGGTTGCAGTGAGCTGAGATCATGCTACTGCACTCCAGCCTGGTAACGGAGTGAGACGCTGTCTCAAATAAATAAATAAATAAAGTAATGATACCTCCGCAATCACACTGGAAGAACTCAGAAGCTATACAAAATCACAAGTGAAGTGTTATCTGAAAAGGGCTCAGGAACATCACACCCCTACCACGAGAGACCTGCTGACACACAGAGTGAGGCTTTGCCCTCAGAGAACTTGGAAGGTTCTGTTCTCCATGCCCTGCTGATTCATTGTTTGACCTTGCCCAAGGACTCTTTTTCACTGCATGTGGCAAATGAGCAAAAATATCTTCTATTTTCTTTAATGACGGTTTATTAATTAATAATCTTATCTAAAAACACACATCTTAAAAGGAGTGTTGCTACAAAATGTAAAATGTCACTATTATTTATGCGATTGTGAACAGAAAACTGAAATGCAATAATTTGAAAAATTATGAGTAGTGTCTAAAGGGCTGGCACAAATGCAAGGTGCCATTTGTTCTCAGATAAATTTACTTTCTAAGATTCAAATGAGAGTAAAAACTTGAATATTTCATGCACAAACCCTCAACTGTATAATGCATTCAAGGGTTTTGGAGTTGAATTTAGTTCACATTCAAATAAAGCTCAGTTCCACACACTTTTTGTTCTGTCTATGAAAGGCCCAGCTGCTTGCCCAGCTGTGTATCAGTCATTCTTGACCACAGCCCTATGAGAGTGGAATTCTGTACTTTTGCTATTTCCTTTGGTGCTAAAAATGGTAGACACGTCTTTGCTTGAAGGTCATACAGAAAACTTCTGACTATGAGCTTGAAGATTACAAAGGAAACATTATTTAGATAATTTTATACAAACATATGGTGTTTACAAGAATTCAATACCGATTCAATCTTATGGTTTTATTACATAGCTACTGAATGATTAATCATTTGAAGAAAATAAACTCAGCTTTTGCTCAAATACAAGATTTCTATTATCCTCATTTTAACCTCGTCTCTAGTGAATAACTGCACATTAATAAACAAACAAAATATATTCCAAAAAAGAAAGCCACATTTCTATGACCAATACTATTTGTCAGAGTGAACCAAATAACTGTGAGCTATGGAATACTGAAGCAATGGATTAGGGTAAGATGAGCTTTTTCAGGTACAAAATGATGGTGTGACTTGGAAAACTAGATAGGCCTTCGTTTTGCACATAAAAATCAAACACTTGATTAGACTAAATCAAAGATTTTTAAACTGTTTTTTCAGAACCTCTGGGCTATATGAAAATGTTTTAGAGAAGGCTAAGGAGGAAGAAATACAGTTATCCTGAGTGGGGCTTTTACTCCTTTTTCTACCAGAATAGCTCTGTATGTATCTTTCTTACTATTGGGGTTCATCGTAAGATTTAGCTTAATAAAAATGTTTCCGTTCCTAAAAATACATTAAATAGCAGGTGAGTTCTATAGTTTTTTCATATCTCAGAGCAAATGGGGTTCTTCTTATTGTGTATTTTGTCCTAAAATGTTGAATGCCTCAGACTTTGCATCCATCCCTCATTCTTCCCTTATTTATAGATTTTCTAACCTTGGGTCCGGCCACAAGGGAAAATTATATGAAAATAATACTAAATGGATGTCAGGAGACCTAACTCCTTATTATCTCTGTGAATCTGACCAAATCAATTCACCACAATGGCACTTAATTTTTTTAAAGGCTCTTTAAATGTTAAAATATCTGATTTTATTGGGTGACAAATGAAAAGGAAGAAAATGCAATTTTCCAAGCCACTTATGTCATGACATTGAATTTAAATTATATCATTAATAAGATTTTAAAATTTTATAAACCTTTAACTTTTCAAATGTTTTATTTACATTACTATCATATATTCTAAAAGGTTCACAAGGTTACTATCATATATTCTAAAAATTGTTTTTAACTGCATGTATTCATCAATGTAACTTATTAGTGAGAACTTTCTAGTGTTAATAGGTTAAGGAAGAGTAAACTCATCCTGTATATGTTATGAATTATGATGTTTCTTGAATTTTCTAGACAACTGTAGTTATATTTCTGCAGATTTAGCTAGATTTGCCTACGTATATAATAAACTAATTTCTATTGTGTTGGACAAGGAAATTAGCCTCCAAAGTGAAACCGATTGAGAGATATCTTCACATTCTGATTTATTAGTGCATTGTAACACTGAATTATGTACATTAATTTTCTTTCAGTGAAAGAAATTACATTTGAAAGGTGAGATATGTCCTCATATCTGTTACAAGGGTATTGATAAATTTAAATTAGTAAGTTTCAACTGTGACTTGATATTTTAATTGCAGACTCACTTGCCATTTTGGACACGAGACTTTTTCACACACATTTAGGCCTCCTGTCTTGGGATTTCAAACCTTATATATATTATACAAAATTGATGAGACAAGCTTTTTAATTAAGGAGATTTATAATAACTATTCAAAAAACGTTCCATATAACTATTCAAAAAACCAATCCAGCACACTAAAAGCAGGCAGTTTGCTTGATAAAAAATATGACCATTAAACTTTTTTTCACACTGATGAGAATGGTTAAATTTCAGGTTACACAGTGTTCAGAGATGTGCTAATTCATTCTAGGGCAATTTCATGGGTTGGAACTATTCTGGGAATACCTAAAAGCAGTTTTGATGTGATTTACTAAGAAGCCACATCTTGTTTCAGAGTTGGCTGTTTGGTCTGTTACACACTTTGAGGGTACAGCTCTGAATTTAACATGGCAACAAAAAAAGATTTAGTTGATTCAGTGCAAGAGCATAAAGAAACCTTGATTTCCACAAAAAGAACATCTCTTAAAAAGAGCAAACTTGGCTGGTCCCTCAGATCACTTTTTCTTTCTAAGAGCTAACGAATATAAATATACTTCTGCCTTATGAAATTAAAAAAGACCAAGAATGAGAGTTCTATGTTGTCCACTTTAATACAGATTTTTCAAAGCTTTGGGTGTAAGACTAGTAATACTATAGGGTTCTTCCTTATTCTCAGCACCAGTGAAAAAGGATGAGATTAAGAACAGAAAAGGAAAACAAAAATTGCATATATACATTCCCCTGTGGCTAAATTTAGCAAGCCTTGAAATTGCTAAAAAATGAGATTTCATTTAAGAGGAAAGGACTACATTTAGATCACCAAATCATCAAGTTCAAACTGCTTATCCTAGCAATGCAAACTGACAGCATATGCACATACATAATCAAATGGGAAATAATAATAGTATGTCTCCGCGGACCGCCTAACACAAGAAAGTCAACGGCCCAAGGGATATGTCAAGAATAATTTCTTTGCATGCATTGCTCTGATGCTATGCTTTGACACAGGATTATTTCATCAGTGGAGAGTGTATGAAACTCTTAGGCAACAAACTGGATTTTCCTCTTCAGCCAGTAGGGAAGAAGGACTTAGGTAGTTTCCCTGAAACAAGCCAGTAGTGGAAGCTTGTTTAAACAGACATATTTCTTTGTATGCATAAGAATCAGGAGAGAAGGAAAATGAGCCATTTTGCAAACTATGTAAGGACAAAAAGAGAGAATCATGTAGAGTAAATCTGACTCTTTTTTTTTCCAAAGGAAAATTCCATCACTTAGTATAGCGTTTCAAATATAATCATTAGATGCAAATGAGATGACTAAGGTGACATCTACACTGGTTACATACCTCTATTTTTGGAGAGGCTCAGTAGCATTATTATCCAGGAAGAAACTATGCCAGTGGCCAAGATGACCCTCAATAAAAAGCTACAGCAGTGCAAATGTTATCTGCATATTTATTTAGGGTATTTTTTAAGAACTCCCTTCATAATATTTATTGCCAATGGCCAAAGGCAAGCAACATTCTTAATTATACATTTATCTATGTAAACAGACACATATTTCTAATTAATATATGCATAGGTAATTCCTAATCATTTATGTTTTTTATTATCAAAGAGTTGTGCCTTAATGGAGCTAATCAAGGGCAGTACAGAAAAATGTATGTTCCTACAAACATAGTGAGCTTTGAGCAGGCTTTAGAGAGTGCCACTGCCCATAGAATACATCTCCTCCCCAACATGTTTATTAATAATAGAACTTTTAACAGGGAACCATGCCTTCAATCTTACAATAAGATAATTAGTTTTACATAGCATTGCATGGAATGGAATGTTTTCTTTGAATTTCTCATATAATATATAAAACCGTAACTAATACTTTCCTCAGAGCAGGTTTTCACAGTAGGAGAAGGGACCTGGGGTGTCTCAAATGGGTGCAAGCATGACAAACAGAAGATGTTAAGAGTAGATATTTGGAATGATGAAGACAATTTCCAGTTTTCTCTAAGAAGGTGCCGAATTGCTTGCAAAATAGTCTCCAAGGACAAATCACAGGTGTCCAGCTAAAGATAACTAAAAGAGTTAAATCTAACATGCAAAACAAACAAGCTGATGAATGAAATTGGAAATTTCCAACCATGATTCAGACTATATGCATGGGTTCCACATATCCACTATTATGGTTCCCAATTCTGTAGGGGGTTTACCCCCCTATTTGTTAAGTAGAATTGTTAAGGAGAGCCTATGATGTGTCATCCATTTCTTGAAACCTGAAAAATCAGCCATATAGTTCACAAGTAACTTTGTATAAGATACAGAAGCAAGGGCAATACTTAGATGCCCTGATAATTGATTCTTATTCTTCACTGCCAGGGGTACTTTTATATTTTCACTTAATATCAACCAATTTGCTGGATACCTATACCTTTTACCTCATTTGCTTATTTGCTAGCAAAGACAAGGTGAATAAAGTTTCACATTAGTAACTTAAAGCCAGCAAGTAGGAGACCTGGGGCTACAAATCTGAGTGCAAAAACCCATGCTCATTATACAAGGCTATACTCATATACAGTAGTTCCCCCTTATCTTTGGGGGATATGTTTCAAGACTCCAAATGGATGCCTGAAACGGCAAATAGTACCTAACCCTATATTTACTTTTTTCTATACACACCTATGATAAAGTTTAATTCTAAGTTAGGCACAGTAAGAGATTAACAACAATAATAACAAAACAGAACAATTACAGCAATATGCTGTAATAAAAGCTATGTGAAATGGTCTCTCTCAAAATATCTATGGTACTGCACTTGCCTTCCTTCTTGCAATGATGTGAGATGATAAATGCTTACATGATGAGGTGAAGTGAGGTGAGTGGCGTAGGTATTGTGGTGTGAGTGTTAGGCTACTATTCATCTTCTGATGATGCATCAGAAGGAGGATCATCTGCTTTGCATGATCCTGGATCATCGAGCCATGACAATGTCAGGAGACATGATGAGGTGAAGTGAGGTGAGTGGCATAGGTATTGCGGTGTGAGTGTTAGGCTACTATTCATCTTCTGATAAAGCGTCAGAAGGAGGATCAACTGCTTTGCGTGATCCCGGATCATCGAGCCATGACAATGTCAGGAGCAGATGATGTCGATGATCAAAAGCGCAGGTAGCATCTACATCATGAATACTCTGGACAAGGGGAAGGTTCACGTCCCAAGCAGAATAGAGCAGGATGGAGCAAGACTTCATCTCGTCACTCAGAATGGTACACAATTTAAAACTTATGAATTGTTTATTTCTGAAATTTTCCATTTAATATTTTCAGACCACAAATCACTGATTGGGTGTAACTGTAACCACGGAAAGTGAAACCATGGAAAAGGGAGGGCTATTGTATAAAGATCAGTACAGCACGTTTCCTCCCAAAACAGTACCCAAGAGAAACAATATTAATGAGTATATTCAAATGAGTTCAGTAGCAGCCAATATATTTTACTTCTGAGCATAGTTTTAAAATATTACTAGTTCACACATGAATTTAACCATCATAATAATAAACTTTTACCTAGAATTTATACATTCCAGGACCTGTTCTAAATACTTTTCAAATATCAATTTATTTACCTTTCCAACATCTTTGTATATATAGTAGATACGCATATGGAAACCGACATACAGTGAAGTTAAGTAACTTGCCCAAAGTTACACAATTAAGTAAATGATAGAGTCCGGATTCAAACCCAGGCAGTATGGCTCCAGACTCAGGAATATTACTACTGGGGCAGCATTTCCTTTTAAGTAATAAAAACATTTTCTTAATATTAGTGGCAATTATTCAACAGTCCATTTATTCAACAAATTTTTTTTAGTACCTCCCATGTTAGGCACTTATTTAGGCACTTGAGAATAAAGCAAAGATCAAAAAATATAAAAGTCCCTGCCCTCAGAGAGGTTTTATTCTGGTAGAGAAGTCAGAAAAAGACATATCAACAAGTAAAATATGTGGTATGTAAGTCGTTTGGAGAATAATAAAGCAAAGAAGTTGAATAAAAACGGCTAGATGTACAGGGAGTGAAGATTTACTATTTTTAATCTCCTCATTGCAGAGTGACATATAAGGAAAGGGCTGAAGGAAGTGAGTGTGTAAAACATATAGATACCTGGGAAAAGAGTAACTCTAGCAAAGGGAACAGCAAGTGCAATGAAAAAAAATGCTTAACTCATGAATTACAGTAAGAAGGCCAGTGTGTCAGAAGCAGAATGAACAAAAGGACAAACTGACACAAGTGAAGTCAGAGAAAAACTTCAGTAGGTTGTGTAGATCTGTGGAAGGACTTGGGCTTTTACTTTGAAAATAATAGGAAGCCATTCTTGTATTTTCAGGTGAAGGATATGTTTGTTTAAGAATAGATAAAGAGGACAAAGGTGAAGGCAGGAGGCCCATTAGAAAGCTACATCTGAACAAGTACTGGTGAAATGATATGGGCTTGGACTTAGGAAAAGAAGTATTAAATTTTAGATGTATTTTCAAGGCATAGAAACAGAATTTCCTAAGGAATCGAATGTAAGGAATGAGAAAAGGGGAAGCATTAAACTTGACTTGAAAGTTTTTGGCCCACACAAATCGAAGAATCAAGTTGCCATATCATGAGATGGGGAAGACTTTTGGAGGAGTTGGTTTAGAAATTACCATGATTTCATTTTGGGACATGTTAAGTTTGAAATGGTAGCTATAAGGTAACTGGGAAGAGATGTCAATTAAAGTTGAATATAAGAATCTAGAGTTTGGGGAAGATGATTCATATGCATCAGCATAGAGATAAATTTCTTTTTTTTTTTTTTTAGACTTGGGGAGATCACTTATAGAGAGAGAGATTGAGAGAGAGAAAGTAACAAGAGTTTTAAGAACTGAGCTCCCAGAGAATTCAATCATTAGTATATTGAGGAAGAAAATACAGTAAAAGAGACTAAGAAAGAACAGACAGAAGATAAATGGAAACCAGACGGTCTGAAAAAACAAATGTTTCAAGCAGGAAAGAATAATCAACTGTGTCAAATGCTATTGATAAATCTCAGTGTTGTCAAGGATTTAAGATTTAACCTTAGTTTTAGCTAAGTCATGGTGATGGGTGAACTTGAAAAGAGCAATCTCAGTGAAATTGGGAGTTGGAAACCTGAGAGAGTAGTGGGTTCAAGTAAGACTTGGAGGACAGGGAATGTGGAGAGGAAATATGGACAGCTCTTTTGAAAAGTTTTTTCTGTACAAGAGAGCAGAGAAATAAGGTGGTGGCTAGAATTAACCACCATATGATTCTATGCTGTTAAGAGTTATTCCTGTGGTAAGTTAAAAAGAAATGATCCCCGAGAGGGAATGAATAATTGCTGGGGAGGTGTCACTACGGAAATGAGATGAATAGGACTTACTGAGCAAAAGGAGGCATTATTACCTTGTAGAGAGAGAAAAAGTTCATTCATAGAAATAGGAGAAAATCAAAGGATGAAGGTATAGGTAATGGATGCATATAGATACATAGAAGCATACACAGGTTTCTTCCAGATTGATACTACTTTCCCAATAAGATAGAAGGTAAATAAAAAACACCACCACCACTCTTATGAATAGAACATCAATTCTGTAGCAAGCATAAAGCCAGGGCTATTAATTGTGTCTTAATACCTCTTATAATTTAAATATTATTCTCATCCCTATACTACTATGGAGAAAGCAGATATAAGCAATGGCACAATTTATATATTCAATTTCAAAAATTTTTTTAGATTAAACACATGTTAATATTTAGGGAAAGCCAATATTAGTCAAGCACTGATATATACTAATGAATAATATTTTTAAAATCAACACTACTTTCTATCAGCAAATTTAGTGTTGATTCATTTTTTCTTTAATATTAATAAGATCAGTCAAAAATAATATGGGGGCTGGGCGTGGTGGCTCACGCCTGTAATCCCAGCACTTTGGGGGGCCGAGGGGGGCAGATCATGAGATCAGGAGATCGAGACCATCCTAGCTAACACAGTGAAACCCTGTCTCTACTAAAAATACAAAAAATTAGCTGGGCATGGTGTCACACACCTGTGGTCCCAGCTACTCTGGAGGCTGAGGCAGGAGAATCGTCTGAACCCAGGAGGTGGAGGTCGCAGTGAGCCAAGATCACGCCAATGCAATCCAGCCTGGGCAACAGAGGGAGACTCCGTCTCAAAAAAGTAAATAATAATGGCAATAACAATAATAATAGCAATATCACGGGGATATGGAGTTGAAAGAGTAGGCATAATTGCTAATTATAACAAATTTATAATTTATTATAACATTAAAAACAATAAAAGTAAAATATTTTTCACCGTCTATGTGTTATCTGAAATGTTTAGTCTATTTACTAACCGCTGTCAGAAAAGATTTCTCGAAGATTAATTTTCCATTAATGGTATGACCAATCAGTCTTCTGAAATCTTTGTTAGATTTATGGTTTCAATTGAAGAATAGAATAAAACATAAAATACATCTGTTTATTTGAATGTATTTCTTGCAAATACTTGCAAGTAACACTGTTATACATTTCAAGTTTAAACGTCAAAAGAGTAAAAGCAATGTGGTGATGGCAACTGAAAAGAATATCAATGTTTGAGTAAACTGTAAGAGCAAACAGAGAAAATTAATTCCTAAGTCATTAATTTTACTTTTTCTAAAATATTCAGGAAGAGCGGCAAAAGAATTGCTTTTACCTGATGCATATGAAAATTTGGAGCTCTCCAGACACTCTTACTTTCTGAAAGTAGCAAGTAGAATCCTGCACATACATCTAATTTACTTTCAAATTCTATATTCACATTATAAAAGACTTTTTAAAAAGAGGGAAAGGGAAAAGGAAAGAAAACAAGTACAGTGCTTAAAAATAAAAAGTCACAAGAATCGTCCTTAGGCCTATGACCTTTGGGAGCTGACACATTACTTCAATCGATAGTAAGAAAATGTTTGTTGAATACATTAATAAATAAACATCAAACAGATATTTACTAGATTTGGGATTATTTTCCACCTTCCACTTTATGAAATGAACTCTCCAAAGCTAACTAAATAGATCCAAGAAGGATTAATTAACAGCATGAGTTTTTGACTCAAAATGATTAGTGTTTAAGTAACGGATATGCACTATATTAATGTGTCCTTGGGCAAGCTACTTAACTTCTCTGATCTTTAGTTTATACACACAGGAAATAGGAGAAAAATATTTCTAATTTAGTGATAACATGCCTAAAGCATGTAGGCAAGGGGTCTGCAACAACATAAATGAGATAGCTGATGTTATGATTAGCAACTTACCTTGCATTGCCAGATTAGGTGAAGACCCTGCCATTTTTCTCCTTTCAACCCTCCACAGCCTCTAGAAAAAATTCTCTAATACTGTTGTTTAACCATTTGTCTTAGAAGCAATTATTTTAAAAACATGTTCAGAACTGGGACTGCTGTTTACCATGAGTAAGCCTTTAACTGCATTTATCCATTCCAAAACAGCTGTTGAATTTCATAAACCCAACAATTACCACTTGCTCCCCTCAAGCCCTCATAGCTTCTCTTAAATGGATTATTTTTGCCTAAATCCATTCTAAACCAAATAGGAAAATATGTTTTCATGAATCCCGTGTGGTAGTTTCAAGGCTAAGATAGTTTTTTTGGTCAGGAATATTTAAGCGTTTTTTTCCCTGGGCAGTTCAGCTGAGATTCAAACTATTAAACACAGCAATTCAACTTTATAGGAAATATAATTCCAAAATAATATTTTCACATTTGTGCTGGAAGGAAAAGAGGGAATATTATAGTAACTTTCATAATTTCTCTGCAATAAGGCTCAGGGTAAGTTGAAAAGTAAGAGAGTTATATACTAGAAGGAATACAAACAAACCTTAGAGTCTTGCCAAATTGGAATCGAACTCTTAGACATTTCCTAATGCAACAGTGGGCAGGCTGCTTATGTATCTAAGTCTCAGTTTCTTCACTTAAAATAGGACACTTGCTATATATCTAGAGGGATTCATGTGATTATTTTAAAGTAGATACTGCTTGTTACATAGGAAATCCCAGAAATGGTATTATCTCTTACGAATACCTGATTATAATCTTACAGAAAAAGTTGGAAGATTCCAAAAGACAGCATGTCTTGAATTTAAACCTTAATGTCCCCATCATCCTTTCTCTGTGTCTATGTTTTAAGACAGTAACCAAAGAAGAAACACTGGATGTTTGCTCTCGTCTGTGCTTGATGGGAGTCCAGAAACAAGGGGCCTGAAGTGATTATTTAGACCGTGTTGCACCCAAAGATAACTTTTGCCTCAAAGATCTTGAGTTAATTTAGGGAGCTCATGGTTATGTGGGATCTGAGAACCTGTAGGAGAGCTGCAGCTGGGGCGATACTAACTGTCTTTGATGCTAAACAAATATTAAGGCTTGCACTGCACCGCAGAAGATCGGGGAGCATCAGAGAAGTACCTTTGTGCAGAGCGTGATCATAAGATTTTAAGTCCCCTGTCTATTCATCTGTGTCCCAGAGGAACAAAATTCTATTGAGTTTATACCCTCCCCTGGTTGTCTAGCATATACAGGACCCTAAAACCCTGACCTAGTGTCTACAAAAAGGCCATGGGACCCAGAAAACTGTGGGTAAAGTTCCAAGAAGACCCAGAACTAAAGGCTTTTATTTTAAATAGTTCACTTAGAGGAGTCTGGTGATAACTTGAAACAAATAAAAGGCAATAAGATTATGTAAGGATATTCTTTAGATCTTAAAAAAAATCTATTTTTTTTTAAATTGGTAGAGGAAATGAAAGAGAAGATGACAACTTTTAAGAATTGGCAAAAATCGATGGACAGGAATATCACAAAACACAGAGAAAAAAATACAAGAATATAAAAAAATCATGGGAGTAAAGCTAACAGTCTGAAGGAAAAATACAGAAGGTTTTATATGCAAATAATAAGAATTTCAGATGAAGGAAAAGGAACAGATGGAGGAAAGAGAATAATCAAGCCAACAATAGACAAAACGTTTTCTAAACTGAAGAAACACTTGAGCTACAGATTGAAAGGGTTCACCATGTCCCAGAAAGGATTAAGGAGGAAAAAAAACCCAACATATTTTATATGCATCCTGGTAAATTATTCTGAATTCCTAAAATGAGGTAAACCCTTGTAACCATCTATACAAAGTAGGTAACTTTTGAAATAAAAGGAATCAGAGTAGCAATAGAACTTATCCAAAATACTAAGAGATAGAAGCTAATATTGACAGAACATTGAGAGAGAGGACTGTAGTCAAGAACTCATCCCCAGATGAGACACCTATCACCAGGGGAAATAAAAGAAGTATATCTCTGGATATGAAGAGATTCTGAGAATATCACGCATATGTTTCCATCTAAGAAATGTATGTAAGAAGGCAACAAATATCAACTGATCAGGACTGGAGATCTTGGAATAGGAAAAGGTGACAAGAGAACAAAAGAGGGCTAAGCCATGTGCCTTGTAAAACACATAAGTAGATCTATATGGATGATCTCCATGAAGGGGATAGCAATTGATATGTGGTGTTCTAATTATGGATTCTTTTTGGAAGTCTTTTCAATGTAATGTATTTAATTATAAAATACTTTCTACATATATATAACTTATACACATATATATTAAAGTTATAAAGTTGTAAAGCAAAAAAGAAAATAAATATTCAGGAGCCAAACAACTACCTGATCGTCCTAACGCCTTGACACTAGGCTATGACCCCTCTGCCATACTGCAAAGGAAGTGGCCAATAAAATTCTCTCGTTTTCCCTGAATTTATGCATCTTAAAAATACACTTTGTTATTCTTGTTTTTGATATTTATAAAAACTGTCATTAGACTATATACAATTTTATGGAACTTACTTTTAATGCAATAATATGTCCATGAAATCCATTTTTTATAGATGATTTGCCTTCACTTAGTCAATGAGAATGTTTAAAAATTATCAAATTTTTCACAATGCTGGTGGAATAGCTTGTTGAAGAAACTTTAAAAATAAAATTACTGTGTTAGCTGTTTATATGTGCTGTAATTCGCTGCGTTCATAAAGGAAGATAATATTTTAGAGTGCATGTATTCTTCACCCTCCCTTCATCCTCTTCTAGTCTATAGATTTTGAGGAGGTAGTTTAATATTTTTAATTTCACACATTAAGTTTTCTATTTTTCTATTTTAAGTTTTCTATTTTTCTATTAACAATCTATTGCGTGAACCCATTGCACTGCTTATCTATTTTCCTCTAAGAGAACATTGGTGGTTACCAGTTACAAACAGTATTGCTATGAACAATTGTGTACACATTTCCTGGTGAAAGAATTTCTCTAAAGAATATGCCAAAGATTAGAATTAAATATACTGACTTATTGTATATCAATAAATATCCTTTTTACAAGGTGATACCAAATGTTTATTTATTTTCAAAGTGATTTTTTTCTCCAATTTTTATTGGTACCAATAATATATGAGTTTCTGCTGAAAGTTGCCAAGTTTTGACATTTTCATTAAGTATTCTTAACATCTGAAGCCATGCATTAAAATAGAAAATGTAATGTCTGAAATTAAAAATATTAAACTATCTCCTCAAAATCTATAGACTAGAAGAGGATGAAGGGAGGGTGAAGAATACATGCACTGTAAAATATTATCTTCCTTTATAAACACAGAGAATTACAGCACATATAAACAGCTAACACAGTGATTTTATTTTTAAAGTTTCTTCAACAAGCTATTCCACCAGTGTTGTGTGAAAAATTTGATAATTTTAAAATATTCTCATTGATTAAAAAAATATATTAAAAAATGAAGAAAACTCAATAAAATTCAATAGGAAAAAATTCAATAAAAATATCAAATACTCTATGCAGTTTATACTAGATTTTGTATCTGTAAATAATTTTTAAATATCTTTTTAATTAAAATATAAAATGTCTGTTACAATTTATTTTTGTTAACTATAATTTATCTATCACTTCATATAATGTGAAAAATACAAAAATAAAAAACAAGTTAGCCCGAAAGATTACTAACATTTTAAGAAGTTACAGTTCTACTCTATGCTTATGAAACATTCAGAATTCACAAATTATTCTCCAACTATTAAATATAAAGAAAAAATATTTCAGTTGAAGTTATCTGAATTAAGTATAAAGATAATTCCTCCTTGATAGCACCACTGAAGATTACATTTAGTTTCAAAGGACTTCTAAGAAGCAGAAGAATTTTTAAATCTTCAAAAGTTCTGTGCTTTTTTTGTTAACTCTTCCTACAATTTCCCTGTCTCTCTGTGTTATCACTTTCTGAGGTCTAGTCACTCCATTTTTATTTTATCTTATCTAAAAAATTATACTGCGTCCCTATTCTCTCCATTTACTTCTTTTTACTTCTTTATCTGATCCAGTATTTTCTTTCTTAACTCATAAGCTTTACATTTCTACTCATTGTCTTCATTTTTCTGTAAGACCAAAATCTTCCTGAATTGATAAATTTAAGCCTGAACTGTATTAGTAAGAAATATCCCCCAAAATTTAGGCCCAATCAGCTACCAAAAAAAGTAACAAGCCATCAAAATACATAAAATCCATATAATTGAGTTTAAGGAGACCAATAATCTAATAGACATACTAAGTACATTACTTTTGAATTAATAGTAACCATACAAAGGATAAACACTGATTAAAAAGTCACCATGCCAAAACTAAAAATTTTAAAATATAGGAGGTGCCACTTTACAATTGCCTACATAGGCAAATATTCAGTCTTTTCTTGACAATCAGCATTGCCTTGATGTTCAAATAATATGAAAATGGAACTTCATAAAAATTCTCAAATCTATGCAAGGCAAAATAAATGTAATTTAACCAGGAAACTTGAATTTAATTTACAGTGTAACTCAAAGGATGAGCAATAAGTAATCTAACATAATTCAGAGGACATCAAAAGTGAGAAGCATCCTGTAGGCTAGAAACTGATGCTTGTTATTATATATCTACCAACATTTGAACATCTGGAATGTTCAAAGTGAAGATATATACATAATGGTGTCTATCATCTGACAAATGCAAATGCTTTAAAATTAATGTACTAACATTAATCACAATGTTCATATCAAGCGATTTGGACCAGTAAGGTAAACATACTTAAGTTTCATAATAAAAGACCTCAATACTATCTCTTGAAAGCTGAATTCTCAACCTTGATTCACATATATCAGTCATTTAAATATGTAGTTTCTGACCATTAGAACTTTAAAACCACTATTTCCTTCTATAATTTTCAGAAAAAAGGAAAATGAAAACAGAGAATTCTTTTCAGTATCATCATTCGAAATATTCTTACATTTAGGTTTATATTTATACAGGAATAATACCATCCCGTGTCAGAATTCTGGCCTGTTAACATGCCTATTCTGCAATCCAGCCTCCATACCAACACCTTCAAATGTCATACCCACCCTCTCTTCAAATGGAGTTTAGAGAGACTAAGAACACATGGGCTGCCCACTATGAGAAACTGTCAATTAAATCTCAGAAATCCATCTTTGCAAATTCACAATATAGGTAGAGGAACAGGGGAGTAGAACCTCTTATCTATTTTGTATCTTGATTCTGAAGTGCAGTCTTGTCCACGTCCTCTACAGGGCATTGGTCAGTGCTTCAGCCGTGGATTGTAAGAATACTGGGCTGATAATACGACATAGAGATTCAGGCCACTTTCAATCTCTCCAGGGAAAAGAGTTTTGTTTTCTATCAGAATCCAGCTTAATTATGGCTTATTCAGTTGTAAGCCTATATCCTTACCCAAAGAAACACACATACACATATATACACACACACACACTGTTATTGAAAGTTTAATGTCATAGACCATAGCTTCAGATGAATCAAAAGAAGACTCAGAAAATTTAATTAATCTAATTACACTTTAATTTTATTCAACTAAATTTTTAATTTGAAGTGGAATGACTCTCAAAATCTGTTGGAATATACAAAATATTCAACCAACATGAGAGTGCTTTTGACTTTTTGGCTTACAGACCCAGAAACAGTTATGGATAGGTATATTTTAATAAAAGCTATTGCTAAACAAAAAATATCTAAAATTAAAAATTAGATTATAGACGGTTGCTAGGTTGGACGCTTCCCTCCTTTTGTACCCTATAGCAAATCTATCAGCAAATATGGTGGGTTCTTGTTTCCAAACATCTTGCAGGCATTATTCATTTACTTGACAAATATATATGTAACATCTAATAAATACCAAGCACTATGCTAGTAACAGAGACATAGTGGTAAGCAAAATGGACTACGTCTTGGCCTCCTTTAAGTCTTGGCCTCCTGAGCCTGTATTCTATAATGTTCTGCTGCTACGAGTAAGGGCTATAAAGAAAAATATATCAGGGAAAGGAAATGTTAGAGGATGTTACTACAGTTATGGGAATTACAACCCAAAGAAGTAGCAGTTGATCAAAGCCTGAGTGATGTGAGGAACTGAGCCTGCCTCCACACATGTGCAAAGGACCTGGGATCCTCACTGAGGTTCACAAATACTACTTCACATCATACTATTTTTTAATCTGTACTTTTGCTTTTATAGTTCTCTCCCTAAAATGCCTTGAAACTCCTGCCGTGTTTTAGAATACACGGAGTTATTTGTGTTGCCTTAGTCCTTTCCCCAAAAGCTCCAGTCAACATTCAACTTCTACTTTTTTTTTTTTTTTTTTGAGACAGAGTCTCGTTGTCGCCCAGGCTGGAGTGCAGTGTCGCGATCTCGGCTCACTGCAGGCTCTGCCCCGTGGCGTTCACGCCATTCTCCTGCCTCAGCCTCCCGAGTAGCTGGGACTACAGGCGCCCGCCACCACGCCTGGCTAATTTTTTGTATTTTTAGTAGAGACGGGGTTTCACTGTGTTAGCCAGGATGATCTCGATCTCCTAACCTCATGATCCGCCCGTCTCGGCCTCCCAAAGTGCTGGGATTACAAGCGTGAGCCACCGCACCCAGCCCAACTTCTACTTTTGATGACTAGCTCTTTATTCATTTATTGTGATCTGTACCAAATGTCATTGCACTTAGAATCTAAAAGAGAAAACTGATACTTAGGAAACTTCTAATCTGAACCAGGATCTCAGCCAGTAAGCCTTCCACACATTATCTGATTTTATCTTCACGATACTTCTATGAGGTAGGCATGGTTATTCAATTTTACAGATGAAGAAGCTGAGCTTCTGAGAGATGCTGATCATACATCTATTAAACGGCAAATCCAAAATCCGTACTCAGTTTTGAGTAACTGTAAATTTCATCTACTTCATTTTGTTTATTTACTTATTTATTTATGCTCCCATATCAAAAACAAAGTTGTCCCATGTCTCGTTACCAAGTTTGGGAGCCAGATGATTATTAGTGCTTTTGCCAGGAATTCTGTTCATCTTCTCCTCTGCATATCAAAGTCTTCAGGGGCGAGCATGTTAGAATACTTTTCCGAATTAGTTCAGGTCACATCGATGGATCTTCTCTAGACTGGTACACTTGGAATCAGAATTGCATAGATTGGTACCTATTTATTTTTCTACTTTTGTGATTCTTCATATCTTTTTATAAACAAAATTATTTAATTATTTAAACAAAATTATTTAAGAAACAAAATTATTAATAATGAGAGCTCTGGACACCCTCCCCCCAAAATAATGGATATAATTACAATATTGTGCATACCTGAAACTCATCTCTGGACTCCCTGCTTTGAATGCATTTATTTAAACTACTCAGGAAAATTACAGGTTCCTTGAGAGCAGCAACTATAATTTATTTTTTCTTGAGCTCCCTGCAGTGCCTGGAACAGTGCTGAATAAATACTAAGTGACTGGCCTGTCAAGGAACCTTGTGCTTTATATTTTTAAAGTGATAGGTTTTCAGCATAAACCTGTCTAATTTCAATAAAAATGTTGTATGCATTTTGCAGCACCCAAAGATCAGGGGATTATACCTTTACAAAGGGAGCACAAAATGGTTCAGCATCACCATTTGAGGGTCATCAAGCAATGAATTCCAAAGCCAGTTGCAGGACCTGAATTTACATGTTTCAAAGGAGGGTCCAAAGGGAACTAGAAAGACAGCTAAACTCAGCTGGGAAATCTCATACTCTGCCTCAAAGAGAATATCAGAAGAAAATGTCCTCTCAGTGACATTGTTGGAATTGTTATTATTAAAATGATAATAATAAAGTTAAGGGAAGTATGATTAGACTCCAGAAAGAAGACTACAAAAGCAGCTACTAAAAATCACTGTTATGAATTCTCCTTCCAATTCACATAACATTATTTTCTTATTCAGATTCAAATGAAATGAACAGTCTGAGAAAACTGGCTGAATATACATATTCCAATAGAGGAAGATACTACAATAGCAAAACAACATTTAAAAATAGCTAAATAGGAGCAGTGGGAATAAAAGACAGAACACGATATTGTATCTTGAAATTCAGATCACTAAATAACAAAAGGACGTTTAAAAGTAGAACAAAAGGGTCACATAGGAAAGACTGGTTAAGACGATGCCATTCCCAACATTGTCTGTCCTGGCAGTCTCAGCCTGTAGCCTGCACCCACCCTTCTTAATGGACACCATATGCTGACCCTCCTCCCCCTGGCCAACACACACATATCTGCAACTCATGGTTGATACAACTAATTCCCTGCTGCCCACCCGCCTCCAAAGAAAACAGCTTTGCCTTCATCATCTCACTTTAAAGGGTAGCATCTCATCTGCTCTAGCTATCATTTCCAGTCTAGCATAAGAAAGCTTCCCTTACAATTGTTCTCCCTACGATTCCATTCACATAGCAACACATTTTTTTTTCTTCTGTTTTGGGCACAGTTACTCCCTGACTCTCATTATCACCAGTAATTGGGCTTTTTTGAATTGTGGTTTAAAAAAAAATAAAGGAAAGAGAAGACAAAGAGAAAGAAATAACTTCCAGATTTAATTATACATTTGTCTCTATACACTGAGAAGCTTCTGGGCTTAAAAGCTTACTGTTTTTTATGCTTTCTGACGCTTTGAGAAGTTTTGTTTTAAATTCATTTTGCCTGCTCCTTTCAAAATATATAAAGGAGAAAATCTGGAAAAAATACAAGCTGCACTGTCAACAGGCTGGCCCTGCATTGCTTTTATTATCTTGACTACAACCACCAATAGGACAGCAGGCAATTTACATAAATTATCTATAAAACAACTGTCCCCCCAAAAAGATTGCAACACTTTCTTTTGTAGCAATTGTTAGTCTCATGGGTACTCTCGAAGAGTCCAATAAATGGCTTCATAGTCAAAAGCTATTTTTCCACATCCCAGCCACTTCACTACAGTTTTCATCATTACTTACTCCTTAACAAAGGTAGAGAGTATTCAGGGAATTTTTTAAGAAAAGGAAATTAGCAATACATAAGAGCAAACTAAAATATTAGAACTATTAGATTTGGAAGGATAAGGTGGAGAAGGCAATAGTTAAAGTTCAAATCAATTAAATAATAATATATTACATATATATTTATTATATAATAATATATAATAGCATATACACACTCTTTAACATTTATAATGACATGTAAATATGGAAATTATAGTGCCTTCTTCATCAGTTTTTAAATGAAGATCATATGAGTTAATACTTAAAAGTGTTTAAAAGAATGCATGCCATAATTTAAGGCAATGAAATTTGGGCATTACAGAACTAAAGAGGTTACTGCTCACCCATACCACAAATTGATCCCCTGGAGTTGTGCAACTCAGTGATCCTGCATAGTAATCAATATATGTTAAAATTATTTGTCTGTGTATGTCCCTACCCCATCATGCTGGACTGTCTCAAAACAAGACTCATCCTTCATTTTTGTACCTCAGTCCTAACACGAGGCCTTCAAAGGTAAGCAATGGCATTTTTAGAGCTTCACAACATCTCTAAAATTTAGATAGAGCAGAAATTACAATCTCATTTAGACAAATCAAGAAGCCAAGTCTCAGAGAGTATAAGTGACTTAATTAAGGTCTTTCAGTTAAATGAGCATATACTGAGCACCATTACAGAATAACCTACAATGAGCCAGACTTCAAGGGTACAGCTGGGAACAATACATGCACGATACTACAGAATAGCTAACATTTGAATGGAGAGAAACAGATAATAGCAGGTAAACAAATAAATTTAAATAACTTCAGATATTACAAATTAGCAAAATGAAGACAATAAGGTGGGTGGCTGGTTTATATAATGTACTTGGGACAAATCCCTCTAAAGAGTGAAAATTGCAACCTCATTGCTGAGGGCTGTTGTGTAAGAATTAGGAGGACAAGCATTACAAGCAGAAGAAAGTGAAAGCTCAAGATCTGAAGCATGCTGGCAAAGAGCAGAAAGAAGACCAGTGGGGCCAGAATGCTGTGAGGAAGCAGAAGTTTTTAGGAAGAAGTCAGAAGGAAAGGCTGGGCATTAGAGGTCATGGTAAAGAAAACAGATTTTATTCTGGTTAAGAAGGGAAGCAGTGAGATTTAAACTTTAGAAAACTTAATGCAGCTAATATGGAGTAAGTGAGGTAAGAAAGTGACAGAAAAATCAGTTAAGGATTTAGTGCAGTAATCCAGGACAGAGACTATGGTTTGTATTATATCCCTTTCTACCACTGTAAGAGACAGAACATCTAACCGAGCAGAATATAATAGAGATTACATCTGACATCCCTGAATTTTATACTTTCATGGTTTATAGGCAGAGGAAACTACGCTGGGAAAGGAGAAATTTGCTTACAAAACAGGTATGATGCCTACACCTTACTTTTGATCAACTCCACGGTAAGTTAACAGGCCTGGTGAGAATCCATCTAAATCATAGTGGGACACTGAAATTACAAAGAATAAAACAACGAACCAATTAATTGAAATGGTACATGGAATGTGTTTGCTGAATAGCCCCTTCCATGGTATCCTTTAAGTCATTTCCTTTTCACAAAGTGGCCCTGTCAAATAGATTAATATTATACATGATGGGGTAACTGACAGACAGGGATCTGAGGCTGCTCACTGTTGTTTTCAGGAATATAACAAAAACAGCATGCAGAGGCTGCCAAATGAAGCATTCCTAGGTAACTTCAAAATGTAGGTTTTGTTTAAAATGTGGCTTTGCCCAAAACAAATCACTACTAGGAAGGTGGATATTTTCTGTCTCCAGTAGAGATCGTGAAAAGAGTTAGTTAAGTGCTTTCCCTTAGAACGTCTCACACGATCCTCAAAATAACGTTGTAATATAATATTTTTTTTTTTTTTTTTTTTTTTTTTTTTGAGACGGAGTCTCGCTCTGTCGCCCGGGGTGGAGTGCAGTGGCGCAATCTCGGCTCACTGCAAGCTCCGCCTGCCGGGTTCACGCCATTCTCCTGCCTCAGCCTCTCCGAGTAGCTGGGACTACAGGCGCCCGCCACCACGCCCGGCTAATTTTTTGTATTTTTTAGTAGAGACGGGGTTTCACCGTGGTCTCGATCTCCTGACCTTGTGATCCACCCGCCTCGGCCTCCCAAAGTGCTGGGATTACAAGCGTGAGCCACCGCGCCCGGCCTTGTAATATAATATTATAATAATTGTTATCTTTATTATTCAGATGAATAAACATATTCAGAGAAACTGGTGACTTAACCATGAAAACTTAACCTTAATGGGTGAAGTGGGCCAGAATTTGAAACCATTCAACTTTCAAGGTCATGTTACTTCTATCACTCTGCATTGTTTGCATTTAGTAAAGACTCTTGCCCCAGAGAGCTGCATAGGTCCAGGGTAGACTGCATAGGCTTTGAGGGTGTTCTGTGCACCAGCTCTGCTCCTTCACTTGGAAAGCTTTCCGTATCTGAAAGTTTTCAGTTTCCTCATATATAAAATGGTGATAATAACCTCCACCACAAAGATTTTCCTTGAAAATTAAGACAACATAAGCAAAAAGTTTAGTGTAATATTTTGGTCAACAACAGTAACTAAATACATGGTAGTTTAAGAAACAGATGACCCTTTCAACTGAATAAAGATATCTGATTATATCTGATAATAATTTTGATTATCTTTAGAATACAACTATAAAACCAAATCCGGCAAAATGTGAATCAGAGAGTTATCATGCTCTGCATAAAGCTTTCGAAGAGGATTTCCAGCCCATCATCTCCATCTCGCTTATAATTAATATAAGACTGAGGATTCAAATGCAATAAATACAGAATGAATAAAACAGAAGGCTAAGTCTCTCATGAGCTTCTGTTTGATATTTCTAGTCATTTGCGTTTAAGGGGAATATAGAACAACACGTTTTCCATTATCCCCAAATACTCTATCATTTTAATAGTTGCAGAGATTCCACAGTATAGCTACAGTGTCTTGTCAATATTCACAACTGATTTATGTTGCAGTATAGACCACAGACAGATTCCTGGGCATCTTGGCAATGAGGCTTGGCAGAAAGCCTCCTGCCCTGGCCTTGAACCAGGAGTCATAGACTCCCCGCTGCTGGCATCCCACAGCCCTATATTCTAAATCTGGCAAGATTTACAACTGGTATTGCACATAGCAGCACTTCTTTGTAATGTCATTTCTTGAGCCCAGCCAGTTCTTTATACAGCTGGAAAAAATCCATATGCTATCTCTAAATCCTAGGGACTAGCACTCTTGAACTTCTGAAGCTGCTTGGAGTAAGATCACAACTGAAGCCAAAGCCATGAAAAGAATATCCTGTCCCTGACACAGAAGTGCTAAAATTGATGGAAGACTCTGGCAACAAGGAGAGACTCTCACAAAAGACTCCTTGGCATGTGAATATTAATTACCCTGCCAGGAAAGGCAGTTGCTGGACCTTAGGAAGTGTCTCTTGTAAGAGGAGATATGGGAATTATTTGAGAGAGGCTCCATAGTATATTTGGCAGAGGGCTTTGAGATTGTACTCTTGATTGTTAGCAGTTTACATCTTTTCATTTCTTTTTCCATTGCAATACTTTTTCCTTAAGTGAGAGCTCTGAGTATGAATCAACAAAAGACTTAACTCTATACATTTTTTAATAACAGATGAAGCTATATTGTATCCCCATTTCATTTCCCTCTGCAACTAATATAGGGCAACTTTCCAACAGCCACCATTTGCACAGTGTCTGTATACAGCTTTCTCTGGATCACGGCATCCATGATGCTACGACTGGCCTTCACACCCTCTGGGTTTCCATTCCTAACCCTTACAATGTTTCCAGTTCTCAGTTTATCTCACCCCTATTTCCTAATGCTACGAATATTGATGATCAGTGCTACTGAATTCCTGACTTGGCTCTTAAATACATATTTGATTTCAATGAATTTCCTGTTAATTACAGCTGCTTTGTTTTCAAATTTTTCCCTTTTGGGTCTCATAAAGAAACCAAGCATTCTGTCTTCCAATGTCAGCTGATTTAGGACAATTTGCTAAGTCCCCTTTTTCATTCTGTAATTAGTGAGCACAGGGCTAAGCATAGTGTGAAGCACTAAAGACAATACAGTGAAAAATAGGCATGACCTCTGCTCTCAAGAAGGAATGGATACTAAACAAGTAATCATACACATAACTAGAAAATGTAAGTTGTCATATGCGCTAGGAAAATAAATATAGGGGTGGGAGGCAGAAAAGGAAGTTTCCCTGAGGAAATGATTGCCTTTGTCACAGGACCATAATCACTCTTTTTTGTTTAATTGTGCATTTTGATTAGCTATTGAAAGCAGAATGTTGTATTAGTTGGGTTAATATTCAGCATGTGATTCAGATACTCTGCAGCTGTGCAGAGAGAGCTAAGTCCTGTTTCTTTTGAAATTTCCTATGGAACAGAAGCAATCATTCCCATGGGCATATTGGACAGATTAAAGTGAGTGTTATTCACTTGTCAGCTCAATTGTAATATCAGAGCAAAGTTCTCCATTCTGTTTCTGGCATTCACCATGATCCTTGACCACCTCTACTTTACAGAAAAGTAAAGTGAGGCCCTTTTTATTACTGAGTTTTCCCAAAGATCTCTGCAAGTTCAAGAATGCAGAACTCCTGGTTATCAGCTTCTTGAACACTGACTCAGTGTCAAGTGTGAGTGATAGGAATCCTCACTTGGAGGCCACTGCTGACACCACTTACCTATTAGACCATAGAGTGACCTAGCCGAAGTACTTAGAAGAATGGAACAAGGAAAGAGAAGGACCATCTGGAGAAATCACAGGTCAACATCCACTACCATCAAGACAAAACACTCAGTCCTCTTACAAGAACAGTGGAGACATCTCTGCCCTCTTATAGATCCACGGACAACAGAGTTCATTTGTTTGTGTTGGTGAGAAGGGAAATGGGAGCTGTTTTGTACCAGGCATGACAGGAGGTACCTTCCAAAATTGGCCATTCAAATATCACAACAGTCTTATGAGTAGGCACTACAATTCCCATTTCACAAAGAACTGAGTCCCAGCACTACTTATAAGGTAGAAAGAGAAGAGCCCATTTCAGAACTCATGTAGGTGAGTAACATAAGAATGAGCATATAATCAAAGCAGCACAGAATTGGAGATCAAAGAGTAAGGCTAAAGTCCTAACTCTTCCCATCTATGAATATGTGATCTTAGACATTCATTAATCCTATGAACTGATCAGTAGTCCTACATTTAAGATAAGGAAAGTAGAATTCATCTCCTCCACGTGGCTTTAGAATCAAAGAAAATTATGTCAAAGCATATAGAAATCTATTATAGAATTTTCGTAGTTGGTCTGTTAGGGCAAATAAAGACTATTACAATTAAAAGACATCAAAGCAAACAAGCAAGTACAAACATGTTTTTGTTCATCTATGAAATATTCATTATCATCTAGTATTTGCTAAGGTTGTATACTGAAACATCAGATACTAGTAGAAATCGGAAAGCGGAAAAGATATCAGAAAGTGGTAAAGGTTATAATTTTACCAAAACAACATATTCTTTGTAACTTAGTTTTATTTTCACAAGAGACTATTTTATTTAATTCAGATCTTAGGCCAATCTGCCTTGATAATTTACAAGGATATTTTATCCACTTTTATATTGTTTAAATTGAGCTTTTAGCTAATTCTAAGTGAAATAAAATCTGTATCTAACCAGATCAAGTAATTACATTAAATTAAATATATTCCTTTAAAAAGTAAATATAAATTTTATTTAAAAATAAATAAATAAAATGAAATAAAGATTGGAATATAGGCCTTTAAAAGATGATTTTCCTCTAATTTCATTACATAAATTTAAGATGCCACTTTAAGTTTCAGCTTCAAAATCAAGTACAGAAGAGACATTCACGAAAAAATAATTGTTTTCAAGGAAGTTTAGTAAAAACTTTAGGCATAGATTAAGCCTAAAGACTCAGCTGGTTTGGCTTAGAATCAATGATATGTAAATCTAAGTTGAGTATTGCTTGAAACCAGTTCTATTCTTAATAGCACAAAAATAGATACAATAAAATACTTCTCTTCTAATTAAATGTTTTAAAAATACACTTAAGGAGAAGAGCAAAACAAACAGTTTGGTATCCACCCATCATCCTAAGCAACCACTTTCCCAAATGCCTCCTTTAGAACTGAACAGGCGGTTTCTAACCCTTAATTCTGCCCAATGTTATCTTCCCTAATTATTCATTCTGTCAAGGAAACCAATAGAGCAACATCCTCTCTCCTTTTTCCTAGGGAACATCCCATATGTGTCTGAGGACAAACTTTATTGTCCTGATTCTAAACCAGTAGAGTACAACCCAGTACAGTCTGAGTATACCACCACCACTGAGGTATGCACCACCCTACTATCTTCTCTTCTTTAATTTTTTCCTACCACAGTGGAAAACTTGGAGACCTGATTCTCTTGGGACCCCAGGGATCAGTGAGCATTACACAAAATCAAAGAAAACAGGAGAAACTTCAAAATCAGCCAAAACTCAATATATTGGTTATAGAGGAAGTTCTCCAAAGGTTGTCAAAAGCCAAAATTGAATATCACTTTTGCAGCACAGTGCGGCCATTCTTCAATCAACACTACGATTTCTAAAATCTTATATGTTCCCCATTCATCTAATCAAGCAAATAAACTTTTACCTAAAATAACTTAAAAAAAACTCACCAAATTTCTTAAAAAAGGCCAAAGCATTCAAATCTTGCTGCATGAAACTTGATCTTCTGTGTTCAGGGTTTGGTTCTTTATGTGCTGAACTCACTTGCTTTCCCTAAATAAATTTTTACATTGTATATAACTCCAGAGGAAAAAGAATCTGTCCTCTGCAGATCAATGTTTATGCTTCAAAGAAGAACAGACATATGGTTATTCCCACTTCACAAAACACATCTAGGGGATTTGTTCACCCCTAAACACCTTTACACTGTATGTTTTTTAAAGTTAAAAGGCTCCAGGTTTACTTGATCAAAATCTTTAGCTCTATGAAAATTTACTACCCAGCAGCTAACCAGCTGTTTAATATTTTCACTAAGGCCGATTGCAATAACAGGGATTTAATGATATAAAAACATGAACTGTTGGTAGAGAGGACTTTTAATATGCTTTAACTGGTTATTAAGGATTAAGAGTCTGAGATTATTTAAGTATGCAGTCATACAGAGAAACGAAATAATGAGCTCTGGATATCCCTCGCAGATGTATGATTCTGCAGAAATAAGCCATGACAGAGGTGAGTCTTTGAAGATAAAGATGTTTTATATACATTAAAGAAGGATTAAGATATAAATTCAAGCCATTGTGATTAAATCTCAATGTGCTACCAGACTCATACAATTTAAAAATATTTTTAAAAATTTGCTTTCTCATTAGTGGTTATAACATTCTGTACAAAAGTTTATAATCTTCCCACCAAAATTTATCATTCTTGGTATCTTTCTTACTTCCTTAGTTTGTTTCTTTATCTTCATTTTTATGGAGTATACCTTAATAAGAATTTATCGGCCAGGCGCGGTGGCTCACACCTGTAATCCCAGCACTTTGGGAGGCCGAGGTAGGTGGATCACGAGGTCAGGAGATCGAGACCATCTTCACTAACACGGTGAAACCCCGTCTCTACTAAAAATACAAAAAAAATTAGCCTGGCGTGGTGGCGGGCGCCTATAGTCCCAGCTACTCGGGAGGCTGAAGCAGGAGAATGGCAGAATGGTGTGAACCCAGGAGGCGGAGCTTGCAGTGAGCCGAGATCGCACCACTGCACTCCAGCCTGGGCTACAGAGTGAGACTCCGTCTCAAAAAAAAAAAAAAATTTATCAAAGTTTCTGGACAAAAATGGTAACCAAGCAGGCAAAGAACATCAAATAGGTTCAGATGACTGACACATGTTCTACCATGACTGGGAATAATTATGCCAACTGGAAAACTCATGAGGCTACCATTCTCCTGTACCCATTTGTTCACAAGTGTGGATAATAAATAGATCAAAAAAGTATACAAAAGTACAAATACAGATTTTAAAAAATAATCTCGAGGTCTTGAACTCGAACCAAAATTAGACAAACCGATTTTGACTTATGAACCAATGATTAGGACCACATGATTATACTGTCATTCTTTTTAATAGAAACTTTTCAATATACCCACAATTAAAAGTAATCAACTGTGTTTTTTCAGCAGAAGATCCAAACCGAGTGAGAAACAGAGGAGCAGATGGGTGTCTTAACTGCTCTATTTGCATATCCTTATGGAATGGTGAAATCTTTCATGTTTGGATATTTCTACTTCACAAAGTGATCATTCTGAATATGAGACATTGCGCTATGCCTTCTGTTTTCATATCACTTTTTGTGAGGTAATTAGCTAGCACTATTAGAATTTGTAAGGTCAGTCACGAGAAGAATTGTGAAGTACATTTCATGGTCATTGCCAATTTATGTGCCAAACTCTCCTTTTGGATTCCCTTTTCTTTTTCATGTGTACCACTATCAAAGTATATACACTCAGATTACTGGATAACACCTTCAAACTGAATTCATCTCTCTTCCTCATTCCTCATCAGAATTCTGGGCTCTCTCTCCTAGGCTCATCCATTGGGGAATCAAGTGGTCAAATATAAAATTCTGTTTGGCTATTATCCTTTGAATTTATAAAGCAATTTATTATATATTATCTCATTTTTTATAATAACACCATACTATAAATATTATTTTCTTTCTTTTAAACAATAAGGAAACTAAGAACAAAAGATCCAGAAGATGGATATCTGATGAGCTTATGAGCAAGACTAAGAAACCCAAGTCTCTCTTCTGTCAATCTCATGTACTTACTACTACACAAAGCAGTAAACAAATTCGTCTTTATAGCATAACCTAGTGCTACATGAATTACTTTCAAATGCATGTTTGCTACATTGAAAATGGTAAAACTAATAGTCAATTAATGTGTTATCTCCCTGATAATATTTGCATTTTTAAAAAGAATAACATGGTAAACTATGTCTTTTAGATAAGAAAATGAATTTTCATCATTGAAATTTCTTTATTCACGCAGATATTTACTTAACAAATCTTTACTAAACAACCACCTACAATGTGTCAAACACTGTACAAGTTGCTAAGAATACAACTTGAATAAGGCATTTTTATATCCCTAAGGATTTTATGTAACAGAAAATTTAAAAACACTATTGATTACAGTAGAGTGTGATAAATTATAAAAAGAGAATTTCCACAGGATGTTATGGATGTTATGGAAACAAAGGGCAGTTAATAAGAGGGGGAGAATGTTCCAGGCACTTAGGAGTTTATAAAGAAGGTAGAAATAGCATGAGACGTGGAAGGAACCACAAGACATTCAGAATCGTGCTGGCACAAAGATGAGTCTGAAAATGAAGGGTCTCATGGGTTAAGCTTAAGATTTTAAATCTTATCTTGAACACTATAGGGTCCCAACAAAAGTTATAAACAAGAACATTCAGGATAAGATATTTGTTATAAAAATATTATTCTAGCAGTAAGGAAAATTAGAAACATGTCTTTAGAAAAGCATTTGGGGCAGGAAGGACTTCCTAGGATTCTTAAATCACATGGTATAGAGCCAACTCTTTTATCTGTAATTTTCCAGGCTTGACACTGGCATATTAAAAGAAAAACTTATGTATAATAATCGAAAAGCTTCGAGCTTTCCATCATGCCTATTAAAACAGTGCTGTGTTAAATGTGCCCTGGTCTAGTTAATGTATTGTATATTTCTAAAAATCTTTGCTTTCTAGTTTGTCTCAGTTAGTGTTTTGGGTTTGGCACTTGTCTCAAAGAGTTATGAATGGGAACTCACAGTGGAAATAACAGAATACAGTCGGTAACAATCTCTGTGCTCTTGCAAAAGTCACATTTTAACAAAGCGAGAATTAGTAGGTACATGACGGTGCTAGTTGAAAATGTAGCTCAAATTAAATTCAAGCAACATTGAAAATTACAGGATCCCTCACTTGCTTTCAGAGAGAAAGGTCAGTTCTTAGCTGTTGACAAGAAGAGAAAAAGGAGGTTGATATTTAAGGAAAATTGCCTATGGCTTTATGGAACTACAGAGAAAATGGGCAGTCTCATAGTCTGTTTTATTTCATTCTAGTGATCGTTTGGAATTAATAAATAATTGAACATGTCAATTGAAAATATAAATAAAAGGGAAGGGAAGGAAACTAGTTTGATCAGGTAAGCAAAACATGTAGACTCCCATTGCCAAACTGAACAGCTTCAAGAGGGCCGGGAGGCAAATAAAGGCATTGACCTTAGGACTGAGAAGAATAAACACTAGACTTGGTAGATAAGTAAATGTGGGGCAGCAAACAGTTCTTTCTCTCAAATGAGGAGGCAGGTGAAAGAGACACAAGATGTGTCATGGTTTTTACCCGTATAAAGGCTGTAGCCATATAAAAATACATAGAGGAGACTTTTCTCCAAGCTAAGAAAGAGCATCAAACCACAACCACTAATAAAGGTCATAATGATGAACATCTTCTTTAATATTAAAGTGCCGTAGCAATGAAAATATCTAGTAATGTAACAGGATTTCCCAGTTTCAGTTGCAGTATTGTGGAAAAATCTTATTACCAGACCACCTCTGCAATCTATTTTCTATTACTTTTTCCCCAGATGAATCTACTTTTCTTATTATAATATCTTAAACCTGAAAGTATTCACATAATAGATTTCAAATGAGAATGGCAATGATAAAGAAAAATCTTCCATGTAATAATCACAAAATTATCCAATGAAAAACAGTAACTCAAATTATATGTAATTCTCTATGGCCCACAATGGAAATCTATTATACTCACCCAGAAGTAGAAATATATTCAACATAAAATGATATTCTTTTAAATATCTATATAAGCCTTATTTCTGCAGAAAATTGTCCATGACCAAAGCAGTGTAAAAATTAGAGGTGTAAATTCTTACTGGCCAGCCTCACATCCCCATATGCTTTAAAAACCTACCAGGAAAGAGCAAGAAGTTTGCATTAGCATATGTGGACCTCCAAAAATTCCTCATTATTTCATGATTCCAACACCTAATTTACAAAATTAGTTAACATAATGAGTCAACAAATACTCCTATTAAATATTGTTTAAAAAAACTGACTACTTGGAGAATTAAAAGTCATAGTTTTAAGTGTAAGAACCTACTCAAAGAAGGGATTAAATAAAACAAAACGGGTCAAAAAATTCTTTGTTACCAAAGACAGCAGAGCATATTTGCACATCAGGATTTTTAGATTTTTACATTTATACAAGCCATGCCCAATCTCCTCTGTTCAGAAGAAAAGAAAATCATACTTAGGGTTTTGTTCTTCAAATCCTACAACAGGAAAAAAATAGATATTTAAGCTTCAGAATGGTTTTCACTGCCTGGTTATATTAGTCAAAAAGAAGGTTAAGCTTTAAACTCATTAATTTCACATAGGAGGCATGGAGAAATGCATACAATCATATAATCACCAGTGGTGAGCCCCATTGTCTGTTGATTCATGCTTCATTTATTCCCATGTTTTCTCTAGAGAAGATGCAATTAGCCTCTCACCTGCTAATCAGATGCAATGGCTTCATGCTTCTCAGCATTTCAATTGATATTGATCCCTGAAACTAAGGTCAGATTGTCATCAAATAGGAACATATTCTTTACTGACTTTCACAAGCTAAGATACTTTCAGGTTGGGGAAGCAGGCCGAATAGCCATTTAAAGCATGATTCATAATGAGGTTACCAGGGCGCCAACTTGAAATCCTTGTCAGCTAGTAATAGTTGCTCTATAACTTGGTTATACATTTCATCCCTAACTCCTCTCAAGCTACTGTCTTATAAAGATGGGTTATGGTATCAAAGGCAAAGGAACAGTGGCAGATCAGCACAAACAAACTAACCACCAGATGAACTAGTCCTCAAGTACATTGCACAGCGAGGGAGCCGGGGTGCCATGACACTAACAGACTACAGAAGAGTTGCCCCCTCAACCAACTCTACCATGGTTGCCAGTTAGCCTGGCAATAAATTAACAAACATCCAATGATTTATATTTTATGGATAAAATGGCTTTTATTGAGCTCATAACTTCCCTACCATTCAGTGTACCAAGTGCTAAGTATTAAGTACACATTGTGCTTTCATTGGTGTTTAAATCTTATCTTGTTCATTCTAATTTCCTAAAAGGTAGGGCTGTGTGTCTAGCTTTGTAAACACACAGGGCTGTGTGTCTATTCTTTTGGTTCCTTTGTCAGTGCATACCACAATACTTGGCATAAAAGAAGTAGTTCATATACACAAGTTGAAATAGAATAAAGTGAGATGCGAAAGTAGAAACTGTACCAGGTGAAGAAATAAAATGATTTTCTGAAATCTCTTTCATGATGTGGATATCACCCAAAAAAAAAAAAAATGGGGATGGAGAGTGCTAGAAACAAAACAATCTGAATGCCCATAATAATCAGTATGCCAATAACACATTCATAAAATGATGCAATGCCTATGACCTTACTGTAGTTTAATCCATTTTAGAAGGCTGAGAAATTTATGGCAGCATGGAAATTTAGGTATGTGGTTGACTTGATAAATATCTAATGAAACATGCAAAAAGAAATCTCATGAATAGTTTCCTAAAGATTATTAGGTCCACATAACACTACCTAAATTCTGTAAAGTACCCATAAGATGTCAGCCTTTATTCAATCTACAAAATAGCTCTTTTTCTGCTTACCCTTCAGGGTCACCTGCCGTGTTTTAAGTGTAGGGAACTGTCCTAATTGGTTCTAAGGTGATATTCCAAAACAGGTCCTGTACACCAATCTAAAAATTATCTATGTATAATTTCCCAGAGAGATTAGAAACTAATCATAACACATTTTGAGTCTTATTTCATATAATTTTATAAAGATGCACACACACGTACACATACACACACATGTATTTATATCTCTTTCAATTCTTCATCCTCCATTAGGTCTGTCTCCTCTATGTTTCTTTCATACTCTCAATTATAACACTTATAATGGAATAATAATAATTTATATACACGGTTTTATTTTCTACCAGTCCATAAGCTTTTTTCAGAATCTGTTTTATATTTATCTCTCTCATCGCAGGGCCTAAACTACATAACACAACAAAACATAGCTCTATATAAAATAAACAAATGAATGAATGGTGTAACTAAGCTTTATGCCAGCACCAGTACTAGGAAATGTTAGGGTTGTAAAGATGAATAAAATCTAAATCATGCTCTGAATGAGGTTACAGAAATTATTACAACATAGAAGTGATCAACACATCAATAAGAAATTATTATAAGGGTGTGGTTAACAGCAAATTCATTTCCATCAGGTGTATATTAAAATCACAGGTTATCCATATTTGTGAGGACAAGGATTTTTTATTTGACTTGGGTATATTCACGTTTTAAAATCATACAGAAGTTTTCACATATTGTGAAAGGACTTCTAGTAATAAAAAAAAAAAAACAGTGCACATGGGCATGGTAAAATGAGGCAGGAAAGACACATAGGGAAGCTCAGATTTAGTCTACTGGGTAATCCATATCAGCTCACTGGCAATCCTGAGTGAATGACCAACATCTGCCATTCACAGACAAATCAATCCCACCTGTTACGCCTCCTGTTTGGGTGCACCAATGCAATGATGTGTAGAATACCCTTTGGGATATAGCTAGAATAAACATATGTTGAGAAAAGGCCTGAGGCTTGGGAGTAGTCATGGTACTTTGCAAATTATCCACCAAAATAAACAAAGCTAGATGATTATAAATTTTCACATACATGATGTAACACGTCAGCGAAAATGCCTTAACTAATTACAAAGTGACTCAAAGCATAAAGAAGAAAATATTTCACAGGAAAGATGACTACATTTTTTACTGGCATCTTGAAATTTGCCTTTCAAAATCTACCCAGAAATCAAAAAAGTACATATGAACTTTATAATAATTTATGATAGATCTTATTCTCAAATATTAATTACATTATTTATTCCTTACCCTTAGCAAAAGCATGCTTTTAAAAAATTGTTGGATGATCTTAAAACTAAAGAACTACTGAAAGCAGTGGCTTATAACTGTGATTACAATAGGCAGAATGGGCCCTCAAATAATGTCCTCAGACTTGTGAATTTGTTACGTTACATGTCAAAAGGGATTTTGCAAATATAATTAAGGTTATGGACATTAAATAGGGAGATTATCCTGAATTATCTGGGTGGGTTCAATCTAATAGATGAGCCCCTAAATGCAGAGCATTTTCTCTGGCTGGTGGTAGAGAGATGTGGCAGAAAGAAAACAAAAAAATTCAAAGGATGAGAAGAACTCAACACGTTGTTGCTGGAGGGGGGCTACATAGGAAGCATAATGAGGAAGTCAGGCCCTGTAGGAGTCAAGATGGCCCTCTGAAAGCTAGTCAGGAAAGAGGGACCTCAGTTCTACAGGCACAAGGAACTGAATTCATCCAACATCTGAATGAGCTTCACGGCAGAATCTCTCCTAGAGACAGGAACACAGCCCAGGTGACCCTCTGATTTCAGCCCTGCAAGACCTTCAGCAAGGAATACAGTTGAGCCAGCTCTGCGTGGACTTCTGCCCCACAAAACTGTGAGATAATAAATAGATGTTATTTTAAGCCACGAAGATTGTGTTAATTTGTTACAGTAGCCACAGAAAACTAATGCAGAAGCCCTGTCTCTGAAATCAGAAAATTTACTAATTTTATACAAGTTGGTCAAATTTTACAGCTGAGTATAACGTTGAGAAAGTCAAGCTTCCACTTTAAGGTTTTGTAGTTTCACTTGGAAAGTTGAATTAATAAAAGCAATATACCCCTCATAGTCTTTTGGGGGTTATCAGTGAGATACTGCAGGTAATGTGCTTTGCATAGTGCTTGGTATATGATATTTATAATAAATATAAACAAATATTAGCTATTTCTATTGAAAATCAAATGTATTTGTGGAAATATCTAGCTGGATGTATATTTTAGCTACTTTGCAATGTATTTTGCAATGTACCAAAAATAAGTGGATTGATTAATAGAAATAAAGTTAGTTAAGTGAATAGATATGTGCAAGAGCAAGCATTAATATAGTGTTAATGCCAGAATTGAGGCCATGGGTTTATGGATGTTCACTGTAACATTCTTTCAACATTTTTGCATGCTTGACAATTTTTACTATAAAACTATTGGAATAAAACAAAATTCATGAATACCAGGGACTTTAGGGCATGGACACATGTTAAGGTGAAACATATTGTTGGCAAAATTACAACTTTTGAGAAGAAACCTTGGTTGTAGTCATAGCTCCTTCTTTGGCTTTCTCTATCCCATCTTTCTCTGATTTGCTAACAGAATCAAATTATATAAAGGATGCAAACTCTCAATACAAAATAAAGGGTTTTTTGGTGTATTTTCTTACGTGATTAATAATTTTTCATAGTGATACATTTGTATGTCTTAAAATTGATTGATTAAATCAAATTTAAGTGATTCTGTAACACTACTGAAGAAATGTAAACTGCATTTAATGACAGCTCCACTACTACTCCAGGTTCCCTACATTTCACTGGATTATCGTTGCTGCTCGACACTGCTTTCATTCATTCCTTACTGACTACCTCTCATCTTCACATTTACATCCTCTGGTTGATGAATTAGCATGCAAGGTTGCTTCGAATCTTGAATCACTATAAATTCTGGGTTACTAAAGACAGATAAAGTTACTATAAAAATTGACGATAGACTTTATCAACTCTATTATACACCTAGTTTTTCTCCAGAAACCAAATATTTAATAATTATTTTAATAATTAGCTACTTGTGGAGTAGGGCAATAAAGAGAGTTTAGTTAATGGATTCAAGATACAGTTAGAAGCAATAAGATCTAGTGTTTGATAACACAATGGGAAGACTATAGTTAACAATAGTTTATTGTATATTTCAAAATAGCTAAAAGATTTGGAATATTCTCAACAAAAAAGATGATAAAATATTTGAGGTTATGGATTACCCAAATTTGATAATTACAAATTGTATGCTTGTAACAATGTATCACATATATCCCATAAATGTATAAAACTATTATGTATCCATAAAAATTTTAAAAGGAAAACAATATTACAGAACTGAAAAAAAAAAACAATTAGCTACCTATAACCAAGGATTTTAATTTAAGTTTATTATAGATGGGTTAAGAATTTAGGAAAAACTTAGCAAGTGATTCCAATTATGTCAAATATCTTAGCATGATCCCGAACCCTCAAGTCCAAACCATATATAAAATTTTTACTATTTAGCAGTGGCATTTCATAAGAGTGGCCTTACGTGAATAAAATGGCAAAATTTAACTTTCAGATTTCACTAAGTCTGATATAGTTTTTGAAATTTGTTATATAAAAATATAGAATCTAGGCCTTATATGCAGACGCAATATATGTAATTCATTCTTTGATGAGATGGGAATTCAGTCATTTAATGTCTTACAGAACATATATCCTGTGCAAACTGGGCTAGGCAGTAACAAGAGAGTGATGAAACAGACATGGTCTTGCTTTAAATAGAATAACAGAGATGAACAGTTAATAAAGATACAAGAAAAAAAGATGAAGAAGGAAAAGAAAGAAAAAAGTGGCACCTGGTAGGGGTAGGAGGATATATGAGCACGTATCAGGAGGCATTGACTGATATTAATTCTCCATTTCTCAAAATTGTATTGTGATATACAACATGTCTGAAATCATGAAACAAAACATGTCACACAAATGAAAAGCAATCTATCCATTGTGGTATCCAGTGATAATTAAAATACACCTGGGCAAATGTCAGAGTCACCTGACAGGTCAGTTATTTTCCACTTAAATATGTATAGCTAAAATTAAAGCATAGTACTTAAAATATAATAAAAAAAGTAAAAAAAAAAATTAAAGCATAGTGAACTGCCTATAATAGACATTAAGTGAATAGTTGTTGAATAGAATATTTTGATACTCCAAGGATATAATCATGCTGTTATTCTACTCATACTGTAAAAGCACATGATTAATACATATGTGCATGCTTCTTTATAACACAAAAGGCATGATATTTGTCTCTGAAACAAAAACAACACAGTTTTTTAAATTAAATTGATTAAGTGTGTAAGTTCAGTCCTGAAAGAAGTTTTGATATACCACTATCCTATACACAGACCTACCAAAAAAAAAAAAGTTATTATCCTCCTTTCATAGATCCATGAAATGTTGGGTTAGAGTTAGAGTGGATTCTGCAAGCCTCTAAGATAAAAAACGCTTTTAAAATAGTCTTCCGTCTTTCTAGAAATATCTATTCATAGATAATGAACTGACAAAATTATACTTAGAGTAAGTTTCTTAAAGCCTACTCTTAGAAAACACTTTCAGCCTAATATAAAATACAATGTGCATTTGCAAGTAATAAAATCATATTTGTTTTAAATGCTTTAAAATTCTGATTCATATTATGCTTCTCCATACCTAGTCTGATTATCTCCATTGCTAGTCTGATTATCTCCATAGCTAGTCTGATTAAACAGGCTTTATATAATTATAATTACACTCACAGAAAGGAATGACTTTTAGTAAACCCATTCATAATCAATATCAGACCTTTTTACTTTAAATAAATACAAAATATTTTCCTATTTATACTCTCAAATGTTACATAGCCCAAGTCACTAAGCCAAGATTTTATTGATTCTTATGGCCCAGGGTTACAAATTCCTGTTCCTTTCAGAATCCGTATCCACAGTTACATAGCAAATGTGAATAAGTTCAGGACAAAACAGATGGAGAATAGCAGGGTTCATTAGGCAACATTCCAAGTGTTTGTTTCTGGCAAAAATGTAAAATAAAAAAAAAAATGCCACTGAATCCCTGAACGTCACACATTCACAGCTCTGTGTGAATGTGATAATGATGGTAGTTAAATTAATGTGTCTCTCTTTGCTACAGGGCAGATCTGTGTTATTCCAGTTGTACATTCAAATATATACTGCACGCAGACTAAAAATCCAAATTTCCTAATATTAATGATGCCCTTAAATTATTTCTAGAGAAAATATAAGAGATAGATAGATAAATAAATAAATGCTTATATTCAAACTTCAGACATTGTTTTGAAGACAAATATTTTTAGTCCAAGTGGGAATTTACAAACTAGTAGATAATATTGATGTTACAGCAAAATCTGATAATTCCAGAACTTTTAGTGAAAGCTTATTATTGACAATCAAAGATAGAAAGTATAAGAACATTCTACATTGTTTCTGTGAAAAATAGCCTTACATCTTTGTTCCACATGTCATCGAATTGGTGACTATTACAATAGATTTGATCTCTACCCACTCGTTTCTTCATACCTATGCCCTAACTTAGATCTTTATAATAATACAGTTTCATTATAAGACAATCTTTCTAATTTTAATTGTGTGTTATGTATAATGTCACTCTACGTGTACCCAGAGCATGGCCATATTCTAATTTAGCATGGTTTTCCCCTTTGATAAGTCTGTAATCTACTGAGAAAGACCTGATAATTTTGTATTATGCACACCACACTTACCAACTCCTTTTCTCTAACGTCAGAGAAAAATTTCCCTCCACCTAAGATTAATATGTCAAACACTCAGCTCTATTACCCTTTTTTTCTGGTATATTTAAGCTTTCTGTCCACTATAACCTTCTCTACAGCCTACAATAACACCAAATTTAAAAGATTTTCAAAATACATGAAAACAGAGACACAACATACCAAAACATCTGGGATGCCGCAAAAGCAGGGCTAAGAGGGAACATTATAGCATTAAATGCCTACATTTTCTAAAAACTCGAAAAATCAGAAATTAATAACCTAATACTGCACCTCAAGGAACTAGAAAAACAAGAACAACCTAAACCCAAAGCTAGTAGAAAAAAAAGAAGTAACAAAAATCAGAATAGAACTAAATGAAATTGAGACCAAGAAAAAAGATCAACAAAACAAAATTTGGTTCTTTGAAAAGATAAAGAAAATTGATAGACCACTAGCTAGACTAACCAAGAAAAAAGATTCAAATAAACACAATCAGAAATGAAAAAGGAGAAATTACAATTGATACCACAGAAACACAAAAGATCATCCAGAGACTATTATGAACAACTACGCTCACCAGCTAGAAAGCCTAGAGGAAATGGATAAATTCCTGGAAACACACAGCCTCCCAAGATGAACCAGGAAGAACTGTAAATCCTGAACAGAGCAATAACGAGTAATGAGATAGAATCAGTAATAAAATCTCCCAACAACAATAACAAAAGAAACCCAGGACCAGATGGATTCATAGCTGAGTTCTACCAGATGTACAAAGAAGAACTGGTACCAGTCCTACTGAAACCGTTCCAAAAAATCAAGGAGGAGGGAATCCTCCCTAACTAATTTTATGAAGCAATATCACCCTGATACCAAAGCTAGACAAGGACTCAACAAAGTCCCCCCCATTCTTTAAAATGAAGCAATACCTTTGCTTTACTCTGCATGTTCCCACCACAACATTCCCAATCCATTGCCACACTCTCTCCTCTTTCCTTGTCAAATTTGCAATTATAACCTGCTCTATTTTCCTCTTATTCCTTCCCAACTCTTCTTCAACTCACTACAATCAGTACCTTTTGAAAATACCTTTGCCAAATCCACCAGTGACCATCTCTTGCAAAATCTAACAGACGCTTTTAGGGCTTCTCTTCTCTCTTCTCTTTGGCCCTCAAAATACTGTCTCAACTAGTTCTCTCCTACCTCATTGACATTTAAGTATGCATCAGTAGATGTTTTTCTCTTTTTGTCTTATAAATACCAATTCCTCAAGGATCTCATCCTCAACTCTTTTTTATTTACATTCTGCTCTAAGAAATCTCATATAATCTACTGGTTTTAACTACCACCTATACACATAATAAAGACGTTTTACAACTGCATCTGTTTTCCTGGCTTCTTCCCAAAGTTCCAGGATTCTATGAACAGCTGCAAATACTGTATATATGTATACATATTTGTGTTTTCATCTGTCATATAACCAAATTCTTCATCAGACCATGGAAAACATGAACTAACAAAGATTTTTTAAAAAACAAAATGGATAAAAGAAATAATGGCATAATCACAGCCATTAAAAACAGCAGTATTATAATTAATATTTTGCCCCAAAATATTATGTCCCACATTATGCATGTGCATTGTCTGTAAGTATATCTTAATGCCAAAACCTTTCTATACAGATCATTCATATTTCCTCATGAGAAAAGCTTTACAGTCAATATGACCTTTAAAAAAAATTATATAAATAAGACATAAAGTCAGCTTAGATTCCCTTTCTCAGTTTACATTTTCATTACGAAACATTCATCACCATCAAATATTCTCAATTATTCAGCCTGGGAAGGAACAGCACATCAGTACCTCTGATTTAACCTTGATACAAAAGAAGTGTGCCTGTTAGCAGTTCACATTATTTTAATAGCTACCAAAATGAACATACAGCATTGAGTTCATTTCCTAAACAGAAAAATCTAATTCATCAAGATTATGAGCATTTCTGAACGCCCACCATGGGAATATAGTGGCTGCTTAGAGTGGATTGTCATTGATCAACAGTTACCCATGCTGTGGCCTCACATGGACTGACTCACTGACCTGGACATAAACAGAATCCTGCTAATTTCATTTTTAAAGTAATGTTTATTTTAGGAGGATTGCATATCTGAAGTATTTCTTGACACCAGAGCACAGCAACTATCTGCATTTTTTGCTGTTGCATTTTGCTTTTGCCAATGGGAAAAAAATCCACTGTAAGCAGAACCATTTGCTCATCTTGTACCCACTACAAAAAGCTCTACCACTGATTGTTTTCACGTTCTTAATCATCAGCCTTAAAATATCTTTTTATACATATGTGTTAATTAATAATACCAGTTGGAACAGGAGAATAATAATGCAAGTAGACCTGAGGTTACAAAGTGTGTTTTTAGACTGCCTGTTTTCAGAATCACCTGAGTGCTTAAAGAACTAAAAATAAATATTTTTTAAAATAAATTTCTGGACACCCCAGGAAAATAATTTAATAGAATATTTATGGTAGAGCAAACGTCCATATTTCAATAGCCTTCCAAGGCGATCCTTGTGTACACTAAAAGTTTGAGAACAAGGTATGTTTTCATTGTATTTACTGAGTTGACTTTGGGCAAGAAATGAGAAGAAGGAATTGAAAGCAGAAGGGGTTGTCAAAGACTCTTTACCTATAAGAAAATGGGATTCTGGGCCTGGTGCGGTGGCTCACGCTTGTAATCCAGCACTTTGGGAGGCCGAGGCTGGCGGATCACGAGGTCAGGAAATCGAGACCATCCTGGTTAACACGGTGAAACCCCGTCTCTACTAAAAAATACAAAAAATTAGCCGGGCGTGATGGCGGGCGCCTGAAGTCCCAGCTACTCAGGAGGCTGAGGCAGGAGAATGGCGTGAACCCGGGAGGCGGAGCTTGCAGTGGGCGGAGATCGGCCACTGCACTCCAGCCTGGGCCACAGAGCGAGGCTTCGTGTCAAAAAAAAAAAAAAAAAAGCAAGAAAGAAAAAAAAAGGAAAAAGAAAGTGGGATACCGGTTAGAGAAGGTGCCAGTAATACCCACCTGAGAAAATGCCAAAGAATTGAAGGCATTCTAGCATGAGGTCCTAGAGACCTCAGGAACCTAATAAATCACATTATTTACTGTCTACATCTTTAAGATTAGCCTGACTGCCTCTGCTCTCTTTCGAGTTAAAATAACGAACTCATTTCATTTCATTTTGCTGCACAAAAAAAGCAGTCACTTCAAGCATCCAGCTTGGCCCAGATATAATAATAAGGCCATGCCTTGGAAAGGAAGTGAAAAAGAATAAAACATGAACCAAAATTTTACCTCTTCTTCAATGGGAAGCTGTGAATTATGGCTAAAGATAAGCCGATAAAACTGTGAGCGATGCTCTGCTTTAAAAACAGCAGCGAGTGAAATAACAATTTGGCAACCATCATGAAGAATGCAAAATTTTCCCTGAAATGGAGATCACGTTTGAGGATGAAATTTTCTTATGTGAACAAGAATTTTTGAGTGAATTTAGTTCAATTCTAACTGCTTTTCCATATCCATAAATATTACCCTGACTCAGGCTTTCTCTCTCTTTCTCTAAATACATTTTCTGGTGGTAGCTATTATAACTCTTCTCCAGCACCAAGGAGATGTCTAAGCAGAAATATGCTAAAGCCGTATTTTCACTATAAAATAAAATAATATTTGACTTTGAAAGCATGATTTATAATTTTGTCTTTTTTTAATTTCTGCAGAACCTTGTGACAACATTAATTATTAGACTTTGTTTTTCTTCTAAACCTGTCGGAGGGATTAATAAAGTATTGCAGCAGAAGAAAAACTAAGAGCAAACATGTATTTCAGCCATAAATTCCACATATGTAAAACAGAGGCAACAATATCTTCCCTAATTCCTTCATAGGCTTGATAGGGGCATCAAAGGGCAATATGTATGTCAGTTACTTATTGCTGCAATAACAAACCACTCTAAAATATGGGCATCAGAGTAAGAATCATATATTAACTAGGGATTCTGCAATTTGGACAGTGTTTAGCTGAGAGATTCCCCTAATGGTCTCCCCTGTGGTCAGTCATGAGGGGGATCTACTGGGCTTGGTTGGGCACAGTATTCTCACTTACATGTCTGGACTTTTTTTTCTGGGCACTTCTGTTCTTCACATAGCTTCTCCAGCTTACGTCAACAGAGTAAGTCACATCATGTAAGAATCTATCAAGCCTCTCCTTGCATCAAATTTGCTAATATCCAACTGGCCAAAGTAAGTCGGATGGCCAAGTCGAGGATCATTAGGCAAGGAGATTACACAAAAATGTGGATAGATAGGTGTGATTTGTCAGAGACCATTATTATTACAGTCTATCAAATGTGTATGATAATTATTTTGTAAATGGCAAAGAATCATACAAATATAAGTAATTTAATAGTAAAAGTTATAGTAAAGAATTATAAAAATAAATTTGAACTAAGTTGATCAATGTCTTCCCTCCCTCGAACATTGATCTTGTTTGCTACCATGTAATAAATTTGATTGATTTAAATTTTATCACTTTAAAAAATATCCTTTAAGGTTTATGTCTGTGGAAACACATTTGGGATACATGTCTACTCATGACTAAATGGAAAAACCAAAAGGCAGGCAGACAAAAAAGAATATCTGATACATAATGGCCAAAAAAGAAAAAAAAAGAGCAGAATAATCATAGACTTCAGTGAATTAAAGATTAGAAGTGGAGATGCATGATTTATAAAACTTTTAATGTAATGATTAATGTCATAGACTCAGGAAGATGAAAAGAAATTGAGAGATTTTCTATTTCCTCCACAACACCATTTAGTATCATGCCAAGAAAAAAAAAAAAACTTATGCTTTAAAAAAGTGAAGGAAAAAAAAAAAACATCTCTTCCATTAGCACCATTTAGTAAACAATGATTCTCACTGCGGGAAATATCTTTCTTGTTTCTCACTTCTGCTATTCATGCTAAAACTTGGGCTCATTTTCTTTGCTCTTGTCCTTAGGCAAACTGAATGAAAACTGGTTACTCTCTTCACACAATTGCATAACCCTCCATACACTTGAAGGCTGTTCTTAGACATCTCTTATTTTTCTCTTCTGTGGGCTAAGTTGCAGTCTTCTAACCTGTCCTCAAATGTTTTATTTTCAAGCCCTTCAACCACTTTCACTGCACTCTTCTAAACTCTCAAAAATGTCAATACCCATCTCTAGGGAGTGAGGCTTCTTTATCGTAGGTTGTGATTAACCAGAGAAAACTATAATGCAAAGTTAACCTCTGCAACATTAGATTATTTTGAGAATTAAATAAATCGATAAAGTTTCTTTAAATGAGCTTCAAACAGTAACTAGTATAAAATTGCAAGTAGTAGTTACAGTAGTAGTGATAGTAATTATTTGACACTTTGATTTTAAATATTATGTGCTGGCACTTTTCCTAACAGAAACACATTTCTGACTAATATGTAGCTCTCTTACCCACACTGACTGCTAGCTCTTCTTCACCTTTATTCAGAAAGAATCAATGATTTCCCATTTAGGCATTCCATTTTTTAAAATTTATTCATTTATCAAAATCACTCAGAATTTGAATCTATCTTCTTACTTTCAAAGCGATGATTCCATGTTCAAGTTATGTTGTGGCTAATATAAATTTAGTATAGTTTATTGGATAAGCCATGTGGTCCTGAGACTGGGTTGAGAGAAGAACGTATTACTATGTACCAGAGTAGAAAATTCTTACATGCTTTGAAGCATCATCTAACATCATTCAAACAATAAACAATAACTAACATTTATTGAGCATTTGCTATATGTCATCCTGTGCTAAGCAAATTATGTGTTATTTATTTCATCCTCACAAAAATATTCTGCCTTAGTATTCACTCATACTGTACTCATTTTATAAATGAGGAAATTAGGTCTTAGAGAGGTTAAGTGACTTGCTTAGAGCTACACAACTAGTAAGAGGGAATACCTGAATTCAAATTCAGGTCAGACTCTAGAAGCTGATTACTAATCCTTAAATAAACTTCCTGTACAACTGTCACTAAAAATCATGCAAAGGACTTATCAGCTTCATTTCATAGGTGAGAAAATTAAAGCAGAGAAAGATTAAATGATTTGTCCAAGATCCTACTTTAAATGGCTAACCTAAGACTTCAACACAGAACAGTCTGACTTCACGATTAAAAACAAACAAAACAAAAAGATAAGACAATCGTGGTCTCAGAAAGCACAAATCTGTAAATGTGAATTTCTCATTATACTATTTAGACAGACTTGTCATTTACAAGTCAAAAATGAAGCTTTGAAACGAAAATAATAAAAAAAAAACAATAGAATCTGTGTGCTAAACAGTTTTTGAAGCCCTCTTGAGTAAGTGGTCTCACTGATAACTATCATTGATTAAGCAGGCACTCTACATCCAATATAGTGAACCGCCTGCAAGACTTAGTGGCTTACAACAAATCATTAATTTTGCTCATAGAGCTGTAGTTTAGGGGGGAACAGACCACTTCTGCTCCATGTGGCATTAGTTGTTGAAAGTTTGAATGGGGTTCCAGAAGATTTACTCATGACTTGAACATAGGTTTAGATTGTCAGCTGGGAGTCAGCCATGAATATTGGCTAAGGGCCTCAGCTCCCCTTTTCATGGGCCCCTACAAGGGTTGCTTGGCCTCTCTCACAGCATGGTAGTTAGATCCAAAAAGTAGCATCCCAAGACAATATACATTAAAGCTATATTGTCTTTTATTACCTAACCTGAGAAGTCACATAGTGACACCACTATAGCCACAAGTCCGCCTGCTGATATCCAAAGGAAGGGAACACAAACACTAACTGTTGAAGAGAGGAGTGTTAAAGTGATAAAATATTTATTCCCTTGCACTCCTTTTACTTTAAGAGTTTCATGATTTAACACCAATTAATAACTTTAGGCCCATTCCCAACTCTCAAATCCCAGAGGATGTGCAAAGCCCTGATCAAGCAGTTCTGCATCCTCAGAATGAGTCCGTCTCAGAGGCCTTTAGAAATGATGATGTTAGTGAAAGAATATCATCCTGGAAGTTAGGAGATTCGAGATCTAGTTCCAAGAGATTTAACCAATTCGTTACATAATTAAAGCCCCTACAAGTCTCACTTCCCTCATCTATGAAGTGAGGGAGTTGATCTCGGCAATCTCCAAGGCCTCTGAGATTTATGATCAAAGTAACTTATTTCCTACCTATTATCCTGTACTTACGTCTCAAACTTCATACTCTGCTGCCCATCCAGAAACAGAATTTTTCTGCCCCTGTAAATACATCTCTGTTAGTAGGCACCTGCTGCTACAACCTCTCAGAGGACAACCGGCCTTCCAGAATTTCCATCAAGTGTACCTCTTTCATTCAGCTGCCACACCTGACTAGCAAGGTAGACACTACATTTGGTAACTGATCTGGATGTGGTTCTAGCCCCCTGCCTTTTCTGGCTTATCTTCAGATTCAAGCCCTACATGCCGTTATTAAAATAACAGGCTCTGTCCTTCATCTTGAGCTCTCCTTAACATTCATCTAATCAAAAAGTTTCTAATAGAAATCCCTGATTTTATGACATAAAATTTCCCACTGTCATTTGATCCTGGATTCTCATGTTTATTCTTCCTGCCTCTCCCTTTCTAGAACTGTATTTTTAAAAAACATCTAGTGAGTTGTATTTTTCACGATGAGTTTTGCTTCTATCTGCAAAAATAATAGAAAACCTTACACAAAGTCTTCTGTAACTCAGATTGAAAACTCTTATTATGAATAATTTGTTTTGATGGGAGTTTTAATTAGACATGTAAAACTAATTTAAGTGTCAGCACATTTTTTCTAATATGCATGCAGACATATCCTCTATCTGATAATAAAAATGACACACAAAAGGTAAAGATCATTTCATGGGAGTGAAGATTACCTAGGAAAACATCACCATTCATGGTGAACATCCATTTTTATATGACTGACATTGCATTAATAATTATAATAGTTTCACTTGCCACCAAAAGGGGAAAAAAGCAGAATACTAGTTTATTGTACAAAGATGGATTCGTCATATATATTGCCTGATGAATATTAACCATTATTACTTTTTAAGTTAATCAGCTTTTAAAAAAATTAGCATATCATAAGCATCCTCAGGGCACTAACTATTCTGAAATACAAGTTATTGGAAGACATGGGTATATTCCTTACATATCTTTAAAATGCAACATGGTAGGCTCATCATGCATTCACATCATGTGATAGAGCAGATATAATCATTGAATTAGCAGAGTGTTGTCCCACTAGTACACTAATGTTTTATTCATTAAATTATCAAGTAGTTGGCTACTGCACTATTAGGGCCACTAGAACTCCAAAGTATGCTTGTATAGGCAAGTGCAGTGGCATATGCCTGTAGTTCCAGCTACTTGGGGGGTTAAGGCAGGAAGATCAACCGAGCTCAAGAGTTTGAGACCAGCCTAGGAACCACAGGAAGACTCTGTCTGTAAAATATATATATACACATTTTTGTGTATGTGGGTGTACTTGTGTGTATGTGTGCGTATATATATATATACAACACACCAAAAACACATTCCAGAATTTCTTCACCATTTTAATTTGTCCTTATTTATAGCCTAACCTTATAAATACTTTTACCTTGTAAATACTTTATTAACATCAATGGGCCATCAAAATTCCAGTCGGTGTTCAAACTGTGAATTGTCTACGGTGAGTGGTTTCTTCCTTTTGACATGGATATTATATCGCCAAGACTCAGGAAGTAGAGTCTTTCCATAATCGAAACAGTCAGTTCCTCACCAACTCGAAATCTCATTAAACTTAAAGTGGATGAGAGAGTAAAAAAAAAAAAGAAAAAAGGGATTATGCTTATAGAGCCAGCAATGTGATTCTCACAAATCCATTGAGGATATTTTAGACCTGCTCTGATCTTCTGTGTCTTTTTACTGGAAAAATTACTGAGCCAGAAGGCTAAAGCCTTGCAACATCTGTGTGCCGGTTATAAATTCAGAACCAAGTCATTTATCTGCCCACCTCAATTTTCCCGTTCCCAAGCTGAAAGGGTTGGTCTATTTCTTAACTTAGTAAAAACTTTGGATCCTCTCCAAAAAAAAAAAAAGTACCTCAAACAATTTAAGTATGAAATTTCAGGAGATGCAAGTGCTTCGTAACACTTCCCCATGTTCCCTTTAACATAGCATTTTAAACAACCCCAAGTTTAAAATGCCTGGGCCAAATGATTTCTAACACTGTATGAATAAATAAATAAAGTTCTATAAATTTTACGTTGGCTTCTGCTTATTTACATACTGGGTCTAAGCCAGCTACATTAAGCTCATATCCTATTTTCTTTTGTAAAAAAAAATGACATCCTTGTAAGAATTGCATAATGATTACTCTCAAAGTCTTTCTACATTTTTAATCTTATTTTATATGACCCAGTTAATATACAGTTTCAACCATTCCTTGATCATCATCTGTTATGTTTTTTTCGTATTTATTTTCATATTGAGGCTAAAACTGGGGGTAATAATTTAAAACATTTAATCAGTGTCAAGGATAGTAGAAAGATAATTTCTAGTGTCTTCTTGTTATATATTCTGGTAAATAGTGCTATATGTATGTACTAAGATTTTTTGGGTGGGGAGGAGAATTAACTGAAATATTTTGGAAATATAGAAAAATATGGAATATGGTAAAATAAACACTTTCATGTCCATCTAGAATTAATATATATTACTGTTGTATTATATTTGTTTCAGATCTTTTTCTTTTGTTGTTTATTTTGTTTAAGAAAAAAAATGTTACAGCTACAGCTAAAGTCTTACAATCTTACCGATTTTTTTTTTTTTTCTTTGAGATGGAGTCTCGCTCTGTCGCCCAGGCTGGAGTGCAGTGGCGCGATCTCCGCCCACTGCAAGTTCCACCTCCCGGGTTCACACCATTCTCTTGCCTCAGCCTCCCTAGTAGCTGAGACTACAAGAGCCCACTACCACGCCTGGCTAATATTTTGCATTTCTAGTAGAGACAAGGTTTCACTATGTTAGCCAGGATGGCCTCGATCTCCTGACCTCATGATCCGCCCACCTCGGCCTCCCAGAGTGCTGAGATTACAGGCAACAACCTTACTGACTTTTATTTTTCATCAGAGATAATCACTATCCTGTAGCTGGTTTATTTCATTCCCATGCTGAGATTTTTGACATACAGATATACTCACCAAAAAAAGAGATACAATATGTATTACAGTTTTATGTGGCTTAAATAATTTATATAAGTGACATCTCTGGCTGCTCATTTGAATATTGCTTTTTATGGAACATTTTGATTTTGAGATGTATACATGTTATTAAAAGTAGATCTGATTTATTAATTTTAACTGCTGTGGAATAGTTTAGTATATGTGTAAACCACACTTTATTTCTTTAATCCATCTCTGAAATAGATTGGTTTCATATTTTTGCTATTAAAAATAGTGCAACAATCACCATGCTTGTGCAAGTGCATGAATTTCTCAAGGATACATACCTAGAAATAGAAATAGAATTGCTAAGTCATAAGATATGTGCCTCCTCAACTTCAATGATTGCTGATAAATTGATCTGTGTAGCAACTGTAACAATTTTAACTTCCACCAGCAGTATGTAAGAATCTCCATTTCCTCACATCTTAGCAACTATTAGTGCCATTACATGTATTAATCATTTTATGTGTATATAATGTAACCATTGACTGGTTTAATGTGATTCCCGAGGAAACACTTTTCACTGAGCCTTTGAACAATTGTGCTGAGGTCTAAGTGAGAAAAATGAGAAAATAAATATAAGCAAAACAAAAAGTACCAAGGAACTGAAAGAAAAATAAAAACCTTAATATTTACACATCACAAGCCTTTATACTTAGAAAATACAGGAGAATCCACACAATTTTAGGTGTAATAAGAGAGTTTAGCAAGTTTGCTAGCTATGTAATCAATACTCAAAATTCTTACCATCCCTTTAAAAATGAAACATTTTCATTTTATTGTAACATTTTTAAATAAATAATTACATTTTGTTGACAATAGCAATAAAACCAATAAGACACCTAGAGATAAACAAAATGTGTGCAAGGTATTTATGGAGAGAAACATGAAATTTTATACATTATAAAAAAATGACCCAAATAAATGGAGAATTTGTTTTCACGGGAAAGAAGACAATCCTCCCCATACTAATCTATTATTTCAGTGAAGCTCTGATTATTAACCAGACAACGTTTTCTTAAAAGTTCACTTTCTTACCATCATGTTCACACTGAATATTAGGCTTTTCACTAGACCAACTTATGACCTAATTGACTTAAATCAGTTGAATGCGAAAATAAAATTAAAGCAATCCAAGAAGTGATAGGTTTTAAAAGAATAGGAAAACAAATAAAAACTATAGTCATCATCTAAGGTGGTCAGAAAAGATGTTTACATAATTAAATTTGGACCTGGAATTTTAGTTAAAACTTAAATAGATAGGATAGGGAAAAAGTGTCATTCCTGCGAAATGAAATTTTCCGAGCAAAGCACAGACATGACACATGGCTTGGCCAAGACCACAAACCTAGTATTTATGGAAAAAGACATGGATAGATCCTAGCGCTTCTTTCACCACACTCAGACATTACAGTTTCCAAGCTCCAGCCATGAAGAGACCAAAGTAACCTAGTTTTCAGATATCTAAGGTACATAGCAATTAGTGATCTGGAAGATATTTCTAGGGCAAACATTCAAAGTTTAGAGTTTGAAAGGCAATGAGTAAATATAAAAAGTATTATAATCCAAACTACAAATACCTTTAAATATCAGACTTAGGAGTTTAGACTTCATTATAAAAGCTAAAATTAGCAAAACCTTATCTATTGTGTAAAAACTAAGTAAAGAACATGGGCTATTGATTAAAATTTATAGCATCCTAATTGTAAATAAAAGACAATACTTCTCTCTTTTCCCCATTCACTCTTCTCTACAATGTATACGTATATCAGAACACTGCATTGTAGCCCAAAAATATATGTAATTATCATTTATCAATTAAAATAAAATAAAAATTTTAAAAGCACTGTCCTCCAAAGTATACAATCTATGATTCATTGTGAGATGGTCCTAATCTTATCCTTTACATGACTAGTAAAAGAATAAATGAGATAACCTCCATCGAAACTGACAACCATAAGCTCTTCCATGGCTGACATGGGAGCTGTGACAACTATTCATCCAAAATGAGTTCTCAGGAAATATTATCTGCCTTGATTTTCTTTTAATCTAAGCATCCTTAGGTCAGGAGGTCTGCCTGCCCCTAGCTGTACAAATGATAAACTGGAAATATTTTGTTTTGTTTTTTCTTCGGCTTATGTCTTCCTATTTATTCTCTCCTTATTTTAGTAATTTAAAATAAGAAAGGCTAACTTGGTAACTATGATATTTCAATATTTCCTTTTGAAAGATTAAAAGAAGAAGATATATGCTGTGCATTTCATGTTATATTTTATAAGTAAAATAAAATTACATTACTTTCTTGTTAACCAAAAACATAATTCAATGCCTATTACTAAGCATTGTTGTGGTTTTATTGCTTCTCATCAAACTTTGGCCAATTTCTTTAAAGAACATTGAAACATCTTGGTTTCATATTCCCTAACATCTATCTAGAAAAGAAGTAATTAGTTAATATTCTGAATTCAGTTTTGTTTTATTTTGTTTCTTGTTTTATCTTTGCCTCAATTTCAGCTCAACAATTTGAGGATTTCCCCATCTGGAAATGCAAACCTTTTTTAAAATGGCATTATTTCTTACATTTTTATGTCACATTGCATTTCTTGATGTAAATGAGTGTGAGCATCTTTTTGGTGACTGAAGTAAAAAAAAAAAAAAGAATCATAGAGGAAATTGAAAACTGATATCATCTTATCACTATCTACCAGAATATTAGAATGTGAAACCCAAGTGATGAATGGCCAATTCCCAATAACTCAATTAATCAAGGCTGAAATTTGGAAATCTCTATCCAGTCATTTAAAAAGTTAATGGTGTGGAAAATTTGGAGGAACTCTGTATTTGTGTCTGTGTGTGTGTGTGTAAGTATGTAATTTATTTTGTAGTTTTCCCACTTATTCTACCTCTTGTACCAGTAATATTAATATTAATGTGCAAAAGTTAGTGAATCCTGTGTCCACAAATTTCCATTCATGAATCAAGACAACATATTAGCCATCTCACTATTTTTTAGTCTTCTGAAGACTACATATTTGCCTTCCCTCCAAAAAATGTTAAGTAACCTGATAAAAATCAAGAAGCTGTATACCATTTTAAATGTGAATAAAATTTCAGGTTAAGCTGAAATCTTCATCTGTAGAAAACAGTTTTCTTTCCAGTCCTCTAAGAAGCCACACTAATGAAAGAAATGATCAGTGGATGTGGTATGTCTGTCCACAAACATTTTAGTTCAAATCTTATATTGAGCATCTTTAATCTTCATTAGTGTTCAACATTTATACATTAAATAGCCAATGTTTGTTTTAATTTATCTTTTGAATTGTGTCCCAGAATTTAAAGTAACATTGAAAGGATCTTAATTACCTGCTTTGAAAAAAAAAGTCTAGTATAATTATCTGATAGTATAAAAGGAGGATAATAAATAAAAATACATAAATATAATTATTAAATGCAGACTGGAAAAACTCAACATCTTCTTACTCAAATCTTGGGCACTTAGCTCAGGGCTGCAATGGAGGATTATTGAGACAAATTCAGTAAAAATTTCCATTTTATTCAACCAACAGAGTCAGTGCTTTTAAAATACTAAATTTGAACATGCTTAGATTAGGCATGGACATTTTAATTTGCCAAAGTGTCCAGGACTCTTTGGCATTTTACAATAAGCCATTGCCTGTGACTCCTGAAGTCATTTGATTATAAAACCTTGAATATGAACTGACATTCTGCACCTCTATCCAGAGCCTGCTATAACTCATTTCTACTAAATACACATTCCTATGCAAGCTTTACCCATAGGACACAAAAAAATTCCTTTATTACAACAAAAATTCAGAAACCTATTTGTTCTCAATAATTTGGATGACTCAGAAAAATAAAATAACTTCAACGGCCTCTGCTTAACAGTTTACTCTTCACCACACCCTCATCCGTCACACTAATACACTTCATCTTTTTCAATAATAGTGAGCTTATAATTCTGTGAAATATATCACACTGCCATTCCTGTAGAAAGTCTAGCCTCCAGACTAGAACCATCATCACCACCAGCCCTGATTTATTTACTTGGTGAATGCCTATCAATACGCAAATTTCAAGACCACTCTTTTTTTCCTTTCTTTAATCATGAGCACTTTTGCTTAAAAAGTCCTCTCTCAAGAGTTCCTTGACTCCCACAGGCAGACTAAGTTGATCTTTCCTATAAGCACCATCAATACTTCCTTGGCATTATATTGTTTTTTATTGCATAGCTATCCATTGCTAGAGTGTGAGCACCATCAAAGCAAGAACATCTCAAACATATATCTGCCTATACTATGAAATACAGTCTACAGAAATTAAATATTACATGATTCTAATCAAGATTTTATAGTTATGTTTAATACAAATATGTCAATATTTTACATATTTATTTTTAATAAATAATGCTCTTCTGAATATCAACAATACTTTTGTAACTAGATTTTTCTTTATATGGTTTCAAGAATAAAATGAATATTATAAGAACTCAGCTATGTAAAATGCAACCTTCAAAACCCTAAAGTAAAATTTAGAGATAGACTCCATTTTCTGTGCACTCATGGTTCTTGAATTAACACTTAAGATATCTACTTCCATTAGTATGGTGGATTATATGCCCTACATAAAATCTGTAAGAGGATTAAATATCAAAAATAATTTTTATCTTGACAGTTTTTGCCTGAAGTCAAAAGATTTTGAATTTCCATTTTGATAACTGGACAGGCTCGGATATACAAGCTCACCAAAGCCCAAGGCCTTCACGATGCAAGAAAACTAATAGAAAAACCTTGCACAGAAAATTAAATATAGGAGAAACAAACTGTTTATTTGTAAATGAAACCCTTCCATATCAAACAAACATACTGTCTAGATTCTGATTGTGGGTGAAGAGAAAAAAAAAATCCTCCCCTGAGAATCAGTAACCACAGAATAGTCTTCACACAAGTTTGCAGTTGGAATTCACACTACCTGTACAGTATCAAGGTCTTTGTTTGGAGAATTTAATCTAAAGCTAAATTGGGTTGGCCCACTGCCAGTTGTCTGGCAAAGAAAAAAATGCAAATCCTCTTTGGAGCAGCTCAACTTTAAAACAGACTTCAAAGAATTCCCAAAGATAAAAAGTTTAAGAGAAATGAATAGCTCACAGTCAAATTTCACAACCTGAATAAAAACTAAGTCATCATAAATGAGAACCAGAAGAATGAAGAATGTAGTATAGTGATTGACATGTACATTGTGTGAGAGAGAGAAGATAGATAATACAAAAATTTTAAAAGACAGAAATTATTGGAATTATCATCTATTTATTTGATACATTTAAAGCAATTAGATCTGTAGGCAACATTTGTTATTATCAAGAAACAAGCAGATTTGAAAAAGAACCAAACAGAACTGATAGAAATTTAAAAAATAATGAAATTTAAATTTATTTTAAAGGGCAACTAAAAACATCAGTTTAAGAGAAAATATATATATATTATACATTTGTATATATATATAATTTTAGGTTAAGAAAGCACTCAATATTGCTGTGAACCTATAATTAATTGCTATAAGTAAAAAACACCAAAGTTTTTAAAAAGTGCCCAGTAAAAAGAAAGGAGCGCAAATGCTATTCAAAGAAATACAGTAAGGCCAATGACATTTCCAGGAGAAGAGCTGAACAACTCAATCCTCAGATTGAGGAAGTTCTGTGAATCCCAAGCAGAATTAATAAAAAGGAATACATACTTAAACACATCATAGTTTAAAAAAAAAGAGTATCAAAATGAATAAAAAGATCTTAAAATCGACGAAAAAGAAAACACAAAAAATAAACAAACAAAAACAGGTTATTAAAAAACTGGTTTCCAAATAATAATAGAAACCAAAAAGGAATGGTTCCCTTGGTTTACTGAGAGAAAATAATTGTCAACAAACAATTCCATGTGTATATTTGAAGTATTTATATGTTTAAATCATTTTTCTGCAAATAATTATTAAGAGTTAATGAAAAACACTCTTACTAAAGGAAATTTTTATTTATATCCTTCAAGGCAAAGAAAAATTATTCCAGATGTAAGATTGAAGATGGAAAAAAATAAGAACATTGGTAAATATGTAGGTAAATCTAAACAAACATTAATCGTATAAATTACCAGTAAAAATGACTAATTGTATATTCATTTGGGGTGGGAAGTAAACAGCTAGAATTAAAGTTCTCAAAAATAATAACACAAAAGTTGTTGGAAGGGCCATAGAGTTGGAGAATTCTAAGATATTTGATTTGTTGAAGGGAGAAGACTCAATGCAATAAATTATGACTGAATAATTTGGAAGCCTCAAGTAATGTATGCATATGATGTGTGCTAAGGTAATCACTAGAAAAACAGTTGTAGTACATACAACATTCAAAAATTAGAGGCGAATTATACAATGACAACATAAATTTAAAAACTCAATTCACCCAAAATGACTGGGTTGGGGGCGACATGAAAAGCACAAGGGGAGACCGTGCGAAAAGTGGCAACAATAAACATGGATGAATTTTTAGGTATCGTGAAGTAAATTCAGAGAAAAAATGCTGTATTACTTAATTAACTTAAAGTCCACAAAAAGTCAACACTAAACCATATATTGTTTAGGATTGCCATTTGGAATAATAGACACTTAGAATAAGAGATGGCTACATGTGATTCGGAAGAAGACACGGTGTGTTCCTAAGGTACATGTAATGTTCTATTTCATAGTCTGAGGGAGGTAGCAACGATGTTTATTTTATCATTTTTCTTAAAGTATGTGTATACAGCAGACCCTTGAACAATCCAGGAATTATAGGTGCCAATCTCTCATGCAGTTGAAAATTTACATATAACATTTGACTCCCCCAAATGCTGCATGCTCTGACTTGTAAGTGGGAGCTAAATAATGTGTGCACATGGATAGACAGAGTGGAATAGCAGACATAGGAAACTTGAAAGGGTGGGAGGGTGAGAAGGTGCTGAAAGATAAGAATTCGCTTAATGGGTACAAGGTATAATGCTTAGTGATAGCTACACTAAAAGCCCAGTCTTCACCACTATGCGATATATCCATTAACAAAACTGCACTTTGTATCCCCTAAATCTATAATAATAATAATTTTTAAAGATGTTTTTGCAAAAAAAAGAATAGCCTACTGTTGACTGGAAGCCTTACCGATAACAATTAACACATATTTTATATATGTATTATATACTGTATCCTTACAATAAAGCAAGACAGAGAAAAGAAATGTTGTTAAGAAAAATGTAAAAAAGAGAAAATAAATTTATTATTCACTAAGTGGAAGGGGATCATCATAAAGGTCTTCATCCTCATTATCTTCACATTGAGTAGGCTGAGGAGGAGGAAGAAGACAAGGGGTTGGTCTTGTCTCAGGGATGGCAGAGGGAGAAGAGGTGGAGGAGGTGGAGGAGGTGGAGGAGGTGGAAGTGGAGGCAGGAGAGGCAGCCACATTCAACATACTTATTGAAAAAAAAAAACTATGTATAAGTGGACCTGCACAGTTCAAACTCACGTTGTTCAAGAGTCAACTATAATTTTACACACTCTTATTAGTATAATATATCTCCCAATAAAATTTTACTATCAGGACTCTAAAAAAGAAATATATTTCTATTCCACTCAGTGCTTTCATGATAGGACTGACTAGATAGAGCATGCTGAAGTAAATGACTGCTTGGGGGTCCCTCCTGTCTCTGATATTTATTTATTTAGCAAAACATGCAACTATCACATTTGTTGTATCAGGAGAAATTGTTATGGGAGATTTGGATGAGAGCATTTGAAATACTGGCATCTCAAACAAGCAATATTTTTGATACAAAACTGGCTTTATAGAGTGAGCAGCTGAGCTTTAGGAAACCTTAGTTGAGTTCTCCTTTCCAGGGATCATCACACCTGTCCTCGAAGTTGTCTATTTCTAGAATCCCAGCCTGATGGCCTCATGGAGGTTCAGCAGATTTCATTTTATGCAGTCTTTACACCTTGGCAAATGTCAGGCATCTAGGACTCATCCCCACTGGCATTTGTAGCAAGTAAAAGATAAGCTACAATAAATCAGACTGACTAAATTCCCCAATACCATCTGTGCTGCTACAGCATACATAGATGCCATCACATTTTAAAAAAGAAATCTGACTGGCAATGAAGTGTTTTGAGTCATGAAATGTGTGAGCTGGTCACCCAAATAAGTAGGAAAGGAAAATCACATGAAGCTTTTATAATTCTGAGCTATTTTCATTTGATGTCGTTTTATAAATCATATGGTACTGGTGCTATAAAACTAAATACACAACATATAAATAGATAATAGAAAAGTCGTGTGGCTTTCTACAATAGTTACAACACAGCAACTGCCATGCAAGATTTCTTTTACATTTTTGGACATTTTGAAAAACTAATTTTTTTCTGTCACTGTTCTGTCTTTATTGAGCCTATAAAAAAGTATTTTTCAAGTTTCAACACACTTTTTTACTGATATACTGTGCTACCTGCTTAGTATGAAGAGGACTTCATGACTATCACCAAACAGTTTGGTGCTCACAGAAATACAGGGAAAATAAAAAATTCTAGATTCAATCTTGTCTGTCAACCCTCTCTCCCAAGAAAAAAAAAAAGCCCCTCTTTATCTTGCCTGCACAAATTTGTGGCTGAAATACTGCAATATAGCCATCAATGCATAAATTGGTTGTGCAAATTGGATTAGGGCCTGATTTTATAAACGGAGTAAATTGTATTCTATGATGCCTGTGATGAATTCAAGTTTTCTCAAGCACTAGACTAAAAGCTAACTTGGAGGCAGTGAAACAAAGCAGAAACAAAGAAAACTAAGAATAGGAATTTTTTCCCCAAAAGTTAGTCTCAAAACAAGCTGTAAACAAATGTCAGGAACAAGTAAGAAGAAAAATAAACTTGCAATCATTCAAGAGAATGAAGTCAGTACAAGCATGATTGTACTGAGTTTCAACCAATTAATGCATATTTCCTTAGAAATCAGTTTGTGAATCAAGAATAGGACAAAATGAAGATAATTTGACTTTATGTTGGCAAAAATTAATATCTAATCTTTATTAGAGTTCATGTACTACATTTGCCCACTGATAACAGAAAATGAGAAGGCTTGTTAAGTCTACAGGTGGTCCTAACTAGAGAGGGTGCTTAGCAAGAGAAAGAACAGAAGATGAATTAATGAATTAGACATTGGTCAAGCAGCTGAAGAGCAGCAGAGCACAGTTCACTAATGACAAGGTTAAGGAAGTGCAAAATACTAAACTAAATGCTTTAGATACAGTTTATCAGTTTGTCTCACAATAAGGCTTCAAAGTGGGTATTATTTACAGGGGATAACAATTTGAAATCCCAAAGAAATGGGACTATACATGAAGAGAGAGAAAACATTGTCATATAGAAGCATAAACAAAAGACAAGTACCTACAATGAGGCACAGTTTCTTTAAACGAAGTGGAGCTGGGCTTCATTGTTTAGAAATAATTTTCCAACAGTCTGATTTCAGGTCACCAGGAGAGAAAGTTGTTTATTTCTACCTCAGAGCTTTTGAGAGTAGAGATATCACAGCCCAAAGAGTGCAGACATCCTGGAAATGTCAGCTTGATGTGTCTATAGTAGCTAGATATAGCACCAAGGTCAAACACTTAGGACTTAGAGCAGGAGTCAGCAAACTATGACTCGCGGGCCAAATCTGACTCTCTGACCATTTTTTTGGTACAATTTGTAGATAAGAATTATGTATACATTTTAAATGGTTGAAAAAATATCAGAAAAATATTTTGTAACACAGAAAAAGGATAGGAAATGCCACTGAAATTGAATTTTCAGTGTCCATAAATAAAGTTGTATTGGTTTGCAGTCACACTCATTCTTTTACATAATGCCCATGGCTACTTTCAAGCTAGTAGAATTGCATATGCCTCTCACAGCCTAAAATGTTTACTATCTGGCCCATTACAGAAAAAGTGTATTGACCCTGCTTTAAAGTCAATAGGTATTAAGTTTAAATCTTGATTTTTTTTTAGCTATGGGATCTTAAGAAAGACAATTTCTTTCAACCTCAGTGTCCTTATTTTTAAATGATGACTACCCTTGAAGGTTTATTGCAAGATAAAACAATAAACTATCTAAAGCACTTAACCTAGTGTCTTTCACACAATAAATACTCTAATATAGCTACAGATATTCTACCCAGATAACTCTAATTCCCTATTTAAGTTTGCAGCCTACCATTTCTATAATATGTTTTGGGCTCCAAAAATTCATTTAGAATTTCTTTATATCATTATCATACCCAAATAATATCACACCCAAATAATTCATCTTAGTATCATTTTCCTGTAAAGAAGCTAGTGTATTTATGAGCCAGAGGGTAGCACTGACAAAACTAACAGTCTGTAAAGTATTGACTATGCACTATAAACCAACTTACTTCAAGAAATATTTAGAGACCCCACCATAATCTGGGAACAATCCCAAGCACTGCTCTGGTTTCCCTCTGTGAAGAGCCGGATGTTGCTTACAATTAGTCATTCTCCCTTCTTCCTCACTGACAGAATGTCAGTTTTGTTAGAAGCAACAATGTCAAGGACAGCAAACAAAGCAAAACTCTATATTTTGTAATTGCCTTAAAGTTGGGGGCAATTTTGGTAATAAGAAAGTAAATGAAATTCAGTGGGCAAGCTTTCCATTTTTTGTTGGATTGTCCCTTCTGCATTTTGTCCTTAGTCCTTGCCCTTCCTTCTTGCTTAACTCTGTATATCATGGCTGAAGCTCTTGCAGTCATTTTGTGGTTATGAGGAAAAGGCTAAAAGAATCACAGAAACCTACGCTTTGACATCCTTGAGCTGCTGAACCAGCAATTATCTACCTCAGGATTTCTTGATGAATCAGACAAAAGAAAGCCCTTGCTTTGTCTTTTGGTTTCTTATAACAAAATTCAATCTCTAACTAATAGATTTATCCTCAAGAAGTTATTTGATCCACATACTTCCTTGGACCTGTGCATCACTAAACATCAAGACCACAGTTTAGCAATTTTATTGAGTTTGTTTGAGTCATTTGTGCCTGAGTAACATCATAAAATCAACTGGTTTTCATGTGAGCAAGGCCATGAAAAGTCCCCATGTGATGGAAAAAGCTTTAAAAATAAGATATGTCATTCCTTAGAGAAAAGGAATTTAAGATGCTAAACTCTGAATGAGACTCTGAATGACTACTGACAGTGATTATTTTAATTAGCAGCATCTCTGCTCTGGGAGCTTGAACTCCATGCCGCAAATGAAAAATACGATGACATTATCACTTAAATACATTTTAAATGGAAACTTCAAACTTTATAAACCTTTAGTTTATCTATTCCTCTGAAAACATTTTCCCTTAGAACGGTTAAATTAAATGGCCGGGAGTCTTTATTGATGTCAAGGCCATTTAAGTCATTTGCGGCAGGTCACTGATTTAGTTGCATTTGTATTTGGCAAAATTTTGTCATTAATCTAATCTTATAGCCCTTATTTACACAATTTACATTTGAAGTCAATAGAAGTCAGTAGGAGGCTTATTTGTGTTGTCTCATAGCATTTAGTGTTGATAAATTTTATCACCCTTTTAGTTTATTAATTTGTTTTCTGAATAAGGCTGTCATCCACCAAACTCAAGTTGTGAAATATAACAGTAATAAAATCAGCATCATTACTTCATAAGCCAAAAAATGTTGTTCTAATTTTCAGAACCAATAGAATCTAACTTCTAACCACGAGTGGGAGGAAAAGACTTATCTGCACAGCTTTATGGACAACTTTAATAAGAATTAAACCATACATATATTTGGAAATCATTAATTAAATTACTGGAGATTATATTTTTAGATACACTTCAGAGAAAAAAGAAAACAGCTGCACCTTTTTAGTTAATAACCAAAACAAAGTAACAGCCTACATTCTCTTGCCTTTACATTGGGTGTAATTTTGGGTTTTCCTACCAAGAGGGCCTGGTGCTTTGAAATCAAGAGCAAGGTTTTTTCATGGTTATGACATTTCCCATGACATTTATTCAAAAAAATCAATCTGGCTTTTAAAGCACTGGAAACAGGGTCTTGTGAAAGGAGGAAACCATAACAAGGCTTCATCCAACAAAGTTACTTTGATTTTTTTTTTCCCAAAAAACCTTCTGAGAAGCTTTATCTGAAAATGGATCTGGGTAGTTACACTTCAAAGGGAAAGGCCATCTAAGAAGCTTTTTATTAACAGCAGGGTTATCTTCTACAGATTTTATTTTAGTCCCTTGAGACTTTGAATATAATCAAGTTATAGAGTCAATACTGAACAAAATTTAATTTGGTCTTGTCCTAATCAGGCTCAAGTTATGCAACAGGGATGACAAAAACGTCTTTACAAAAGGCCTGGAAGTGTGGGGTAAATATAAGTCCTTGGGAGGGGTAGACGGAGTAGCTAAATAGGTGTGTAACACCGTTAAGAAATATCTGAGAACACCGCATGTTCTCACTCGTAAGTGGGAGCTGAACAATGAGAACACATGGACACAGGGAGGGGAACATTGCACACCGGGGCTTGTCGGGGGGTGGGGGGAAAGGGGAGGCATAGTATCGGGAGAAATATCTAATGTAGATGACAGGTTGATGGGTGCAGCAGACCACTATGGCACATGTATACCTATGTAACAAACCTGCACATTCTGCACATGTATCCTAGAATGTAAAGTATAATAAAAATAAAATATAATTAAATTTTTAAAAAAATGGTTAAAAAGAAATATCTGAGCTGTAAGCTGCAAAACAGTGTGGATCTTGTTTCAGTTTTTGCTTTTCCCCCAATACAAGTTCCTTAAGTTAAGATAAAACTTAGGAAATATTCTACTGACAGCTTTGGAAACAGTGTATGACTGGCTGTTGCATTCAGAACCCTAGGGACTCAAGTCAAGTGATTTAAGATTATATCAGTAAATAATTAAATATTTATCAGTGTGGGGGAAATGCAGTAAGAAGGCTCAGTTCCGCTTTTTACTCAAACCAGCTGTGCTCATCTTGGACAAAGCACTGGAAACTCTCTTAAACTCAATTTCTAACATTGCTGGACTAGGAGGTTTAACAAACACAAAAGAGCTAAACTATCTAAAAAGCAGCTTACATATATGGTTAGTATTTTCCATTTAATCAGAGGTGTTCAAACCGCCATTTTCTTCAGGGAGTTTCTGTAACTACATATTGCAAGTTCACTCTGAGAGATTCTGACACACTCAAGAGTCTGTATATTTCAAAGTGCTTTAGGTCATTCTATAGTTCAGCTAAGTTTGCAAATCACTACAACTATATTACGAGTTAATTGAGGATAGGGACAGTGATTGACTATCTTTGAATCCCCCGTACCTGGCACAAGTGTCTGTCCCAGAGTAGGTTCTATAAAAGTGAGTGCGAACTGAAAAATATATAAATGAATGAATAAATGATAAACACTTTTAGTTACCACTATAAGCTGAGTTGTGTCCTCACAAAATCCATTTGTTGAAGGCCTAACACCCAGTACCACAGAATGTGACTGTATTTGGAGATAGGACCTTTAAGGAGGTAATTAAGTTCAAACGGAATTGTAAGGCTAGGCCCTAATCCCATATGATTGCCATCCTTATAAGAAGAAGAAATTTGGACACAGACACCAGAAATGGACATGAACAGAGGAAAGACCCTGTGAGAACACTGCGAGCCAAAGATAGAGGCCTCAGAAGAAACTAGACCTGTCAACACCTTAATTTTGGACTTCTAGTCTCCAGAACTGTGAAAAAGTTAATTTATGTTATTTGATCTACCAAGTCTATTTTGTTATGGCACCACTAGCAAACTAATACAGCTAGAAAAAAAGTATTAGAATTTACTAGAAACAGGCAATAATATCAATACTTTGCCCAACAACACACAGCCAGTAAGTTCCCAGGCCAAGTTTCAAACGCAGCTTTACTAGTTCTATAACTCAGATGATTTCTCCACAAATTACTTTCTATACCACAGTACTGAAATGTGTTCCTTATAGTAATAAATCCAGAATTATACTTGCCTTCTAAAACAGGATCCCATCTGTAAAAAGATGAAGGTGGTTTTTTTAAAAACAATATGCTTTTCTGGTAACAATGTTGTGAATGTGCATTGATATCCTCTCTATTCAGATTCTCATTCACCACATCATGAGATAAATATACTCAAGGCTCAATTAAGATCTAAGAGAAATACAAGTATTTAACATCTCAGTTAAGTGCATTATCACAGCTTCACAAATAATATGTATGGTAGTTCATAATGACCAAAAAAAGTTTTAAAACATAATTTTCAAGCATATTATTGATCTTAAATTTTCAAAATCTTTTGAAAAGCAAATTAGACAAAAACAAATTGAAAAGATTATGTGTTTTGTGTGTATACTTAAAGAGAAACTACAATAAAAATAAACCAGAACAGAATGTTGTATTTGCATTTATTACTAGGTTATGTGAGGTGTAAACCTACATATTTGGGTTTTAATTAGCCCATATAACTCAAGGTTGTAGGCACTTTCATATATTAGGTCTCATGTTGCAAAAATTAGTGGGTGTTTAGATATCCTAATATATAAACTCAGGAGTGTTTTTTCTTTCAAAAGGTGTCATGAAAGCAATAATAATTATTATATGGGACTTAGGATTTTCAGAAGTAAACTAAAGTATTAAATCTAAAATATTTTTGTAAACATCTGTACCCATATTACTAGAAACACACTTTTAAAATATAAATGATATCTAGTCAAGCAGAAACTGATTTTACTTGTAGCAGCATGGGAAGCTACTTTCAAGTTGTAGTCCAAAAGCAGAGTTCAAAGAAATGTAAAAATACTCTGTCAAATGTTGCCCTCTGATTGATACCTTTTAAATGAGGAATTCACTTTACCCAGCACCAGGGGCTTTTACAAAATAAGATTCTAAAGTTTTAACAACATCAAATTAAAGCATCTCAGCTTCATCTTAATAGGGAACTTTATTGCCATCTTCTCCTCTAGGAACATAAATTTTAAGAAAAGCATTACTCTAATCACCTTGGTAAAATTTGTGGCCCAGTAAGTTTTACAATCTAGAACACAGCTTGGCCACTGCCCATTTATAGAAAATGTCATCCACATACACTGGAATGTGAATTGCTCCCCTTCAGAGTCGTGCAACACTGCTTTTAACTAGGAAATATATATTTACTCTCAATTTTCTCACTAACAAAAAACAGCCTTATTCTCCTATCCATGAAGAATTCCTATGAGACATTAAAGTGTGACAAAAAGCAACAGCAATTAAATAATATACAGGCAGAAATAGGAATACACATTGAGGAAGAAAAATGCTCTCAGTAACATAATTGAAAGCAACTTAAATTCCTTCAAGGTTGTCAATTCTGTGCTTATATTCCCAACATATATACCACCCATTCAATCAACCAATAATACTTGGACCCACCAAGAGGCAAGTGTTAATTGAGGTTCTATTTAGGATTATAAACAAATAAACAAAGACATTGGAGTCACATTCTCATTTTCTCCCTCCTCTCTTTCCTCTCATCCCTCCCAACTTTAGTGAGCATTTCTGTATGGCAAGTCTTCCATTGAGCCAGGAGTTTACTGTCTCAAGATATATTTTTTTAAATTGAAATGTAGTATAAACATCTTCCTAAAATTTATTGAAAACTCAGTTTCTTTGGTGGAATATTCAGTCTTAGTTCCTTTATTTATAAATGATTTAGGCTATATGGATTTCAAGGTCTGCTTTTTAAGTGTTTCTAAATGGGCAGGGTTGTTGCTTTCAACCTAATCATGACTTCATTCTATGACATACTGAGTCATCAGCTCAGGGTCTCCTCAGGTTTGTGGGACTCTTTGCCAACACACAGCATGGCACCTGATAGATATGGCTTTGGGATTAATAGATTACATCTGTAGTTTTGTTCTTTTTCTATTGCTGTCAGACTGTCAGAGGCTGTGTCTTGGTATTTGGACCATCATGACATCCTTTTGCCCTGACTGATGTCACATCTTAAATCATTTGCAAATTTAAAATCAGACAACCAAGCCTGCTAAAGCTACATAAAAAGAGGCTTGCCCTGTGAAGAATTAGATTTTGAAGAGAGAAAACAGACTCTTTGCTGCCTACTCATCCTCAAAAAAACCTCTATTTTTCCCTTTCTTGTGGTTGTATTCTTTGAGAGAGGTAACTTAACCCCTCTCCCAACCTGCATGTTAGTGGAAAGTAATATTTTCAGCTCCTTTGAGCAGCATCTATCTGGGACATTCACATGGTCAGTCTATTGACTAGAGATCTAAAAGTCTTAGACCATGACCTGCTTCCTCTTTATTTCCTGTACTTTAAAATAGGATGCCCTTTCTTCTTGTAAGTTGCCCTCACTAAGCAGACCTATTTGGCTGACTGTAGAAGTGGATCTGCAGATCCAGATCTGTCTCTCCTCGTGCAGGCAAGCCTGACCATGTGAGTCAGTATTTGGTTCAGCAGAAGATGGCATGCTCTATTTGCTCTAAGGCCTAAGGCCAATGATACCACTTCCCAGCAAAGCCTTGTAAGGGGAGAGAGAGGGAGACTGGGAGGAGAGATGGTTGCAAGAATCAAAGGGTGTGTTGCTGCTATCATGTGTTTTTACATTAATCAATAAAGCTGATGTTTTATTTCCTTAATCTCTGTCATTTTTTGTATATCTAGTTCCCTTGGCCAAAAACTCCAGAGGGAAAATGATTGATTAGGTTATCTCCAGGTAAAAGAGATATTATTGTGGAATCATTATGGAGAATAAATAAAATTGTTGAGAGAAACTTATTATTTAAATGGGATTCCTAAACTTAAAGTCAACCTGATGGTGAAGAACTCTTTTCATTTGGAACAAATGCATTTAAGTTTCTTCACGCTAATAATCTGTTTTCACACCAGCCACTTACAGTTAAAGACTGCTAAGCACTAAACACAACATTAAGCACACACATATTCCTGTAGAATGCAAAATTTCAAAACTATGAGACAGATATATAAAAAACGTAAAAAATATCTATTGCTACTTACGTACGTCAATCATTTTTGGGTTTCCTTTTAAAGAAGCTGGTGACGTAATCTCCAACACAATGTAGAAAATCTCAACACTATACTTGGAGAGTGATTTCAACGTTTTGAAACATATAGATTATGTAAAAGAGAAGATTAGTGATTTTCCTGAAACCTACAAACTTGAAATGCTAAGTGTTTATCTTAAAACACTTACAGTCTTGCTAAACTTTCTGTTAAGTAGGCTTGAAATGGGGTCTGTGACCCATTTCGAAACTGCCATGAGACTTGCTGCAAAGTTTGCTGCTGTTACTGTGAAACAAACCCCAGGTGTTCTCAAACTACCTTGGGGAAAATCCTACACACTCCTTTTTTGGAACTTGCAGGGAACAATATGAAAGAAAAGAACCAGAATGGTTCCTGGATTCAGGAGCTCTCAAAGCTCTTTTCAAAGAGTTACCTTTAATAAATACATGACTTAAGCTACCTGTTCCATGACTAGCTTCACTTTGGTCATTTGAGAAGAATACAGACTCAGGATCTGAGCATCATTAGCCTCTTATGTCTTTTTTTGTCATATATTTTCCTATACATTTTCAGTAGGAGTAATATTTTGGATTCAATGCAGTTCTCAAGTGTATGTGTCGGCTTTGCCCATGTTCACTCTGCCAGCCTAACACACCCTAACCTAAAATTGAATTTGATTAACTGCGTTTTGTTCACAATAAATCATCATCCACTTTGAAGAAACTGGTTTCATTATCATACGAATATCCCAGGATGTCACAAGTCAATTTGTGTCCTCAGCTCCATACATAGTCTAACACATTCTACTGTGCACATTAACTGGAAATTTCCAATTTCTAGAAAACATTCATATTTCTGATACTTTGCCAGTAGCCACTGTTCCTGCAGGCTTTCACTTAATGCATTTGGGCACAAGTATCGATCCTCAGCTGGAGTGCATTCCTCTGGACTAAACTGCTGCCAGGTAGAATTCTGGTAACAAACACATTGGGCATCTTCAAGGCGGACATGAATGTTCTCTGGATAAGTAAATTCCAGTCCCTGAAACACTAACCTGTAACAACTGCTATTTCATTTCTCTTTCCAAATCTATTTAATCTATAAGAATAGCCAATGGCAAGGTACCTGGAGTTTTCTATGTATTATTCATAAATCAAAAATGGTTGAACTAAAACTTTCTGCATTTGCATAAATTATTCAAAATAGAATTAATATTTATTAAATATTCATTATTACGTCGAAAGCCTGTTTAACAAAATCTGTCAGTTTTCCAAGTGTGTGCTTCCGTAACATTAGCACCAAAGTGTCCACCAATCTATGCCAGTTATAACCATTGTTTAGGAAGTCAATACATGGCTGCTGTACATACTTCAATTCCTATTTTATTTCTTAGTGCTTCCAACTTGTTGATGTCAAGAGAGTGATCACCTACAGTTCCTTAGTAATGTCTCACAAATCCATCATATCTATCCATGAAAAATTCTAAGAAGAACTGATAGAGGCAATTTTTATTTTAGAGTATAAGTGTTTACAATATCTCATTATTTAATGCTCTTTTGTGTATTTTATGTAAGCATACAAAGGCATAACTTTATGTAAACACATAAAATGCACAAAAGAGCATTAAATAATTAGATATTGTAAACAGACTGTATAGAATAAATAGAGTGGACTTTTTAATCATACACTTAAAGAAATATGCTGTCCCTCAACTCCGCCTTTACTAATCCAAAACATTCTGTTTTCATATGTTATCTCAGAGTCACTGCTATATGTATTAGGCAATTAATTGCAGTTAGTCATGAGTTATGAATGATGACTAATATATACAATAAGATAAATTAGTGAATTGTAATTGTGTGTAGATTCTTATTGATAAATTTAGTTTCTCATTTAAAAAGTTATTTTTTCTATTATTTTAGTAAATTCAAATGCACATATTTATTTTTCTAATATATTCTACTTCTTCTAAATATAGAGAACAATGATTCAAGATAATGTTAAATGTTAGGCCCGTCAAAATTACATACTACAGAAAGTGGAAAGATAGAGTACTTGAAATTTCTAATTGTAGATTATTCAGTTAAGCCTATTTTTCTTAACAGTAAATTATATATAGATGTTGATATCTATGTACATTTGCCTAAGTGTTTCATCTATAATAACATACTAATATTTCAAGTAACATATCTGGAAGCCCTACATAAATCCAACAGGCTAGCCGTTGCTTATTTGGGAGGAAACTGATATAAAGATTTGGTTTGTCTGTAAATAAAAACTATATTAAATATAAGTTGATTGAACACTCCAACCAAAAGACAGAGATTGACAGAATGAGTTTAAAGAATGACATAATTCAACTACAAAAGATATTCATATTCAAAGATGCAAAAAAGTTGAAAGTAAATAATGGAAAAAATATATGCCACATACCATGCAAATAGTAATCAAAAGACAGCTGGAGAGGCTCTATGAATATCAGACAAAATAGACTTTAAGGCAAAAATTGGTTGCATCTGAACCTGAACCCCAGAATACAGAGGCAAAAACTGACAGAATTAAAGAAAGAAATAGATAATTCAACAATTGCAGTTAGTGACTTCAATATCATACTTAAATAATGGATAGAACATCTAGGCAGAAGATCAAAGTGGAAAGAGAAAACTCGAATGATCTAAAAAAAAAAATAAGTTAGACCTAATAGATGTCTATAAAACATTCCACCAACATCAGCAGAATACACATTTGTGTCAAATGCACATGAAACATCCTTCAGTTTATATCATGTGGTAGAGGAAATATAAGTCTCAATAAATCTATAAGTATTAAAACTATACAAACTATGTTCTGCGATCACAAGCAATTAACATAGAAGTGTATAATAGAGGCAAATTTGAAGAGTTCACAAATAGTCAGAAATTAAACAACACATTCCTAAGTAACCAATGGATCAAAAAAGATGTTATAAAATAAATTAGAAAATATCTTGCAACAAATGAAAACAAAAAAAATACACTAAAACTTTTTAGATAAAGCTACAGCACTCCCCAAAGAAACATTTATAGCTCTAAATACATATATTGAAAAAGAAGCTCTCAAATAAATAACTTTCCACCCTAAGAATTAGGAAAAGAAGAGCAAATAAGCCCAAAGCAGGCAGAATAAAGAAATTAATACATATTAGAGTAGAAATAAAGAATTCTAAAAAAGAGAAAATCAACAAAACCAAAATTTAGTTTTTTCAGAAGATTAACAAAACACCCAAACCTATCTGAACGTACTAAAAGAAAAGAAAGGAAGGAGACTGAAATTACTAAACTCAGGAATGAGAGGTTATCACTAGCAACCTCAAGCAAACAAAAAGAATTATAAGAGAATACTATGAACAACTATATACTGACAAATTAAATAACTTCACTGAAATAGACAAATTACCAAAACTGATTTAAGCAAACATATGGATGACCTTTTACTTTCTTATTATCTGTAATTTTATTTTGTCATTTTGGTTTCTATCTAATGACAAGTGTGGGTTACTTATTTATTTTTTCATTTGTAAAATAAAATTTCTTTCGTAAATACTTCAAAGAGAAAATAGATGGATTAAAAATGATCTAGCATTTTTCTCAAAAATATAAAATAAAAGCTTCTTATGAATCACAGTTTTCTCTTTAGAAATAGTAATAATTACAAGGTAGGAATCACTTACAGATGTAATGCATGAAAAGAAAATAATAGGTAAACACATAATAACAGAGAAAGAAAACTGCACAAAGAAAATAGCTTGGAGTTTATGTTTATAAAATCCAAAAATTAGGAATAAATAAATAAAGGCTAATAACCGGAGCTGACTTGGCAGGGAAGGCTTTCTTCCACCAATCTGAGTTGTAACTGATCCATTGTGTTTGAAGAGCTTTGTGTTTATGGCTCTTGTGTTTTCTCAGAAGTACAGCTAAGAAAGATTGAGTTATTAAATCTTAATTCAACCCAATAATTTTTTTATTATTTGCATTTTTTTCTTTTCATATAACCCCTATTTTATAATAAAATTGAATCATGGTTGTACATATGCCAATGTCTCAAGATTTTCTGACTCCTTGATAGCCTTTGATCTATAATGCATTAAAAAGTTATCTTAAATCTTCAATCCTCATTTCCAATTTTGTCTCAATCTCTGCATTTTATCTTCTATACTCGAATGACAACTCTTTGCTTAAAATGTATAATATGAGATTGCCAGAGACTAAAATGAGCTCGATATCCAAGTAATTTTGAATTGCTATTTTTAAATATCTAATCTCATCTTGCTGTTTATCATTTGCCCTCCTAAAACTGATATAAGAAATGCAACTTTTTTTAAAATGAATGATTTGAGAAAAACCGAAATACATTACTATGTTGGGCAAAGCAATCAAGCCGTGGAAAAAACTCTATAATGACTTTTAAATACCATTTTTTTGAGTATTTACTATGTTTCAGTCTAGTAAGTATACACAATAATCTATAAAAATATAACAATAAGAAATATTTATTAAACACTTGTCTATATGCTAGCTATTGTATTTAGTTCTTTAATAAACATCTATCCCAGCCCCATTTTGAAAACAGGGAACTGAGTCAGAGAAGTTAATTGTCTAGACTGAGCTCCTAACTACAAAGCTATAACTATCAATTGCATAGTTTCTATATGCCAATAAATTTCACATAAATTCACCAGGGAAAATATAATCAAGTAAGAATTAAACAAAGTCCGTTAGTTTTGAGAACCACAAATGGTGAAAACAATTTAAAAAAAAATTTTTGACAACCGCACTCTATTTCTTACTATACCAAAACTGGCAGAGGGAGAATTGCTCAAATATGCTTTTTAATTTATTTCTTTGTCAAATTTAACCCCAAATTATTTTGCTGTCCGTGAAGGTTGTAAATAATGTATCAGTCTCTGAAAGTGAGTTAGAAACTAGAATCTGGTCAAATATATTTAATTTGAACAAAATGAATATTAGAAATCTGCTTCAATATTTTTGGAAGCAAAGTTTACTCAAACTTCAAAGACTCTCTTCCTTAGTTTAGGCCATAGCTATGACTATTTACACAATTTTGCTCACAAGTACAATCCAAATGATAATACTAAGAGAAAGATTTTCCTTTTTGAAAGCCAGACAGATGATGTTTTCAATCATCAGTCTTCAGTTTAGACAGGTGCAAAAAGGAAAGGACAAACATTTTTTGTCAATCATCTCTCCACTAAGTAATTTATTACAGGGAGCCTTCCTTTCTGAAGCCCAGAAACTAATACAAACATTAGATCACAGTAATTAAATAATCACTTTCAAACACAAAGCTAGTTAGATTGCCCTTGTCTGAGGCCTTGAGATTCTTTCCCAGGTAAAACTTCTATCTTAGCACATAGAGCAGTACCTGGCACATAATGAGCATTGAACAAAAATATTTTTGAATCATTGACTATCACAAAATAGATATAAAATTACAGCAATTCTGAAACTAGTTGAATTAACAATATTCAATGAAACAGCACAAGTTACTCAAAGTTTATAAGATCTTCAGTGATGTTCCATTACTAGTGATAATGTCATTTAAGGGTGCAAAATGATAATTTATTCTCTTAAAATTTATGAAATCAAAAGAGACATAAGAAGATGGTTGTATAATAAGATTACTATGTCCCTTGGGAAAATTCTCTTCAGCTCCTACGAAAGTAAAAAGGAACATAATTTACTTTTTAACTTTTGGTAATGTATCATGTCCTATGTATTCTATTTTAAAACAAAGTAAATTTTAAAAATCGATTTCAAAAATGTAATTCTTATAATTACTGTGATTGTTGTTTTCTTTTCTTTCCTTCTCTTTTTTCTTAGAGAAATTCAACAAATAAAGGGGGAAAATAGACTCAGAGAACAAGAGCTATTAATAAAAGATAAAGTGAATTCTTTGCAAACGAGCATCTACATCTTTTTCTCTGCTACAGTGTCTTGGAATCTTTTATCCCTTCACAGGTATCAATGTTATGAGAATGTCATTAATTGCTGTTGAAATCAGAAGATTTTTAAACCAAGGACCTGATTGCTTGTGATCACTTGTTCCCTAGGCCTGCAAAAGAAAGGCGACATAACATTAGCAATAAAATTTGAAAATGGGGGAAATTGCTTATTTTAATCTTTTCATATATTGTTTTAATCTATGACTAAGTAAAAGAAAAACAAGTTCCAGACAATTTCAATGTCTTAAAATCATAACTACCTTTTTCTTTTCTCAAGGTGAAGTCACTAGAATATAACAAAAAGGTAGATGATAATGGCTTAAAAATAATTAGCACTTTATGATTTTACAAAGCTCTTCCTCGTACATTCTCACATGTGAGTTCAGTAATCCTTTAAGATAGCAAAATGGAGGCTTAAAGGGAGTGATTTGCTCATGGCCACAGAAATAACAGAGTGGCCCAGACGAAAATCTAGCTCTTCAGATGCTTTTTCAAATGTACCAAGAGGAAGACAGCTGTCCCTGGTTTCAAGCTATCATTCAGAACTTTGGGATTCAGGACTCCTCTGAACCAAAAATCATGGAATTCTAGATACAGAGGAATACAGATAGGTTATCTAATTCAAATCACTCAATTTACAGATGAAAAACCTGAATACCTGAATGTATTCACTCAACTCAATATGTTTGACTTCTTAGAAAAACCCCAAAAAAAGTTCTTTAATTAGAGTCCATATATTAGTTTTTCTTCTCCAATGTTGTCATTACTTAACTGTATGTGAATCAGTAAGACTAGCATGTCACAATGATGTAATTTCTTTCTTTAATGTGCCGTTGATGTTGAACCTTTTTCTTTCCAGGAAGAGAGTTCTTGGCCAAGAGATGTTAACTTTTGTCAACAGCTCCCATATTTGAACTTGTCCACGTTTCAGGGCAACACCCAGTAGTTATCTCAAAGCTTCTGCAAGTTAAAGGTTCCGGCACAGCGTAGCTCAGAATCTCACAAGGCTGTAACAAGAGGCTGGCTGGGTTGCATACTTATTTGGGGGCAGGTGTACTCTTCCAAGCTTATTCAGATTGTTGTCAGAATTTTGTTCCTTGAGGTTCCTGTATTCTTGCTAGCTGTCAGCTTGACGTTACTCTCAGTTCCTAGAGGCCATTCTTGGGTCTTAACCACCTGGGCCTCTCACAATATGGCAGCTTACTCCTTCAAAGCCAGCAGGAGGATCTTACTAAATTTGAATGCCTCTGACATTTTCTGTATCTGACCTCTAGACTCTTTTTTAAAGGGATCACCTGATTAGGACAGGTATACCCTGGATAATCTCCTTTTTTATTAAGTTAAACTCAACTGATTAGGGGCCTTAGTTACTTCAGCAAAATCCCTTCAGCTTTGTCAGGTAAAGTAACCTAATTACAGAAATGACATCCCTTCCCATTGACAGCCCTCAATCATGATGAAGGGAAAGAGATTATATCAGCTGTGTACACTAGGATTGGGAAGAAATTATGTAGCCTGTGTACACTAGGATTGGGAAACCTTGAGGCTATCTTAGAAATCTGCCTACCGCAAGTCTTTGTAATTGCAAATCATGCTTTTCTCAGTCATATTTACAGGATAAGAATAAATGTATGTCACTTGCAACTACATGGATGAAACTGGAGGATATTCTGTTAAGTGAAATAAGTCAGGCAAAGCAAGACAAATATCACCATATGTGAAAGCTAAAGAAATTAATGTCTTGAAGATAGTGAGTAGAATGGTGGATATCAGAGGATAGTGGGGAGGGAGGGATGAAGAAAGCTTGGTACAAAAATACAGTTAGGTGGAATAAGTTCTAGTGTTTGATAGCTCAGTAGAATGACTATAGTTAATAAGAATTTATTGCATATTTAAAAATAGCTAGGAGAGAAGATTTAGAATGTTCCCAATACAAAGAAATAATAAATACTTGAGTGTTGGATATCTCAATTAACCTGATTTGATCATTACACTTTGTGTGCAAGTATCAGTATCCCATAAATAGTCACAGCTGCTGTGTATCTACAAAAAATAATAAAACACTAAAAAAGGGGTTTTTTAAATTATCTTTATCATTTATTCTCTTCTATTAAGGATGTTATCTGCAAATCTGCATATACTGCACATACACCCCTGAACTTAAAAGCTGAAGAAAAATAAAAATAAATAGTCATCACCATACCCACCCTCACCCCCCAAAGAAAGGATGTCACATTGCTCAAATGAAGAGAATAAGCCTGTTTCAGGCTTCCATCTACATAGCTCATACATAATTTGTGGTACTCAAATTTGTATTCTTTGGCAATCTGACATTAATGGAGTTGGAAGCCATCATCCTCAGCAAACCAGTGCAGGAACAGAAAACCAAAGACAGCATGTTCTCACTTATAAGTGGGAGCTGAATGATGAGAACACATGGGAAGATGGCGGGGAACGACACGCACTGGGGCATGTTGGAGGCAGGTGTTGGAGAAGGGAGAGCATCAGGAAGACTAACTAATGGATGCTGCACTTAAAACCTAGGTGATGGATGATCTGTGCAGCAAACCACCACCATGGCACACATTTACCTATGTAAGAAATTTGCACATCCTGCACGTGTAACCCTCAAATTAAAAGTTGAAGAAAAAAAAAAAAGTACATCCACCTTTGCCCTGTACTTTCATTCTTATAGCTGCTAAGAAAGAGCTTTAGTCTATTTCTAAATCAGCCCATGCATCTCTCACAAGCTACTGATAAGTCAGTTCATCAAGGATCATCCACCGGGAAACCTTTTCAATTTAAAATTAATCAAAACATTCTATGCTAGCTGTTGGTAACTGGAAGCTTAGAGCTAGCCTTTTACATCCTTTCTTAACACTTAAATGAATATGCCTCAACCAAGTTCAAGTTTCTTCTCTGATAGGCTACAACCACAAGGCTACAATTCTATGAGATCACAACTTGGCCTTGTTCCCCATGTGCCAGCTGTTTCCTTCTAAACCCCCAAAGCACCAATTCAGGGCTAACTTCCTGATGGGAACCAACTTTAACAAGGTAAAATTATTATAACCAGGGAGCCAGATAGAATTCTGAGAAAAGCAAACCTGGCAATTGTAAAATCTTTTCAGAGATCCCAGATCAAACAGAAATCCATTTTATGATCAAACTCAAATACTCTATAATTGCTATCATATACCCTCATGGTAATAATTACCATCCCTTTGAATATTGGCATAGATACAATTTTAATATTTGCCTATGAAATTATTTACTAGTTCTACTCCATAATCACCATTTACATCTTCTCCCTTTCACTATATCAATAGCAAAAAATTCAGAAGTCAAACTAGAAATAAGCATTTTTCTTCAAGATTGTATTAGACTAGTTAAATCCAAGTCACTTCCAGTTCTAAAATTCTTTGGTTCTGCATTTCTATGTCTGATATAGAGATATAGAAGAATCACATCAGAGTACAGTGGTTCTGAGAGCTAATCTAAAGATACAATTGAAATTATCTTTCAACAATTTAAATGGAAAATAGAGAGAACTACACATGAATCATTTCTTCTTCCAGATTTGGGCCTGTAAACTACACTTTCCACGACTCTATAGTTCCTCATTTCTCACAAACAAAAGGAAAAAACAAAAGTGGGTATAAAGAATATTATATTCTTCATAAATCACTTCCTATTTTTCATATTGTCACAAACTCAGCTTTCCTCACCAGAGAAATCCATGCCAATGATTGCCATCTTTATTAAAATTCTATATAATTACATATCCTTTTGGAAATATAAACATTCTAAATTAGGATTTAGAGGGTAAAATTTAAAACTAATTTTCAACAGAAAGTTTACAATAATAAAGGAGTTTCACAAAATGCAAAAATAGATTTGAATCAGGATGCAAAAAAATTCACAAAGTCATTACTGCAATACTCTTCATGTTATTTGAATAGCGAATTACTTCCAAACATTTGGAATTCAAGTATACATAAAAATCAGCTCCTTGATTTGATCTTAAAACACTGTATAGATTTCTTAACCAATGAAACTTCATTTGTACTTTCTTTTCACTGACCATCAGGGTAAAAATCAGTTTAAAAAGATTTTTTCCAACACAATCTATTTCAGGGCATGTCATTTCTTCATCTTCTGATTTTTTTCATGTTTAGTATAATACTTTATCCTTCCCAACAAAAAAGTCATTTTAAACAGAGTAATTTCTTTCATATGAATTTTGATTTAATTTAAGTTAAATACTGTTCTTCTTCACAGTTCTTTTTTTTTTTCAAACTGGCGCCTTAATTTACAATCACAGTGTGTTTTTTACACCATGTATTTTTTACACCGTGTATTTTTTACACAGTGATTGTAAAATATTTAAGTTTTGTATCATTGTAATTAATGATTCTGGATCATTAATTAAATTTGATCAGAATTATTGAATTTACTAAATATGTGGCTAAAATGTCATAAAATGAATGCTGATATATAAAACTCATTTTCAGATGTTCTTAGATAAAGTAATTGAATGGGCATCTTAATCACTCTTGGTGTTCTCTATGACACATAGATTCCCCTATGAATATAAAATAGTAGCATATGCCTATTTTACCTTGCCTCTCTTCACCTATGAGAGAGATGGAAATGTTGCAGTCATATTATATAGTCTGAAAATGTTCCATATTTAACACATGAATTTTATTTGACATAGAGTACATATTGTCTCTGATCCACTCCTTTTCAGATATCAAAGTAGTCATTTAATCCAGCCTTTACTTGGAGTTCAAAAGTCCTTCCATTCCCCGACTACTAGTACTTATTAAAATGTGTCTTCTGAGTTGTAAGAAGAAATGAAGTCTATTTCTGGTAGAAACTCCCCAAAGTTATGTTATTCATACAAAATAGACTCAAAAGAAGTCTCCCATTAGAGTTGCCGACATATTTCATTACATGTTCTATTGAATTAACCATGGTTTTAATGCATGTGCTTATCTGAGCAAACATCTATTTATCTCACATGGTTGAAAGGATAGCAGAAAACAAAAAGGCCAAGAGAAAAAAATTAATACAACAAGAATTCCTCCAAGCTGGTGATAGCAGTAATAAAGAGGTGCATAGAACAGAGAAACTGTAGTGTCCAGATGCCAAGGAATCTGCTTCCTGCCTGCTCTGTAGAACTGCCAGAGAAAAAGCAGGAGGGGACAGCTAGGCAAGAGAGAAGCAGAAGACAGCCTGTGTACCTGAAGGATCAATGCAGACCACAACAGTAAACTTCCAAAAGCACCCCTAAGACAAAATCACTCAGTCACACTGGACCAGGATTAGAATGAGGTGAGAGAGGCATTAGCCTCCAGCCCAAACTGCGATTGCAGGTCTGCTTTATCTAAAAAAAATTCTACGATATGCCTTTCAAGCTTCTTATCCCAAATGGATTAAATAAGTAGAAAGTGGTTAAATGTGTAAGTTAAAATGAGATAAATATCATTAGGGGATGGCAAATAAATTCCCATGGGAGCTCAAGAAAGTAGAGATTATATATGTGGGGAATTACATTAAAGATTGCATCATTGGTACTATTCTCTACATAGCTCCAATTCCCATCTTGCCCAGGACATGACGGAATTGTACAATTGGTTTTAGTTGATGGGTCCAAGGGACTATTTCTGGTCAGTGAATTGCAAGCAGCAGTCATGTTTGTCACTTTCAGGCTACAGCATTTAATTGCTAAAGTGAGACTGCAGAGCTCTCTTTTTTCCCCTCTGTCATAGTAAGGAGTTAAGTTTGAAGTAGTCTCTGAAGAGCTATAATTAATAGGCCTTCTCTGCTGTCCCACAAAACACATGTAGTAAAAGCAGGAAATAAAACTTTCTTATCTTAGGCCACTCACACTTTGTAGTTTCATTTCACTGCAGCATAACACAACCTATCCTAACTGAAATAACATCAAAGTCAAGTATTCAATAATAGTTTAAGAACAGGGTTGCCAGATAATTGCGGGATGTCCAGTTAAACCTGAATTTCAGGTAAATAGTGAAAACGATAGCATAACATTCAATATTTGGAACATACTTATCCTAAAAAACTATTTATTATCTATCTGAAATTCAAATTTATCTGGATGTACTACATTTTTGTTTGCAGTGGTATTTGAGATAGATTTTAAATTATTAGTAGAATTTGACAGATAAAAAAGGCAAGCAAATTCTCAGGCAATGGGCCAAAGACCAAAAAGTACAGAGGAATGTTCAAAGATCAGGAAGTGTAACTTAACTGAAACACTGTGTACCTGGAATGGCAGGTACCTGTACATTTAGCTATTTCCTATGGTTCCATCCTGGTATACTATTCTCATTACTCTACATATTGCCCTAAGCACTGCCATCTACTCCAGCCCTTCTTCTCTCCTGAGCTGAAATGGGGACTAGAGAAGCAGTTTGGGCTTAACTCACCTCCACAACGTCCTCCCTGGTGTGGGCTACTACCTTAAAACAGAAGCCAGATCATGCCATTCCTCTGCTCAAAACCTTTCCATGGCTTCCACCTAAATCAGAGTAAAAGTTGAAGTCCTTGCAATGGACTACAAGCCCTGTAAGATCTAGTTCCCTACACATTTTCTAATTTCATTCACTACCCTTCCCCTCTGCTCACCCTGTACCAGCCAAATGGCCTCACAGTTCCTCAGATGAACTAGACACTCTCCCAGCATGGAAATTTTGCTGTGGTTCTTCTCTCCACCTGAAAATTCTCTACCCCTAGTCTTCTATGATTGAACTGCATTTTTTCTCTCCTTCGGTTAATAATACATGTCTGCCACCTAAGCTTAAAAAATTACAGAATAATTCATTTCTAATGACATTGTAATTTATGTAATCTCTTTGGAGGTGAATATAGCATTATTATTAGAGGCCATTAAAATGTCTGTGACCTTTGAAACAGTAATACAGGTCCTGAGAATTTGTCCAACAAAAAAACCTCAAAAAGAGAGCATATGTGTATTTTCAAATATATTCTTATCAACATTTCAATAGTGTTCTCAATAATTTATAGTAGTAAAAAACAGGAATATATGAATGGACTATTGTGTCTTGTTAAAATGTGTAAAGAAGAAGACCGTGTCAACATGAAACTGGTAAGTGAAGTGATGCTGCAAGTTTTATATATATATATATACACACACACACACACACACACACACACACACACTGTACTTCAACTCTGTATATTGGAAAATGAGAAGAAATAAAACAATTGTTTCAGGGAGTATTAGTTTGCTAAGGCTGCAATAACAAAATACTAGATCATTAGTGAAATAAAGTGAAACTTAATGGGAAGATTTACATTAATGAATTTAATGAAATCTGATCCATTCCCTCTACTTCTCAGCAAAAAGAACAATGAAGAAAAACCAGAAAGAGGTAATGCTATTTTTATGAACAAACGCAGGGTTCAGGAAATATGACTAAGATTCAGTATAAATTACTGTAGAATCCCAATAGTTTTAAATTGTTTAAGTAAAAAGTACATTTTTCTAGGAATTTCTGAATTGGAAGGAACATTTGGAATTGTGTCAGGTAAGATGCTTTCAGCTAAAATAAACAAGAACTACTGATTCAAAGTAGGTTAAAGTATGATTTTTTTCAAATTTTATGAAAATCAGAGGATAAAGGAGCTGTTAGACTGATTAACTTATCGGCTCAGCTAGGTCAGCAAGTGGCCAGTTCATTCAATTGTTGTTCTCTAACACTCTGTGTTTATTTCATCCTTAGTCAAACAATAGTCTTAGTTATTGCATCCAGCAAGAAAATTCAGTTCTCTTCTTGAGAACTTCAGAAGAATGCTTTCTTCAAAAATTTTCATGGATTCCTGCCCTAAAATTTTATTGTTTAAATTGAACAATTTACCTACAAGGCAAATGGGATTTTTCTTGGACTAATCAGGCCTACCACTGTATGTGGGTTGGGATGAGCATAATTTAAGACATACATCTGTGTAAAAAGAATGGTGGATACTTCAACAAAGTTGGAGATTCTCTTAAAAAGAAGAAAAGTGGAAAATAATAACAATCTTCCTTACTTTGCTTATTAACACCCAACAGATGATAGTTAGAGACATTAAATACCTTGTCCAAGAATTTGAGTGGCCAGGCCTACCATTGATGCCTATCTCTTTTTGAATATGGAATGGCCAGTGAGAATATTGGCTAATCCTCTCAACCTGCACATTATAATTTACCCCCAGGAAAATACTGAAGGCATGTCCTGGCATGAAATACTAATGAAATCGTCAAGAGACTCTTCTACTTTCATCACAACCAGTGAGTCATTGTCTGACTCACAGTAAGACATGTACATCTGTGCTTAGTAATACAATTCCACTGTACCAAAGAAATTAGCACTGATGCACAGATTTACTAGCTGTCATTAGAAAATAGACCTGTTATAATATAAATAAGGTGGTGGGTAAGAATTAGACTGGAAAGTTGGAAAATTGATTTACACAGACGGCAACATGATTTTTGAAGCTCTTAATATAATTGACTTCAAATTCATTTATCAGAGTCACTGTCGATGCTGAAGGCAGTGTGTAAAGTTTGTTTCTTAAAATTGTGTTTTGTTTACTATTAACAATTTTGCAAAGACTTCATTGTAGAGTGAAACATACCCTAGATTTGGAGTCAAAACCCCAAATTTGGAAACTGGATTTGTAGCTTACCAACTGTGTAAACTACAACTATTCAGATCCTTGTAACCTTCAAATGGGGATTAAATCAAAACAATAACAAAAGTACACCCCCAATTTTTAAAAATTCGCAGGAATGCAGTGAAGAGAAATGAGATAATACACATGAAAACATTCAAAACATAGATTAGCACAAAATACTTCGGTCTTTGATACAGAAAAATCCATGCTTGCCAGCATGGAGCAGGTAGTTCAGGGTTAAGATTGCCATTTTGTAATGGTGCGAGTATTTAAGCCCTCCTTGTTCAGAGAGGTGGGGGAATCATGCATAGAAAAGTTTTGGGACCCATGAGCTAATAAATCAGGTAATAACTACCCAGTAGATGACTGTTCTATCTTTGAGCTTGAATGTTTTTTCCCTATAGAAAACAAAAAAACAAACAAACGAACAAAATTGTAGAAGGAAATCTCATTTCAAGGTTCATAGGAAAAACAGAAACATACTAAAAGAAAAAAGATAATGAAATAAAAGTTAAATCTCACGATTCTAAAAAGTTTCACCCACATATTCCAAAAATATTTGATACATATAAAACTATGTAATTAAACAGTTCAAATCCAAGTTTGAATCAGAACACTAGTAAAAATTAGGCTTTCTGCAGGAAATGATACAGTATTTTATTTGTCTTTAAACATTCAGAGGGCAAATTTTTTTTAACTGAAAATCAATTGCACCTTGGAAAGAGACTATGATCTTCATCAATCTCAATTTTCTTTTTTTTTCATTTTGGCAAAAACATATATGTAGTGAGTTTGATAGATACTTAAAGAAGTATGCCTTAAATCAGATAACAAAAAAGAAATGCACAAAGTCTTTTGAAAAATCTCATGTGATTGGATATCAATTCTAACTATATGAGAAAAATAAAGTCAACATGTTTTTTTATTTCCTAAACCTACTGATGTATTTTGGCTAATTTATGCATGTTAGACTCCATATTTTCATGAAAACAAAGTTATAGAACGAAGGCATCTATCTGTGTTTTATAAAAGATAGTTTTTATTACTACTGTCATGGAAAAATATATTAACTATTGATTTTTCTAATGATATTTCTACTACTATTTCACTGACACATAGTCTCTTCAACTTAACATTCCATACAATTCTAAAGCTACAAATTGCACTGTATTTTAATCATCTAAAAAAGCATTTACTGAATATCATCTTTTTATATACTGTGTGCTAAACATGAAAAATAGAAAATTACATAAAGCCATAAGTTAACACCAAAATTTATCATTTTCTTTCCTATGTTGTTCTTTATTATCAAAGGAATATATTGTCCACATAGCAATTTTAAATATAGACATTTCAAAGTGTTAAATGCTCAATGTTTTGTATGTTAATAATTTGGCACATATCTATCCTATTTTTAAATAATAATTATGTCATATAGTTAGTATCACACCATTTTCTGCTTCTAATACTACAAATTTTATGACAAGACTACATCTGGTTTTGTTAATTCTATATAAGTCAAATTCTTATCCCATACTAAGACCTCAAAAATGTTTGTTGAATGGGTGCCATTAGTTTCTAAATATGTGAAGCCTCCTATTAGATTTGTGTAAAAAGTGTGTCTTTTTATCACCAATTATTTCTGATACAAGGAAAACAAATGAATTTAATATGCACAATTTATTGTGAAACACTTTTAGTTCCAATCAAGTTTTATTGTTTTTTCTTTTAATTTAATGGTGCATACACTGTGTATTCCTTATGATGTATATTCATTTTATTTGTTTCAATAATAATTTTCTAATATTAAATTATGTCTAACAGCTAGGTTAAATCCTACTTTATTTTGGGGGATCAATATTTTAATAAATTCTTGAATTCAATTTGCAAGTATTCGATTTATAAGTGAGTTTGCTATATAACTTTTACTGTCAGATTCAAGACAAGTAGATTTTCATAAAATTTACTTAATAGCTTTTAGAAAGAATCTTTTCCTACAGTGTGAAATAAACATATTTAAAGTTATCCTTCTTTGATATTTAAAAGAACCCAATATAAAACTAAGTAGGTTAAAAGAATTCTTGGTGTAATTTTTGGTAAATTTCAATGTCTTCCATAGTTAGCATTTTTGATAACTTATACCTTTTCCAAAAAAATCAATTTCTTCACAACTTTCTGATTTACTCACACATAGTAGAAAGTAGAATTGTTCTCAAACTTTTTGTCCTTCTAACATGTTGAGTAAAGTGTTCAAAATAAATACTTAAAAGAGAGTCTTAATGGGCAATCTTCAATCTCTAAGCATAGAAAAGTAAGAAGCTTGACAAACCAGTTTCTAGGATTCTCATGGAAATGGAAGAAAAAAACTAAAAGGTAAATTCATTTAAAATGCAACTGAGTTAGATTCCAGGTACAAGGTTGAGAACTTCACTGAAATGAAAGGAAAAAAAAAACCAGTAATTTTCCATTCTTATTTTAATAATTAACGCTTGTCACAAAATAAACTGCTTTCCAACTTCTAATATTATCTTTTGGCTTTTTTCAATGCTTAAATCATCATTTTTTAAAACCTCTTTCTGTCTGTATAAGACATATCTGCATATCTACAGCCATGAAGACAGAATCAATTCTAAGCAATATTGCAGAGTAGCAAAAGTTATACTTATTACTTTTAGCTTTGCCTTTTGATTTCTTCCTCCTACTAATAAGTATACCGCACCTTCCCCTTCATGGCTGCTGAGGGTGCCCTAATGGACAGTGTCTACTGCCTGACCTTCCTCCAACAGCCTCGCATTTTCTCAACCTTTTTATTCAAACTAGTTCATTAAAGCTCTCCCTTCTGTAGAAAACTAATAGAGTATAATATCCAAAATTGCTGATTTGGCAACCTCACAGATATGAACTCAAATTCTCATCAATGATTTTCCAGCTATGTGAACATGTGTATTTAAATTAACCTCAACAGATCTCAATTTCTTCATTTATAAAATGAGGATCACTGTGCCGATGTCACAGCTTCACCCAATAATTAACAATAATAAGCCTGTGAAAGCATAGGTATAAGTGCTTCACATCTCTTGAATCATTTAATCATTTCTACCAGTCCACTAGGGAAACATTATTAGTATTAGTATCTTCCATTTTTAGATGAGAGGACTAAAGGAAAGAGAGGGAAAGGTGCATGTCCAGGGGCACATAGGTAGTTAAGTGATAGAGCTGGAATTTCAGCCCAAGTAGTCTGGCTTTCAAAGCCCTGCCCTGTCCACTCCACAACAACTGCCTCTTCGTGAATGCTTCAACAAGGTAGTGGGTATAAAATGCATACCCTGCCTGTCACCACACTGACTACGGCCGGGTGTGGTGGCTCACGCCTGTAATCCCAGCACTTTGGGAGGCTGAGGCGGGCGGATCACAAGATCAGGAGATCGAGACCATCCTGGCTAACACGGTGAAACCCCGTCTCTACTAAAAATACAAAAATTAGCAGGGAGTGGTGGCGGACGCCTGTAGTCCCAGCTACTCGGAAGGCTGAGGCAGGAGAATGGCGTGAATCCGGGAGGCGGAGCTTGCAGTGAGCCGAGATCGCGCCACTGCACTCCAGCCTGGGTGACAGAGAGAGACTCCATCTCAAAAAAAAAAAAAAAAAAAGGAAGAAAGCACTGACTGACCATATGGTACTCTCTAAGGTTTTCAGTCTCTGACTCAAAACCTTGAGGGCCAGATGTATTTCAGAATTCTGAATTTTTTAGATTTTTAGAAAGGCAATATGGTATCCTGAACATGTACATATGTTATGTAACACCTCCAGCAGGGTTTGGGGCCGCACCCCATAATCAAGCACGTTAATATTTCTGTAGCAATCAAAACATTCACACTAAGTGGGATAAAGAAAACTATAAATAGCCTCACCTCACTTCAGTTTTGCTGCAAATTAGTTACCAAAATTCTGCTGTTCCTAGAGCTTTTTCAATTTTGGAATTGAGGACAAGAGATTGCGGGCTGTTTTATGCCATGCAGTGTACTGAGATGGTGCTGGGGACATGAGATGAATGAAGCACAGTGAGCCTAACAGCAGAACAGGGAAGGCAGATGAATACATGATCATCCAGCCCTTCTGTCCCCAAACTGATGGAGTGGTTAGCAATCTGATCACTAATTCATAGTAGTGTTTATGGCTGAGAAGAGCTCAAAAGGTTATCCTTTTCAGGAAACTTACTTGTATGCTAAGAGAGGCATTTGGAAATCATAGCGCATTAATTGAAAGGAGTCACTCCACTACTAGAATTTCCTGGCATTGTAGCAAAGTAACACTGCGAAAATTTTGTTGCCCCCCAAGCTCAAATATTCTCCACAAAGAGACTACCCATGCAGAAAGCTCAAACCTGAAATTTGGCCAATCCTTTGTGCTAAGCGAAGAGGTGCTTCTACAACCAGGATCATTTCTAAAACAAATTGTAGTCTATTATAGAAGATCACCACCATAATAAAAACATTAAACTTGCTTTTCAATGTACAAGCACAACAACAACAACAAAACAAAAAACATTGTGCCTAATGAACCAAAATTATCAACCATATTCAGGAGTCAAATAACCAGTACCCAGAAAGTCCTGGGAATGACAATACCCTGGAAACGAAAGCAAGCTTTACATTCAAAATTTTTGTAAGATCTTATGCACCTTTGAAATATTATCCATATATTTTAAAAATTTTAACATAATCACATGACTCTTTTCAAGTCCAACTGAATGATACCTCTGTCTTCTTGCAATAAAAAGGACATAAAAATATGAAGCAAGTTTTCTCTGAAATGGTCCCACATCTTTAACAATAAAAATCTGTTTTACTCTGTAATATGAAAATAAAATTGAATAATATTCATGTCTTAGAATATTGCTCTTAGGATAAGCCCAAATTCCTCAGTGTGGCTCACCGGGTTCCCCACAGTCTCCATCTGTCTTTGCCAACTTGCCACTTCTCTTTCCATTCCACCTCTCAGATTCTTGGAGTTCCAGCATTACTCAACTTTATATATTTCCCAAGAAGTATCATACCACTGGTCCACTTGATACCCTTCATCTCACAGCTCACACACATTCTCACCCCCACCCACTTCTCCATCCTATTCCCTATTCTTTCTTCAAGAATCTCTATAAACTTCCCTTCTCAATCTCCTCCGCTTGATTGGATTCACTTTCCATGTCTCCTGTAGACTGCCTGTTATAACACTTATATTTGATAATAATGCTTAGCTCAGCTTTTCTAGATGCAAGTTTTATAAGACTTGTGTAGTCTCTGTGTGGCATCATTAACTAACACAGAATCTTCTGTTTTGTAGAAACTCAAAGAACAAATTAATTTTGACAATTATATATGCTTTTATAGGCTCTGAATTTTTTTATACTATTTAAGAGCATATGCATATTTTTCCCAGGTTAATCATCTAGTTCAGAGTCTCCATAGATATGGGTTGGCTAGATAAGTAAACTTAAGCTAATACACTGAATTTAATCACGAATGATAACATCAACCACTGGATTATGTTCTTCTATGTCTTCTATGTGAAGTTGATTTATATATTTTTTTCACTTAAACCTTACTACATCTCCCTTTTCAGCAAGGAAAGGGAGAACTTCCTGGAAGTCATTACCTTAATTGATAGTGCTGGTATGTGAACTCAGATCTAATTTCCCCCAGGTACTTTTTCTTTTTACTACCTTACATTGCTTGATAAAAAATGCTGCCACACATTTATTTCTTTTCTGAATTAAGGAAAGGTAGGGGTCACCAAGCACAGTGTTCTCTTTTAATTATCTCATAGCACCTGGGAAAGATTATATGCAAAATATTCATCCAGTTCTGTATGATGCATTGACTGAAGAGCCACTTATGTACTTAAGTGCCTGCTTGGGAAATGATCTGTGAATCCACAGAGACAGAACAAAGATTAAATAATTATGGTGGTCATGTGCCTACTCCTCACTATTCAGAACCAGGGATAAGCATGATTGTGACAGTTGATATCTTCATAAGAGATTTTAAGTATGTAGGTATTCATTTGTGGACACATGAATGCAGGCTTTATCTGAAGGGAGCAGAAGCATAAAGCCGGAAGCAAATGCAGAATGAAATTTAAAATTATAATAGATTTTATACCTGAAATGATTTAAGATATGTTGTATTTTCTCATAGAAGAAGGTATAAGCAAGAGTTTAAAAAGAACTTACCTTGCAATCCTTAATAGAAATAGTAACAGATACTATATTTAATCAGGTAATAGAGTCTGGAATTATGAACATCTTTGGGCTATAACAGTGATAATGCATGCTACTAAGGTTACGTGATTGATTAGTTTCAGTTATTATTCAATTTCTCTGTATTTTGGAAAACAAAATGCTATAATGCTATGGTTTGAAAGTGCCCCTCAAAGTTCATGTATTGGAAACTTGATTCCCCATGCAATGGTATTGGGAGGTGCAGCCTCATAGGAAGTGTTTGGGTCATGGGCGCATGACCTGCATGAATGGATTAATGCTATTATTGCAGGTGCAGTTTCCTTATTAAAGATCGAGTTTTGCCCACTCTCTCTTTCTTATCCTCTTCCTTCTCTTTTCCCTTATGTTATGGGATGACACAATAAGAAGGCCCACACTAGATGCTGACACCATGATCTTGGACTTCTCAGCCTCCAGAACCATGATCCAATAAAATTTTGTTCTTTATCTATTACCCAGTCTGTGATATTCTGCTATAGCAACACAAAACTAAGGCATACAAAATTTCAAGTCTACTAAATAAAGGTACTATCATAATTTCTTGTATGAGTTAATTTAATCATAAATTATATTGTAGGCTGGCTGTGGTGGCTCATGCCTGTAATCCCAGCATTTTGGGAGGCTGAGGCAGGTGGATTACCTGAGGTTAGGAGTTCGAGACTAGCCTGGTCAACATGGTGAAACTCCGTCTCTGCTAAAAATGCAAAAATTAGCCAGTCATGGTGGCAGGTGCCTGTAATACCAGCTACTTGGGAGGCTGAGACAGGAGACTCACTTGAACCCAGGAGGTGGAGGTTGCAGTGAGCTGAGATTGCGCCATTGCACTCCAGCCTGGGTGACAAGAGTGAAACTCTGTCTCAAAAATAAATACATAAATAAAAATTTTATTGTAATTAAATGAAGAATGTAGAGGTATAATTCTAGTGAAGTTACATAATACAAAAGAGTCTACAAATCATATACCTTGGGAAATTTTCTTCTGGCTTCTCTGAGGAGCCTTCTTGGAGTTCTTGAAACATCTGGTGCATTTTGAAGAAATACACAGGGCTCTCCCTTCCATGCATCTTGCGCCTCTGCACACCACTCCAATCAAAATAATCCACTCATGGAGCATGCACAAACTCAAGGCATTCCCAGTGTTGCCCTCTAACAGGAAAAAATTTCTATTTATTTCTATGATAAGATTTTAGAATATGCACTTTTCCATGTTACTAATATTCTTTTCATAAATATTTTTCAAAATAGAATATTCTATCATGTGGATTGTTATAGTTTACATACATCCCATCTCCTTCTGTTGTAAAATAACGTTATTATTACAAAATGTTCACTACTATGAAACAATTATTTAAGGGATACTTTTGTGCAACAATTAGTTTCCTCATATTTAATAAACTTTCTTTTAATTATTTCCTGAAAGTAAGATTATTATATTGAGAAATAATTTTGCCAATTACAAAGACAACAGCATTTCAGTAGACTTCCCCTTGATTGAAAGAAAAACTGCCATTAAATTTCATGAAGACATTCTTATTTTCATGATACTTTATTTTTTAGTTGTTGATACCTTAATACATTAGGATGTCATGTAATCAAAACCCTCAAATGTTGTGTTGAATAATGGCCAAACTCAAAATCATACAATGTTGAGCTAAATCCTTATTTCACTAAATTGATATCTAACATCTCAGTCCTTCAGTTTTACATGGAAAAGTAAATCCAAATATAATTTTCCTTTTATTAGCCATCTTAACACAGTTACTATGATATATTACTCTAAAGTAATGACTTTAAAAACACACATATCAAAATTCAGATAAACAGTTAAATGACCTCTTCCTTTTTTAAAAAAAAATGCCCTAAGAACAGTACTTTACCAAAGGTATTCCATGAAACTGGATGTTTTCAGAAAACTGACAAATTTGGAAGATAAGCACTTTCCCTTTTTGTTTTAAATGAAATTTGTATGAGGCTTTAATACACAATGTGCATTGTAAACTTACAAGTGGAGGTGGTGTGTGTGACTCGGTGCCCAAATGGAATTTGTTTTTTATGAGCAATATCTCAAAGGACTTGTGTACTGAAGACCACATTTCTGCTTTAGGAGAGTACACCCTTAATATGACATTGCCATTATTTAAAACACGTTTGGAAGTCCTCTATTGGAACTTACTTCAAAAGACAATTTACCAAACACTCGAAAATCGGTCTCATTGAATTACAGTTATAGGATATGCTCTTTTGTTCCAACATTTTTCTTTGTCCCAATACTCTCAGATATCTTCCTTCAACTGTTTGTTCCTCACTTACTGAATTATGGGGAGCTCACAGTAGTGCAGGCTGCCACTGCCAGGGAGGAGAATTATTTGCAGAAGAGATATAGTGAAGGCCAAAGAGAGTGACTGTAGGACCCAGTTAAATATGGTGGCCAGAAGCAACCTTACTTGGAGTGTATCATGGAGCAGACTGTTATTTAAGTTTAATTGCCCATTTACTATTGCCTGTCTGAAAATACCACAAGTCACACCATAAATATAATAACCTGATGACTATAAATGAAAATTATGAGAACTCAAATTGCCAGAAGTTAAGAATGCTTATACACATGTATTTAAAAATACACCTGTAACAAAAAGATGGATTTCTACACGGCACGTAAGTAGTTACTGAGTTTTCCTCAGAGTATTGTCTTTGTGTATAATTATTTAGTAATAGTTAAAAGCCCTCCTTCTGTATAGTCATACCTTGTTTCATTAAAATATACTAGGAACAGACTATCAACATGCAAACAATAGAAGCTGTATAAGCAACAGTAAAAATAGAAATAGAAGGTAATTTGAAGTATGTTGGTCCAATAACGTTTTGATGAAAATGCTATGAAATTTCACCCTTTCTTAGCCCTAGGACCACAGAAATTACCTCTGGCAAGGACTCAGCCATGTCTGCTTTGTTCTGTCAGTGTGCTACTGGATGACCAGAGGAGTTATCTATCTTTATTTGAGCACTAACTGTTTTAAAAATTAGAATTAGAGTTACAGTGGACTCTTTACAGCACCATAAATACATCTAGTTGGAAACTTTTGTGTATAGGACTAATGCTAAAACAGTGAGAAAGACTGCAGTGTAAAACCACCAAAGCTTCTTTCTGAATTCACTTTAAAACACAATGTAGAGTTGTTGGATTTAGCAGATAAAAATATAAGATCCTTATTTAACATTGGGAATTTCAGATAAGGAACAATTTTTAGCATACATGTGAACCAAAATTTAGTATAGATTCTTATATTTAAAATATTTATTTACTACATATCTGAAATTGAAAGTTAATCTGGTGTCATACTTTATCTGGCAATATATCCGTAAAAAAATAACAAGGTGGCCGGGCGCGGTGGCTCACACCTGTAATCCCAGCACTTTGGGAGGCCAAGGCGGGTGGATCACGAGGTCAGGAGATCAAGACCAGGCTGGTCAACATGAGAAATCCTGTCTCTACTGAAAATACAAAAAATTAGCTGGGCGTGGTGGTGCACACCTGTAATCGCAGCTACTCGGGAGGCTGAGGCGGGAGAATCACTTGAACCCAGAGTCGGAGGATGCAGTGAACTGAGATAGCGCCACTGCACTCACTCCAGCCTGGCGACAGAGTGAGACTCCATCTCAAAAAATAAATAAATAAATAAATAACAAGGTGACACACTAGGATAGCCCAGGAAATTTAGGACAACAATAAACAACATGGCAAAATCCAGAAGGGTTTGTATTAGTCAAAATAACTGTTGAGAATAGTTAAGAGTTGATGATCATAGTAAATTGTGCTCAAGCTCTTGAAATGAAAATAGTGAATATTGACAGGATTAGGGAAATTTTAAAACTCCCTTCAGCTTGAAAATTAGTTGGTGCAGGCATTGTCTCTGACGAGGGAAATAACATTAGCCAAGAATCAGTCCACCCATAATGATAAGATTTTAGAATATGCATTTTCATATGATAAGATTTTAGAATATGCATTTTTCCATGTTACTAATATTCTTTTCATAAATATTTTTCAAAATAGAATATTCTATCATGTGGATTGTTATAGTTTACATACATCCCATCTCCTTCTGTTGTAAAATAATGTTATTATTACAAAATGTTCACTACTATGAAACAATTATTTAAGGGATACTTTTATGCAACAATTAGTTTCCTCATATTTAATAAACTTTCTTTTAATTATTTCCTGAAAGTAAGATTATTATATTGAGAAATAATTTTGCCAATTACAAAGACAACAGCATTTCAGTAGACTTCCCCTTGATTGAAAGAAATTGAAAGAGGGATGAACCCTACTTCTGCAACAATATTATTTTTCAGTCATTAGTGTTTTGATAGTTCAGGAGGTGAACAAAGTTACCACCATGGTCACGTTCTCTACAACCAGCAGTGTAACAGAGGACAAGGGGTACTCCTGTGCATTGTTCCTTATCATCTGACAACCATTCCAAGGAGTCACAGAACTGAGGGAAGAAAGGGGATGACAGTTGCTTCCCTTGGAGATGCATTTATAAGGTGAAGCAGTAGAAGCCTTTGGGGTCTGGCTTACTGAAAAGTGTACTTTTCCACCTAAAAGGCAGTCAATCCACCAGTCTGTTAGGAAAACACTTCTGTAGGTACCTACTGTGTATCAACCTGTGCTAGGCATCAGTAATTAATTAAACTTGTGTTAGGCATCAGTAATTAAACCTGTGCTAGGCACCAGAATTCATTAAACCTGTGCCAGGCTTCAGTAATTCATTATGTGTCTCCTCTGTACCACTTGATCTTTCATTCCCTACACCGCATTCAGAGAGAAGTAGGCAATGGTATCAGGAATGTTGTATAACTTCATGCTACACAGGGTTCATACCTAATGCAATTACAGTCAAAACAGCAATAGAGGGTTGTCAGCTGCGCTCTGCAACCTATTGGCAAAAAATACAATTATCTTCAAAACTGTCTTCTAGAACCTTGTGGATTTTCTACCTATGAGTCGATCAAAAAGACACTCTTCTGTCCCTACCTCTCGCCAATACAAAAATCACTTGATAAATACCACCAGTTATTAGACTAAAGATTTTGAACATTAGCCTACCATTAAGCTTGATATAGTAATAGCTATGATTTATAGAATGTTCACTTTATGTCAGGCAGTCTGCAATGCCCATTAAATATGTTATCTCATTTAATCCTCATAATACCCATTTATGAGGAGGTTTTATTACGAAACTGAAAAAGAAACTTAAATTATCCATGGTTATACAACTACTATGTTGTAGGGTCATATCCTTTGATTGTCCCATAACTACCTCTCTAGGCCCTCTTTCAATAGCTCCCAGTAGCCCTCTACCTCTGCTCATGCCTATCGCCTTTCAGTTTGTTTAATTTTCTTTGCTCTCATCTCTAAGACCTCTATCCCACTCATTTCTATTTCTTAAACACCCCTTGTCTCCTTTGGCTAAATTCTGTTCCTTTATATTTTAGTTTTTTGATAGTTCAGGAGGTGATGCTCTCAATCAAAAGTTATGCTTTCCTTGGGGCCTTTCCAGATCCAAGATTTTGTTTTGGGGTCTTGTCTGTGCTCACAGCATAGAAATGTTTCTATCATCTTTGTTTGCCTACACTTACTTAATTATTCCTAAATATTAGATAGCAGGTTTTAATAAACAAAATTGCACATCGAAAACTTGTGTACTACGCTAACTTTCATATGTGAATACAACAGAAAGATATCCTCGGATATATGAAGACACACAAAAATATACCATATTCAAGCTATTTCTTAGTTCCACAAAGAAATTGGAAAATATATAGCATATCACAAAGAGATGTTTCCAAATTGACTCCAGAGCAAATAATTTCAGAAAAGCAGTAGTAGTAATCAAACAGGTACAAATATGACTGAAAATTATGACCACAAAAGTAATTACAAATTATATGTATATAGTATAAATTAAAAGATACATGATATAGACTAGTAATAACTATTATAAATTATAAACTGAATTATCATTTATATATGGCATATCCACAAATAAACTAAGACAATAAGTTTAAATAATATTTCAATCAATAAGAATTCAGTATGATAACTATACCTATGATTAATGTACTAAAAGTAGTAGCTTACTCATATGCCATCAATGACTAATTAAAGTGTAATGGACTGCAAGATACAATTCACAATAACAACCAGGCATAAAATATTTAGGAATAACATTTAAAATGAACATGTAGCACCTATGTAAAGTAAGCTATGAAATTACTTTTTGAGATCTAAAACCAGATTTAAACAAATGAAAAGGTACTATGTTCTTTCCCGTGAAAGTTAAATTTAAAAAAAAATCCTATATATGCCCACGTGGATATAATTATCTTAGAGAAAATGAAATAACCAAACTAAATTTTTAATAGTCTTTGGGGAAAAAAAGACCATTTTCTTCCTCAGGCTATTCAATATTTTCTCAATTTTCCATGGTAAGAATATTTAAATTTATGATTTAAGAAAACTTCTTGTTTTAAAAATAAATAATTTAACTATAAAGACACCTCATCTTAAAACCACAAATTCATTCTAATACTTTGTTCTGAATATTATAATCTATTTTATGAATTTATTTCATCTACTATCTCACAATGGTTTTTCCTAAAACAATACAGTTTTACCTAATCTCTACGATATTATAAATGAAGACTTTTTTCATTCTGTCTATTTGCATGACCGCTATAATATACCTATGCTTCTTTAAACACCTTTCTCAGTCCTGCTATTTGCCACAGCTCAGATGGACTATCTGGGCATGATTCAGTTTTACCTGTAATAGTCTTTGCAGCATTTGTTTGATGAAATACATTCTAGATAGAATGTGGAAAAATTCACCTTTGGATATTTCTAATTAATTAAATGAAACAAAATAACAACAGTGTGATAAATAGGAATTCTTTCTTTTTCCTGCGCTCCTTGTCTAATTTCCTTGCTGCCGCAACATCCATTCTTCAGCATCTTTTCCTAGGACACGACATCCTTCTGTGAAGGCCTCGTTTCCCTGTAATTAGCAGGACAATCAGTGCCATCTACTATTGTTAGTCAGAAGTTTCTCTGTATAACGGGGACTTAGCATTTGGTCCCACTGGAAATATTTCTGTATAAAAATTTAAAGTACACTAAAATGTAAATATTATTCCAACTTAATGGTGTACTTTCTATGGAGACTCAGAGACATATTTGTTAAGCCATCAAAGTTCATGGTTCTTACAAACGTATTCTCAGTGGGTAGATAACAAATTAAGTGTCACCGTGGTCCGAGTGATCCTTTTCAAGAAATTTTCTTTTACTGTTAGTCTAAAAAGCTTCATACAGCAATGAGAAAATCACACATTATGCCTAGGCTTCTAATTTTCTCAGTAGGATTGTGTATGTATTTGGGGACCAGAATAAATTAAAAAGTGGGAAAAGAAGGTAAGCTCAAAGAAAAGAAGAAGAAACGTTGCCTTTGTGGGGAAGAATCATAGAGAAATACATCATTGTAGGCAAGGAAAATCACAGAATTATTCAGATGGTGATAAAAACCTAAGCTTTAGTAATCTATCGCACAAAATGGTGACCATAATAAATACTAATGCATTATATATTTTGAAATTGCTGAAAGAGTATATTTAAGCATTTTTACCACAAAAAAAGTACGTGAGGTTAGAAATTTATTCATTAGCCAGATTTAGTTATTTTACATTGTAAATATATATCGAAATACCACATTGTACTCTATAAATATCTACAATTTTTTTAAAACCTAGTGAGAAAATAACCAGACACTGTTCATAACTCTGGGTAAAAACAACAACAACAACAAAATAGTGTTCCTATACACAAGTTTATAACTAGTATGAACAAGAAGCCTATACACATATAGTCAAACTCTAGTCGAAGATAGTAAACTTATCTTCTTACCCAAATTTTATTTAAAATGGCGAAAAATAATCACAGGGATGAAAAACAGGAAAAGTTACTATTATTGGTCTAGAATACTGAGATATAAAGCAAATAGGATGAAAATAATGAATATATAGGTTGTAAGTGAAGTAATGTAATTCAATATAGGTACAGGAGAGAGCATTTCTTGGGGTTGGTCCTTTTCTTCCCAAGGAAATCCGGAGGAACCTCAAATTCAGAGGCAACATGTACTAGGAGAGGGAGCTGGCTATGGGACAACTGCTCAGAAGGTCTGGAATTTCTTTCAGTGTCTGGCTATAGAATTTGCCCTTAGAATATAGCTAGCAGGAACAGCTCTATAAATAGAGTAGGGAATCAACAGAAGAGAAGACAGTTCTAAATTAGGTATGTTGGTGTGATAAAGAAAAATGGAGCAAACTCTAAGGTACCTTCATATTTCCCCAAAGTGCATGGAGAAAAAGAAAAAGGAAAGATAACCCCATATTGACTGAAATGCTCTAAAGTTCTATCTCCAAATAAAACTTCCTTTTCTAGACCTCCACCGTATCCCAATTTGCCGACCTGTTCCCATTCACCCACCCTGAAGGGAATCCTGTGTTCTGCACGATCCTGCCAACCTACCCACAACACACTATATTCACCCACCTCTCTTTCAGAGTAAAAGATATCTGAAGAGATTCAATAGTATAAAATGCAACGACCAAGATGAACAAATGAAAAAGAAATTCCATAGAAGGACTAGAGTTAATGCCAGAAATAAAATAGAATTTTAAGAATTTTCTAACTAGTATCTTCAGAAAGATTCACAAAGACATTATAGTCATTAAGTTACAACATGCAGATATGGAAAAAAAAAGAGTAACCAGAAAATAAGAAAGATTCCCTGAATATTGCAAATATGTTGTCAAAATGGAAAAATTAGGGTACTGGGTTCAAGAGTGTCCCTCAAAATTCATGTCTACCCCAAACCTCAGGATTAAATTTCAGTTAATTTAACAATTAGTTAAATCAAAATGGAGCCATGCTGGGCTAGAGTGGGCCATAATGCAATTGACTATTGTCCTGATAAGAAGAGAAAACAGAGACCCATACACTGAGGGCAAGGAGAGGCCAGGCGAAGGGGATCATCATGTGAAGATGGAGATGCATCTACAGCCAAGAAACACAAAGAAACTCCAAAAATTGCAACCACCAGAAGCTAGCAGTGAGTCATGAAAGAGATTATCTTTTAGAACCAATAGAAGAAACCAAGCCTGCCAAACTAGCTTCTAGCCTCCAAAACTGTAAGAAGATAAGTGTCTGTTGTTTTAAGTCACCCCTTTGAAGTCATTTGGTTGTGGTGATTTGTTATGGAAGCCTTGGGAAATTAATACAGTTTAGTTAAGTGCTATAATACAATGTCTATAAAGTGATGTGGAAACTCAGAGAAAGAAACTAACTGCTTTGAAGGAGGTGTTTAAAAATATTTGACAACTAGAGAATACATGTCTTATATCCAAGAAGGGCAAAAACTGTGGTTTGAACATAACAACACTTTTGGCTGTGGAGTTGTAAGGAAAATGACTAGGAGCATAGGTAGTAGCAAGATTCTGAAGAGCCATTCTATGGAATCTTAGTATGTAGTCAAGGAAAACGGATAAAGTTCTTTTAAAACAAGAAAATGTTGTGGTATGTTTGTGCCTTGGAAGGAATGACTGCCTTGTTTCTGAAGTCACCATCTTCCCAGTTTAACTCTAATACCTGTTTTCATTTTTATTTTTCTTCCTCACTACGTTTGCTCTTTCCTCTACTTTCTACAGTGAGTTTTATGTAAAGCAATTTTCCAAGGAGTATTTTGAACTTCAGAATCACATTATCATTTTCCTTTAATCCTAGTTCAATTCAAATGTCTAGCTTTGGAATCTACATGGACTTCTACATGGGACAGGCAGTTCTGTTTCACAGAAACTGTGCAAAAATTAATATTATTTTCTTTGGCTTTAAATAAAGTATTAGCAATGTAAAGCCTGTATTTCTTGTACAGAGGATTGCTTATCTGACTAACTTGTTATGGTGGTGGGTGAATTACAATAACCAAAAATCTTAACTGGCATACTCAGCATCTAATTTCATAACCATAAAACCTATGAAGTAGCCTTCTATAATTAGGTAGTTTATACAGAAATATAAAAGAAAAAAATCACAAAATATAATACCAAATATTATAGTGTTAAATCTTGTGAAAGAATAACTAACTACTCATGAGCCAGATACCCAAATCGTAACCACTGCTTCTTGAATGAGAAAGAAGTCATAAAGTTTTTCTTGTCCCGTAACACCAAGAGAAACTAAGGGAACACTCTTGACTTTTCTTGTTGCCTCATTCACTCCTATACCTAATTAGTCAAAACTCCTCTTCAACTGAGTCCATTTTACCATTTTACTTCATTCCTCTTGGCACTGTCTTATTTCAAGTTTCAATGTTGTCTCCTACCACCTGTGTTACTTCAATAACACTAAACTGTGGCTCTCTTGAAAAACTTACACTCACCCTCTTCAACCCAATCCCCTCTTCAGCTACAAAGGTTTCAGAATGATATTCCCGATTACAAATTTGTTTGCCGCTGCTCTTAAAATCCTTCAAAATCTCTCCATTACCAGCAGAGAAAGACCAGAACTTCTCAAGAAAACTTATCAAGCATTCCCAGCCAACCTCAGGGTCTGTCTCCTGGTATACCTCCCCACCCCTTGCTCAATGCTCCAGTGGTACTTAATTATTCACAGTACCTCAAATAGGACAAACAGTCCATGCCTTCCTTTCCTGTTGAAACTATTTAGCCTCTTCCCACTGTCTGAAAAATCTATGTCCTCTTCATCCTGTGGTACCAACCCAGATTGGAAAATTTTTCCAATGCTAGCAAAGCTGTGTTAACCTCCAAATCACCCTGTGCTCACTTCTACTGCAGATATTATGGCACTGCACTATCATCATCCTTTGGTTGTTTTCTTACAATAGACTACAAGTGTGTTAAAGTCTGGGAATATGCCTTCACCTTGCTGCTTACAATATGCCTGATTTATAATATGTATATTAGATATTATTTTAATTAATTACCATTTAATCATAAATGAAATAATTACTTCTACAACTGCCCAGACAGATAGTCACTCAGAATCCACACAAAAAATCTCAGGGAGAGACAACTTATTTCTTTATGAACGTTCTAAACACCGGAAAGCCTTCTTAAAGTAGGCTACTATAAACAGCTCACCTCCAGAAATGAGCAATACTTGCCCCAAGGAATAATAGCAATGATAATGTTAAGAGTAATAATAATACAAATGACATTTCTAGAACCAGGTCTGGATTCTTAACATAAATGTGCTCAGTCTTTCCTCGTAGCACTCTACTGAGTCAGACACTATTATTTTCTCCCTGGTCCAGATGAGGAAAAGAGGAGGCTTAGAGAATTCCTTGAAGAAAAGACAGCAAGCAAGTTGTTGAGTCAGAATTCATATTTAGCGTATTCAGTGAAGTCCTTAACACTAATACACTAATTAGCTTCCATCTCAAAATCAACTCTCAGAAGTCAGCCAGTTAGTTACTTAACTCCTTGACTCTAAGAAGACATGCAATTAAAAAAACAACTATATAATTTTATTTTTAACTTTTTTCCAAATTCTTCCATCCATGAAAGTCTTTTGAGAGAAAACATCTGTTAACATCCTACTGAACTACAGGTAACCAGTTCTAATACTGGTCTAAGCTTGATTTGTCTCTTAATTCATTGTTGAATTATATTTGTTTTTTCTGCAGTCATAGCACAGTACTGGCACATAGTGAGCAAGTAGCCAACTGCACTCAAAATGCATTCACCTGATATGAATCATACCCAAATCCCACTGAATTAGGATCTCTGGGGTGAGACCTGATTTGCACAATTTTAGTCATCATTTTAGGTGATTCATAGGCACATTCAAATTTCTCAACTGCAAATTTTAGGTAAACTGATAAAACAGTGTCCATTGCTGTCCTGGACTGAGAGTCTTACATCTAAGCAGGATATCTTACATATAAGCCCAGTGGTCCCCTCCTTCCCAATTTCCACCCTCCCTGTTCTCTCAAGCCTGTTATTCTGTCTTTGCCATGTTTCATGCCTTCAAATCTTTTTATTATTCAATGTTACATGACATGATATTCCCCATTAAGCCTTCATGTTTGCTCACTATTCCATTGACTTTCCCCTTGATTTTTGGAAAATGCCTACCTATCTTCTGGGAGTTAACCAAAATGTCATCTTTGTTTCCTCCTTAACCTGTGCATCTACACTATATCAATGTCTCTACTATATCACTTAGTGCACTATAACTGTGAATTTATAGTTCTTCTTTTCCTACTGAATACAAGTGTGGCGAAGGCAAGTGCCAAATTTTAATCCATTTTGCATTCTTAGAACATAACCCAGTTCTGGCCAACAGTTGAAATTCAATAGTTGTCAACTAAGAGATTCAAAAGCGTTAGAAACTTTGATGTTTTTTTCTCTCCCAGTTTGTTTAGTTAAAGGAGAATGTACAAATCCTGACAGCATGCTACTTTATCATCCAACCTGTGCAGGCCAAAGTAGAGGAAACACAAAAGACTGTATTGATGAAGAAACCCAGCATTGAAGTACAATGTCGAGTGCTCTGACAACTGCACTTACATCTAAAAACCAAACGTTACTATGAAATCACCTAAGATAGATAAATCAGAGATGAATTGAATCAATGACGAACAAAATTGAAAAAGAATCAGATTTTTTAAAACACTCACTAAATTAAAAAAATCTTGCAACTGATAGCATGTACATACTACAATTAAGAATTAAACAGTAAATTTATAGAAAAAAGAGGCAATTAATTAAAGACAACCCTGCTTTTGCATCAAGTCTAATCATTTTTTAATGTCATTAAAGCCTAATAATACATTAAAATATGTTTGATCTTATTAGTTTGCTTAAATTCTATATTTCTAGCATTGCACTCTAAGTATCAAATTACAGTCAACATAATGTACCTGGGAATTAAGCATAAGCATACAGCATACAAATGATACAAATATGAAAGTTGTTGATGCATCCACTAATTATTTTAGATGATGGTGATAGGTTCACTCAGGCCTAATTAAAAAGTTATAATATATTTAAAAAATTAAAGATAACTACTATTTTCGATTCTGTTTGTACAGACAAAGGCCAGTTAAGGTTCTATTCTGCCCATTTCCTACTCAGTCTACTTGGTTGCATTAAGAGCATTCTAGTAACTTTCATAATATTCCTCTCATTGCTCCTACAAGAAGCCTAAAAGAGAGAAGCAGAACAACTTACATGATAAGTCAAACTGTAATAACTATTGTTATGTTTTCCTAAATGCCAGTTTTACTACTTTTATCTAAAAATTAATACATCAACATCAGTAAGGAAGTTGGTTACTGCAATGATTATTACGCCATCATTTCCGTTACAATTATTATGCAATATTCACTTTTAGCAAATAGCATTTAATCCTAAGTCAATAAACTTAAAAGTACCAAAATCAAGAACTGCATATCTGAATTTCTATTCTATAATTTGCAAGCACAGACACAAATTTTACATAAATTCTGAATAATGTCTGGCCTTTTCATGGAGCCCAAAATGACAAAAAACTCAAAAAAAATTTATATTGGTCCAAACAGTTTTTGCTTAAACATAATTTATAAACATGTAATCATATATTTAGAGTCAATTAATATTATTTGACTATATGGACAGTATTATTTAAATCACTACATTTTATAAAAGATGTCTTTGCATTTTATTATTTACTAAACACTTTTAAAATCCTGGATAAAATATTGGTGTAAAATAAAAGAACTTATGCAACCAAAAGTTGATTATTTTTTCTTTCTAGGTCTCTCATCGTAGAGACAACTCAAAGGAAAACACCTTTCACTTCTAAGACTAAATTATAGAAAAAACTTTTGAGAAAGACTATCTTGGCCTTTGCTCCAATTTTTAAAGATGTCTACAGCACAGTCAGATATTGTTGAAGAATGGCAAAGCTCAAAGATTTGATAGCACACCAACCAGGGGCTTCAAACAAAGAATGAAGGAGACACTACTGAAGTGTCTGCATGAGATTTTCTGGACACATACAGCATTGAGGAAATGTCAGTTTAGCGAGATGTTGGTATTATTATGAACTTTCAGGAAAGAAGGCCAGTCAAGTAATTGCAGCAATCATGGAGTATTTTTGCCCAACATTACCCATAACATTTTGCCCCAAGTTCTTCTGTTTTGATTTCTATAAAATGTATTTTCTGGGACACTCCCAAATTATAACACTGCTTTACATTCCCATCACATCATCTTTGGCTTACTGTTCATTAAAGAATATTCAGGGAAATTGTTTTTTCTGTATTGTATTTACTGACCTCACAACAACATTTAACTTTGTTTGCAGATCTCCAATAGCTCTAAATGCTTTTCTCTTCAATTCACCAGTTATCCCTGGGAAAACCTACCATGACCTGGTTATTTACATTTGAGAAGATGGTGTTCTATTGCAATAGGTTGAACCAGTGTTGCATTAAAAATAAATAAATCAAACAAAAGTAGAAAAACATATCATAAAAGACATATACACAAAAGGGTCAAAGGAAAAATAGGTATCATTTCTTAATTATCTAAATATCTTCTGGCTCAGCTTGGGAGGTAGGCTCCTGCAGGTCTTCTCATAGGTGTTACGAGCTGAAGGGAAAAAAAGGGGGTTAAGTTCATAAGCAGGCTAGTTTTAAGGCTTTTTAGGAAGTAAGACAATAACATGTAAACTAGTGGAGAAGGCAGCAATGGAAGACTGCAACTAGAAGGGAATCTTGAAAATAAGGCAAATCCCTAAAATAATGACAAATTTCTGATATTGTTGAACAATAAGACATGGAAGGGGTCAGAGCCTATCCTTCCTAAGAGTCTTGCTGCTTCCCAAGAGCTAAAATTTGTACATTTAGTGTTAAACACAGTATAAACTAAGCAATCAAAATTGAATAGAATGAACACTTAATCAGAAGTCACAAGATCTAAATACTAGCCCTGCCATTGTCATTAACTTGTCATGGCTGAAACATGTCAGTTGTCTTCTCTGTGAATTGAGACAGTTGTGCCACATGATAGCCAATTTTCTTCCAGTTCTAATCAGCATAAACACCAGAAGTCTATCACGTATTTCTTCACCGATTTCACTAATATAATATATATTTTGGACACATATAATAACATGCACACACGCACTTCTCAGTCAAAACTTAAAGCCATATTCCCACAAGTCAATTCTATCTCTTACCCACATACAAATTTTACAAACACGTTCCCTGAGTATGTATCTGTATCACAACAGTGAATATATATTTGAATATATATTCTTTTTATGTGGATACATATACCCTAAAAATAGAAAAATGATTTTCTCAAAAGAGAAATATGGAGCACTATACACTATACATGCACATTAATTTTAAAATAATCTTCCCTAGTGAGCACATTAAAATATATCTTAATGAACATTATGAACAAAATACAATTTTAACTTATGAAGTGTGCCAGCACACTATTTTCTATGTCTATTCTGATAGAATGGGTTATGAAAGAGATTAGAATTGAATAATTTGACACAATTTTGTAAACACTTAAATATGTTAGGCATAGTGTAAGTCCTCAAGAGAGTAAGATTGTCCCTTTTATATAAAATATGAAAAGGGGAAAAACATGGTGTTGTTGATAAGATACTTTTCAAGTGAAAATAAGACTGAGATTATCTAATCAGTTACCGTTGCAGGTGGATGGATATACACCTGCACTGAATCTTAGACCTAAGAAATGACAGAGCCGAACATCCTTATGGGTTTCATGACAGAGCCACAGCAAAATGATTTCCTGAGATCAATATGTGGTTGAGAGAAAGCTGTTTTCAATGGAAACAGGAAGCTGGGAGCTAACCTGTTTCTATGGTAACCACAGCAGTAGCTACCCAACAGCTGTAGGGAAAAAAAAGGGCAGAAAGTTACAAATGAAATTTAAAAGAAAAAAATAAAAACCAGATTCTGGTTTACTTTATTAGTGTGATGGTCCTTGGAGTGCAATCTGAATGGGCATGAACACGTTGTACCTTCCTCCCTCCCCCAGAATCATAAGCAGTAATTATACTACAAATCTCAAAATTTTAGGGCTGAAAAGAAGTTTAGGTACTATGTAGTCCAATGTGTCATCTCAATGTTTGGGTTTTATTTTTCAGAATAAAGCAAAGGAAATCAAGATTCAGGAAGATGAAGTAAATTCTCCAAGGTCACACAACTAGTGTTGAAATCAAGTCTGGAGCATATGTCTCGTAAGTCTCAATTCAGGCATTTTTCAATTCTTTTTCCATATAATATCCAGTCCTGCTCTGTTCTCCTCCCAACACTCACATTCTATTCACTTTCTATGAAAATATTGACTACACAGCGTTAGGGTTATTACCATCCCTCAACCTGCACGGAAGGCAAAAAAGCAGTGCTTTTCTGTATTTAAAGAATATCTTGACTGCTCTTCTAGAAGAAAAGCCCTTCATATTTTAACTAGAATTGAATTAAGTTTATGGAATATATTGATGGTTATTTTTTGGACTATTTTGAAACTATATATTTTCTTCTACAGGTCTGTGTTTATCTTTAATGCCCTTTACTATTTTATTTGGACACATTTCTAAAGGTTCCCACAATAAAAAGAATATATGGCTCAGAAGTTCAAAGAATACAAGAGTTGAAAATCACATTTACTTTATTTGTAGTAGTAAAAATTGGTGGTAACGATAAACATTTTCAAATGGAAAATCTACAAAAACGTGGATCTATACGTTTCTTTTCAGTTGCTTTGAAAATGAGCTTACTGACAAAGATAAAAAACTTTCCTTGTCTTTTATTTAATTTTGTCAAGTCAGGTCTACAAATGAGCTCTTAGCAAAATATTACAGAAAAAGATCATACCTAATCTATCCAACTACGTTCACTTTTTGGACACTTAATGTTCAGCCATAAATCAGGTCACCTCGTATGTATATCATTAGTATGTATATTTAGTTGGCAATTAAATTTACTTGATTATTTCAGTGATCTTTAAATCAGGTACTCTCCGATTCTATCCAATGCTCAGCATAAAATTAAATTTATTTATAAACCTTTTAACTAGTGGCCCTGAAAAGGTCAAAAGACACTTAAATGCTTAGGTGGAAAGTGCAAACACATTGGACTATTATAGCAGACTCTTTGAAGGAATATGAAGTTTGGGTATGCATTGTCATGTGGTTGGCCATGACTTGTAATTAAATGGAAATAATAAAAGAAACTTGGCCACAACTCCAAATAGTTCAATTGTTGTTTGGTATAAGTACGGTCTTCATTATACTGTAAGGAGAGAGCCTGTAAGTCATTGTGAAAACAGAAAAATAAAGAATTTAAGAGCCTAATATTTTGTAATAAAATAAAGACCAATAATACCTTAACATCATTTCTAAAAGGAATATTTTACTGCATGTGTCAGGCAATATTCCTATGTGAGTCTTTTTTTTGAGGAAAATGTATTTTTAACACCTCTAGAATTTTATTTGCCATAATCTTGTTTTTTTTTTTAATTTAATAGATAATGCCTTTAGGAAACATTTTATTGTAAATAGGTGAGCTCATTGAAGGCAAAGGATTATATCTTCTCCATGCACTCCCAGTACTTTTCATAGTTTCCAGTCTACAGTGACTGTGTAATCAATATTCATTGAATAAATGCGCTTTCTAAAATTTTAATAATTGACAATATTTTATGAATAAGCTATATTTAGCCATTAATTCTTTTAATTAGAACCACTCTTACAAAACAAGACTTCAACATTTTCTTCCTTTAATTTTAATACATGATTCAAATTGTTCCTATACCTTATTATAATTTTTAAAAATCAAGTGCTACATTTAATACTAGCAAATATTTATTTAGATCATGTCTTTCTTGTTTTGTTTTGTGGCTTGGGGAAGAGGAAAAAGTGGACCATACAAAGTAAATTAAATATTTGCAAATTTGAGTCTAATGCTAGAAATTAAAATTTCCATTTTAATGGCTTCTAAGGAGTATGTTTTGGTAATGCTGTAGAAATAATCTATAATGCTAATAACATGAATATTTTCAAAATTTAAAAAATAATAGATTCACTATCAGAATCCCTGTATGATTCAGAAGGATTGTGTATGAGATACAACCCATATTGCATTTCAACAATGGCAAGTGAGATAAAGGTCAGGGGAATGTATGTGAAAGAGCTAGAAACACACCAAAAAGGCAACATCTTAAGTGGGGTCCATGGCAGTTGTTATTTTGGTTTCTCTTTTCTAAAATGTGCTTTAAAAGTAAAAAACAGAAGATCTATCAGGTAATCAAAGATATGTGTAAATCACCAAGGAAGAGTCAACACTCTAAAACAGAGCTGAATTCAATCATCTCCCCTACCCTATAAAAAATATCAGTGAAAAGAAGAGAAGGAGAAACTTATAACTGCTCTCAGCTGTCTAATATTCCAAAGAGATTCTTTGAAATTGTCTTTTATTTTAGTATTTTGTCCTTATGTGATTTTTAAAAACTTCTAAAAATCTAGAAACTCTATCAAGGAATTCCTGCTTGGTACCTGTCCTTTTATATATGATACATTCTTCAAAGGAAAGCACATACAAGCTTCATTTTTTTCTAACACTTACATATTAAATTGAAAATATACAGTGCATCACATTTTTACAAATATATTTATGCATCCTTGTTTTTTACTGTTTGTAAATACCACTCACTAGCATCAACAAAATAACCTCTCTTTTTTTCCTGATCTCATTTTCTCCACAACAGGTTTCCATGACAACTTATATTTGAATTTTTATAAATTTCTATTTTTGAATACTATTCTTAAGAATAAGAATTTAAATGTATAAAATATAAACTTATTTACCAATGGAAATAGAACAATTTAGACCCCTCAAATATGTATTTACTTCATAAATTAAAAATCATAGAGGAGAGGGACATGCCAACCAAAACAAAAGACAAAAATGCAGGGTTGCAAAATTCAATTAATTATTCAGTTCCTATCACTGTTGTTTTTGTCTGTCATTTAAATCATAAAAGTTACAAACAAAGCACATCTATGATATAACTGATCCAATCTTTTCAATATTGGAGAAAAAAAGAAAATTGTCAAACAGGTATAATGAGTTGAAAAGGAAATTCAGAGTTAAATTTTTTCATGTCAAATATTTCAATAAAAGATGAGCTAATGTTAAAAAGTAAAAGTGTTTATAAAAGTTTAAATACTCCTATTAAGAATGAGACTCATGATAATAAGACAACTGAAGCAAACACTTGATAATTGTTTTATGTTTCCTCGAATTGTGTCCATGCAAAATATAATTTCAACTTGTGGCCTCCACATGTAATTCTATTTTTCAAACTAGTCAGATAATGTCAGCTTATCATCTTAACTAAAAGTGCTCAGGTAAAAATATTAAGTCACTTTTAAATAGAATGGTGACTTATGATTACTTTTTTTTTAGCCAACCCCTAGTAATTTGAAAAGCGATTTCCCTGAAGACAAGACCCACAAAAGAAAGCCAAACGTTAAACCCCGGCTGGTCAATAAAAATGGAAAGTTCAAACAGGATTCTTTTTAAGAAGTTAATTCAAGTCTCATACTTTTATTCTACTGTTAGGTGGTAGAGGGTAAAAATTCTAGGAGTGAAAGTCCTGGAATACATATATTTTAAAAGTCATAGATGACCTTTCAAAGTTAGGACTCTAGTGAAATGTCTTATGCCGCATTAAATCTCAAGAGCAATGTGATCTGCAGAGATTTCACAATCCAGTCCAGTTATAATCAGTAGTTTTGTTAGAAAGGGCCTGAGGAGAGTGTCATGAGACCTCTGGGATAATTTTGGCTTTGCTATTAACTTGATGTATAACCTTGGTCATCACTTAGCATCTGCAGTCTTCATTTTCCTCATCTACAATATAAAGGGTCTTGACTAAATGTGACCTCAAATAAATTTTTCAGGTCTATGATTCTTAGCTGATTCTGCTTCTACTTGCTCTTTGACCTTGTTTTACTCTCAACTTTGGTGTATTCTTTTCTCACCTAAAACAGATGCAGATCAAAGTCTCAAGATTATTATAATGAAATATAGTAAATACTTTTTAAACACAATTTTCAAGTCAATGGTTTATCCTTTTGCTCAATAATCTATAGAATCAAATTTCATGGCAATGATAAAAGTTGAACACCTTCTTAAAGTTTTTGCTATGCAATCTGGCCTACAATAAAATGTATTATGTTATCATAAGGAAAAATAATAAAACATTCTGTCCTTTTGCAGCAGATGATCTGGAAAAAAAGAATCACATGACGGGCCTGAAAACAAATTCAGATTATCTTTTTAGCCACCAAGTGGAAAGAGCTCCATAACACTCAGCTGGAATCCAAAAAACACAGATGCACAGATGTAATGGTCATGAGCCTGTGGTTTAATTTAAATAAATATGCACTTGTGGTTTTGTTTGGTTGGTTTGGTTTTTTTTTTTTTTTTTCCTGAATGCCAACGCTGTTGTTGAATTTATGGCATGGCCTGCAAAAAAAAAATAAAAAGATTTCCAAGTTGAAGCTATTAATTCTATGTTCAAATATGTGTATGCAGGCATGTTAGAATTTATGTATGCGTTTAAATACCAAGTCTAAAAGAGTAGCAATGCTTTAAATTGTCTCTTTCATATTCTATTTCACACTGAAAACAAAACACATCCACAGACTTCCAAAGTGTTATCAGTAGCACATCTTCTGACAAATTAGTAGATAGCTGCATAACATCTCAGATGCAGACACTTCTGACACACAGAGGAAGAAAATAATGAAGATAGAGCCAAAGTAAAGTTGGGAGAATTGCCATTCTGCCCATGGGGTGTCTTTTCTGGGTGTCGGAAGCAAACCAGACACATGCAGTTGCAAAGATTTAACTGAATACAGTACTTGGTTCTCACATATAATTAAAAACCATTCACATACTGTATAATTTTTGGTTATTTATATGTCTTTATTTCCTTTCAACCAGAGAAACCATTATTGGTTACTTTTATAATCTCTTCATGAGATTTTGAAGAATTAATTGGGAATGTCAAGGATTAAAGTTGAGCTGTCATTTAAACTAGAACCCCAAAAAGAACACTGAGGCTGGAATCACAATATTAAAAGTAAAATAAAGTTTGCTCCAATCTAAATTACTCAAATTTAGAGAACTAGGATCACCAAAGTGGTTAATACGTGTTCAACCTGTAAGGATCAGAGATACAGCCCAAAGCAAAAGGGAACAGGCTCAAAATTCCGTGTGTAAGTGGGCTCTCCGGTCAACTCACGGAAACAATCCTAGTATTCGTCTCTCTTGGAAAGTGACAGGCCCAAACAACGTTCTGGAGATTCTCTTCACAAAATAAACCTCCCCGCAAACCTTTCCTCCCTCCACCTCCCCAGTCACATAGATATATTCCATTTCCCCTTCCTCTGTCCTCAGATTCAACCCCTAATTGGAGCCACTGCTCTGGGTGAGTCAGATGTGAAGGGGCCTCACTGAAAATGTCAAATAGGGATGACCAGGAGGCCAGAAGAGAGATCTGAGCTAAAGGAAAAGTTAGAACAAAGGAGTGAGGGAGAAACTCGAGATGAATCCTCATACCCGTTTCAGGACAGGGTCCAAAGACGTGCACAGAGAAGTCGACATTTGCCCTCTAGGTCCTATCTGCTAAAGTAAATCTGTTTGAGTTGGGAGAAGAGGAGGAGGAGAAAGATGGGACTGGGTAGGGATGGTGGCCAGGGTCCCTGGGTTTACCCTGCAAAGGATGAGCCTCTAACTGTATCTCTAGGAAGTCCCGGGTCTCTTCTACCCCCCATCCCTGAGACCCTGGGGTGGAAAAGAACAGAAAGTTGGGGAGGGAGTTGGGAGAAGTTGAAGCAGCAGGGAAGGGGTCGATTCTGGCCTTACCCTGGCGGCTCTGGACGAGTAGGGGTCTTCGAAGAGGGCCCACATGCGGGGCTGCAGCCTTCTCCAGCGGCCAGATTTGCCATCGGGGCCCCCGAGCCCCGCCGCGTCCTCGATGCCCAGCCTCTTGGCCGCCAGGTCCTCGTCGTCGCCAGGGTCGCCGCCAATGAGGTCGGGGGTCTCGAAGATGTCCAGCGCCTCCTCGGCGTCGCGGTGCTGCCGGTAGGTCATCCAGCAGCAGGGCTCCACGTCCGTCTCGTCGATGCCCCAGAAGGCCAGCTCCTCCTCGAAGAGCGGCCCGCACACGTCTGCGGGGCAGTGCAGCTTGCCGGTGCGGTAGTAGTTGAGCACATAGGCGAAGACGCCCGGGTGTCGGTCGAAGAAGAACTCGCGGCCGCCCCCTGGGTGGTCGCTGGCCCTGCCGCCGCGGGAACTGCAGTTGCCCGCGCCGCCCTCGAAGCAGCCGCCTGGCCCAGGGGACAGCGGGGGCGCTCTCGGCGGCGGCGACAGTGGAGGCGGCGACGGCTGCAGCTTGTCGCCCGCCGTGGTCAAGCAGTCGCCCGGGGGCTCGGAGGAGGCAAGAAGGGCCAGGCGTGTTCCAGGCAGGGTCTTGAGGGTGCTGCGGTAGGTTTCGTGCCGGGTGCCCCCGACATTGAGGATCACCCTCTCGTTGTTCTCGATCTTGCCCATCTCTGTGACTCAGACATGACTGGGGGGAGGCAAACACAGCGCCGAGTTAAAGATCTTGGCCGTCAAAGACACACCATGACCCCCACCACCAACCCAGAGCGAGTCCGGGGATGCAGGGTTGGCAGACAAGCATGGGGCAAAGACCCTCCCCCGGAGGGGATCAGCGTCCAGCGCTGTCCCCGCCTCTTGCATCACACCTTTCCCAGGTTTCCAGAGAACTACAGAGATAGCAGTCCAAGTCTTTCTTGACCTTTCATGACACGGTTTCGCCTGCCTCCCGCTTTCCTTTTTTTGGCTCTGATCTCTTCTTCATCTTTTCACCTTCCACTCTTCCTCTTTTCTGTTCCCTCTCAAGTCCAACCTGCTCCCAGCTCCTAATCCCCTCTCTGCCTCCCCAAACACCCTCTCTCTCCCTCTAAACCTACTTTCTCCACCTCCTTTGCCCCATTCTCTCCTCCTCCCCTGGTTGGCTTCTCACTCCCACTCTCCAAGACCCTTCTGTTTCTCCCTTCCCCTAGCCTGGTTGCAATTCCCTTAGGCAGGGAGTTTTCCTCAGGCAACTTGGCAGTGTTGGGTGAGAGCACACCCTCCCCCCACCCTGTGACGAGCCCCGATTCCACACCCACCCTAGGTCAAGCCCGGACCCTCGCTACTCCCTAGCCCTCAGGCAGTGCCCTCTGCGCAACGTGTTCTGGGTTCACCTCTACACTTGCTCACAGACCATGCAAAAAGACAACGCAGAAGTCAGAGAAAAAAAAAAATCTCTGCTGTTGCTTTTCACCTAGGAGACCTCTGACTTATTTCCTCATTCGATTTCCTCTTCGCATTATTATTATTGTTGTTGTTGATATTATTATTACTTGGGAAAGGAAACAACTAACTAGGATCCATCTTTAAGAATAAAGTGATCAATGCATCCCACCCATCCCCCTTCCCAAGAAAAACAAATCCCTTAGGGGGTGGAGGGTGGGGGATTTGCTTTCTAGGAGGGGCGAGGCTCGGGGAAAAGCTGCTTGGAGGCACACCCCCTGGGTCCCTGAGCTGGAAGTCTCGCTGACAGTGTCCCTGTTTCCAGCCTCCCAGCCACCTCTCCCCAGGGCTTCATCTCTACATTCCTACTGCGGAAAGGCGGAGCGGGGGGGGATGCCTGCCTGCAGGGTCAACATGCCCTTTCCAGGAAATCGCCCCTTTCACCACCCCGCCCCCATTTCCAGATACCTTAAGGAGACCGAGAGAAAAGTGGTTCTGCTTTGGTTTCCGAGTGGACGAGGTTCTCTGGGCAGCGGGACTGAGTCTTGGCGCCCAGCTGAGCCGCCCTTCTCCGACGAGAAACTACTTGTTGGCGTTTTCCGAATTCAGGTGGTTGAGCCGCTTCGCTGGGCGCTGGGGTGGGGGAGAAAGCCCCCGCCGGCCGCCGGCCGCGCTCCCCGCCTTCATTCTGTGATCTGCGGATTTGCCAGTCGCCAACCTCCGCGCCCAGAGTCACCATCGCGCAGGGTTGGGCAAACCATGGAGCTCGGGGCGGGTCCAGCCGGCACTGCCCGACCCCACCGGGAGCGGGCAGATCGGCTGGCCTTGAACGGAGCGGAGACTGGCCGGAGGTCAGGAGAGCTCACCACTTGAAGGTGAAGTCGCCCTGCTCCGATTCCATCTGCAGGTTTTGTTTCTCCCCTAAATCAGCCACTGCTGGAGCTGTCCCTTCAGCACCACTCGCCGTCAACCTCCCGCCGCCATCCGAAGCACAGGGCTCAGGAAAGGGTGGCTGGGTGGGTCTGGAGAAGCTATGTGTACCAACCAGGTTTACATATTTTTCTTCCGTAAAGCTCTGTCTCCACCCTCTCTGGAGCTTCTGCCTGCCTTATTTACATCCCACTCTCCACACCCTCTCTCTCCCCCCACCCCTGGCCATGCCCCACCCCTCCCAACAAGTGAGAGAATCTAAAACCAAGTGAATTTTTTTTTCTCAACGACAGTTGACCAGAGAGAGAGGTCTACTAACGGGTGACAGTAAATATTGTTTTTTATGTCTTATGCATAGCTCTGGCTTGCTTTTTCAAATCAAATGTCAGTCTCCAGCCACCACACCACGGTTATCTAAAGCAAAACAAGTTTTAGAAGTTTATCCCCGGAAGACAGTGCTTTACAAAGTACAAGCTCCAGGGTTACTTTTTGCCTGAAGCTGAAGAGAAAAGCCACAGATACCCAAGTATCCAAGTAATTCTCTAATAAGCCAATTTCACCCTTTCTCAAGTTTTCATTGCCCCTTGTATTAGTTTCCTAGGGCTGCCATAAGAAAGTATGACAAACTGGGTGGCTTAAACAGCAGAAATGTATTGTCTCATGGTTCTGCCAGTTTCAAATACAAAATTAAAGTGTTGTTAGCGTTGGCTTCTTCTGAGGGTTTTGGAGGAAGAATATGTTCCAGTCCTCTCTCCTTGGCTTGTAGATGGGCATCTTCTCCCTGTGCCTCTTCTGACTATTTTCTCTCCATGCATATCTGTCTCTGTGTCCAAACATCCTCTTTTTATAAGGATATCAGTTATATTAGATTGGGGCCCACCCTAAATGACCCCATTTCAACTTCACTATCTCTATAAAGATTCTATCTCCATACAAGTTTACATTCTGAGGTACTGAAGGTTAGGACTCTAATACAACTTTTATGAGCGGAAGGAGGGGCACTATCCAACCTATAACAGGCCTCATCACCAAACAGATCGTGTGTGTGTGTGTGTGTATCTGTGTGCATATTCCAAGAAGGAAGGAAGGAAGGAAGGAAGGAAGGAAGGAAGGAAGGAAAGAAAGAAAGAAAGAAAGAAAGAAAGAAAGAAAGAAAGAAAGAAAGAAAGGGAAGGAAGGCAGACACTATTCTACAGGCATAGTTTGTTAGAATTGAAGTCCACCCAGTAGGGAAAACACCAAGTCCTCTGTGGAAGAAGATCTCTTTGATAAACAGGTATTGATATCATACTATGGCTTAGAAAGAGCAAGACTTGTGAGTTATTAATAAGAAAATTTTAGCAATATAGAGGGTGATAAGACAGGTAGCAAAATGTGAATTCACTAAATAAACATTTATCTGTTATGACACATTAAATAGGTTAACAAAGTAGAGAACCAAAAGGTATTTGGAAGGTCACTGATGTCTAGAAAATAAATGCAAAAGATACAATATATACATTTATTTTTTAAATTACTGACAATTTGACAGTAAATATGTAAAGACCATGTGGACCCAGCATGTGAGTAAACACACACAAAAATGTATAAGGCTTTAATGTGAAGAAAATTATTTTAATTTTATACAATTATCAATCACTGAAGCATTTCAAAAAATAATAATGATAATAAATTTCAATTGCCAGAAAAATTACAAAGAAAAAGTAAATTCACCTTCTAACAGTCATTCTTCCATTGTCTAGATGGTGTCTTATATTGCCTAATGTAAATTCAGTAGGTAAAAGGGGGAAAGTGGTTTGCTTTAGAATAAATTAACAACTATAATAGCTACAGAAGCATTTATAATAATAGGTATTTACTGAGATCATACTATGTTAAAAATGCTTCACATAAATTATCCCCTTTTAATTTAAATGGAGAAAATGTTCATATTAAATTGCAAGACTGTAAAAAGATAACTCATACAGATGATAGGAATCAGTAATGAAAGTCTTTAGTCTCATATTAGTTGCATTATGAGACAACTACAGAGAAAACAAAAAGAAAGGAAAAGATAATGCAAAGTACTCATGGGGAGGAAAATGGAAAGACAAGGATCTAACGAATCAGTTTGGGTGTAAGGTTGTATTATATAAGCTATCTAGAAATAATCACATTGACAGGAGGATCATCGTTCAGAAGAACTCAGACTTTTCTTGTGATTCAAAAAGAATTATATGTGAAATTAGAGAACATGTCAGATAAGTTTGAAAATAAGAATGTGGAAAGATAAAAGGATGAGATGTGCATGTCAATGGATAATTGATACACAAAGCAAGGAATAAAATACAGTCTCTTTTATTTTTTGCTGGTCAATAGAACAGGGGAAGAACCTAAAACAAATATCCAGGCTCCATTACATAAGACAGGAGAGAACAGAAAACCCCTCTAGCCAACCAACTTTACTGATCCTGCTGTAAAAGTCAGATAAAAGTGAAAAGAAAGAAAAGCTTTGAAATATGGCAATGGAAAACTGAGGGAGAAAAACATTTGTGGTTTCCTTTGTGGTCTGTGTGGAGCAAGGATTTAGAAAACTGTACGGACATTACCCCTTGCAGGGAAGCAACTGAAATGCGGCTTCCTTTATAATTCTTGAGTCAGCATCACAGAAAGGCTACAGAAACTAAGCACTACGTCACCATCAGAAACGTGGATTGATCTCATGAAGCCACACTGTGACTGTCAGAATGACATACTTGCAAAAGTTTAGCATTTGAACAACTTAATTCTTCTAAAGTCTAATGTGAGGATTTTTAAAATATTGTTCACTCTCGAAAAGTAATATATCCATAAACAAAATTTTTCTGCAGTAGATTAAAGAATGGCCACAATTTTTCATTGCTCCTTACAGATTTGGCCCTTTATAATGTGACTTTGCAACTTCTCCCTTCAAGTCTGTTTCTCCAGCTCTTGAATCTGTGCTGGCTTTATAACTTACTTTGGCCAATAGAATGGAATGGAAGTGATTATGTACCAGTTCCAAATCCAGGCTTCAAATGGTCTAGTATGCTTCTACGCTCTTGCTCTCTCTCTCTCTCTCTCCCTTCCTCTCTCTTTCTTGGAACTCTATCTTGATACTATGAAAATAAGTCTTAACTAGTTGACATCATGAGAGACATATATGACAGTCATGCACACACACACACAGACACACACACACACACTTTCAGTACAATAAGAAATAGTATTAGGAGCCAACTCAGAGGACATAATAGAGGATTATCCATAAAATAAATAAGTTGTGTCTCAAAACAGTTAAACTTCTCATTCCTGCCCCCATATGATAGCCAGCTGGTTTCCAAAAGTAGAAAACTGTCTTCCTTCCTCTTATTCATCTGTCTAGAACTGTCCAGCCCAAATGCAATGACCTACAGAATTATGAGCTAAATAAAAGACTACAGTTAAGCTAAGAAATTTTGGAATGGTTTGGTATTACTGATTAATCCTCTAAATTTCTTTTGTTCAAAAAGTAATAATATGAACCTACATACCTGCCCTCTTTACAACAACTAACATTTATATCATGTATTATGAATTCAAAAAGAAAAACAGTATCTGATATATATTTTTCTCATTTCAAACATTCTTGTTAAGCATTCTTTACAGTGGTTAATTACAAAGGCCTTGGAGACAAATAAAATAGAATTTATCTTCTGGGTGTCATTCACTAGATGTCTCACCTGGAGAAAGTTGCACAACTCCTTCAGCCTTAGTTTTTGATGACACTATACTAACTATGAGTATTAAATGACAAAAGGCCTGTAAGGCCATAGAAATATTTCTGGCACATTTTAGACATCTACTAATTGGTAGTTTTTATTGTCAAGTGAGAAAAAAGTCTCAGCCTCAACTCAAGTAGTTAATAATTGACAGAAACAAGACCATGTTCCATATCCTCTGATGACCATCCTAACTTCTGTCATACCATATTGCCTTGCATAGAGGTCAAAACTAGCTCAAATACTTAATATTCCTCATAAATGTAGTGAAAGTGCAATGTTTTAATCCTTGTAATAAATCTCCATTCTTCTCAAATTATTTTTACTTAAAAATATATGGGCTGGGCGTGGTGGCTCACGCCTGTAATCCTAGCACTTTAGGAGGCCTAGGTGGGCAGATCACAAGGTCAGGAATCTGAGACCATCCTGGGCAACATGGTGAAACCCCATCTCTACTAAAAATACAAAAAATAGCTGGGCATGGCAGCGGCCACCTGTAATCCCAGCTACTTGGGAGGCTGGGGCAGGAGAATCATTTTAACCTGGGAGGCGGAGGTTGCAGTGAGCAGAGATCACACCATTGCACTCCAGCCTGGGTGACAGGTCGAGACTCTGTCTCAAATATATATATAGTATAAGATATTATAATACATACTATATATTTATGTATATATATGTGTGTGTGTATATATTTATGTACTAACCATCTTTAAATGAGCTACTACATTGTCTTAGTCCATTTTGTGCTACTATAACAAAATAATTGAGACTGGGTAATTTATAAAAACAGAAATGTATTCCCTCACAGCTCTGGAAGCTAGAAAGACAAAGACCAAAGTGCCAACACCTGGTACGGGTCTTCTTATTGCATCCTCAGATGGTGGAAGGCAGAAGGGCAAGAGAGGGACAAATTCTTTGTCTTCACATTGCAGGAGAGAGAGAACCCCCTCCTGAAATTTTTTATAACAGCGTTATTCCATTTACGAAGGTGGTGCACTGATAACCTAAGAACATCCCAAGTCTCACCTCCCAACACTGCCACACTGGGGATCAAGTTTCTAACACACGCATTTGAGGGGACATATTAAGACCACGGCATTTACGCAATACACTCTTTTCCTACCCAAACTAATTACAGTAGATGCTTGAATAATACAGAGATTAGGGGCACTGATCCCCACATGGTGGAAAATCTATATATAACTTTTGACTCTCTAAAAACTTTACTAGCCTACTGTTGACCATAAGGCTTACCAATAAGGCAGTCAATTAACACATATTTTGAAGGTTATTTGCATTATATATTATATTCTTGCAATAAAGTAAGTGAGAGAAAAAATATTATCAATAAAATCATAGGGAATAAAAAATATATTTACCGTTTATTAAGTGTAAGTGAATCATCATAAAGGTATTCATCTTAACCACCTTAATGTTGAGTGGACTGGGGAGAAGGGGCAAGAGAAAAAGTTGGTCTCACTGTCTCAGGGGTGGCAACGGTGACAGAAAATCCATGAGTATGAGTGGGCCTGCACAGTTCAAACCCATGTTGTTCAAGGATCAACTACTTTTGTGATGATTATAATAAGATAGACGTATATATGATGAATTCATGGATTACTAATTTTACAACGTGACCACTGGGTTTGTAAGAAATACATATTTGCAGAGGCTCTGCATAAATATCTAGCATAATAACATAGATGTTTAGTCAATTTAAGCTTGCTGCATACTTGTAAAATTGATATATAAGAGTGCTGCAAAAAGACATTTTAGATTAAAGAAAGAGAAAAACAAATTTCCATAAATATAAGATGATGTTGATTGGTAAGCATTAAAAGTAAGAGTTGAAAATAGCCTTGTTTTGAAAAACAATTCTAGGTGGTAGCCTTCTTCACCAGTCATTCACTTAAATAGATAAAGATAAATGAAAAATAGAGAGATAAATAGATGATAGACAGGATGGATAGATGGATAGATAGATAGATAGATAGATAGATAGATAGATAGATAGATAGTAGGCGGATGGATGCAGAGAAAGAGAAACAGACAGACAGACTTTAGAAAATAGAGCAGCTCATTATTCACATCACACTATCTGAGGTCATTGTAATTTACAAAGGGGGCAACATGAGCAGAGTTTCCCGGGGGGATTGTCCTAACACTAAGGGTTAAATTATTGGCAGATATCAATAAAGTGTACTCTACTTTCTTATTGTTCTTGTTCCTCTACAGATCATGGATGATAACTATGACACTTGAATATTTGAATAATCTTATAACCTGTACTTTTAGTACTTTACCTCCTTCTACTGCTAATTATTTCATTATTTATAGAGTAAGTGTATGGCTTACTCTATCACATTGTAAACTCTGTAGATCTGCTCTATCTATATTTTCTTATGAACTCTCAGCCATAGGAAAGTTCTATGCTTGGAAATACATCACATCACATCCCCTGAGAAGGTTTTCAAAATGCAAAAATCTTCACCCTGAGATTTTGATTCAGTTGGTTTGGTGCAAAAAATTGTAAGTCTGTTTTTAAAAAGTATCATGTATTTTATGAAACACTGTCTATAGGAAGTTGCATTAAAGCAAATATTTGTAAAATACGACATTACCTGAACATACCATCTGCAGAAAATGTTAGGGAGGAGTGGGGCAAAAAGAGAACTAACATTTATTAAGGAAAAACTGTAATTCCAGGCACTATACTTATGTGTATTATTTCATTATTTATTATAATAGGTCTACCAAGAAAATACTGAAATACCATTTTTTTTATATTTGGCAAAGGATTGTCAGATTAGTGAAGAGAACAGTATTACTGTAATTGCAGCAGTTAAAACTTAAGTACTTAAGTGCAAAATAAAATGCCAAGAGCTTTGGATTTAACCCATTTAATCATCAACCTATAATTTTTACTGGTGTTTTCCAAAGAGGAAGCTGACGCTGAAATTGTAGAATAACTTGCCCAAGTTCACATAGCTAATAAGAGACAGCTGGTAGTATTCAAACCCACAGGTGTTTAATTCTAATGCCTGTATCCTGGTCAAAGAGTAAATAGCAGAGCTGTGATTTGAGCATATGCAGAATCACGATTTGCATAGAAAACAGAAGATAATAGACGTGACAAAAAATAAATACCAAATTTAATGTATCCCAACTGTTTAGGGAATTGAAAACCCACTACCAAAATATCTCAGAGCTCTCTTTCCTCTGCTTAAAAAATAGCATAGGATAAAACCAGTAATCAAAATAGGCAAGTAAAATGATTTTTTTTAAGAAAAAAATGAGTTTGAATTTGTTTAGTACAAAGGGAGAAGAATGGAAAACATAGGTCATAAATATTTTTCTGAAAAAATGTTGAGAATAATCGGTTGATTTCCTCAAGAAATAGAAGTAAAAGCTCAAGGAATGAGGATGCTGAAAGAGACTTGCAATAAGACTGAAGCTTGTCTAAGCACACCAGTTTAGTTTCATTATTTAGAAAGATATCTAGACAAGTAGAAAAGCAGGCTTCTGAAAAGCTACTACATGCAGTTTTCAAACAGAATCGAGGGAGGTAAAAATAACATCAGGGCAAAGGAGCAGTTCTAAAGAGGAACCAGACTGAGGCAAACATTGAAATTCTTTTCCTTTAGCCATGCCATGGAAACTTGCTTTTCAATTTTATTTCTATTTACTTCGTAAATAAATCAAACAATAAGATAGTATAAAATATCATGCAACTTGAGGAACAGACATGAAAAAGAGCATAAAACTCCAATATGAATTAGCATGACAAAACAACCCCTCAAAGAAAATGTTAAGACATGCACCAAAATACCCAGTGAATTGTTTCCAAGACATATAAAATACACTTCAAATTTCTGCTGGAAAAAAATCCATTTCAACACTCTATTTAGATATAAAACTTTAAAAAGTCCAGTATTCTCTAAATGATCTAAATCTTTTTATTGCCATAATTACATTTGGACATTGAGTTAAATAAATTTAAGAGCATTTTCAGTTGGTGCTATGGTCTGAATGTGTCCCAAAATTTCGTATAAGGTAATTGTCAGTATGATAGTGTTAAGAAGTGGTACATTAAAGAGGTGATTAAGTCGTAAGGGTGGAGCCCTCATGGATGGGATTAGGGCTCTTATAAAAAGGCTTGAGGAAGTGAGTTTGCCTTCTACTCATTCTTCAAATATCAGTTTAAATATCTTTACCTCCAAGGCTTCCTTGATGTTCTAAAATATGTTGTACTCCGTGGACTGGATATTGTGCATATGCTCTAGCACCCTTTATTGCCCCTATCAAGACAACTAGAAGCCACAATTGCGATTACTTATGTAACTGTGTATCTCACATGCTAGATTGTAAGTGCTGGAATCAAGTGTGTCTTAGCCACAATTATATACCCAATGTCCAGTTTAGTGCCTGGTTTGCAATGATCAGTGATTTTGATAATGAAGATGATAACGATGAAGATGAAATAACTGCAATGCTGATTATTTTGCAAGTAAATATCATAGTTATCATTATTGTATACCTGCCATCTTCCTGGTTCTGTGCTAAATGATTTACATCTATTCTTCCATTTAACACTCATAATGCTATACTATATGAACTATGATTATTCCCATTATATAGATAAGAACATGTAGGTATAAAAAGGTTACTGAAATGTAGATATAGAAAGATTACTTGAATTGTCTAGTAATTGGAGGAAATGACTAGAATCCATGTGTTTTGCCTATAAAGTTTGTCTTCTTGAATATTTGTGTTGTTTTGTTGACTGTTGTAGGCAATGTGGAGGAAATTGTTCTGTAAGAGTTTGAGTCCCTATAACTAAGAATTTTAGATATTGGATTCTTACTCTACCAGATTTCTGATGTTTCTTTTTATTATACTTTAAGTTCTACGGTACATGTTCATAATGTGCAGGTTTGTTACACAGGTATACATGTGCCATGTTGGTGTGCTGCACCCATTAACTCGTCATTTACATTAGGTATTTCTCCTAATGCTATCCCTCCCCCTGTCCCCCACCCCATGAAAGGCCCCAGGGTGTGATGTTCCCCCCCCCCGTGTCCAAGTGTTCTCATTACTCGATTCCCACCTATGAGTGACAACATGCGGTGTTTGGTTTTCTGTCCTTGTGATAGTTTGATGAGAATGATGGTTTCCAGCTGCATCCATGTCCCTACAAAGGACATGAATTCATCCTTTTTTATGGCTGCATAGTATTCCATGGTGTATATGTGCCACATTTTCTTAATCCAGTCTATCATTGGTGGACATTTGGCTTGGTTCCAAGTCTTTGCTATTGTGAATAGTGCCGCAATAAACATACATGTGCATGTGTCTTTATAGCAGCATGATTTATAATCCTTTGGGTATATACCCAGTAATGGGATGGCTGGGCCAAATGGTATTTCTAGTTCTAAATCACTGAGGAATTGCCACACTGTCTTCCACAATGGTTGAACTAGTTTACAGTCCCACCAACAGTGTAAAAGCATTCCTATTTCTCCACATCCTCTCCAGCATCTCTTGTTTCCTGACTTTTTAATGATTGCCATTCTAACTGGTGTGAGATGGTATCTCGTTGTGGTTTTGATTTGCATTTCTCTGATGACCAGTGATGATGAGCATTTTTTCATTGTGTGTTGGCCTCATAAATGTCTTCTTTTGAGAAGTGTCTGTTCATATCCTTTGCTGATGGGTTTTTTGTTGTTGTTGTTGTGTTGTTGCTGTTTTTTTGTTTTTTTTTTTTTGTAAATTTGTTTAAGTTCTTGGTAGATTCTGGATATTAGCCCTTTGCCAGATGGGTAGATTGCAAAAATTTTCTCCCATTCTGTAGGTTGCCTGTTCACTCTGATGGTAGTTTATTTTGCCGCTGAGAAGCTCTATAGTTTAATTAGATCCCATTTGTCTGTTTTGGCTTCTGTTCCCATTGCTTTTGGTGTTTTAGTTATGAATTCTTTGCCCATGCCTATGTCCTGAATGGTATTGCCTAGGTTTTCTTCTAGGGTTTTTATGGTTTTAGGTCTAACATTTAAGTCTTTAATCCATCTTGAATCAATTTTTGTATAAGATGTAAGGAAGGGATCCACTTTCAGCTTTCTACATATGGCTAGCCAGTTTTCCCAGTACCATTTATTAAATAGAGTATCATTTCCCTATTTCTTGTTTTTGTTGGGTTTGTCAAAGATCAGATGGTGATAGATGTGTGGTGTTATTTCTGAGGCCTCTGTTCTGCCTCATTGGTCTATATATCTGTTTTGGTACCAGTACCATGCTGTTTTGGTTACTGTAGACTTGTAGTATACTTTGAAGTCAGGTAGCGTGATGCCTTCAGCTTTGTTCTTTAGGCTTAGGATTGTCTTGGCAATGTGAGCTCTTTTTTGGTTCCATATGAACTTTAAAGTAGTTTTTTCCAATTCTGCGAAGAAAGTCATTGCTAGCTTGATGGGGATGGCATTGAGTCTATAAATTACCTTGGGCAGTGTGGCCATTTTCATGATATTGATTCTTCCCTCAATTTTATTCATTCACAATGTAATGTTTCTACTTTCAGCTCTGCTTCATTCTCTTCAGTATTCCAAATCAAGTATTTCTTTAGATAATTATAAAGGCCACAATATATAATAAACTTACAAAGTTAAAATGTTTCTAACAAATATTTAGAGGTTTATGGATAACAAAAGAAATAATAAATATTTAAGATTATGAGAAAAAAGTCCTAATTTTTTTATTAATTTGATGACATTATTTTTCAGTTAATAGTCTGCTCTAATATTAGCCATCACTATTTTTTAGAAAGAGAAAAAAATCTTCCTAAATATAAGAAATATAAGAAATCTTCTCAGCCTCCTTCTTACCTGAAGCAGATTGGAGTCGAAAAGCCTCCTCAGTTAGTCCTTTCCCTGCTCCTTTTAATCTAAGCTGAATAATTCCCTTAAATCTTTGTGTATCAAATTGTAATCCACTTCATTAAACAAAAGACACATTCATAAATCTTTTTCTAAAGTCTGTCTAAACCTTGTGTCCATTCATGAGGATGCTGTGATTAAAAAAAAAAAACCTTAAGAAGTCTTAGGAGTTTTATTGTTTTAACTTGAGGTCTTGAGGTGCATCCTTTAATTCTTTTGTTTAATTGACTCCAATTATTTGATACGCAATGATGCAACTGTGATCCCAAGGTGTGCAAAGTTAAAGCCTTCAATTGCAGCTGAGGAGAGGGCAGGAATGATACACCTGGGGACAGTGTTGAGTCAGGAATGACAGGCAAATAGCCATTACCAGGCAGCCTCCTCTCCAGGACCGGGATTGTGGGAGTAGCCAGAGAAGCAGGGCCCCATGGTAGCCCAGTGCCAAGGGAAGGACCCTTCATTAATTTTTTAGATGGCTTTTCTCTAACTGAAAATGTCTATAAGACACCAACTTCTACATTTCTGGGATTTTAGCAAATAATCTTACAGCCCTGTTTGATATTCTTTACTTTGATATTCTTACTAGGAAAGATTGAAAAAAGAATTAGTTTTATTTTTAAATTCAGCAGGTTCTGGCTCATATAATTTCTCTAAATTCTGCTCAAAAACCTAGCAATTTCTTCTTTGGTGCATCTCTTCTTATATTTTATCACAAGCAGCAAAGAGAAATCAGTTGTCACTTTCTACATTCTGCCTGAAAATCTCCCCTGGCAGTTCCATGAGTTTATTAGGTTCTCTTTCTATTTTCCACATTACTGTAGGCAGCAGTATTGTCAAACTTTCTGCCACTGCATAACAAGGGTTCCTTTTTTTTTCAATCCCTAATAGCATTTTTCTCACTCTTCTTCAAGCCTAAGGTCTTTCCAGCTTCAACTAACAGGCTCCTTGATGTCCTTTTACCTTTGCTCTAGCACAAAGTCCCAAAGTCAATGGCAAATACTTTCAGTTTTTATTACAGCAACATCACACTTTCCTATATCCAAATTCTCTTCTGATTATAGCTGCATAACAAGTTACTACAAAGTTCTGAAGCTTGAAACAAGAACCATATAGTTACAATCTCTAATGGTTCTATAGTCAGGAACTTAAGCAGAGTATGGTGAAGATGATCCATGATATCTGTGACCTCAGATGGTGATATGGTTTGGCTGTGTCCCCACTCCAAATCTCATCTTTAATTGTAATATGAATTGTAATCCCCATATGTTGGGGGAGGGATCTTGTGGGCCGTAATTAGATCATGGGGTCTGTTTCCCCAAGCTGTTCTTCTGATAGTGAGTGAGTTCTCATGAAATCTGATGGTTTTCTAAGGGGCTTTTTTCCCCCTTTGCTCGGCACTTCTCTCTCCTGCTGCCATGTGCAGAAGGACATGTCTGCTTCCTCTTCTGCCATGATTGTAGATTTCCTGAGGCCTCCCCAGCTATGCAGAACTTCGAGTCAATTAAACCTTTTTCCGTTATAAATTACCCATCTTTGTAGCAGCACTAGAAGGGATTAATATAGATATGGTGACAAAATGTCTGTGGGCTGAATCAGCTGGGCCTAGCTGCGAATCTGTCTGATACATGATCTTAGGGTTTTTCTGTGGAATGTGTCCACATCCTTTCTCCAGTATGGCAGCCCAGGCAATCAGATGCTTTACAAGGAATCCCAGGACTTCAAAAGCAATAGATCTGATAAAGCATGGTGGAAACTATAAGGATTCCTATGATATTGCAAACATAAGCTTAACTTTTAGTACTAGTAATTTAATTTATATTCCTTAAGGTTCTATTCCTTAAGGTTCTTGCTTTGGGACCATTTCATTAGTTGTTTCCTCTGCCTGGATTTCTTTTCTCATGGATCGTTTCCTGGATTGCCCTTTACATGATGCAAGTCTCAACTGAGACTTAATGTCACGTAGTGACTGTCCTGACAGAGCCACCTTCTGAATCAGCCACCTGCAAACTGAGAGAAATGTCACTTCTGGTAATAAAATGCATTAGTGAGAGGTCAATAGGAAAAAGAGAACCTCTTTTGCAGATGGCAAGAAACTACAAATATTTAAGACTTTGTTGTTTTCCTGATATATTCTTTTCCTCCTTGAATCTTTGTGGTCTTATGATATGCAAAGTTATTCACAATTTAATCATATGCCTCTTTTCTTCTTCTCCATTACCTAGAGGTTGGGAGAATGTGTAGTTACAAAGTGGAGAAATAAATAAATTAGGATCTAGGCTAAAATCAGTTGGGACTAGAAGGTAGAGTCACCAACCCAAAAACTCCTCAACCCTCTTCCCATCAGATGTATCAATCACACATAAATTGTCTTCTCATTATGATTTTGTTTTTTGTTTGTTTGTTTTTGAGACAGAATCTCACTCTGCCGCACAGGTTAGACTGCAGTGCCACGATCTCTGCTCACTGCAACTTCTGCCTCCCAGGTTCAAGCGATTTTCCTGCCTCAGCCTCTTGAGTAGCTGGGACTAAAGGCATGAACCATCACCCCGGGCTAATTTTTATATTTTTAGTAGAATCGGGGTTTCACCATGTTGACCAGGCTGGTCTCAAACTCCTGACCTCAGGTGATCCACCCGCCTTGGTCTCCCTAAGTGCTGGGATTACAGGCGCAAGGCACCGCACCCAGCCTTCTCGTTATGTTTTACTCTCATACCCAGAGCAACAGCGGTAGTACACAGCAGATGGAGAAAATGTCCAGCATAAAACAAATACGTATGCTTTGTATTCATTCAAAAATATCTTGTAAACTCTATTTCTCACTGAGCATTAGAACACCAAATGAAATGCCAGTTTAGGAATTTATGTTAGACTTAGAAAGTTCTGAGCTCAATTGTTACAAGAGGGTGAAATGTGTTGTGTTGTCATAGCAGATGCTAAAAATATTATTAGATAGCAATTCTTAGATTGTCTTGGATGAACTCTTCCTCCGGGCAATAGAAGAGACTACAAATTTAATTGTAGCCTTGTCTCAGTCTTAAAAATGTGCACTCTAAATCTCAAGGGAATATCATTAAACAGCAAGTTTCACCACTTCCACCAAGAGTTAGAAGCAGCAAGTTAATTTCACACGCAGTTTTTTTTTTTTAGTATGGAAGATGTTTTCATATAATCTAACTCATGGGAATCATACTAAAATCGATTACACAGTGAAAAAAGCAATACAGGAATATATTTTTACCATTACTTAACTATAAAAGCATAGGTGAGGAAGGTAACTTGCAAAACCCATTAAGAAAGTGTACCTGGAAGCCCTAATCTCAGACTAGCAAAATAAAAACTTGAATCTCTTCCAGTGGAGATAAAATTACTTTATTGGAACAAAAATATTTTCAGCGAAAACTGAATGAAGGAACTCTGGCCATAAAGGGCAACTGGAAATATAATTTGCTGAATGATATATCTACCACACATATGCTACCCTGCTCTGAAAGAGATATGAGACTCCACAAGACTGAACATTTTACTTCAAGAAAAAAGGTAGCAGCTCCATATTAACATGTAATATAATTGAGATTTCATTTCTAATATATGGAATAGCTGAGAAATGTCCTGGATTTTAAGATATGTGGCATTATCCCTTTATATTTCAAATATTTATTTTTCAGTATTTTAAGAAAAGTTATCTAGAATATATTTCATATTTGTAACAGTGTAAGATGTGTAAGAAATGTGTGAGACGCATAATTTATACTCTATATAGATAGAATGCTATATTATTATTTTATCACATTGTATTTATTTTATTATTGATGAGCGTAATGTATAATGTATATTTAAATATGCATAATTACACTTATATGTACATATGTTATATATATATATATACACACAAACATGTGTTTACATTTTGCCTAGTCAATTGAAAATAAGTTATAAATAACTTGACACTTCACCTCTGAATATTTCAGTACATATTTCATATGAATTAAGACATTCTCCCAAATATCCATAACACCTAAGAAAATTGACAATAACTCAATAATATCTAATAAATATTTCATATTGAATTTTGAAATTTTCCCCAACATGTCTTTTAGAGCTGTTATTTTCCCCAATCCAGGAACTAATCGATGCTTACACATTTGCATGTGTTCGTTATGTCTCTTTAATATGTTCTCATTTGGAACTTTTTACCCTTTGTTTCTTACGATGCTTTTGAAGAAGTGAGGCCCTTTGTCTTGCAGGGTGTCCCACATTCTGAATTTGCCTGATTGTTCCTTCATTTTTAGATTCAATTAAACATTTTTGGAAAGAATACTGCATAGATGATAATGTACTTTTTTATTGCATCTCATTTGAGGACTTATGATATCCAGATATATTCCTATTGATGGTTTTAAGTTGGTCACTTGGTAATCAAGTGACTGCCAAATCTTTTCATGTATGGGTACATTTTGACCATTGTAATTAGTAAGTAATCTATGATATGGCTCTTTAAAAAATCACGTGAACATGATTTTTCCAGCATTTCATTTGTTTTAGCATTCATTGATAATCTTTGTCCTGCTTAATTATTTTATTAGTTATTGCAACATGAGATATTCTAGAAATAAAAAAAGTTGCTGAAATTAAGAAACTATTACATGAGTTTAACAGGACATTAGACACAAATGATGAAATGATTAGTGAAGTAGAAGATCGATCAGTAAGTAGAAATATCAGGACTGAAACACATATAAGGAAAAGGACTGAAATATGAAGAAAACAATGCAGGAGATACATAGGACACTGTAAAAGGTCTAATATGAGTGTAAAAACTCTGAGGAAAAGGAGACAAATAGTTGGGCATAAATAATAATTGAATAGATAATGGTTGACAGTATTCGAAAACTAAAAAGTCACTAAGTCACAGGTTCAATAAATACTCCTATATTCCAAGCCAGTTTAGTAAAATAATAGGCACACCAGAGTAAAACTTTTAAAGAGCAGAGGCAAAGAAAATATTTAAACTTAGCCAAAAAGACATATTCCCTTCGAATGAGTCATAGTAAGACAAACAGCTGAATTATAAACCAACAGGGGATGCTAGAAGAATAAAATATTGCCTTCCACTTATTGAAAGAAAATAACTATCAATCTAGAATTCTAGACACAACAGAATATTCTTCAAAAATGAAGAAGAAACAAAATATTTTCACATACATGCTTGAGAAAATTTTTCAACAACAGATTTGCCTAATAAATAATAATAAAGGAAGTTGTTCAATCATAAATAAATCACAGATGAAAGCAAGGAAAAAAGGGAAATTAATGAAGAGCAATGGGAATGATCAGTAAGTGCTAAATCCAAATGAATGCTGATTTTATAATAATAATAATAATAGGTACTGCCTAAAATGTATTCAGAATTTAAAACATAATGAAAATACCACACAACCTGGGGATATGTAGAATTTTATGTGTTCTAATGTCTTTTGGTTGTCTGACATATGGAAAAAAGTGCTAATTATATTATACTGCTTAAATAAGTTAAACATGCATATAATATTGTAATATCCAAGATAAACAATAAAAAAGTACAGTAATGCGATTTTTAACTAAAATTTAATAGAAAGAAAATGGGAAAATAAAACAGAAATACTCGATTAATCCAAAAGAAACTAGTGGTAAAAAGAAACAAACAGCACGTGGAAAAGAAAAACAATTTTTAAAGTATTAGAGAAAATTTATCCCTAGTGATTAAAACATGTTATTGACCAATTTATACTTGTTTTAATCCCATCTTTTTCGCTTCTTAGTGAGTAGTAAGAGGATATAACACCCTAATAAGTCTGTTTTTTCCAGCTGTATACAACAGTTGCCTAAAAAATTAGATGGCTTTATTGCCTTGAAGGAATACTGAACGAAAAGTTTAAACAAGTGAATTCTAGCCTTGGTCTTACTAATGTTTAATCCTGGCAAAAAAAAAAAAAAAAGTCTTTATTCACTGGACATGTCATTTAGCTTTGGTGATCCTTCGTATGTTCAATTTTTAAAAATAATTTTAAGAAGACTAACTTTGCCTACTTTTCAGAATTTCTTTTAAAATAAATGAAATGAAATTACATACATTAGGAAATGCTGAGAAGTGTGTCATGTTCAAATGTAAAATGTGTTTGACCTCCTTCGTAGGTGTTGAAATCACTTGTCATTATCAGTTCCCTAAAGGAGGAAACCAACAAGAAAAAAAATAAAAAGAAAAAAAGGACTTTGTCATCCTACAAGTATTGTTCTTCAGAGAGGATAAATTGAAGCCTTTAGATAAATTAACATGCTAAAATAAAGCCCTTCATGTTTAATAAACTTAATGGAAAGGAATAACTTCAACAAATATACAAGTTATTCAGTCTGTTCTTGAATAGCTATTTCTTGATTCACACACATTTGGTAAGGTATTATTTAGAAAACATCAATAAACAAACTAGCTTTATCAGAACTATAAGAGTATTTACAAAAGAATTTTATATAAATCTCTTCTCAAAAGAAAGAAGGAAAGGAAGGAAGGAAGGAAGGAAGGAAGGAAGGAAGGAAGGAAGGAAGGAAGGAGGGAGGGAGGGAGGGAGGGGGAAGGGAGAGAGAGAGGAAAGAAGGAAATAAAGAAAATTGTTATACATATATTTGGTTTTCCAGTAACGTGTATAACTTTGAAGTGTCAAAAGTAATTCATGGTTCAAAAACATCAATTTTATTTGTTAAGAGTATTTTCTTTTAATTGTTAGGGATCAAAAATACCTTTCATCTTTTTCTTAAGAAAAAATTTTTTAGGTTTGTAACATCCAATTTTTATACATTTCATTTACCTTTTTATTTACTATGCTGGCAAAAATTTAACACATGTAACCTCTTCTTAGAACACGCAAGCATTTTGGAATATTTTAAATCTCTTCATCTAAATGTAAATAATGTTGTCAAGTATTACATATATAGATATAGATATATAGCATATATGTATAATAAATATATAAACTCTACAAAAGATTATTATTATCCTATCCAGTCACCACTCATTTATACTTGTCTACATATTTCTCCTGTCCATTACTTTTAATTCATTCCTGAACTTTAAAGCTGCCCTTTTAGGACATTTTCCGTCTTCTTAAGGAATGATCTTTACTGTTTTCTTCAGAACAAGCTGCTGAAGACAAATTTCATAATTTTTCTGTACGTTTGTTTTTTTTTTTTTTTTTTTTTTTGAGACGGAATCTTGCTCTGTCTCCCAGGCTGGAGTGCAGTGGCGCGATCTCTGCTGACTGCAAGCTCCGCTTCCTGGGTTCACGCCATTCTCCTGCCTCAGCCTCCTGAGTAGCTGGGACTACAGGCGTCCACCACTACGCCCGGCTAATTTGTGTGTGTGTGTGTGTGTGTGTGTGTGTGTGTGTGTGTGTGTGTTTAGTAGAGACGGGGTTTCACCATGTTAGCCAGGATGGTCTCGATCTCCTGACCTCGTGATCCACCCATCTCGGCCTCCTAAAGTGCTGAGATTACAGGCATAAGCCACTGCAACTGGCCAAATGTTTTTGTTTAATTAATTATGATCATTATTTAATTATTATTATTTTAGAAGACTGTTTTATTGAACATAGAATTCTAGTTGATACGTATCCTTTCATTACTTTGAAAATATCATTTCACTTCTAATTTCTAATGAGAAACTTGGGGTAATTCTAGTTCTATTTTCCTGCTGCTTAAAAACTTTCTATTGATGTATTTTAGCAGTTTTACCTTGTTGGCCTAGGTGAGTCTTTTTTATTCATTATTCATTCTTCTCTGAGTTGAAAAGCCTTTTCTAAAAGACTATTGTTTCCCCCATTGTGTGTACTTGGTGCCTTTGTCAAAAATCAGGTGGCTGATTTGTTTTTCAGATAGTTGTTCATTTACAGAAATGCAACTGATTTTTGTATATTGACTGTGTATCCTATAACCTTAATAAATTCACTCATAAGTTCTAATAGCTTTTTGGCTCAGCTTTAGTGTTTTCTATATAAGATTATTTCATCTGCAAACTGGTCACCCTTGTCTTGTTCCTGATCTTGGAAAAAGCTTTTCACCATTGAGTGTGATGTTAGCTGTGGGCTTGTCATATATGACATTCATGAAGTTGAGGTACATACCTCCTATACCTAATTTGTTGGCAATTTTTATCATGAAAGAAGGTTGAATTTTGTCAAATCCTTTTTCTGCATCCATTTTAATAAACATATGTTTTTTATTCTTCATGCTCTAAATGTAGTGTGTCTAGCTAAAGTTTTATCCATTTTATTTCTTTTCAAAAATCCGAGCCTTAGTTTTGTTAATCTTTTCGATTGTCTTTCTAGTCTCTATTTCATCTCTTTTGGTTCTACTCATTATTATTTCCTTAATTCTGCTAACTTTGGGCTCAATTTGTTCTTCTTTTTAAAGTTCCTTGAGGTGTAAATTTGGGTTGTTTGAAGTCTTTCTTTTTTCTTAATGTAGGCTTTTATTGCTATAAACTTCCCTCTTAGAATTGCTTTTGCTGCATCTCATAAGTTCTGGTATGTTGTGCTTTTGCTTTCCTTTATATCAAGATTTTTTAATTTTCCCAGTAGATTTTTTCTTTTATCCATTTGGTGTTCAAGAGTGTGTTGTTTAATTTCCACATATTTGTGTATTCTCCAATTTTTCTCCTATTATCAATTTCTAGTTTCACACCCTTGTGGTGAGAATAGATGCTTAACATGATTTCAGTCTTCTTAAATTTGAGTTTTTTTATAGCATAACGTATGATCTATCCTTGACAATATTCTGTGTGTGCCTGAGAAGAACCTATATTCTGCTACTTTGGGATGGACTGTTCTGTATATGTCTGCCAGGACATTTTGATCAATATTGTTTTTCAAGTATACTGTTTCTTTATGGATTTTCTGTTTGGATGTTGAAAGTGAGGTGTTGAAGTCCTCCACTATTTTTACATTGCTACCTATTTTTCCCTTTAAGCCTGTTAATATTTACTTTACGTATTTAGGTGCTACAATGTTGGGTGCATATCTATATATATGAATGTTTATCTTCTTGGCTGAATCACCACTTTGTCATTATGTAATAACATTTTTGGTTTTTGTGAGAGATTTTTACTAAATTCCATTTTTTCTAATGTAAGTATAGCCACGTTGCTCTTTTTTAGTTACCTCTTGCAGGAAGTGTTTTTTCTGTCTTTTAACTTTCAGCCTATAAATGTCCTGAAAGCTAAATTGAATATCTTGTAGGAGGAATATTGTTAAAATTTTAAAAAATATATTCAGCTATCCTGTTCCTTTTGATTGGATACTTTAATCTATTTACATTTAAAGTCATTATTTAAAGCACTTACTGCTGACATTTTGTTTTCTGACCATTTTGCGGTTTCTTTGTTCCAATATTTCTCTTGTGTGGTCTTATTTTGTGACTTCTTTATGCTTTTAGTGGTACGCTTCGATTCATTTCTCTGTTTTGAGTATCTACCAGTGGTTTTTTCTTTGTGATTACCAGGAGGACTGTATAAAATATTTACTGTAATAGCAGTCTATTTTAGCTGATAACAACTTAAGTTCAATCACATACAAAACTTCATACTTTTGTTTCTCTTCTCACAAATTTTACGCTATTGGTGTCACACTTTATACCTTTTCATATTGTGTATCTATTAACAAATTAATGTAGCTATAGTTATTTTTAATCCTTTTTTATTTTTGCTCTTAGACTAGAGTTAAATGTGATTTCTGCATCACCATTACACTATTGCAGTATTCTGAGCTTGAATACATATTTAGCTTTATATATAAGCTTTATACTTGTAGATGTTGTTAAACAGCAGGTTTTTGTGTGGTTACTTAATATTCTTTTGTTTTAACTTGTATAATACCCTCTAGCATTTTTTATAAGGCATGTCTAGTCGTGATGAGCTCCCTTGGCTTTTGTTTGTCTGGGAATGTCTTTATATCTCTATTTCTGAAGGATTGTTTTGCCAGGTATAGAATTACCAGCTGTAAGGGTTTTTTTTTTCTTTCAACACTTTGAGTATATTATCCTACTTCCTGTTGGTCTACAAGGTTTATGCCGAAAAAAATCTACTCATAACTTTTTCAGGTACCTTTGTATGTGATAAGTCACCTTTCTCTTACTGCTTTCAAAAGTATTTTGGTATTTGACTCCTGACAATTTTATTATAATATACGGCAAAGTACTCTCTTTTGGATTGATCTTCCTTAGGTATGTTTCAGATTCATAAATCTGGATGTCCATATTCCTTTTAAAATATAGAAACTTTTCAGTCATTGTTTCTTTAAATAAGTTTTCTGGCATTTTCTCTCTCTCCTCCTTCTAGGACTTAATATATATGTTTGTTTGTTATAGGCTTTTCATGTTTCCTGTATGCTTTCTTCACTCTTTTTCATTTTTTTTTTTTTTCCTCTAACTGGTTAACTTCAAGTGACCTCTCTTTTAGTTAACTGAATCTTCCTTCTGCATGATTGAGCGTGCAGTTGAAGTTCTTAATTGAATGTTTTCAGTTCTATTATTGTATATTTTATCTTTAGGATTCTAGTTATTATGGTTTCTATTTCTTTATTAAACTTCCTATTTTGTTCTTTCATTTTTTTCCTAATAGTGTTTAGTTTTCTGTGTTCTCTTGCATCTCATTGAGCATCTTTAAGATGATTATTTTGAATTCTTTGGCAGGTAATTCATAGGTCTCCATTTCTTTGGGGGATGGTTACTAGGGCTGTATTGGTTTCCTTTGGTGATGTTATGTTGCCTGATTCTTCATGATCTGCATAGCTTTGCATAGATATCTGTGTATCTGAAGGAAAAAACAAACAGCTCTTCAGTCTTTACAACTGGTTTTGGCAGGTAAAGATCTTCTGTTGTTAGGTCCCTCAGACTTATGAGACTGCCTCCAGGATCACAGTTGATTGGTGTTGGAGCCAGGTCATATGGTTGCTGCTGGATCCACAGTGGAATCCATAATTACCAGGCCTGTTATTGGTAGTTCAGGTAGACATACATGAATCCTGTCTGATACCTGGGTGGATAAAATTTCCTCCAGGACCTTAGTCTGTAGGGCTGATGTTGGGACAAAAGTCTATTTCATGGTCTGCCATTGGATCTCTAGACAGTGGGACTGTTACCAGATGCCTCTGGCTGGGTCCCTGGGTGAACAGGACTGCTCCCAGATAGCAGCTGGGAGGGATCAGAGGCAAGACACAAAGCTGCTTCATAATCCATGGTCAGACCAGTGTCAGCAGTTATACCTCTGAGGTCACAGACCATCATGTCTCCCAAATAATTCCACAGCAAGACTGCTCCTGGACCATACTTAATGGGGCTGGAGTTGGATCATGCACTACTTCAGGGTCCATAGCCTGAACTGAAGTCCCAGGTGCTTTTGGCTTTTCCTGTGTTTCTTGGCAGATGGTTCTTATGTTAGAACTAAGGCCAAATGAAGTTGTAGCTGAATCCAAAGGAGTACATAGCTGTTTTTAGGTTTATAGCCAGAACCATGATCAGTAATCCTGCCAGATGGGTGACTACCTGTCTTTTCAAAATGGCGCTACTCAGTCTTGGGCTCCATCAGGATTTCACAACCTCCTACCTGGAGCCAAAACTCCCACAAAGGCAATTTTGTCCATGGATAAATACTGTTGCTGTGGTGGGATATGAGTGAGGCACTTCCTATTTCACTGTTTTCCTGGTATCACTCTTTCATTTTGTTATTATTTATAGTTTCACTTTTTCTGTAAAATTTTTCCATTTTTTTCCTTTAATTCCTTAAACAGGCACACCATGGTTATTTTAAAGTCTTTGTCTGTTTACTTCATTATCTCTATTTCTTACTGGTTACTTCTATATTCTCTTCTCTTGGTTGTTAATCATGTTGACTGCCTCCATGAATTACTTCATTTTTTATTGAAATTATAATGAAATGTTATGAAAATGTGATGACATTAACTCCCTCTAGAAAGGATGAACCTTCTGCAGGCATTTCTTTTACTGCTGTATAATCTTTTTTATTAAGGGTTACTCAAAAAAATTAGGAATTGGCTATTCTAGTTTAGCAATTAGCCAGGACAAATAAGTGCTTGACTAATTTAATTAATCTTGCAAATTAAAATTTGACATTTAAGGGTACTCTTTATAACTATATATTGTTAAATATTTTAAAATCTATGCAGCTAGGAGAGCTACTAAGCTACTAATCATAGATCACTTAGATCCTTTTACAGAGATAAGGGTGACTTGATCTGGGCTAACGTTTTTTGAAGAGTTTTTCTACTTACTGTTCAATCTTATTTCTATGGTGTAACCTTTCAAATTCCAATCCAAAGGTGGGAAATTTACTAGTGCTATCCCTTCTTGATAAATTCTGGGTACCAATATTTTCCCATGATCCTGAAAGTCTATCTAGGTTTTGCTCAGTTATTTCCCTCTAAGCCTTTTTTTCTAGAATTGACACGTATCTCTTCTTGAAATACTACCCCAAGTGTCAGGCTCACTTCTCAGAGATTTTATCTATCCCTGAATCTGACTTCATAATTCCTGACTACCTGTTGACTCTATGTGATTTCAAGACATTTTGTGTTTATATTTGGTCCATTTTTCTAGACATTCTAGATCATCTGCATTTTTTGGCTGCCACTTCTAAAAGCATTTCTCTATTACCATTTGCTAAAGGTTACCCAAAAAAAGTATGATTTGCCTGTATTAATTTAGTAATGACATAAGACAAACAGAAACAGTGGCTGAACAATTTTATTTAACTCATTTTTGCAAAGAACTTATTTTAGGATACTTTGTATTATCTACTTAACAATTATTTATTCAGGGCTTATATGCATGAAGTACTGCTTCAAATCATGAGCATACAATAATGAAAAGACACCCAAGTTTCTTACCTCTTAGAACTTACTTTGTCACTGGTGTAATATAAAAACAAGTGAATAAGAAACTATATAACTTCAAATTATCATAAATGGTATGAACAGTATAAACCATGAATTGTTATAGAAAAGTAAATTGCAAGATAAAACTTAAACATTAAAAAGAATCCCTTGTGCAGAGTGGTGGGAAAATGGTGTCCAGGCATAGGTAACTAAATAAACAAATACCCTGAGAAAGAAAAAAAAAGCTTGCTATATTAGCAGATCATGGCTAAACTATGATGTGTGAGCAAGCGATCAGTGTAATTTGAAATTCGAGAGGAGCACAGAGTCTGGATCATGTAGAACCTTGTATAAGAACAACTCAGCTTTGTTCCATAACTTTTTAAAATAGAAGATCATATGAGTTATGGTGCTGTATTATAGCTGAGTTAGCTGCCATAATATTTCTTCCCATATTCTTACAAAAAAATGCTGTCAGCCCACTAAACTGGTAGGAGTGCCCTATACTGTCAAAACACTTCATAACTACATTGTTTCTATTGACATTTTACCTCTTAGAGGGTAGTGGAAGCAACTGGGGAAATTGCTACTCTGAACTTAATAACAAACAAAAGGGAAAAATTGGTTGGAAAAGTAAAAGTGATAAGAACCATGGGTACAGGAAATAATACTTCTTTAGAATTTAAAATAACAACAAAAGAAAATCCTGAGCACATTTAGACAGTCATTAAATCTTTGAAGAAAATGTTTTTATTAGTTTAAAAACAAAGTGAAAATGGACTCAGGACGGTGGAACCTAAGAAGGAAGACCGCAAGCATTTCAGAATGTTCCACAAAAAAAAATTCTGCTTACATCATTATGGAAAGAATTTTGATGAGACAGGTCGTAGACGGAAAAGAAAAAAAGGCTAATATAGCCATAAAGAATGCTTTTAAATCAAGTAATACACTTGACTTAAAAATACAAGCCAGTGGCAATTATAAAATAATGACACCTAAGAATGTTTTCAAGAAGTCTGGTTCATAATGCATTCAAACTTAAAAAAAATTAAAGACAAATAAAAAAAACAAATTTTGCTCATTTTTGGAGCAAAAAAACTACCAAAGAAGGAGGATCTTGAGGGAATATTAATGGATTATGAGAAGAAAATGAAACTGAACTATTTTGCGTTACCCTACAAGATGAATGTTTATAGAGTAGAATAGACTGACCAGCCAGGAGTTTAAAGCCAGATCATAAGATATTTGAAGAGACACAGTAAGCTCTCAAAATGAGGCCAATTTTCTTAGATCGGGTGAATTACCCCTGGAGTGTTAAAATAACTTGCAAGTGAATTTGCTGAAGAATATGTGACGGGCATTCATCTTTCAGAAATCCTAGTGAGTAGAGATGAGCTGGTGAAAGCCTAGAGAGAATCTAATATCTTTCTAATATTCCAAAGGGCAGAGAACAAAGTGAAAAATCCTGAAGACCATTCTTATCTAAATAACACTTCCAGAACTGATTATAATGGTATATTTTATGAACTTTACAAAATGAAGCTATTTTTATTAGGAAATAGTAAGTTTACGAATGGCAAGTTATATATTCTAATGCATTTTTCCGTCTCTCCTTTGCTTTCTGTGCTCCAACCACGGAGATCTCCCTTCCATCCAAAAACCTGGCATACAGGTTGGGTAACCCTTATCCAAGATATGTGGAGCCAGAAAATTTTCAGATTTTGGAATATTTGCATATATATATAATGAGATATCATGGGATCAGACCCAAGTCTAAGCACAAGAATTCATTTATATTTCATATACGCCTTGTCCACGTAGCTTGAAGGTAATTTAATACAATATTTTTTAATAATTTTGCGCATGAAACAAATTTTTTACTGCATTTTGATGGTGATCCATCACATGAGGTTAGGTGTGGTATTTTCTATTTGTGGCATCATGTTGGCCTTCAGAAAGTTTCAGATTTTGGAGCATTTCAAATTTAGAATTTTCAGATTAGGAATTCTCAACCTGTAATAGAAATGCAGTAAATTTTGTTGAAAAGATTATTCAATTTTCTCTAATATGACATCCTCCAATGTCGTTTTCCACACAGGACCTCTGCACATACTCTTCCCTATGCCTGTAATGCTCTCACACTCTTGATTGACACTCTCTTAAACCAAAATTTCTCTGACTCCAGGTCAGGGAAATTTTGGTCATAAACTCTTTGTAGGGCAGTTTTTGAGTGTAGGCAATCTCTTTTACAGATACTCTAAGAAAAGCTAGAGAAATATAATTTGGTGGTGGTTCAGTTAAGTTGAATAGCAACTTTGGATTAAATGACTATATCCAAGAAATAGAGATCAAATAGAGTCTAGAGACAGTGTATGTTATATGCTAACTGTCACTTCACGTGATAAAGCAGTGATTTATTTTCTTTGGCCAAAGCTGGTACAATTTGGACAACAAAATAAATAAGAGAGTATTCATATGAGTAGTTTTAAGCACCTCCTGACTTTCTGGTACTACAAGATGCTCTCGGCAAGTATGACTTTTATATTTGCCAAAAAAGGTAAACGTCAAGGCCTCATTCTCAGTTGTTTGGGTTCAGGTGCCTCTCTGTACTCTTTCCACAGAGAAACTTTCCAAGAATTTTGTGGTTTTCTGCAGGATTTCTCACTGTAATATCACAAGGACATTCTCTCTCCCATTGATCTTTTCCCCTTAGGCATATTCAGTTACCATCTAAATTAATAAGAGTCCATCTTGGTAGTCTTCCTATTTTAGGCTACTATATAAATGACATACAAGATAGATTTACAGATCAAATAAAACATTTTGCTTTGGGGGAAAAAATTTACTTCCACAAATGTGTTCTAAATAAGCTTTTTTTAGTTTTGAATAGCTTTAAATATACAGAAAAATTGAGAAGGTAGTACAGTTTTCATACACCCATACCCAGTTTCCACTATTAGTAACATCATGCATTGTTATGGTGCATTTGTCACTATTAATGAACTGATATTACTATCATTCATGGAAGTCCATATTTTATTTATATTCCTTAGTTTTTACTTAATATCCTTCTTCTATTCCAGGATCTTATCCAGGAAACCATAATAAATAATATTTAGTTGTCATGTCCACTTAGGTTCCTCTTGACTGTGACTTTCTGCAGGCTTTCCTTATTTTTGATGACTTTCATGGCTTTGAGGAGTATTGGTTAGGTATTTTGTAAAATGTCCCTCAATTCAAATTTTTCTAATTTTTTCCTCATGATTAGGTTTGAATTATATAATTTGAGAAAGAAGAACACAGAGATAATTTGCTATTCCCATTCCATGATAACAATGGTACATACAATCAACATGTCTCTATTAACTTTGGTCACACAGCTGAGGTAGAGTTTTTCGGAGTTTTATCAGTGTAAACTTATTCCCCACTGCCTTATACTATGCTCTTTGGAAGTCACTCTGCACCGCTCACGCTCAAAAAGTGGGGAATTATTCTCCAATTTCTTGAAGGCAGAATACCTACATAAATTACTTGAAATTATTCTGCTTGGAAGATTTGTCTATGATCTCCATTTATTTATTTATTTATTCAAATATTTATTTATGTCCCTATTTACTCATGGGTATTTATTTCATAGTTTGGGTTATAATCTAATACTGTCTTTTTATTTTGTTGCTCAAATTGCTCCAGCTTTGGCAATTATGAGCTACATGCATCATTATGGGTTGTTTGTTCGTTTTTTGGATTTTTTTAAGTACTTCTTTACTTTCTGGTACTACATCATGCTCCAGGCTCATCTTGAATATTTCCTGCCTTGTGCTGGAATCAGTCATTCCCTCCCAGGGAGGCCTGGCTTCCTTCATTCAAGAATGGTATTCAAAACCAAGATCTGGGTATGCTCATTGCGACTTTAGTGTCATTGTTTTTAGGCTCCCTCGACTGACAGAACGAGGACATAGATGTATGTACACTAACCCATATATATATACACATAGTATAATCATTCCTATATGTAACCATCTGTATCTATATTAAGCCAAACATGAGTTCATACTGAGGTCTCCAACTCTAATTTATATGGATCATTCTAGCCCCCTTTCCTTGATTACCTCAAAATCCATCTGAGAGAAACCTGGCTCCCACTATTCACCATTCAATTTACTTAAGTGATTTGTTCAATTCCAGTATACATGTATGAGGGTTTCAGAATTGTTCATCAATACACCTGGGAAGCAATATTATCCTTACATCACAGCATAATGTTTATGTAAAGTCCATGTTGTCTTCTGTTGTATAGACTCCACTCTTCCAAAGTTACTGAGGTCAACAGGTTTTTCTCCCATGCTCTTCAGTGAGATTGCCTCATAAATTGGTAATATAGATAGATTTTGGAGGAGGGTCGCATTCTGCATTCCATTCTGGGATCCTTTATTCTCCTAAGGTTTTTGCATACAATAATCTTTAATCTTTAATCTTTATCTTAGGTTTTGGGTTTGACAGATACATAGTGTTATGTATTTACCATTGCAGCATCACACATAATAATTTCATTGTCCTAAAATAATCTCCTTTTTTTATTTAACCTTTTCCCTTCCCCAGAAACCTTTGGAAACCATTGATCTGTTTGCCATCCCTCTAGCTGTGTCTTTTTCAGAATGTCATATAATTTGAATCATAAAGTATGGAGGATTTTCAGACTGGCTTCTTTCACTTAGCCATATGCCCTCAGGATTCATCTATGTCTTCACATGGCTATATATCTCATTCTTTTTAATCAACAAACAGTATTCCATTGTATGAATGTACCAAGATTTGTTTATCTATTCATTTGTTGAAGGATCTCTTGATTACTTCCAATTTTGGTGGTTTATGAATAAGGCTGCTACAACCATTCATGTGCAAGTTTTTTTGTGTCCATAATTTTTTCAACTAAGATGGGTCAATATCTAGGAGCACAATTGCTAGATCATATAGTATGGCCATGTTTAGCTTTCTAAAGAGCTGCCAGTCTTACAAAATAGCTGTACCATTTTGTATATTCACTAGCAATAAATAAGTTGCTCAGCACCTTTGCCAGAATTAGGTGTAGTCAGTTTCCTGGATTTTTTTATCTTCCTAATAGGTTTTAAGTAGTATCTCATTGTTATTTTGTGTTTCTTTAATGACAAATGATGTTGAGCAAATTTTTCATACGTTTGTTGCCATTTCCTTTGACGATATGTCTGTTCATATTTTTTGCCCGTTTTTAATTGGTTGTTTGTTTTGTTATTATTGAATTCTAACAAGTAATTTGTTTCATTTTATTTTATTTATTTATTCCTTTTTTTGAGAAGAAGTCTCATTCTGTTGCCCAGGCTGGAGTGCGGTGGCACAATTGCAGCCTCCACCTCCAGAGTTCAAGCAATTCTCCTGCCTCAGTCTCCTGAGTAGCTGGGATTACAGTCATGGGCCACCATGACCAGCTACAAGTCTTTTATTAGACTTGTATTGTGCGAATATTTTCTTTTAGTCTTTGGCTTACCTTTTCATTCACTTAACAGTGTCCTTTAAAGAGAAGAAAGTTTTAATTTACTAAAATTTATTAGTGTTTTCCTTCTTGGATTGTGCTTTGAGTGTTGTATCAAAAAACTAATCACCAAACCCAAGGTCATGTAGATTTTCTCCTGTGTTTTCTTCTTGGAGCTTTATAGTTTTGCATTTTACATGTAGATCTATGATCCAGCTTGAGTTAATTTTTGTGAAAAGGTTAAGTTCTGTGTCTGTGTTCAATTTTTGGACTTTCTATTGTTCCAGCACAATTTATTAGGTGTAAACACACTTAGGATCGCTATATATCCTAGGAGAATTATCCCTATTATTATTAGGGAACACCCTTTTCAAACCTCATAATCTTCATTACTCTGAAGGCTGCTTTGTCTCAAATTAATATAAGTTATATCTATTTTCTTGTGATTAGTATTAGTGTGGTATGCCTATCTTCATCTCTTTGCATTTAACCTGTCTCACTCTATTTTTAAAGTAGCTTTCTTGCACACTATATATTTGGGTCTTGTTTTGTAATTCACTCTGAAAATCCATATCTTTCAAGTGGTTTATTTAGACTACTCATATTTAAAATGATTACATATATAATTGGATTCATATTTGTAACTATTTTTTATTTGGAAAATTTATTCTTTGTTTCCTCCTCATTTCTCAGGTTTCTCTGGTTTAATTGAGCTTTTTATAGAATGCCATTCTCTTTCCTTAGAATTATAGCTATTTTTAAAGTTCTCAGTGGTTACCTTAGAGTTTACAACATGTGCTTTGAACTAATGTAGGTATTTTTAACTAATCTAAGTCCACCTTTTTGTAATACTATACCACTTCATATGTAATGCAGTTACTTTAGCAAGAGTATTCTCAGTTCCCCTTTTCTGTTTCTGTGACATTGGTGTCATTTATTTAACTTAACCATATGCTGTTATTATTCAATACATTGTTACTATTATTACTTTAAATAGATAAATTTTAGATCCATTAAGAACTTAAAAAAGGTAAAGATTTTTTTTTCTTGCAGAGCAGGTCTCCTAGCAATGAATCCCTGATTTACTGTTTATTCAGAAAAAAAATCTTAATTTTTCCCTTCACATTAAAGGATACATTTGCTGGATATAAAATTTTAGATGATGGGTTTTGTCTTTCAACATCTTAAATATTTTATTCCACTCTCTTCTTGCCTGCATGGTTTCTGACAAGAAGTCAGCTGTAATTCTTATACTTATTACACTCTGTAGTAGGATTTCCTCACCTTATCTCCTCAGGCTATTTTCAAGACTAACTCTTAGTCTTGGTTTTCTGCAGTTTAGCTATAATAGAGATAGGTGTATGCTTGGGTTATTATATTTACGTTCTATGAGCTTCTTGAATTTCTGCTTTGGTATCTGTCATTAATTTTGGAAAGGTCCCAAACATTGCTACTTTAAATATTTCTTCTGCTATGTTCTCTCTTTCTTGTTCTTCTGGTATTCCAATTATAGGCGTGTTATATCTTTTTAAGTTGTCTCACAGTCTTGAATGTTCTAGTCTCCTTTTATTCATTCTTTGTCTTGTGCATTTCATTTTGGAAAGTTTCTATGTACCTCTCGTCGCTAACATTATGAAAAACTGAGACATTATTTTAACATATGTTTAGTGCAGCACATGCTTAGCAGAGAATCAACAGTGTAAACAGTCAACTCTGTTTTCGTGAAATCTTTTTGTTCTATTTATCATTTCACTCTTTTCTGTTTTATTTGACAGAATAAAAATACCAATTCATTTATCTAGTATTTGTTATAACCCAATATACAGCTTTTTGCATTTTCAAAATCCAGCTATCATGTTTTTAATCTCCAGATATTTTTCTTGGATATTTCATTACCTCTACTCTAGTTTTCCTCAAATCATAATACATTAACAGATTATGGATTTTTAAAAGGCTTCTCTAACTTCTTATAGTAAGTCTGTTTTATAGGGGGGAATTTTACTGCCTCAAACTAATCTCATTTAAAATTGTGCAGTTTTCAATATATTGGTCAACTTTTTGGTTTACTTAACTTTTGAGAGAGAGCTCAAATACTTGAATAATATTGGGCTGAGATAAATTTTGAGAAATTGGGTGATTGAGTCCCAGTTCAAATCATAAAAGCAAGAACACAAGAACATAAAAACTTACATTTATTATCATTTTACTTTGCAGTATTAGTGAAAAGGGACATTATACATGGGTGCAATCATAGCATGGATTTTTCTCTTTGTTGCTGAAAATTTTCTCCTTTGTAATTGTGGAGTAGTCCCAGTTATTTCCATGTAACTATTCTCACTGGTTTGACAGCTCTGGGAACTACCTTCAGCTATCTCTGTAATTTAGTTAAAAATGTAATATGAGAATAATATCTACAGCAGGTTCCCTGCCCTACATAACTGCTAGTATCTAGAAAATTTTGATGGCTTAATTAGGATAAAAGGTTGCTTCTCTGTAAAACATATTTTTATCTAGCTCTTGCCTTTCAAAATTAGGTAGTTGTAGTAGTTCTTTCAATGTTCTCTGAGTTTGGCTATATTTTATACACAGTGAGTTGTGGTATGATATGGTTTCCCAATATACTTTCTCCCTCTGTTACAGCCTTTAGACTCAAGTCTTTAAAGCAGAATTCACACTCGTTTCTAATTTTTATTATTGGTACATATTTTTCGCTGTTATTATATTCTCTTGGTAATTTAATGATGTTTTATGAGAGATGAATGATAGAGGAATGAAAAAGTGAGAAAGATTAACATTTTATACTTTTATTATAATTATATTTAAAGTACACAGTCAGTGAAATCTTACTAATCACAAATAATACATTAATCTAAATTCTACCAGATCATCTTACTTCCCAGGAGGGCTTTTGAGTTTTTCTTTTTTTTTAACCACTGGTTTTCAACAATTTTGGTAAATGTATTAAATACAATACTATACAGTAATAAAAAGGCACAAACTACTGATATACTCAAGAACATGCGTGAATTTCACAGATAACATGTTGCGTGAATGGAGTCATATGCCAAAGAGTAGAGTTGGTATGATTCTATTTACATACATTTTTAGAACATGGAAAACTAATCTTTGGTGATAGAAATCAGAGCAATGGAGAAGGGCAGGAAGCAGGAGAAGGTGATCACCTGGGAGGTAATAGAAAAGGATTTTTTTTTGTGCTGCAGTTGAACTATGCAATGATTGGGATGTGGGTCACATGGGTTTATACATTCTTCAAAATTTATTATATAGTATTCTTAAGATCTGTGCATTTCACAGTATATAAATTATAGTTTAATTTAAAATGCTATGATAACATAGCTGCACTAAAAAGAAAAAGTGTTTTTTTAAAAAAATGCAATGTATAAACCTGGGAAATTAAAATCTTAAATATCTAGCAAAATTTTAGTAATCAATACTCCACCCTAGTAGAAAATTAGTAGAAAACCATAAATACAAATATTTTACAAAAATTAATTAAAATGACATTAAAATACATGAAAAATTTTAAACTCCTTTAGTAATTAGAGAAACATAATTTTAAATCATAATGATTTATATATGTTTTTGCCTTCCACATGTTCATTTATTATAAATGCCATATAATTTTATATTTTAACATTTTTATATAGTAGACCTTCAAATAGTCAATGGGTGAATAAACTAATTCTTACTAATTTAAATAGCATTTGATATGGCTTGGAGCTGTGACCCCACCCTAATCTCATGGAGCCTGTTGGGGGGTTTGTTTGTTTGTTTTTGTTTTTGAGATGGAGTCTCACTCTGTGGCCCAGGCTGGAGTGCAGTTGCGTCATCTCAGCTCACGGCAACCTCTGCCTCCTGGGTTCAAACAATTCTCCTGCCTCAGCCTCCCGAGTAGCTGGGATTACAGGCGCACGCTACCACGCGTGGCTAATTTTTGTATTTTTAGTAGAGTTGGGGTTTCACCATATTGGCCAGGCTGGTCTTAAACTCCTGAACTCAAGTGATCCACCCTCCTCGGCCTCCCAAAATGCTGAGATTACATGCGTGAGCCACGGGGCCGGCTCCTAATCTCATGTTGAGTTGTAATCCCCAATGCTGAAGTTGGGGCCTGGTGGGAGGTGATTGGATCATGGGGGCAGATTTCCCGCTTTGGTGCTGTTCTCATGACAGAATTCTCACCAGATCTGATTGTTTAAAAGTATGTAGCACGTTCTCCGTTCCTCCTCTCCCTCTTGCTCCTGCTCTGGTCATGTAAGTTGTGCTTTGCTTCCCCTTAGCTTTCCACCATGATGGTAAGTTTCCTGAGTACCCCCTAGAAGCAGAGTCGATGCCAGAATCATGCTTCCTGTACAGCCTATGGAACTTTGAGCCAATTAAACCTTTTCTCTTTACAAATTACTCAATCTCAGATATTTCTTTATAGCAGTGCAAGAATGAATTAATATGTTTTAAAGTAAATATTATTAAAATTGTAAATTATATATTTACAACTTAAACGGAGTGGATCTTAAAGATAATAACAATAAAACATGTATCTAATTATGTGGGAGGAAATTAAAGATGTAATAGTAAATTTTATAGCTTCCATTACTTAAAATTACATAATTACAGAATTAAAATAAGTTAACATATTTATATTCAGTTCTAAAATTATGATAAAATAAATTTTAAAAAAGAAAAATAAAATTAAACACAAAATTTAGGAATAAGTTGATTAAGGAAAAAATAGACAAGAGCTAATTCTTGGAGGCAACAATAAAATTAAAAGCAATGATCAATATTATCAAGAATAAGTGAAACAAGCATAATAATAAATAATATATCAAGGAAATTATAAATCATAAGGAGTATAGCATACAGAATTTCATGCTAACAAATTTGAAAAGAAAAAGGATTTTCTTTTCCGAAGAAGAATTAGGAAACTTTAAAATGCAAAAATAATAAAGATATAAGGAAAAACTAAGAAAAAAAGTGAGAAGCAAAAATGCACTATTAAGGTTTACAAAGAGACCTAAAAAAGAGCTAGAAAAGGGAAAGCTATATCATGAGCAATCACAAAACAATTAAATAAATCTATGTTTAAATACTGTCTTAATCAATGACAAGATAACAAAAACTATTTCTGAAGTTAATTAAAAGTATAAACTAAGGATGTTAAGGAAAACAGAGCTATAAAATTTTTAAAAATAAAAGTAATCAGAAAAGATTCATTAACAGAAGTTAAAATATATTACAAAGAGAATTCATAAAAAATTCATAAACAGATCCATGTATATATTTTAACTTGGTTTGTGATGAAGACAGCATTGCAAAGTGAAATGAAATAAGTAATATTTGAGCAATTGGATTTACACATTGAAGAAAATAGAATATTAGTATGTAAATTCCACGCTAATTAATATTACAAAAGTAGTAAAACATAAGTTAATATTAATGATGGGATTTTCTAATTAAAACACAAAAGCCAAAAGAAAAAACTGACAAATTTTATTTCATACAAACTAAAAGCCTTCCTAAAACAAAATACAATATAATTAAAGTTAAAATATTCAGCAAAGTTCTGGGGAACAATTTGCAACATATATAACAGACAAAGATGACTATCCAGAATATATTTACAGAGTTCTTAAAAGTCAATATAAAAAACAACTCAATAAAAATAAGGAACAAGATATAAACAGGCAATTCACAAAGAAAAATCACAAATGCCTAATAAATATATATAAAGGTGCTCAACCCGACTATTAATAATAAAAATACAAATTAAAAAGAATTACTTTTTATAACATTGGCAAGAATTATAAACAGTAATAATATCAAGCCTTGACAAGTTTACAAAGAATACTACTTTCATGTGCTCCTAGTGGGAGTATAAATTGGAGAAACCATTCTGAAATACAAGTTGACAGTCTATCAAAATAAAACTGCGCATCTCCAATGACTCAGCAGTTGTACTTCTAAGAAACAATTATAAAGAAATATTCCCAGCTGAGCACCAAATTGTACATTGTAAAATGATTTCTTTTTTGTGGAGGTAAAAATTGGAAACCTAAATGCCTATCAATAAATTATTTTTATATTGTGTTACACAGCTATTTTTTTAAATGAGATAAGCTTTTATGTGCTTATACAAATCTTAACCCTAACTCTATAAATGGAAATTAAGAGATGCAGAGACCTTTTAAAAAGATTTTCTAGCTGATATGCACATGCGATGTCCTTACACTACTAAGCATGATAATCCACACCAACGAATGGGGTAGAGGATGGCATGAAGACCCGAGATTGTTGTATCCATTCTTTGGACATAAAAAAAATAGTGTTTTGAATTTATTAAGGGATGAAAGGCTGACTTTTTGGATAATTGTAAATTGTTCCTTTAAGAAAAGGGCAGCAACAAACATTCACTTAAGCCTTGGCATGTATCTGGAATTTTGTTTTTGGAAAAATCTCAGCTGCATTTGGCAAAATTCCATGTTCTTTGAATAAGAAGATTAGTTAAAATAAAACAAAAAAAAAAGAGATGCAGAGACTAAAGGTAGAAGTATCCATTTCTAGCTGATAGAAATCCTAGAAAGCGAAAAATAAATAAGAAAATGAGGGGAGGAAACAAATGAAGATATCACAGTCATCATTTTTTATAACTAAAGAAAGATACATGCTCTCAGTTGAGAAGCCTCATGAAGTACACATCAGAGGAGAAAAGACAAAACAATGCATATTTATATTTGTAAATCTAAATATCTGAAAACATGGAATGCCATGAGAAGTTCTCAAAGTTTCTAGAATGAAAAAGTAAAGCCTTAAATTTAAATCATTGGCCTGAGGTTGCTGTTTAGCAACATTAGATGTAAAAAAAACAAAAGACTAATATAGTATCTAGTAGATAAAGGGTGAATTCTTTTGTAAATAATATCAATAATTGGTTTGCTATATGGAATACACAATAAAATTATAATCAAATGTCACAAAAATAACCAGAAAGAGAAATAGGGAAAGGATATGAATGGGCTATCTGTAGAAGCAAACACTAGAAATTGTAAATAAAAAGGTCAACCACAGTAGTAATCAAAGAAGTGCAAATAAAAATCACAATGAGATACATTGCACGTACTTCATGTTTGCAAAGACTCTTAATAGTATCAAGTGTTGGCGCACATGCCAAGAAATGGAAATCCTCAGGCACTGTTGGATGGAATCAATGGCATTTGTTTTGGAAGTAAAATCTATTATTTAATGAAGTAAGGATATGTATATACCCACAATCCAAAAAATTCTGGAGAAGGCTTTGCTCAGGTACACAAACAGACATGTATAAAAATATTCACTGAAGTCCAGTAGGAGTAAAAAATTGGAAACAATGTAGATAGAAGCCAATAGAAGACTAGAAAGTGGGCACTAAAAGGATAAGTCCAATATATTTATCAAAAAAAATTCTGATTTTATATGGAAAGAGTAAGAAAAGTAAGAAATATAATACAACTTAGGTAATTATATATGAAGTTCATGCTATTCATATTTACATTTATAAGAATATACATATATTATAAGAAACAATGCCATATATTTTACATGAACAAACACATAAATAAAGAAACTTATGAAAGGTGGATTGGCAGAATGTAAGCACAAAAGAGAAGGGAAGTATAAGGGAATGGGATCATGCTGGGAGCTGAAAGGCATAAAAGCAAATAAAACGTGTCATACATTGTTTGATAATATACTTAGGAATATACCTCAATTTAGTTGGGTGCCCCTGAAATCCTGCTTTTCAAATGATCACTTTTGGTGTGGGCAAAGGCATGAGTATAATAAGCACTTATATATACTGGTGTTAGATAACACTTTACCAGGACATAAACTCCAAACTTTAACATTTTACTTCCGTTTTTTGAAACGTAACACAAACTAGTCAATTCCCAAGCCTATAATAATGTATAGGAGCAGACCTCATCACTTGGACTATCGAGGAGACTTTAAAAAATGTTGGCCTTACCCTTTACCGAGTTCCTAAGCTCTTCATTCAACAGATGTCCACTGAACTTCAGTTGCATATCACAAACTCTCTGAGAATGTATCCCTATCCTTTACTTATTTCCTTTCAATATCTCTGATTGCTCCATTTTATTTTTCAAAATTTACCCCTAAATTTGAAAATCTCCAAACTCAATCTTTTCTGTTGTAAAATACTCTTCAGATTAATTCCCCATTCTTATAGATGTTCTATATTTTCAACTTCCGTATCCAAATTTGTGTTTTTTTCATCTGGATAGCTATGCTTTCATATTATTCTACTACCTCAAACTCAACATAAATCAGTTGAATCTCATTCCCTTCTCCCTCCAAATAGCTCCCATTGCTAATTCCCATTTGCTTCTGTGGATACATTGTCATCCCAACTGACCACTTAAGATTTTTTTAAAATTACATATTTGTTTTACTCTTTTCTTTCCTTTATCAATCACATTAATTCCCATTAATTCACAACTGTATTAGTTTCCTATTGCTGTTGTTAACAAATTAACACAAATTTAGTGGCTTAAACTACACAAGTTTATTATCCTGCAGTTCTGGAGAACAGAAGTATGAAATAGGTCTTACCAGGCTAAAAGCAAGATGTCAACAGGGCCACATTCCCTTCTGAAGGTTCTAGGGAAAAATTCATTTTCTTGCCTTTTCCAGATTATAGATGCTGCCCACATTTGTTGGCCCCCGGCCCCCCTCCCATCTTCAAAACCTGCAATGACTGGTTGAGTCTGTTTATGCTGCCATCTCTCTGGCTATTATTTTTCTATTTAAGAACCCTTGTGGTTATATTGATCTCACCTGGATAATCCAAAAACAGTTCCTGGACTAATTGACGAGCAACATTAATTCCATCTTCAGCCTTAATTCTCCCTTGCTATGTAACATAACATATTCATATGATATTAGGGTTTGCATATCTTTGGGGAGCCACTATTCTACCTACCACAATATCCAGTTGATTTCAATTCAAATATCCCCCATGTCTTATTTACTGTTTTTCTTTCTTCACAATTTAAAACAAATTCTCTGCAAAATCCTTTGCCCCCCAAGCACATCTAGGGTCCCCACCAGATATCTTACATGTACTCAGAACAAGTCATGTTTTTTAACCTGTGCTAATATCCTTCTTTTCTTCTTCAGGCTTTTCACTTGAGTGCTGTACAAGTGTGTCCTTCAGGTACTGGTGAAGCCTCTACAGAGCTCTTTCTCAGCCTTGTTCTACCTTTTCTGCTGCTACTGCAGCAGTGACACTGGAATCCCTGAAGCATCAAATCTTGAATTGGAGGACAGTGCTTCTTTCCATATTTTGTATTATGTCCTACTAAAGGATAGCAAAGCAGAGTCGTTTACTCCCATCTTAGAGACTTTTAAATAAAATTTAGGTATTACTTTTAAACATAGGTCCACAGAGAAGACAAATCTAAGTGACAAAATTAATGTGTATTCAGCATTACTATTCCCCAAGGGTGACAAATGTATGTTTTCTGCTATAATATCTCTCAGTTGACTCCATCTTTTCTTCTATTGAATTTTCAACCAGAGAGCTCCTTAGTTCCTTATTCAAATACACTTTTGGTAGACCTAACCAATATTCCGTGGGCCAGTTCTATCTGAATCTAATCAAGTTTGGTTTAAATGAAATCAAGTGTACTCACAGCCTCTCATACCTATTCCATTTTTACTTTTGAACAACCACAAAATTAGCCCGGGGTGGGGGAGTTCACTTGATAATTTGCTAAGTGCAATTGTCACCACCAGTACTCTATGATCCAGCCCCTGCCTATCCAACATGACATCATCGATTAAAATTCCTAAATCAATGCTATTTTTCACTTAAGAATGTATAGTATTTTTCTGTGACCCTTCAGATAAAGACCCTCAATCAATCTACCACTCACATCATCTTCCTAATATTTACTATAATATGGTTTCCATTGTTCTCTAATTTTAGCTCTTACCTTTCATCTCAGCCCTGTATCACGAATATTCTTCCTTTTCAAATGGTCACATTATTTTTAAGTATCCAAAACAATCTCTACCTTCTCTCAGAACAGTTGTGAAATTTTAAGTTGTATTTTTGAAAATTTGGTAAATCATTTGATGCTTAAATAATTGAATAAGTTCAGGTTGTGTTTAATAAATGTCAGCTGTGCTTTACGGTAGGTAGGTAATAAACAATATGGCTTAAAGGTAAAAATCAAACAATTCATCCTAAGGTTAGCATTACAATTTTTATTATCCCCTTAGGTTAGCAAACCACTGATAACAAACCCAGGTGTTACTCTGTCCTTTCTTGTTAGACTTAAACTCAATAATTCCAGATTAAGTCTCATCCTGATATCATCAAAAACCCAATTTGGCAATTCAATTATACCCTGCCCTTACTCAGTACTTTTAGCAAGTCTCCTTTCCTAAGGTAACTGCCTGCCTTTTTAGAAAAATTTCCTTTTGTTGATGGCCTCACACTTCCAATCTCTTGTTCAATGGTTGCCTTCATCCTTCTACATATGACTGCAACTCCTTCAAGCTAGATCAAAAATACAGTTCTTTAATTTTCAGAATTTCTCACAAAAGTTTTCCTTTATTTCATCCTTATTGCCTTGCTGAGTCAAATTACTGCTGTATGTTCATTAATAAATCATGAAATAAGTTTATCTAAAGATAACGTGAACACTTTTTCATCAACAGGAAGAACAGGGACTGTAATTCAATATCTAATAACTTCCTTGGAGAAAGAAGCATTTCTTCTCAAAGCTTTCCAGATGAAAAATGAGATATAATTTAAAAATTACAGAATTACTTTGGCAACAAAGAAAAAGAGCTTTAAGGGTTCTGAGCTGTCTACTCTGACACAACATTTTAGAGCTCTCTCTTGAGAAAGAAACAGCACTTATATGCGGAGGGAGGGAACAGAGTGTTGCTGTAATTGTTGATAAAAGTAAATAATTCCAACAAAAGAACCAGGATTTAAGACACGGTGAGAAGATCAAAACATGCGATATTTGGAGACCTAAAGTTAAGTTTGCCAATTCACTTGGTGTTATTCAGCAGTTCACGTGCATTTAACTGTCCTAATGAGGCTGAAGAGGTAGGCATCATACAAACCAAATATCCTGTTTGCGGGTCTCCATATCTGATCTGGCAAGATAGTTACTGAGCTGAAAGAAGTCATCTTATCACCATTTAAATTAATTATAAGACATGGAGAGTTATAAGGAAGGGACTTAAACTAATGACTCGGCCGGGCGTGGTGGCTCACGCCTGTAATCCCAGCACTTTGGGAGGCCGAGGCAGGCGTATCACGAGGTCAGGAGTTCGAGACCAGGCTGGCCAACATAGCGAAACCCCATGTCTACTAAAAATACAAAAAAATTAGCCAGGCATGGTGATGTGCCCCTGTAATCCCAGCTACTTGGGAGGCTGAGGCAAGGAGAATTGTTTGAACCTGGGAGGCGGAGGTTGCAGTGAGCCAAGATCATGCCACTGCACTCCAGCCAGGGTGACAGTGTGAGACTCCATCTCAAAAAAAAAAACAAAACAAACAAACAAACAAAAAAAAACCAATGACTCATCATGACATCTAACCCTATTACAAAAGCCCTGTATATATCAGAACTCTTGATACCCGCTGACAATTCTTCACATATAGTCCTCATCACCTCCCTGTTACAGACAAGGTATAGCACTTCCTGCACAAAAATTACTTGTGCAAAATTTAAAATAGAATATATCTGAGGGCAGTCACCTGTGAACAACTCACGTTTCTACTTTTCTTAGTCACCGAAAATTTTCAACACCCCACACTCTCTTTTCTTTTTCTGGGCCCCTGTACCACTACTGTTTTAAACTTCTCATGCCGGCCCGTCTCTCTATCAACAACACAAACCCCCTGCCATGTCCACTGCCATGCAAGACCCTTTTCTGTTCATTATAAACTGTCTTAAGTACTAACCTTTCTCTCAGGACTTCTTCATCTCTTTGCCTTATTATCTCTACTCTGAAAGTCCAGAGGACCAGAAGGCATTCCCATAAAAACTCCCAGTTGAGAATTTATGGTTTGTAAATATACAACACTCTAAAATATTTTCTATGGCCATGATTGACCGGATCCAGACTAGTTTGGAATCTGCAAAACCAGAATTGAACTGGGCACCAAAATTGAATCCTCTTGCTTTCTTTGGATTATTCTTTGTGCAATAAAGAGATCACAACTGCAGTTTCCATCCTCCATAGAAGTCCTGAAATACAATAGGCTTCATTCTAAAGCTTTTTTCTGTATCATCATTTCTAACATTACTAAACTTTGCTCCATTAATATGGAGACTGACTATATTAATCCGTTTGCATTACTGTTAATATAAAGAAATGCCTGAGACTGGGTAATTTGTAAAGAAAAGAGGTTTATTTTGGCATATGATTGTGCAGGCTGTACAGGAAGAATGATGTTGGCATCTGCATCAGGTGAGGCCTCAGGAAGCTTACAATCATGGTGGAAGGTGAGGGGGAGTCAGCATGTCACATGGTGAGAGAGAAAGGGAGCAGGGCAAAAGGTCCCAGACTTTTAAACAACCAGATCTGTGAACCAACTGAGCAAGAACTCACTTATCACCAAGGGCATGGTGCTAAATCATTCATGAAGGATCCATTTCCATGATTGATCACCTCCCACCAGGCCCTACCTATAACATTGGGAATCACATCTCAGTGTGAGATTTGGAGGGGACAATCATCCAAACCATATTACTAAATAAAAACCACCACTACTTACAAACCACTGTTACTTACAAACCACCATTTAGCGGTTTGGACCATGATCATCAGGTCATGATAGAGGAATGGCACAACTACTCTCTGCCGTTAATTAGAAGAGATATAAACCAGGAAAACTGCCCATATTTGGAGTTGATAAACACTGAAATTGTTATGGTGTTACTTCTCTTACCCAATATGGATTTCAAAATAGGTATATAATTAAATGGTGAAATAAATTTAAGAAAATTTCAATGAGATTTTAATTTTTCTTACAGAGCCACTTTAAAAAATACATAAATTTTTAAATTTTTGATATTTTGACTTTTTTTAATTTTTAAAATTTGATATTTTATTAAGAACCTTGGCATGGAACATGTTTGGTCTACTCACTGAATTATCCTTCAGTGCCCAAATTATAGTACCCACAAGTGGTCTTAAACCAAAGCATGCAGCATGTCCAAAGTGCTACTAGCAAAACTTTACTACATTCTATTGACTGCTGGCTCCTCCAATTTCAACATCTTGTTATAATTACCCAGTACCATGTAAGAATGTCATTTGGTTAAAATATATTTTGTGTTAAATGATTCCACATATTTATTCAAATGTGTAATTTTTCTCTTATAGACATGGATACATAATAAGTAGTCCTTTAAGGAACATATGAAGAAGGTAAATTTCTATCAAAGAAAAACAAAAGGAAGTAAATACTAATAAATATCAGACTAACAAAGTGATATTATACTAATAAAATGAGTAAAATACAAAAGTTACATACACGTAGTTTAAGAAACCTTAAAATATTTGACATTTACATTTTTATTAGCTTTTTTTTGAAACAGGATCTCGCTCTGTAACCTGGCTAGAGTGAATTACAGCTCACTGCAGCTTCAACCTCTGGGGCTCAAGCAGTTCTCCTAACTCAGCTTCCTAAGTAACTGGGACTACAGGTGTACACCACCATGCTTGGCTAATTGTATTTATTTTTTGTAGAGATAGGGTCTCACTATATTGCCCAGGCTTGAACTCCTGAGCTCAAGACGTGCTCCCACCTTGGGCTTCCAAAGTGCTAGGATTACACACATGAACCACCACGCCCATCCTATTAATTTTTATTATAGGTGAAAATCATATAGAACCAAAAAGCTATATCAAAAAGCCACGATTTTCTGTACCACCTGTTTGTAACACTAGTCTCAATCCTCAGAGGCAGCTGCTTTCAACGACTTTCACTATTTTTCTAGCATTTAGCTCAGTGTTTCTAGATAATGTGTTTATACTCCAATGTCTCAACTATCAACCCATCACCTACTGAATACTTCTGGTTGTTGAGGGCTTATCATCTAAATCACCACCTTCCCCAACTTTTCCTCAGCTGCACATCCTCTTAATATAGTTATAAAAGAATCTTTAGTTAAATTAAAAGTGTTTACACTATAATTTCATGTAAAATTGGTTTACACTAAGCCAACTAGTCTATTAGAAGTGTATTTCTTTTAGCATATCACTCTTAGCATTTTCTTAATATAATAATCTGTGTCTTCCTTCTGTTATCGTTCTATATTTTCATTGGTAATTTTTTCAAGAAACTAGAATAGATTTATTGCATGCTTTTTATTCATTCCGCTGTGTGTAGGCAGTGGCTCTTCAAACTGGGGTCATATCCATCAATTATGAGAAATTTTATTTTATTATTTCTTTTATAATTCTGCATCTCTCCCACCCCATTTCTTCTATTGTCTTTTACTATAACAGGATTGGAATTAATCCCAGGTTGGATCTCCTATATTAAACTTTATCTTTTTTGTTTTTATTTATAATCTTCCAAAAATTCCATTACGTTATTTTATTTAATCATCTATTTTATGCTTTGTTAATATGTTTAAGTTATAATCTGTTGCCACTTCAAAAAGAGAAATATCCAATGTGAACCTTGGAAATATTATGCTTCGTGAAAGAAGCCAGACACAAAAGGACATATTTTTAAAGCTAGACAAGTATTATATTCCATTTATATAAAATGTCCAGAATAGGCAAATCCATTAAGACAAAAAATAGATTCATGGTTGCCCCAAAATTGGGGTGAGGGATTGGGGCTGACTGCTAGTGGATACAGGGTTTCTTCTTGGAATGATATTGGAAATGTTCTGGAATTAGTGGTGAGGGTTGCACTACATAAAAAAACACTAAAACCCACTCAATTGTACACATTACAATGGTAAATTTTATTTTATTATGTTTTGATTTTTTTAAAAGCATAGAAACTCTCAAACTATATTGACTTAAAAATGGAAAATAACCAATGAATGTTGACTTACCAGTAAAAAAGCCATCAATGTATAATTTGTGATACAGAAATATAATGAATAATGTCTATGTTTAATGACTAGACTATTGCATACATGATGTTAAAAATCTGTATTTTAAGTTCATTGGTAAGATTCATATTTTATAAACATTTTCTAAAGTTTTGTAAAAAGCACACATTTCTCTACATAAAACTTCATGTATACAGTTTAAATGTCACCATTCTTATGACTCTACCATCATATTTAAGAAATATGCTTAAACTATATTATAGCAAACCTTTTTAAAAATTGTATTTCATCTTAGCATCCGTATACTAATATAATTAATTTTGAAATATTAATTTCAAAGCAAAGAATATGCCATAATGCAAACATGGTATTTAATGTGAGAAAATTAAATAAAATTAATCACTTGAACAGTATTTATCATTTACAGAGAGTTATCTATTTCTGTTCAACTTCTCACACAGCTGTATACACGTGCATGGAAAACTAGTGGATTGTCAGGCAAGACACAGCCATTGGGAACACAACACTCTAACAGCATTAGCCTGTCGTTTGATTGTGCCCTAGCTGAAACCTCCATTAAAACATTACAGAATAAAATTCACAGAAATGTCAATACTATAACTCCTAAGTTTATAGGCCCTGAACCAGAAAGAACACAGAGCATTAAATTAAAGGAGGGGGAATTCTTGACATTCAATAGTGTATTCTCTGTTCTGAGAAATGAGATGTAGGAGGTCAGCTAAGGGGATCAAAGATAAATCATTAAAAGGATTACTGCTTTCTCTGGTACCAAGGCATTTGCACACTCTCAGTCTGTTTAAATAAAGATGCCTGAAGATGTTATACCAAATGTTTAAGATAAGCTACAGTATTCATTTGATAAATTCTCTTGATAAGTAATAAATTAAATGTATCATCCCCTTTCCTATTCCCACAAGTAGCTAAAGATCATTTTTATTCAAAGAGAAAAACAAAGTGCTAATATTTAAATTATTTGCAGTTGTTTGAGAGTCTCTATCCTATTTGATGGCTTAGAATATAAAAATAGACCAGATTTGGTCTGAATAATAATAGATGATTGGTGTTCTAGTCTATGATCTTTCTGCCTTCATGAGAACTGGATTAGAAAACTAACTACTTCCCCACTGATTGCTTATAAACCATACACATCCTTTAAATTTTGACATAATACAATTAGATTTCTAAAATGGAAAGCACAGAGACTGTGTCACTTTCAAGTTGAAAAAGATGTACGTCTTTGATCACAGCGATGAGAGCTGCTGAGACTTCATTCCCCACAACTCACATCTTCAGAGTCCTCACTTTCACTTTCATCAGGACAGTTATCCTCCAATATTGTTGACAATTTAGGAACACCATAGTAGCTGTCTTGGAGGGTCTGGGCTCTGCATCTAGAAACAATGCAAAGCAATTTCTTCCAACACTTAGAGAAAATATTCAGCTAGGCATTTAGAAACTACTTCCCTCCATTAAAAGAATTTGCTGTCATTAAACTTTGAATGCCTTCTAAGAAGCAGGAAATTTTTCAATAATTCAGTAAATTACAACAGTTCTACTTCCAGATTAAGAAGACACAAAACTAATACAGATGGTTTTGCTTTGGAAAACATTAGCAAAAAATTGCAAGTTTTCAGCTGAGCTTCCAGTTTATAAGGCCCAATATTTCTTTCCTTTCTCAAATATAAAGAAATATGATAGTCTCATAGAAGCAAAAGAAGTTTAAGGTACAGTACGTTCCAATTCATAGTTCCGAATTTTTTTCTGAAACTATTTTTCCATCAGTTTTCTGTCAGAAGAAGCAGTACGTTTACATTGACGAATCAAGATTACTTCATGAGTAGATAAAACATTGCATTCTTTTTCAAATATTCTGGCCACCAGCATAAACAACAGATCCCAGTGAAAGATTAATTTTAGGTTTCATCTTCAGAAAATCCAAGGATCTGTCCAAAATATTGGCAGCCACAATAAAAGTTTCTGGAGAAGATTCAAAAAGTTAGTTAGTCAAACCTCTTAGATCTTAATATTTTTTATATTCAATACAAAATGTTATCATTCACAAGAGTCGCTCTATCAAGCACAGCTCTTTGTTCTCATAGTTGCATTTTCTATTCCTGTTTTAGGTAGAGTCTCAACAGTTCAGATAACTGGACCCATTCCAGACTGCCAAGACCTACGACCCCAAATTCTTCACCAGGTGGGAGATGTAATGTCTGACAAAGAGAGGACTGGGTGCAATGGAATATGATAGACTCTTTCCTGTGTCAGGGACCTGCCAGCTCAGGCATCCAACCCTCCACTGCCATTGCCATCTCCTCCTCAGGTTCATAGCTCCAACTTCATGCAATTGCCTATACCCACACTCAAACTTGCAGTACCTTCTCTTCCATACTACTGGTCTCCTGGCAGCTGTAGGCCATGCCATTGCCAACAGGGGCTGAAGCAAACTTCTTCTTGTTCACCGTATTTTTAGTTTCTAAAAGCTCTAGTTCTCTGATTGTCCTTTTTACATAAGACCCCATTTCTATTTTAAAGAAAGATTTTCTTCTCTTATCTCCTTGAAGATCTTAACTATGGCTTTTTAGTTTGCTTCTTTTGTTCCATTGACTGTCTTTGTTTTGGCCCAGGTTTTTTTTTATGTTTATTTTTGTCTGTCACCTAAGTGTCTTTCCTCAAATGTCTACTAATTGTCAAAAATTTGTTCCTATGTGAAAATGAGAAGTTGACTGGAAGATGAGCGTTGATGTGTGTTGGTAAGGGGAGGGTATAAACTTTGCTGTCCAGGATTCTAGGAGGAAGCAGGAGAAACAGCCTATTGGTCTTGTATTTAAATATGTAGATTTTTGCATAGTCCTACTATTCTTAGTCCTTGAACTCTGCCCTACTTTATGCAATGCCTGTAGTCTCTGAATCCAGAGGCTCTTTGTCTTAGTTTCACTAGGCTAAGCCTGCTATTTCCTCTGATAGATGTGGGTGGGGTAGCTTTCTGACTGCTCAGTAGGGTGGTAAGGACTAGGAAAGTTCAACCACTTTGTATATAGATTTTCAACCAATCATATTGTAATCACAGACCTCACCCCATGTTCCAAGCATTCAGCAAGGCAAATTAGATCAATTCTTACAGGTATCCCATCTCCAGCAGGCATTTGTTTGGATTCCTATTACTTCTAGGCTGCTAAGTCCATAATATCTTCTTCATTAGTTTGCTCTTTTTCAACTTTTTTTTGAAATCCATCCACTATTGTCTATGTTCTCTTTGTCCTTATGGGTTGTCTTTTATTCTTATTGATACTTTTATGAAGCTTTTACAGAGAAGAGCTGATGGACAAGAAAAATCAATCTGCCAAATTTAAGTGTATGGGCCCAATAGTTAACTGTCGATATTTTTGAAGCATTGGACAACGTTATAAGTTGGGATATATGGTTTGAGACAGTGTATAATGCCATATATTATATATAGTATTAGAATATACTTTTGGTTCCACATTCAAAATATAATCAGAATTTGAACCAGCTAGCAGCCAGCATCCTAATCCAGTGACATCATTTGAGACAAAGCACCACTATCTATTATGTAGATTGAAACAATGCTGCAAATGACAGAAGCCAATCTGAATTTACCTTGATACCTGAAGTCTAGCCAATAACTGACTTCAGTTCTATACTATACTTGTGGGCATTTGGAAGAGAGATCCTGCCTAATGCTGTTCTGTTCAATGAGTAAATGCCTAGGAGACATTTTAAGTAATAGACTTTCAGTTTCCCCCCAAATTTAAATCTGACCTAACAATTCATTTGCCACTTTAATATGTGCTCACCAGCCTTTTAATCCCCATCCAGGTCTGCCTTCTATGGTTGGAGTCTAGACCATTGACAACATTGCATATATAATAAGAAAAAGGGGGTATAGAATGCAGGAGAAGAAAGCTTCCTCAACGTCTGCTGGCAGGAACTATCTTGGCTGATGTATAGAACCATCTTGGCTTGTCTAAACATTAGTGCAGTAACCTTTTGTTGAGTAATCAGCCTCCTGTAGCTTATTGTGTATCTATAGTTCTAAAATGTGAACCACAAGATCCTGAGAACAGGTAACTGATCCAAATACCAAGATTAAGACCTAAGCCCTTCACAGACCACAAGCACAGTTAATGCAGCTGGTAGAATATGTTCTGGGAACATGTGAAATACCACTTCAAGACTCTCAGAAGTGAGACTAATGCTTTTTTCATAGGTGAGTGGTTAATAGCCCCTGTGCATAGATAAAAATGTCCCCTTCCCTTATTTCTAACCCTATTTCTCTAACCACAGACAGGAGAGGTCTCCCAACAATTAGGTTATACCCATTCTCCCATCCCACTCTTTTTTCTACATAGTCTAAAAGTTCATTCATGTGTAAGCTCCATGCCATCTTGTCCCAAGCTACCTACTACTCCATCAGTGCATCCTATTTTTTTATGCCTTTCCCTTTTACTTTCTTATTCTTATTATTAAATAGTGCCTCCACTTTATCCTTATAAATGCTTTTTGCCTTGTGTTCTGTTTTGTCTGATATTAACTTAGTTATATCAGCTTTCTTTTGGTCATTTCAAAAAATGGTATACATATCATCATATATTTTTGTGTGGCTTTAATTTAGGTAAGTAGGTAATTTAACTTGGGTATTGCATGTAAGCAGCATGTGGCTAAAATTTTATTCTTTTTATCCATTTTGATAAAATTTTATATTTTATCTAATCTGGTAAAATCTGCCAGGTGAAATTAGTCCGGTTGTATTTATCACAGTACTAACATTTTAGAACCTTACAACAATCTTATTTTGTGGTTTCCATTTAATTAAAGTTTTCCTTAGAGTCCATCTTTGTTATCCACTTGATAAACAGTTTTATGCATCCTTTTTTCATTCATGATGACAAACTATATTTTTATACTTTTTTTGGTGGTTTCCACTAAAATTTTCACATGAATACTTCACTATAATTTTTAACAAAATTTAACAGTATTTCCACCTCCCTTCCCAACCAATCATACCACTTTTCACAATCCCTTTCTGCACCATAGTATTGTTTAGAGTTTTCGTTTTATCTTTTATTTTAAACACACTTTATGGACTTTAATTTTTTCAATTTGCTAGTCAAATTCCAACAAAAACTGCACTGTACAAGTGCACACTATACACACTGTACATTTACTGTACGTGCACATTATACAAACAAACATACATAGCACATACTATGCTGTTCTTCACTTCTGTGGATTTGTCCGTGCTGGGCCCATCTGGAATGCTTTTCTTTCTCTTCCCCGCTTCTCCCATCTCCATTCTTGTTATTCACTAATGAACTCCTCACCATCCCTTAAGAAGCATTTCTAGCTTCAACTTTTATAAGCAGTTTTCTCTGATCAGATGCCACTAGCACATTGCTGGGGCTTCCATGGTTCTTTATATTCAATAATTACATCAAATAGTGATTTCATACACTGGACAAACAGTCACATGTGGGTAGTGACTGTGTAATTTGTGTTATATACTCTCAGGGCCTGGCACAGTGCTGACATATAGTAATTTCTCAATATGTGCTTGTTGAAGGAAAGAATAAATGAAAAGAACCATGGGCTTGCTTAAGGGTAAAAAGTAATTAGGCCCAAATACTTTCAATTAAGATTAGTGGTTACCTACAGCCTCAGAATTAGCCAACCATAAGGAACACAAGCGAGACTTTAATAAATAAACCAGGATTTAAGACTTTAATCAGAAAATAATACTGAAACAGAGAAAGTACAAAATAGAACATTTGTGTGGGTGTGTGTGTACAGACACACATAGACATATGCGTTTTATTTTGTTCAATTTTTTTAAAAGATAACTTCTCACCAGGTTGTGAGGCAAAGCGGGTTCTGGAGATGCAATTGACAGGGCCTAAATCAAGGATGGAAGAGGGGAGCTTGCAAGGTAACACAGATAAATAAGAAAACATTAATGGGACTTCACTGAGAAATATCTTTCATTTTTAAAAAGAGATAATGACACATACACATTTGTAAAACAAAAGATAGAGTCAAGAAAAATATGAAAAACAGCAAAAATTTAAAGAAAGAGAACATAGCTATGAATATTAGACCATGACCATTGAAATCTAACCTTAAAATAGCTGCAGAAAACATCTGAATAATGGAGAAAATTGATAGTCAACATTATAATATTAAGATATCTTTATGTTATGTAAAACTAAAAGTAACAAAAATGAAAAATGAAAAAAATTACATTTGGTGTCAAAAGAACAAGCTGAAGCCAATTTGTGATACATTCTACTACAAGCCTTAAATTTCAATAATACTCTGTCTGCTCAATGCCATTTTGCAGAGAAGCACCCTAATGCCTAAGCTTTTTAATGCTGTAAAATATAGTAGCTGAAATTGAATGCCACTTTTTCAGAGGTGAATCAATGAACAGCCTGGTGAAATTCAAAAGCTTTTTGATATATAAAGCTTGATAAAGGGAACTATTCTATCAATAGGCAAAAATGTAGCAACCTATCTAGATAGTATGTAATTTCTGCACAGGTCTCTGTTTAGTAAATACATCACTGTATACTGATCAGGAATCTTGCTCCAATAAAGTAAAAGATTTTTTTGGAAAAAAAAAAAATTTCCCAAACTTCAAAAGCAAACAGATAACTATCAGCAAACCAAATTTTAGAAAGCTTCAAACTGCCAACGATAGTGGAGTGACATTTTCAGAACTTTTAAAACGAAAGCATGTGCTATTGTGAATAGTGCCACAACAAACATACACATGCATGTGTCTTTATGAAAGAACGATTTCCATTCCTTTGGACATATACCCAGTAATGAAATTACTGGGTCCAATGGTAGTTCTGTTTTTAAGTCTTTGAGGAATTGCCACACTGTCTTTCACAATGGTAGAACTAATTTACACTCCCACCAATAGTGTATAAGCATTCCTTTTTCTTTGCAACCTCACCAGCACCTGTTATTTTTTGACCTTTTAATAATAGCTATTCTGACTGGTGTGAGATGGTATGTCATTATGATTTTGATTTGCATTTCTCTAATGATCAGTGATGTTGAGCTTTTTTTGCATATGCTTGTTGGCCTTCTGAACTTATAAGTAAAAAAAAAAAAAAAAAAAGCACGTGACCCAGGAATGCTAGAGTATATTCTCAAGTTGTCCCTACTGCATGGTGGATGCAGGGGCCTTTCTACCATATACCAACATCCAACATCTTTTCCATTCAAATATCTTTCTTCAGAGAACAATAGGGAATGGTATCTAGAATACCAATGACTGAAGGATTACAGGAAAACTCTGAATAAAATCTTTGGATGTCCTGTAAACTAATTACTCACTTTAGTGATACAAAAATAATAGCAAGAAGGAGAAGATAAAAGAATTGTCATTTAAAAAGGTCAAAATACAAACACCAAGAAGGAGCAGTGGTTGCTGTGGATTTTCAATAATTACAATAATTTTTGGATCAAAGCATGCTTTGAAAAATGTCAGCTCTTCACATATAAGTCATAAAAAATGAGAAAGAATAGAGACAGAAAAGATAAAAAGCATAAGACATCTGATGTAAAAATGGTCCCAAAGTATTAGGATTGTTTAGGCAGATGCAATTTTTTTGTATTAATGTCATTCAACAAATATCTTTTGTGTATTTACATGCCAGACCTAAGGCCAGGAACAACACTAGCCAATGGTAATATAGTGATGAACAAGGAAGAAAATCCCAAGTGCCCTCTCAAGAAAGATAAAAATTGATAGAAACAAACACAAGCAGCAAAGCAAAGCAAAACATACCCAGAACGCAATGGAGCATGAAAGAAAGAGACTCAATATTTCTAGCATTACAGGTTAGACGTGAAGACATTCTTATTTTTATATGAAATTTCAGAAATAGAATAGTTACCTCGAGTGATACTAAAATGTGAAAGAAAGGAAAACATAATTAGGAAAAGCATCAAAATCTTACCCTCTGTCTTCTAACCTTCATTGTCTTAAGAAACTCCTTTAAAACTTACCTCAGGCATCATCTTACCTGTCTTTTCTCTCAATTTCACAACCCATCTACAAATACACACGCCCTAGAGTAATTTCTACATAGCCATGCTGCCAATCACCTATCACATTTATAGTCACTAATCTTTTTTTTTTTTTGGGACGGAGTCTCGCTCTGTCGCCCAGGCTGGAGTGCAGTGGCGCGATCTCGGCTCACTGCAAGCTCCGCCTCCTGGGTTCACGCCATTCTCCTGCCTCAGCCTCTCCGAGTAGCTGGGACTACAGGCGCCCGCCACCACGCCTGGCTAATTTTTTTTTTTTTTGTATTTTTAGTAGAGACGGGGTTTCACCGTGGTCTCGATCTCCTGACTTCGTGATCCGCCCGCCTCGGCCTCCCAAAGTGCTGGGATTACAAGCGTGAGCCACCGTGCCCGGCAATAGTCACTAATCTTTATCTGTAGTCTCCAGGATCCATGAGGCTTCTTGAAGAAAAAAAGTATGTGTTATTCTACTTCTCACCACCAGTGTCTGCACAGCCTCTAGCGTATTCCAGACAATCATAAATGCTTGTTAAATAAATGGATGTTTGAATGAATGAGTAGCTCTTAAAGAAGAGATTTAGAGTAGTATCCAAAGAGTAATGGCCAGTATAGCTCAACCTGATATACCTCATCCGAACCCACTGACTACATTTTCTTACTCTGCCAACTTTCTTAGTTCTAGCCACACTGGCCACCTCACTGCTTGTCAAACACACATGGCACACTCCTCCCTTACGTCATCTGCACTAGCTTTCCATTATCTTCCAGGTTTTTGTAGAGTGCATTTTCTCATTTTCAATTCACTTTCTCAACGCCCAGCTTGAACATTCTACTTCAGATATGCCCATCCTCCTACAGATTTCTCATATCCTGCTCAATTTTTTAAAATTTTATATTCAGTCACCTTCTAGCATACTATGTTATTTATTTATGTGTTGTTTATTATTTACACATATCTTCACACACCCCCATTAGAATGTAAGCTCCAAGAGACTTATATTTTTTCACAGGTGTGCTTATAACAATGACTGGCACAGTATAGATTCTCAGTAAATATTTTTTCATGAGTGAATTCAATAAGAAGGCACAACACAATTAAAACAAGATGTGTTTACAAGCCATAGATGTAGCATTAAAATTATAACATTGAAAATAAAATACTTATTTTATTTAATAAAATTAAATAAATTTAACCAAGCAGGTGAAAGATCTCTACACTGAAAACTATGAACACTGATGAGATAAATTGAAGAAGACACAAATTAATGGAAAGACATCCTGTGTTCATGGATTGGAAGAATTAATATTGTCAAAATGTCCTTACAGCTCAAAGTGCTCTATAAATTGAATACAATCTCTATCAACATACCAATGACATTCTTCACAGAAATAGAAAAAACATTCCTAAAATTCATATGGAGCCATAGAAGACCCTGAATAGCCAAAGTGATCTTGAGCAAAAAGAACAAAGCTGTAAACATCACACTATCTGACTTCAAAATATACTACAAAGCTAAAGTAATGAAAACAGCATGGTACTGGCATGAAAAACAGACACATAGACCAATGGAACAAAATAGAGAACCAAGAAATAAATCCATCCACTTACAGCCAATTAATTTTTGACAAAGTTTTCCAGAACACAAAGTGGGGAAAGGACAGTCTCCTCAATAACTGGTGTTGTGACAAATGGATATACATGTGTAGAGAATGACATTATGCCCTTATCTCACACCATATAAAAAATTAACTCAAAATGAATTGCACACTTAAATGTAACACCCAAAACTATGAAACTACTAGAAGAAAACATACGGGAAAAGCTCCATGACATGGGTCTGGGTGATGATTTTTTTAATATAACCCCTAAAGCACAGGCAACAAAAGCATAAAATAGACAAATCAAATTATATCATGTTAAAGCTTCTGCCTAGTAAAGGAAAATATCAACAGAGTGAAGAGAGAACCCACCAAATGGGAGAAAATATTTGCAAACTAATTATCTTATATTGAGGTTAACAGCCAAGGTATGTAACGAATTAAAAAAACTCAATAGCAAGAAAACAAATTACCTGATTAAAAAATGGGCAAAAGACCTCGATAGACTTTCTAAAAAATAAACATCCAAATGGCCAACATGTATATGAAAAAAATGCTTAACATGATTAATCATCAGATAAAATGCATATTAAAACCTCTCACCTGTTGCAATGACTATTATCAAAAAGACAAAAGATAAGTGTTGGCAAGATTGTGCAGAAAAGGAAACCCTTGCACACTGTTGGTGGGAATGAAAATTAGTACAGACATCATGAAAAACAGAGAGAAAATTTCTTTAAAAATTAAAAATAGAATTACCATATGATCCAGTGATCCCACTACTGGGCATATTTGCAAAGGAAATAAAATCAGTAAGTTGAAGAGACACTTGTACTTTCATGTTTGTTGCAACACTAGTAACAATAGCCAAGATACAAAATCAACCTAAGTGTCCATCAACAGATAAATGAATAAACAAATGTGGTACATATACACAGTGGAATACTATTCAGCCATAAAAAAGAAGAAAATCCTGTACTTTGCAATGGCTTGGATGAACCTGGAGGACCTTATGTTAAGTGAAATAAACCAGGCACAGAAATACAAATACTGCGTGGTCTCATTCATACATAAAATATTAAAAAGTTGATCTCCTACTAATATAGCATAGCATGGTGGCTACCAGGGCCTGGAGTGGTTGGAGGGTGAGTGGGATGTTGGGAAGATGTTGATCAAAGGATACAAAATTTCAGTTAAAAGCGTGAAAGAAATTCAAGAGATCTATTGTACAATATGTTGACTATGGTTAATAATATATTGTATTTTTGAAAAATCCTGAGAGTAGATGTAAAATGCTCTTACCACAAAAATAATAGCTATGTGATGTAATGCATATGTGAATTAGCTAGAGATAGTCGTTTCACAATGTGTATATTCTTCAAAACATCATGTTGTATTAATACATGGTAAATACACACAATTTTATCTGTCAACTTAAAACAATTTAAAATTATAACAGAATGCCAATGTTTCAACATTTTTTACCTAAAAATATAAACTCCATGCAGAATTTAGAAACTTAAAATTGTAAAGGTACAAATTTTTCAAAAAATCTTAAGCCTGGATTTCAATTCTTCCAAGACTTTTCAAGTTTAAGTTTCCCTTCCCGCCTACATCAATTTTACAATGACCTGGGAACCCCATTTCTCCTCTTCTTAAAACACTGACTACAAGTAGAGTAGAGTAGAGTAGAGTAGAGTAGAGTAGAGTAGAGTAGAGTAGAGTAGAGTATACGGTAAAGCGCTCTGCTAAAATTTCTCAAGAAAATAGCTACAAAGGAAGACATGTTTACTAACAAATTATGTCTCTTACTTTTAAGATTAGAATTTATTCCTAGGTCAGGTAAGTCTCAAGCAGAAGGTGAATGACAGGGAGTTGGAAATGGATTTGGGGAATAAGTAAGTAAGTAGGCTTGGAGATAAGGATTCCTCAGCCTTTGGATAGTCAGGTTTACACTAAAAAAAAAAGACTACTTTTCCCAAGCAGTAAGTTCTCTGCAATTAGTAATAGGTACTATGGCATTGTGTGAAATCAGGAGGCAGGATAGAAACAGCAGAAAGGCAGAGGTGACTGTATTAGTTTGCTAGGGCTGCCTTAACAAACTACCACAAACTAGTCACCTTAAACATAAGTTTATTGTCTTACAGTTCTGGAGGCTAGAAGCCTAAAATCAATACGTGGGCAGGGTTGGTTCTTTCTGAACGCTGTGAGCGAAAGATCTGGCCCAGGACTTTCACCCTGGCTTACAGATGGCCATCCTCACAGTCCTGCGGTGTTTTCCCTGTACCTTTACATAGTCTCCTCCCTGTATATATCTGTGTCCAAATTTCCCCTCTTAAGACCCCAATCATATTGAATTAGGATCCACCCCCACAACTTCAGTTTAATTTGCTTACCTCAGTGAAGACTCTGTCTTCAAATAAAGTTGCATTCTGAGGCACTGAGACTTAGGATGTCAAAATACAAAATTGGGGCAGGAGGTGTCACAATTCAACTAATAACAGTAACTAAAGCCTTTTCGCACACCTATGTTCCAAGAACTTTATATTTTGTCTCATTTCTTCCCCTTAGTTTTTAAGGAGAATCACTTTTTGATAACAGGGATCTAAGGCTTATTATTGTGCCTGGCCAAGCGTTTTATTCTGCACAATAATACACTTGACCTCCCTTGAGTGTCTGTAGTAGACAAGTCACTAAAGTAGGAATAGAACACATTCTTAATGAAGTATTGGAACCATACATTTACAACTTTCTCACCACAAAACTTTCAATGGAAAATAAAAATTGATATTGTAACTTGAGTCACTAAATTCAAGGATTTTTTTAAGAAATCAAATCCTGAAGCCCATGGTACATTCTTCTTATACTTGTAAAATATTCACGTTTTGTTGTTTCTCTGAATAAAGTGCTGTCTGTTTGGAGTCCCCATCCTGTAGGCTGACAGGCAGGGCTGGGGCTGGTGTGAGTTAATAGAGGCACTTACCCTTTGATGAAAAATTCAAGAGACACCAAAAAACTCAATAGTCAAGATAAATTTTATTTTAATGTTATATTTACAAAAATAAAAATTGATCCAAAAACTTTATGTTGAACAAAATGTAAAACATTTAAATATAGACAAGATCAGCATGACAGATTTTTCTTTTGCTTCACTCTCCAATATAGCTCTGTCCATCACTCTTCCTGATTCTGTCTTCATCTAGAATATTTTGTTCATTTTGGATCTTTTAAAATTAATATTAATATTTATATATTATTCATTTGATTACTAACGGTGGGGTTTTTTTGGTGCTTCTTTAAATGTCACGCATGGGTGGGTGGCTTACTTGCCTCATTGTGACCATAACCCAGCTGGCAGGACATTCAATATTAATTGTTCGGGGACTGGGCTTTCCTCTGCCAATGATTGATCCCACAGGGGCCTGGAGATCTCACACAAGTCAGAATATTTGGAGTATGGCCTCTGGTCTTCAATTCACAAAGGTTACTGTAATGAAGTGCCATTATTATGAAAACATTCTCTATTATTTGCTATGTTAAAAAAAAAAAGGGACAAAAATCTTTCTCAACCCTACACTCACCACTAGTTACTGCCGCATAACTCTGTTTCACTTTGAGGTAAAAATCCTCAAAAGGGCCATCTCACACTTACTAAAACCACATTCTCAATTTCGTTTTCTTTTTTTTTTCTTTTTTTTTGAGACAAGGTCTTTCTGTTGTCCAGGCTGGAGTGCAGTGGTATGGTCACGGCTAACTGTACCCTGGATCTCCTGGGTTCAAGTGATCATCCCACCTCAGCCTCCTGAGAAGCTGGGACTATAGGCCTGTGCCACCATGCCTGACTAATTTTTTTTATCTTCTTTTTTTTATAAAATCAGGGTCTCACTGTGTTGCCCAGGCTGCTCTCAGACTCCTGGACTCAAGCAATCTGCCCGACTTAGCCTCCCAAAGCACTGGGATTACAGGCATGAGCCACCATGCCTGGCCCTCATTTTTCATTTTCTCTTCAAACCACTCCAATTTGGTTCTTCTCCACCATTTCATGTTGTCAAATCCAGTGGCTGCATGTTTGCCCTCATTTTATTCAACGTAGTTTATCATTTCCCATACTTGATTACAGTTTGATTTCTTGGCTTCCATGTCACTATGTTCTTCTGACTTCCCACCCACATTCCTGGCCAACCTGTTTCAGCCTTTTTTCTTGGCCACTTTACTCTAATTATACTTCTAAATGTATTCTAGGGCTCAATCCTTTGCCATCTTTTCTGTCTATATCATGCCCCAAAGAGTGTCACAAAGTCTCAAGAATTCAGATGCCACTTACATACTGATGCCACCAACCCTGGCCTCTTTCCTGAGCTCTTTACTTATAAATCCAATTACTCATTTGACATTTCTATTTAGAAATGTCTTAACCTATGGATAAAGACTCATAACCTATGGACAAAGCAAGTGTTTGCTTTTTCCTCTCAAACCTGTTTTACCACTAATTTTCCCCATTCTTAGTAAATGGCATCACCACCCCCACCCAGTTGCTCATTCTAGCTGTCATGCTTGCTTCCTCTTTTACTCTTACAGTACACAGTCCACCTACATGTACTGTTGACACTACCTCTAAAATCACAATTCTAACTACATCTCACCGTCTCCAAAGCTAAAACCCTAGCTAGTCCAAATTACCATAATCTCACACTAGGACTATGAAAGTAGCCCCTTAGCAGGTCTCCTTGCCTCCAGCCCAAATCCATATCTCTGCTAGCTTTCAGAGTGATGTTTCTAAAGTACAAAATCAGATCACAGCACTTATCTGCTTTTCCTTGGGCTTTGACTATAAATCCAAACTCCTTCTTATGGACTATTAGGCTTTATATGATCCAACACTTGACTACCTCCCCAATCTCATCTCCTAACATTCTCTTCATCCTAGGGAACCTTTTTTTTTCCTTGAACACACCAAACTCATCGACACTTCAGGGCCTTATTTACTAACTGTTTCTTCTATCTGGAATGCTCTTTCTCTTCCACTTTGCCTCATTTAGGTCTCAAATAGAATGTCACCACCTTTAAGAACTTTCCTGTTCACTCTCTGCTCATACTGTTTATTTTTTCTTCTTTTTAAAATGATTTAACTAAATTATCTTATTTGTTTACTTGCTTACTATCTCCTACTACTATAAATTGAACTGTGTGGGGCAGGCAATTTGTGCATATTGTTCTTGGACATATCTCTTGAACCTCGAACAGTGTCTCATAAAACTATACAATAAATATGTGTTGAATGAACAAATGGTTAAATTGATAACTGTATGAATTAACAAATTAATTATTTAAGCCCTTATGGTCCCTTGAAGGTGATATCTCTGAAACCTGGGAGTTATATCTGGGATTAACAGCCTGGGTGCCTGGTGTTTGCCACACAGACACTCTCGTCTGAGGGCCCAGGATCTCCCCAGGCAATTGCTGCCAGAAAACAGGGAACATGGCTCTATGCCCTCAGAACCAGAAACACTCTTCCCTTCTCTGTCTCAGAAGAAACTCTCAAAAGTTTCTTTTTCCACTCTAGGTGGGCCTATATCTATTAGAACCTACTCAAGCAAACTCACATACACATGCACACACACACACACGGATAGGTAAGTGAATTAGTCAGGGTTCTCTAGAGGGACAGAACTAATAGAATAGATGTATATATGAAAGGGACTTTATTAGGAGAGTTGACTGATGTGATCACAAGGTGAAGGCTGTCTGCAAGCTAAGGAGCCAGGAAGCCAGTCCAAGTCCCAAAACCTCAAACGTAGGGAAGCCAATAGTGCAGCCTTCGGTCTGTGGACAAAGGCCTGAGAGGCCCTGGCAAATCACTGATATAAGTCCAAGAGTCCAAAAGCTGAAGAACTTGGAGTCTGATCTTTGAAAGCAGGAAGAACCCAGCATGGGAGAAAGATGGAGGCCAGAAGACACCAGTCTAGTTCTTCCACATTCCTCTGTCTGCTTTGATCCTAGCTGTGCTGGCAGCTGATTAGATGATGCCCACCCACACTGAGGGTGGGTCTGCCTCTCCGAGTCCACTGGCTCAAATGTTAATTTCCTTTGGCAACACCCTCACAGACACAACCAGGGACAATACTTTGCATCCTTTAATCCAATCAAGTTGACACTCAATATTAACCATCACAGTAAGGTTCAGATTCTGAATGTAGTTCTTCACAATTTCTGCCTCAGACTGTGAGACAACAAAGAAAAAAGCTTGCCTGACTTATTGGAATTGAGCTGGAGGGTTCTCTTTTATTCTATCAGATCACTTTATTCCACACAACTTAGATCATATAGACTTACTATATTATTTTTCTTTTAATATTACAGAAGAATTTGTCAACTGTGGGTCATATTAATTAACTCCTAAGTATATTTGACAAAATGTTTTTAATATTCTTGCTCTCATTCAAACTCCATGTAAGCATTTGCTCTACTTACTATTATAAATACACACACACACACACAAATTCTATGTAAGGATTTGCTCTACTTACTATTGAAAACACACACACACACGCACAATTTAGCAACTGAAACCAAGCATTTTACTTTGTTCACAAGAATATAGAAGAGCTTGGCTGCATAGTTCTCACTTGGGATCTTTTAGATGAATGTAGTAAGGTGTTGATTAGAGGTGCAATCAACCTAAGACATTTTATTTACATGTAGACAATTGAGGTTAGCTCTCAGCTGAGAGGTCAGCTCTAGCTGTTAACCAGAGCACCTATATGTGGCCCCTTTAGTTTGGCGGTCTCAGGTAGTCCGACTTCTTACCTGGTGGCTCAAGTGTCCCAGCAAACAAGGCAGAAACTACATTGCATTTTTTTTTGCCTAGTCTGGAAAGTAACACAGCATCACTTTAGACACAACCTAGTGGCTGCAAGAGACTACTAACAAGTCACCCAGATTCAAGCAGAGGGGACACAGAGCCCATCTCTTGATGCAAAGTCAAGTTCACTATGTAAGAGTATGTGGGATGAGAGATACTATTGCAGCTGTGTTTGGAAAACATATGTTACAGAATTCAGGATCATCAGTGGTCTTAGTGTGTACACCAGAGAAAATAGCAATGCTGCCTAAGGTCTTTAAAGACAAAATTAGCCTCATGTATGTATCATTTTCCAGTTAATCTGAATAACACAAATTTTGTTACTAACTCCTTTTTTAAGCTGCCACCTTGTTACATGCTTTGAAGGAAAAGAGTTAATAGACCTAATGCAAGGTTTTGATTTTCTTTCGTGGACGCTGCTGAAGAAAGAGAATTAATAATAATGAGAGGCTTATTAAATTCAGGAGGAAGTGGTGGCATACAAATTATTCCTACCTAGAAAAATATGTTTTTAAAAGAACAGCTCTTATAACTGCCGTTCAGGATAATCAGGGAAAAAAAAGAAAAGCTTTTAATTAATTGACGAAAACAGAGGAAATAGAGTATTCAGAATATATACATGTGTGTGTGCATGCGCACGTGCTAGACTGTGGTAAGTACTATATCTATATCTACGTCTCTGTTATATCCCTATCTATTCCATACTCACATCAACCTGCAGTTGAAGTAGAGACTCAATAGCTTCCCAAAGTCATGCAACTAATTTGTAGAAGAGCTCAAGTCTGAAGTCAGTATTCAGTGATTTCAAAGCCTGTGCCCATTCCACATCATTTATATTAAAATACTAATATAAGTACATACTTTTTCTTAATAAGATGGTCATCTGAATGCTTCCTCAAAATAACTTTTCATTTATAACATGCTTTCTAAAATGTTCCTCGATAAAACTCTTCAGCTACTAGATAAATATGCAACTTTCATAAGTGAAACACGATTTCCTTGAAACACTGTCATTTGTTTCCTATCAGCTTTATCATCATTCAAAATTCCCAGGAAATTCAACATGTATTTGTGAAGGTGAGAATCTTTACACTTTATAATTAAATTCATTTAGACATGGCTTGGAAGTCCCATCCTAACTTGATAAAAGCGTAAGTTAAAAGCAACAAGGGACTTGATTTTTTTCTCTCCTGGAATAAAATTTGTCCACTGGATAGGTAATTGCTTATTCAAATCCTTCCAAATGACTTTATTTTGCTTGGATATCCAAAAATTATACAAATCAGCTTATATAAGATTAAAGAGAGAAATCTGAAAATGTATATCCATTAGTACGTTTTCACAATTTATACAATCAAATCTCAAAATCCTTTACCATTTCAGTATTTTATATTAAAATACATTCATTTCATTTCAATAATACCCTAATAAATCATATGTTTTCAGAATAGTGAATTATTATTACTCCCCTAGGATGACATATGCAGGTCTTAAATGCTCTACTGCACCTAGTTTATGCCCATGTTGTATCAATTATGGACTTCTGTTATTTGAATCTTTAACTTTACTACTTTAGGCACTGTATATGCCTAAATGCCATGCCATTTTTGGGTCTGTGATGCATACTACAGTGTCTAACAGAGAACTGCAGCTATGAACTGACTTAAACCAATTAAGCCATGCACAAGTAATAGGTTCCTTTTGGTAGGTAACCAATGGCCCTCTCTGCAAAAAAGTCTTTGAGGTAGGTGGAAATTAGCTACCCCATCCCTTACTTCTAGGTTGTAATAACATACATTTGAGAATAAGTTCTGCCACATAAACATTTGTTAAACAAATATTTCTTAGCGAAGAGGCCAAAAAAGTTTACAAAACCTGTTCTGTAAAATCAGTGCAATCCCAGCAGTTTGTCCTTTAGAGACTTCAACCATCACTCTGCATGAAAGGTTCACCAAGGAAGTAGCAGCAACATTACAGGACAGGATCTGCTTACTTTATTATCAGTCGAACAACCAGAAGTCTTTCTAATCCATGAGTGGACCAAGATTCCTTTAAGGCTCTAACAGCACACTATTTTCATGGATGGAATTAATTATGCTTAGAAGCCTAATTAGCTAAGTATCAGATGTTGATCGAGTTCCAAAAAGTGGAAGTGAATATAGTAGCTCTTAAGCAGTAAGGCTTTGTGGAAAAATGGCCAGCTAGAACATGCATTCTGTGCATTATTAGGGTAACTTACAGCTTCCATAGGTGAATTTTGCACAAAATTGCATGTTCATACTATTTATGTGGAGTCTACTAAAGTGTTTTGATGCAAAAGTGCTCCAAAACAAGAACCCTGACAATTTCTGCTCAATAAATCACACATTTACCCAGCCGACTAATAATTGATTTAATGCTTACCCCATGTCAGACACTGCTAGACACCCACCAGGATCACAAAGCTGAATAAGATATTGTTCTTATCTTCAAGGAGTTTACAGTCTAGTGAGAGAAACACAAGCAGAGTTATGAGAACAGCAGAAAGTGATGAATGCTAGAGTAAAGGTACACCCAGGGTGTCAATGGGATCCCAATATATCAGATTCAAGAGTTTGTCTGATTTAACTTTTCAGAAGACATTATTCTTAAGGTAGTATTTGAAGATCAGTATGAATAATTTAATGCACTAAGTGCAGAAAATAATTTTGGATAAAAGTAGCAGAATAGCAGCGCAGAAGTTGGAAATCTCACAATCCATTTTAAAAGCTGTTACATAGTTCAGAATGACTGGAAGAATGTGGGGAGTGAGCTGAGTATAGGGAGATGAGCTTAGGAAAACCAGATCTTTTAGGTTTTATGTGTTAAGGTCAGAGCTTGAACTTTTATGAGAGATATGAGGTACCAGGGAAGAATTTTATTCAGGAAGTAATGTATATTGTAAAAGGGCATTCCAACATCAATGGGTTGAAACAGGACTGGGAAGGAGGCAGAGTTGATGAGAGGGAGTACACACAGAAGCGGTAAGAATTTGAACTAAGGCATAAGCATTGAAAACAGTGAACGAGAGAGATTTAAAGAACCAATGGATAAATTCAAGAACCAATAGCACCTGAGACTGAGTGGGTAATAGAGAGTGTGAGAAAAATCTAGAATATCTCAGAGCCTTGGCCTACTGCAAGGGTAGTGCCACTCACCCTGTACAAACGACTGACTGGCAGAATAAATAATGATTAAGTGCACAGTGGCTCCAATATGAAGCATTTATTCTTTATTAAGTACATCCAAGAAATCAGTTTACCTCAGAAGTTTATAGAACTTTAAAATAAAAATGGAAGGATATGACAAGAGCTTCTTCTCATGATCAGAAACTAATACATCCATGTCCACCCTGCAGATTCTCTTTGCTCTTCTCTTGCTTGGCTTGTTTTATATATGCTCATTACCTTCTATTTCTTTTTTTTAAGCACTTTCATGTTTGTCCTTGCTGGTCAACCTAGTAGTGATTATAGTTTATCAGGGTACATGTTTTATATCTGCAAGCACTACAAACTATACTTTCATAAAAGCATGTTACATAATCTGCAGTAAACATAGCCTAATGTACACAATTCTCTCCTGAAATACTTGATAACAAACAACTTAAACTGGAAGTCAAAAGTAATATGTAAAATAAAATATGATCTACAGCTGTATCAAGATTATGAATTACTCTAAGTGACTGCCTCTATGCAGTCACTGGTTCATTAGCACATATATTTATATACTATAAAATTTAAAACAGGGACATACATTTTTAACTGTAATGCAATTGCTCCATCATGCAAATATGTATGTCCTTTCCATTAAAAGTTAGCTTAAAATTCCTATATAATATACCTTGTCTTTTTAATAAAATGTGAGTTTTTCCTTAAAATTCTCTAAACTTTTATTTTTAAAATATAAAAACAGAAAAATCAGTATATACAATTCCATAAACAGTATGGTTAACTGACAAAGCAATTATATAGCATACAAGCAAGTAACTTACAAAGATATAGAGATCTATAAAATATACATAACTATAAAATTCATGTAACAGCATTACAACATATAATTTAATATTTTAACGTTTTCAAGAGGTCTTTTAGAATTACAAAGACTATTAAGCATAGGATTTCAAAAGCCAGTTGTGTTGGGGATGTTTGAAATGTCACTTCTCCTAAATGCTCTTTTATTAAGTTTAATACTAAATAACAGATTTTACTATACCAAAATCTAAGAAGAATGCAGGCAGTGAGGCAAATCCAAAAGCAGAATGATTTACTGTGTCACCAATTCTAACAAAATACACCAAAAAACATCTCATAGATAGAGCTATTTCCTACAAATAACCACATGTGAATGCTTATATTAGGAAGATTAATACTAAGAGTATGCTGTCATGTTAACACATTGCATTCCAAAAGTAGTTTCCCTTTTTTTTTTAAAGTATAACAGACTATACATTTTCTGATTATAGTAACAGAAAAATATGACATGCCAACATTAAGAATACGTTACTTAAGAACTAAATAAAAATTATCAATGAAAAACACTCTATGCATATTGAGCACCCCCAGTATTAGTCATTTTTAACAAGAACAACTTGTAGGGCTTAAGATGTCTATAGTTGGATAAATTTTTCCAAGAAAAAGATACGTGACAAAAATAGTGTTATAGACTTATTTCTGCCCAAATGTCTTCTAGCATATTGTTTTAATAACCTAATTTTTAAAAAAATCAAGAAATAAAGAATTTAGCCAGTGAAAATAGCACTAAGAGGTTTACACATTTTCCCTCTCATATTTTAGTACTAAGTTTTAGTACCTTCTCAAATCTTGAAAAGTGCAACTTTGAATTTGTTGGGTTCACATGTATCAGGCTTCTCATATTGCTGCCAAGTATAGATGGATACAGTGGTATGTCTAAAGTCATATTCTACAAAGTAAATATTTTCATTTTGAATCACTTATTTTTTCTAATTTATGTTATATTAACATAGAAAATTTAAAATTATGAAGTTGAGAACAACTCATAAAGTTGTCTCTTTTCTCTGTATTCCCAGGAAGAAATGACTAGCAAAGAATTTAGAAAGAATGATTATAATACATGTAACTATTAAATAACATATATTTAGAAGGAAATGTTACAATTGTTTGTTATACTAAAAGAGATGTTTAGAATATCATACATTCATTTTAGGATATAAAATATGCTTTCACATTTTAGGCAATAATTACTGAACTATTCCTTAGATTCATATATGCAACAATATACTTTTAGGATCTTTCTTTAATAAGATAATGTATTCATCTTAATAGAGAACATTTCCGTTTCATATTGCTCAATAGCAATTGTATGCTGGTAAAAAGGATTGCAGTTAAAAAACAGAATAAAGAACAAATACAACTGGTCATTAGAATAACTACATTGTGCTCTATTTAACCAACAACGGTACATAATTTAGAAGACAGGTTTATAAGACAAGTCAGTATTTAAATGAGCATCATGGGGTAAACCTCCATCATTTGAAATATTCTATATACAGAAAACATCTATAATCACACTGCTTGAAAAATTTCTCTTTGCATATCCTTTAACATTTTCATGTGTTAAACACACGTTGAATTATTTCACTGGCTTTGGGCCCAATTCTAATTTATCAAATTGACAATGGTGGCAAATATATTCTGAGGAAGAGATAGCAAAAAACAATGTGAAAAGACAGGAAACTTGGTTAATAAATAGATGCTACCATATTGTTTGATGCAGATGTAACTTTCCTATTGAAGTTAATAAAAAATGACCTCTAAAATATACGCAAGATAAGTAATAAACCAAAAAGACATCTTTACAAATGTATGGACATGTGAGCAGGCAAACACATGCACAAACACTCACACACTCCTACGTCTATATTTCTGGATAGCTCTCTTTCCAGATTCAACATTTTTGAGAAAAAAACAAACAAACAAAAAAACCAGAATAAAGGAAGTCCTAGGAAAATATATTCCAGTGTTTGATCATCCTTTAAATTGAAATCATCTCTCCAATAAAATGCTTAGTGCTGATGACATATGTATTATTAAAGACTAAATCCCCCATGGAGTACGTAAGATGTTAACAAAATCTTCATCATCTACTATTCCTATACTTAAACCTTCATAGTAATCTTCAAATTCACCATACGACACTTCATCAGACTTGCTGCAGGCAACTTTTAATGTTTCTAGAAAGGATGATTTGATTTCTTCCTCTGTTGAATGGCCTGTAAAATAGTACTGAGTATGAAACAGTTTCCTGAAAAGTTCAGTGAAATGACTGATGATGTTAAAGGAATACTTAATCATCTTATGAAATACTTTCAGCAATTTGAAATCTTTTGTCAAACTACCAGCCAATTTATTTACACATGAACTGGAATTATTTCATCTCATTCGATTTGCCACTCCTTCCCTGCCCCCTGCGCTCCTGCACTGATCTATCTCTAGGATCCCAGCATAGAACACAATTTTTTTTATCATAAATTTTTAAAAAGAACAGAGGAATTGACAGATGAAAGGAAGCTATAGTGACTGATCAGATAACACTGAAAAGAGAATAAACAGAGGCCCATATACAATAGTAGAAAAAGGGTCAAAAATTTCTATGTGACCCTCTAAAACGTTTTAAAGTCAGGTTATGTTTTAAATAACAGGCTTAGATGGGAATACCACTCAAACTGTTTGTCTAACGGGGTGGACAAAATTAAGGTGAGAGTTAATTTTTTTTCCCTCAAACCAGAGGTTCTCTAATGCACTTAGACAATAATGCATTGCAAAGGGTCTTTCAAACTAAAGGAATGAAATCTACTTTGAATATTAAGAAGTTTGCTTTCTTTTAAAAACATACACAAGAAATAGAGAAAAAGTGATTATTTTATAAAACACAAGTTGAACGTAAAAAGACTGAATAATGATGCTACGTAGAGATGGTAATATAAAATAATAAAATGAAGTTTTAATTGAATGTTAGTCAAGGCTAAAAATTAATCAAGATCCAAACTATATAAAAACATAAATTTTGGTAGAAATTTCCCTCTTTGTTTAGCAGCCATACTTTTGAACAGAGGAGTTTTAACACAGTTTTTTTCTGAGGAAACATTTGTCACTCAAATTTATATTTCAAATAGCAAACAATTTCATACCTCCTTTATATCCCTCATCCAGGAAATATCTACCTCCTATCACCTATAACTAAATTTTTTTCAGTCCTCTCGAAGACCAGAAAATATTTACAGCAAAAAATGTTATATTTCTAAAACAATTATACAGAAACACATTTGGGATATCCCATTTCTATTAAACCTTAAAATACTATTTTCTAATATATTACTTAAGCAAATTTAAGAAGGAATATTTTCTATAGTTAAAATTAAATTGTACGTGTTATAAGAGCCTTACCTTAAAATTAATTGTAAATTGTGAACAAACTATATCCGAGAGCTGGGCATGTGAATAGATTATAATTTGCAATAATAAATAATAATAGGGGTACTTTTTTTCTTCTTTGAAATACAGTGACAAATTTTCTTCTATTTAGGAATATTTAGCTTACCTGTTGTCATTCTTAATATGAACACAAAGAAAAATTACGGAATTTTTGAAACCAAAAGAGGCTTTCCCAACAACAACAAAAATAAAACCCTCATCAAAAATTCCATGACACATAATAAAGCTGAAGCTATTTTAGCAACCTAATTAATATTATTAGATGAGAAAAGAGAAAGAGAAAAAATACATGGTGTTAAACTATTTCGTTCTTATATTTAGTATGACTAATTAAGAGAAAGAAACAGATAATGACGTGTTTAAAGGAAAAAATACACTAGCAACAATTAAACATACACTAAAAATTCTCTTAGAGTGGCTGTAGTTTATTTAATGTTATGAATAAGCAAATTAAACTATTTCAACAAGAAATAGATAATTAGAAATTTGGAATCCAGTGATGATTAACTTTAATCTTCATAACCAAATCTCATGTTTTTCATTTCACAATTAAAAGTAATAAATTAACCATATATGAGGGTTAATGATGACAAGAAACCAAAGTAATTGCAGTGTATCTCTTTTAATAGTAAGGAATAAAATTCTAAAAATAATAGTATTCTATAGTATTTAGCAGTACAGAATTAAAGTTATAAGTTGAAAAGAAATTATTCATAAAATATTGTCAATAAATATTCCTTAAAGATGGACGATCATTAAATATACAAATATATGTGTAACCTCCCTAGTAATGAAGGAACTCCAAGTAAAATGGGTTTCTTTTAACCTATCAGATCGGCAAAGTGAGATTTTTTAGCAAAGTTGTGGAGGAAACTAACTCTTCAACAAATGGCCATATAATCTAATGTAGTCATTTTACAATGTAATTTGGAAGTATCACTTAAAATTTTAAATGCAGACATCCCAGTAATTCTAGGTATTAATATCACTCCAAGGAAGCAGTAGAAAACAGGCCTGAAGAGTCACAAATAAGCGCATTTATTGCTTCATTAGTTGTTGATCAATAATTAGAACTTAAAATCTAACAATAAAAGAATGGCTAGGTAAATGATAGTATATTGATTCATAAAAAGAATAATATATGCAAGATAAAAAATAAGGTGGCTCAATGTGGATTAACATATAAAGAACTCCAAAACATACTCACGAATGTAAAAAGCAAATTATATAATACTATCTTCAGTGCACCTTTCATGTCAAAAAAAACTTCAAAAAGCGTTAAATATTTATAGTATGCACATAGCCATGAAAATTCGTAGAGTAAGTAAAATTCATAATACATTAACTGAAATATATATGCTAAATGATAATTTTGACTTCCATGGAAGGAAATGTAAAGAGGAGAGTTGTGGTGGTCAAATGCTTTCTTTATAAAAAGCATGCACTTATAAAACAATTATTTAAAACAGTTAGAAAAAATATAGTAAGATACAAATCTCTAGAGTTACTTTAGGGAATTTACAATATCCTCAAATTTTGATAGATATATGTATGTTCATTCTATATATAGCTCCATCCCTAGAGAAAGACACTCCCTCATTTCTGCTTAAATCCTTAAGTATGGATAACTATATAAGCAGATATAGTAAAAATAACTCTGAGAACCTGCAGATGTATTTATCTATTTTCTAAACCTATTTCATTATTTTTAACTTAAATCCCTTACTATCTCCTAAGTAGGAAATGAGCTCTATATTGATAATAAATATCAAATAATCAAATGACTATGGGCAATAGACCTAAGAATTTTTAAATGAAGAAAGGCAAATAGTTCCTAAGTTTCTGGTTCAAAACATAGTTTATTTCCTCCCTAATGGCCTCAGTCTAAGGTTTAAATTAATATAAAGATATTATCTTTATTAAGTAACATTTTCAAAGTTCAATGCATTTTAACTCCGAATTAATTACCTGAAATTACTTGAGAATGCTTCTTTGCACAATAACATTTTCTTATGTTTGTAATAGGCACACTGCCAGTTTTGTTGAAATCCAGTTTCATAAAGGCCTAAACAGACAAATATTATTATCATTAGTTTGTTGGTTGGTTGTTTTGTTTTGTTTTGAGACAGAGTCTTGCTCTGTCACCCAGGCTGGAGTGCAATGGCGTGATCTCAGCTCACTGCAATCTCCGCCTCCCAGGTTCAAGCGATTCTCCTGCCTCAGCCTACTGAGTAGCTGGGACTACAGGCGCCTGCCACCACGCCCAGCTATTTTTTGTATTTTTAGTAGAGATGGGGTTTTGCCATGTTGGTCAGGCTGATCTCAAATTCCTAACCTCAGGTGATCCACCCGCCTCGGCCTCCCAAAGTACTGGGATTACAGGCATGAGCCACCATGCCTGACCTGACAAATGTTATTTTTTAAGTAAAATTATTAGACATAGGAATCTAATTTTCTATTTTACAGTAGGTTATTTCTGAGCTATAAACAAGACATTTTAAAAGTACTATACTGATATACGAAAGAACAATTATAAATACAGGAGGAAAGACAGTGAAGCAAGATATTAGGAAATCTGTACTCAATTAAAGTTCTACCACTTTCTAGCATCTTGACCTTGAGAAAGTAACCTGACCTCTACTTCCATGGCCTGTCTCCCCTGAAAACTGAAGAGATGGGTAAAAGACCTCTCAGGTAACTTCCAGCTCTAGGATTCATATGAAACGTACAAATGGCCAAAGAGATTGCCAAGATGAATATTTTAACTCAAGAAGTGAATTAGCAAATATTTCCTCCCTAAAATCAATGAAAAAGTGAAATACCTTTTAAATGAGTTATGTTACTCTATTTCTTGAAATTTAATACACTTTTTAAAATGTAGTTGTGTTATTATTCCTCTAATTCAGTGTGGCTCTATCATAAGATATCATGAAATATTTCATTGGGAAGAGTATTCACTACTTAGAAAGACACAAGCTACCCAAAGCAACATTCTGCATTTGTAGTCGGGTAAAAACTAGAATCAAGTCTGGTTATTCACAATATTGCATTCACAGAAATATGGAAGCTGTTGTAGACTGACTTGTGTTCCTCCAAAATTCATATGTTGAACCTAATCCCCAGTAGCTCAGAATATGACTGTATTTGAAGGTAGGGCCTTTAAAGGGATAGTTAAGTTAAAATGAAATCATTAGAGTGGCCCCTTATCCAATATGACTGGTGTCTCCTTATAAGAAGGCAGTAGGGCCAGGCATGGTGGCTCACGCCTGTAATCCCAGCACTTTGGGAAGCTGAGGTGGGTGGATCACCTGAGGTCAGGAGTTCAAGACCAGCTTGGCCAACATGGTGAAACCCTGTCTCTACTAAAAATACAAAGATTAGCCAGGCATGGTGGTGCGTGCCTGTAATCCCAGCTACTTGGGAGGCTGAGACAGAAGAATCGCTTGAACCCAGAAGGTGGAGGTTGCAGTGAACCAAGATCACACCACTGCCCTCCAGTCTGGGCAACAGAGCAAGACTCCACCTCGAAAAAATAAATAAATAAAAGACAGCAGGACACAACACAGACAAAGGGAAGACCATGTGAGGACACAGAGAACACGCAGCCATCTGCAAGCCAAGGAGAGAGGCCTCAGAAGAAACCAAACCTGCTGATACCTTGTTTGTGAACTTCTAACCTCCAGAGCTATGAGACAATAAATTTCTATTATTTCAGTCACCTACTCTGTGGTATTTTGTTATGGAAGCCCAAGCAAACTCATACAGAACTGCATAACATTTCTCTTGCCCTCTATTCCCTTTACCAAGATTTATGAAAGAGACAAGCCTCCAATTTCTATACCAGATTCTCAAACCTATCACCAGGAAGGACATGGAAAGTACAAATAAGTACACATTTATAAATATTATGTGGTGAATTTGTCTAATTTAAGGTTTTTACTATGTCTCTTGCCCAGTAAATTTCTCTATTTGGGATTTATATAGTTATTTACATTATATAGAATAGCTTTATTTCAATATTAAGTACATATGCAAAAGAAAAAAGATAACTACATTGCTCAAAAGTATGCTCTAAAAAATGGCTACCAAAACCCAAGTAATACATAGCTTCCTATTAAAGTCAGTACTCCTGTTTTTAATTCCAATTTAACATGATTATTTTAATTTAGAAGTTAATATTTATCATGCATATTCTAAAGACCAGAGAAACATTTTTTAGTCATCATCCTAAAACAAAATGTCTGGAGTATTAACACTGGAACAGCCACAATGCTAAGAATTGTATATGCATTATCTTATTCAATCTTTACACCAACTCTATGAGATAGGAAACTGAGGCTTAGGAATATTTTATAATACATATATTCATGTAGCTAGTCATTTATGGAGGTAACAACTTATGGAGCTAGTAATTTGTTAACCAAAATTTGATTTCAAATTTTATTTTCCTCTCATAGTATTTTTCTAAAATATAAATACAAGTTATTTTGCTTCATTCTGAGTCGATTTGTATGCATATGGACCTGTTTTCTGTTTTACTAAACCCAACATATGTTATAAGTAAATAGATTTAAAACATTTTAAACGGTAATTAATTAAAGTTTTAAAATACTGAACCTAACAATCTATTAAAAATAACAATTTGAAAGATTACTTAACAAAGTTACCTTTCGAACATATGATTTCCTATAGTCATTCATTTCACCAATAATACCACGTTTGAATTCTCCATAATCAACCTTGCCATTGCTGTTGTCATTCAGAATTAGCCAAGCAGACTCAAAATCCTGGAAATAATCAGAGATAACTGTTGCATTTTTAAGTTATAAATCGTCACAACAAAATCATCTTAGTTGTATTTTGTTACATCTTCTGTAGTCCTAGATATGATAACTCATTTAATAAGAAAATTGAAGAAGCTACATAAAAATCCAATCAAAGCCACTAAAAAAGTGATTTAGAGGAACCTGTGGTGAGCAGTTCTGTAAAGTTAGGAGCCATTTGGGAGAGACAATAGCTCACAAATTTATCTTTTTTAAGTTTTATTTTTGATGGACAAATAATAATTGTATATAGTTATAGGGCACAATATGATATTTCAATACATGTGTACATTATAGAATAATACAATCATATCTATCATCTTAAATATTTATCATTTCTTTGTGATGAGAACACTTAAAATCCTCCCTTTTAGGTATTTTGAAATATACATTATTATAAACTATAGTTATCATGCTATGCAATAGATCACCCAGAACTTAATCCACCGTGTAATGAAAACTTGTACCTTTTAACCAATTTTCCATTTTCCTTGTATACCACCCCTCTCCCCATGCTCTGGTAACAAATTTATCTTTTCAACTTTAATTTATTTCTATATCTATACATCTACCTACCTATAGATATATAGATATGTGTGTGTGTCTGTGTATGTGTGGTTACCATTTACTCAGTTTTGAACATTTAAATACTTTTAATGTATTTTATCTGTGTTAATTCAAAAGTCACATCCGGCCCTGGAGTGCTTCCAATGGCATTATAAGCACTAATTATATTTCTGCTAGTCTTCATGCTTGCAAATGTAGATTTGAATGACTCTAATGTTATTCTGTAATTTACACTGAAAGGTATAATTTTGAATAAATCCCTTATGCCAGTTTATTCACTTTACCATTACCATTTTCTTCTTCAGCAAATGCACCATTTAATAGAAAGTTCTAACAGTTTTCCTTGACAACAAAGAAATTACAGCATCATTTTCTCAAACTCAAGTAAATATATTTTTTCAATGTTTTAATCAAGTTGTTAGCTTTAAATGTGAATGTAGATAAAATACCTAACAAGGTTCTTGGCAAATAATAGGTACTCAAAAAATATCATCTTCCACTACCTCCTATTTTTTTCAAATAAAACTTTAACTAGAAAAACAAAAGCTAAAGATGCCTGCCTTCCCTCAATTCTCAACAACCCCATACATCTTTGTCTATCATAATTACTGCACATTATGCAGACTTTAAGTGTCTGTGCAGTTAAACTGAAGATGAGCTTGACCTTTAAAATCATGAGTAATATGTACAGGAGAAGACCGATTTGCTCATCCAATTCATGGATTGCTAGAATTAAAAGATACTTCTTAAAGCTTAAAAGAAATAATTTTCAAGAATTGAGTAATTTAACATAATTGTCAACAACAAGAAATACATATTTATATTTATATATACTGAAGAGATATACATATATATACTCTTTCAAAGATATGGTACACAATGGAAAATAATTACATTTAAAAAAGCTGAAGGAAATCACTGATAGTATCTCTATATAAATTAGGCTTTTTAGGGTACATATCAATTTTTTAATCTCAAATCAAGGAGAATGGCTGACTATGCCTTCCCACAAACATTCTTGTTTCAAAGTTAGACCTAGATTAGTGATTCTTAAGTTCTTCTTCTCGAGCTGTTTGCATATGCTTATCATTGCATGAGCAGTTTACAGTGATATTACAGAAAAAATATAAAATATTAAAATATATGAGAAAAGGAGGAAGCATGCTCATGTTTTCATAATATGTTCTCTCTATGTTAGAAGTCTTATATAATTACTGTAGTTTTTGTTCCTAGATCTAATCATAACAATTTAGCAAATTAATCAATAAGGGAAGTATTGTTATGATACAGAAAAAGTACTAGATGGGAACATATTATCTGGGTTCTAGTCCTATATCAGCTATTACTTGTGTGTGATTTTATAAACACATACACACACACGCAAGCACTCACACACAAACACACATATATATATACATATATATATTATATATATATGTTTTCATCCATAGGCCCAGTTCATAATTCCCATTGCTTTTCCTTGTTCTTGTTACACTTTTATTACAATGTTAGGGCACTTTAGGCCTCAGAAAATGGAATCTCTCTCTCTCTCTCTCTCTGACCTTCTCCTGCCCTTCTTTCACCTGCTCCTTTCCCTCTTCAAGGCAGGAATCGTCTCCTGCCTTTCTGTGTTGGAGCTAGCCATAAAAAATTCTCTGACTTACCTTGTCTAATTGTAGGCTATAAGACCCCCATTTCAGAAGGGGTCCTGCCCCCACCATGGAGGAAGGAATGCTGCACAGAGGCCAAGAAGAGTCAGAACAGGCATTCCTTGCTGGGTTTCCTCCTTCAGTCTATCAGTATTAGGTCATACACTTTTGTCCAATCACATTTCTACAGTTGTGCATGTGTCAGTCATGTCTATCCAATGTAGTCTCCATAGAAAAGCCAAGAGGTCAGGGTTCAGGGAGCTTCTGGGTAGCTAAGCTTGTGGAGATTCCTGGAGGGTGGCACCCAGGGAGAGCATGAAAGCTCTGCACTCCTTCCCCGATACCTTGCCCTATTCATCTCTTCATCTGTATCCTTTGTAATATCCATTAGAGTAAACCAGTAAATATAAGTTTTCCTGAGTTTTGTGAGCTGCTCCAGCAAATTAATTGAACCCAAATAGGGGGTGGTGGGAACCCCCAACTTGAAATTAGTTGATCACAAGTTCCAGGGACCCAAACTTGTGACTGGTGTTCTATGCAGAGTGTGTTGGGGGCAGGGGTTGTCTTGTAGAACTGAGATCTCACCCTGTGGGATCTGAGGCTATCTCCAGGTAGATAATGTCAGAATTGAATTGAATTAGAGGCTATCCACTGGATTTCTACTGCTTGGTGTAGGTGGAACCCCCACATGCATTTGGTTGCAGAAGTATTCTGTGCTGATTATTAATGTGTGAAAGCGGAGGAAACACAGTTTGTGCTATTTTTCTATTCACACTCATGTGATTGTAAGCAAAGACATCAAGGCTTTCTAATTTCCTATTGCTGTTTTGTTATTGTTGTTGTTGTTGTTTTAATCTACAAAAGGAAGAGGGGAAGTTAGATGATCCCTAGTATGTATCACTAGGTGGGCAAAAGATTAAACATTATAAAAACCAAAAAGAAGGGTATGTCAGAACAATGTTAGGCAACAAGATAATGGCACAGAATTGTACAGCTGATATGGCAGGTTCCCATGTAATTTTCTTATTTGAGCTTCCAAGCAACTCTAACTGTAATAATTACTTCTGGATTGCTCAGGCAGAGCCCCCCAATCAAAGAAGTTAGACTGATCCAAGATCATACAGTTCAAATAGTAAAGCTAGAACTTGAACCTAAATGTCTTAAGTTCAATTTACAGTGTTCTTTCTACAAAATACACATCTTGTGACAAGACCATTTGAAGCAAAAGAGAACAATGCAAGAGATCTTTATCTGAAATCCTTGAGACAAACGTGATTCATATGCTTTTAGAATAAAATCCAACCTTCTTAGCATGACATGCAAGACTTTAATGTGCCAGACATTTCTCTCCATTCTTCTCTTTTCCTTCCTTCCATAAATTTATCAATTCAAACTAATGCATTATCTACTTAACTTTCCATATGCTGGGTTCTATTTCAGATGTTAGAAAAAGAGCAGGAACACAAAAACACTCCGGTCCCCACCGTGATGAGACTTAATGATCTACTTGCAGGCAGAGCCAGAAAATACTTACAAAGTGGCATGAAAAAAAAATAAAATGAGAAATTGGTATAGAAAGGACCAAGGATCAGATGGGAGTGCTCCTTTAGACAGAAGTGTCAGGGTAATGCTCGTAACAGAGAAAGCTGTGGCCTGAATGCTAAGAAAACCCAGCATGCAAAGATCTAGTAGATTATTCACAGTGGAGGGAACAGTATGTGTGAAGATTATTAATCATTTGCAGTGTCAGAAACAGGCCACACTCCCTTCCCCTCCAAGCTTTCACATATGTGTCTCCTTTTCATAAAATACACATTGTCTGATTCACACTCTTCTTTCTCCCTTGTCTGATTAATTCCTCCTCAACCTTCAAAACTCAGCTTAGATGTATTCTCCTCCAGGCATCCTTCCATGATCTTTATTCTCCTTCCCCAGAACCTGTCTTGGAATCAGGTACCTACCCCATGGTGTTCCAACAACATTCTCCATTGAATACATATTTTGTTTTATGTTAATTTTCCTTCAATTATGGTGATCTTGAGAGTACAGAGTATTATCTCAGAGCTTAGCACAATGCCTGGTTATTAAGCTCTTTATAAATATAGGATGGAGCAATGTTTAAACTTTAAAAGCCAACAGGGCTTGTAACCTGATAGCTTAACACTGATAAAGGGCATAGAGAAGGAGAAAATAAATAAAAACTAAAATTTCAGTAGAACAGTGAATAATGCCACCTAAGAATAACATATTATCTGCTTCAGAGAATTTTCTGTGGCACATACCTTTTCAGACACTTCTAAGTGAAACACTTTTAGAGCTTGCTTAAAATCTGCCTTATCTAAAAGTCCATTTCCTTCCTTGTCCAACTGTTGAAAGTATTTTCCCAATCCAGTCAAAATACGAACACCTCTTTTATGTAGTTTTTCTTTTAGCACATCTGTTCAACAAGAAGAGAGATGAAAACAAATTGTTCCTATGCATAATTGTATAAAGCCACAGTTATCTTTCATAGGAAAATTAAAGTTGATGTAACTCAAATAAGGAATGTGAATATTCAAACAAATCAAATGTAAGACAAAAGACTTTGGAAAATAGGATGTTTTTAATCAAGAGCATTAAACATAAAATCACATGTAAATATGCCAGAACTATAGCACCACTGTGTGGTGGAAGTGTTATATTTTTAAAACAGAAAAATACAGTTTCACTTTATCACCAAGAGAATAACCTAAATATTACAAATAAAATCTTAGATTTTGTTGCATAGACAACCTCTTTAACCACTCCATATCTTTAATCTGTTTTCCTTTTCTGAGTTTTTATCAACTGAATTACAAAACTAATGACAGGCAAGTCACCCAAAAATTATCAGTTCAACGTTTTAAAAATAGTTTGAAATCTTCAAATTGTAACTTGTATACAAAATAGCATCAAGGCTTTTGAATTCTATCCTATACTTATATATTTCATAAGAGGTTATTTGCTTAGATCCCTAGCATTCTCTTGGTAGCTGTTATTTCACTTAATGCACTTTGTACCATATTTACTTAAGAATAGATTGGTAACTTTACTAAAGCAGTTATTAGATATAATACATGAGAGAAAAAAAAAGTCACCAAGTTCAATTGTGACAAATACTGTATTGATAATGATATAATAGAGAAAACTGTTTACACACTTTGGCATCAAGAACATTTGAGAGTCCAAACAAAACTTTTCAAATCTGTTTCTTGCCTTCTTACTGTGAGCCCCTTATCTTTAAAAGATAAATCAGGATTCATGAACATTCACAAATTAGGCCAAGTGTGATGGCTCATGACTATAATCCCAGCACTTTGTGAGGCCGAGGTGGCAGGATCACTTGAGCCCAGAAGTTCCAGACCAGCCTGGAGAACATAGCAAGACCCTGTCTCTATAAAAACAGAAAAAAAAAAAATTTAGCCGGGTGTGGTGGCATGCACCTGTAGTCCTGGCTACTCAGGAGGCTGAGGCAAGGAGGCTCGCTTGAAACTAGGAATCTGAGGCTGCAGTGAGCTGTGATTGTGCCATTGCACTCCAGCCCAGGCAACGGAGCAAGGCTCTCTCTCAAAAAAAAAAAAAAAAAAAGAAAAAAAAACCCATAAATTACATGTTAATTTCTGTGATTGCTTGTTCAATATCTTTCTCCATTTTATACTATGAGATCCAACAGAGTAACTCTCTAATCGAGTCTACTATACTGCATTTTCCCAAATTTGGAAAATGTTTTAGTATCCAAAACTGACATATATCTAATTTTATTACCCACAACAACCCTGGAAATTTAATATGAGAAGTATTATCATCCCTGTTTTAGAGATGAAGAAAGAGATGCAAGAGATTTCTCTAAAGTCATTTGTGTCTTGAACAACAGAGTCCAAACGTGAATCTGGCTCCCCGTCTAGCATTTTTTTCTTTTACACTAGGACACCACAAACCTCTTCAGGATATTATCTAGTAGATAAGACAAGTATTATATTACAAAAATTACTTTTACATTTCATTCAGTTTATGAGTAAAACCCATATTATCTAGTAATTTCTAAAACACTTAATTTTATAATTCATATAATACTAGTTAGTTAGGACCATTAAAGTAAGAAAAATCTTAAAACGTTTAGAAATCCCAACCAATAAAAGTATATATATATATACTTTTTTAAATAAGCAAAGGGTAAATATAAATCAAGTGCCACTGAGAAACGTCTGGAAAAATGCTGTTTTACTGATTATAAAAGAGGATTGAAAATTCAAAGTACTTGAGAGTATAGTAATAACACATACCTTGAATTGCCTTGAAGACCAGCCTATCATTTGTTTCTTGAATGATTATATCATCCTCCTGTTCCATAGAAGCAGTTCTGCAATTGATATGGTCACAGAGATGAAATATATATATATTTTATATATATATATATTATACATATATATATATTCTATTTTACAATCTTGAGTATAAAAACTCTAAGCTCTTCCCTGCTCCAGACTCAAAGAAACTCTGAAACTTGGAAGAATGCTTAGAATTTAATCAAGTCCCAACTCTGTCTGCTGCTTTGATGCCTAAGAAGATTAAACTGAGAGTTAAAATCCTTAAAATCTTACAAGGACTACTTGTAAAACTGCTTGTTTTTGTTTGTTTGTTTGTTTTTGAGACGGAGTCTCACTCTGTCACCCAGGCTGGAGTGCAGTGGCGCAATCTTGGCTCACTGCAACCTCTGCCTCCCAGGTTCAAGGGATTCTCCCACCTTAGCCTTGTGAGTAGCTGGGACTACAGGTGCCTGCCACCAAGCCCAGCTGATTTTTGTATTTTTTAGTAGAGATGGGGTTTCACCATGTTGGCCAGGCTGGTCTCAAACTCTTGACCTTGTGATCCACCCACCTCGGCCTCCCAAAGTGCTGGGATTACAGGAGTGAGCCACCGTGCCTGGCCAACATTCATTTTGTAACAATTTTAATGTTTTAAATATTTAATTAAAACTATTAAATTTAAAAGCAATTTTACCTTGCAAAGCATAAAATGAACAAATGTTATTTTTAAAAGCCCCCTCAAATGCATTCATTTTTAGCAATACGGTAAATGATGAAGAAACACAGACTTCCTTACAGCCAGTTTGTAGGATATAGCCTCTAACGTGTATATATATATAAAATATATATTATGTATACATATTATATATGTATCTATACGTATCATGTATGTATAGATCTATACATAATAGATCTATATATAATGTAATATAAGGTATAATAATACATACATAATATGTATATATAATATATATTATATATAATATCACAGGAATATGTTTTTAAAATCAAAATATATATTCCTGTTATTAAAAAAATTCATTTTAAAAGCAATGTTTGATGTATAGAACTAATTTTCCACTATGCACTTTATCAATCAATGAATACTGTAAGCATATGAGACCCTAAGACTTTTTTAGATACTAAAAAAAATCATAACAGCAATGTGAAAAAATTGTTATAATATTGTATTGATATCCTATTTTTTTAAATGTATTCCTTTTGGTAATATTTGGTAAAATAAAAGTGTTACAGCAAAGGCAAATTAATAAGGTATCTTTAACATAAAACTGAATATTTTAAAATATTTGATTATAACTGTTCCCACATATGAAGTGTATTTGAGTACAAGATAGTACATAAAATAGACACACATAGCTATGCTTTTTTCAAAATATAAACCTTAACGAAGTTATAAATACCTTGTAGTAGAATGTCATTTTAAGATAACTTAAAAATAGTGTTTTCACCTACTTTCAAATTGCCAAATGCATATTTAACTTACTTGAGAGAATCCAAAGCTATTTGATCAATATTTGTGATTCGGAGTTTAAGCAATGTGTTTTCTTTGATGCTTTCTGGAAGGCTGAGATGATCAGAACTCAAAAATGTCAGGGTTGCACCCTAAACAAATGAACAGATGAATGAAGCTAGAACGTATATAATAAAATATAACTAACATCAATTTAAAATAATATATTTTGATTAATGTGACATGATATACTTTAATAAGGGTAAAAAGTATATTTGGAGAATGCTTATATGTATTTGGGGAAACTATACAGATAAAGAAACTAATATCTCTGTCAATCTCAGAAGTCTTCTCTTTAACAATCCATGTGAACAAAAAAGCCAGCAATATAATAAACTCAGTTTGTTTAATGAGAATGAGAGGAAAAAAGAACAAATAAGTTAATTTAAATTATGACCTCCCTAAATAGAGCTATTAGCCCACAGAATGACATAACACAAATTGAAGAACTGTGAAGATTTCTCATACTCTTTCAGCTGGACTTTTGATGACAGATGTTGCCTAATTATAAAACCTAATTTCAATCTAATTAGAACATCAAAACTTCAGCCACAAAATTCCTATCAAAAAAATCTCAATCTAAACTTATAAAATGATTATTTTAATTTCTGAACTGCTCAAAAAAACAAAGCCAGTGTAAGGACAAATACCAAATACAATTTTTTTTTTTTTTTCGAGATGGAGTCTCGCACTGTTGCCTAGGCTGGAGTGCAGTGGCACGATCTCTGCTCACTGCAGCCTCCGAGTCAGGGGTTCAAGCAATTCTCCTGCCTCAGCCTCCCAAGTAACTGAGATTACAGGTGCCCACCACCATGCCTGGCTGGTTTTTATTTTTAATTTTTGTATTTTTACTAGAGACAGGGTTTCACCATGTTGGTCAGGCTGGTTTCAAACTCCTGACCTCGTGATCCGCTCGCCTGGGCCTCCCAAAGTGCTGGGATTACAGGTGTGAGCCATTGCGCCTGGCAACAAATACAAATTTTAAATAGAGGCTTAATTCTGCCTGTTGAATATAAGGGAAAGATGTCCCTCCCCTCCATTTTGTCAGCACATTTACTTTACAGAATTTGTAGTTACAATGTAAGTACTTTCTCCTCTCTTTGAAATGAATACAAATACTTCTGAAAATTAGATAAGCCTGTTGTCAGTTTTATGACCTAGATAAGGCTTTTTCAAGGACCTGTGAGCCACTCTTTGAGTGTCAACATCAAGGGAGAGAGCACTGCTATCTCCCAGTTTCCATGAGAGGGTGGGAGCCTAACTTCCTTAGGCACCTTGCTCTAAGTGCAAAACCACCTCCTGTCACAAAGATATGAAAAGTTCCCCCACCATAAAGCCAGTTAGCTAATACAGATAGTCACTCTAATTACCAGGTCAATCTAGGATAAACTATGTGTGACAAATGGCACCATGGAGTCTTCATACTTGAGGACTAGTTATTGTTTACACCAAAAACATGTATGTGTAGGGGTAGGAAGGAGGTGATCCGTTTCCTCCCCATCATAATGCTCATTGCCCACATCTCTGTAACAAAAGGCAAGTTTACAAGAGAAAAGCATAACAAATTTATTAACGTGCATAAGCATGGGAGTCATACCAAAAAAAGAGAAAAAAGAAAGAAAACTCAAAGAGCCAAATGGCTGATACTTAACTATCCTCCTCATTGGGGAGAGAGAAATGGGGGAGGTTGTAAATGAATGGGCCTGGAAGACCAGATAGTGTTTTGTAAATGATTCTCTTTGGTTGCTGAATGGGACCAAAGGACAAACAATAGCTTGTGGACAAGTTATGAGAGGTGAAGACCAGCCTGTGTAACATAGTGAGACCATGTCTCAATTTAAAAAGAAAAACAATAACAACAAACAAAGGTAAGATGAAAACTGAAAAAAGAATTCTCAATTTTTTTAGTTCAAGATTTAAACATATTTGACCAGAAAACTTGGCAAAATTTACCTATACTTCAAATTTAAAGCTTTGTGTTTTTTCCTGGTGGGCAAATATTTCACCTCCCCAGCATTTGGCAAATAAAGCCTTTTGGGAAACCAGCTAGCAAGATGCTGCACCACCATAACTGTCAGCATGATGGAAATTAGTGTATATCCAACATGGCCCTTTTGCACATATTTAGTCTTTCATCCAGTCTTCGCTGACTAAAATTCTGGACACATATGATGTTTGCTTTGTCTTCATGTTTTTAATATAAAAATAGAGATATTAAAAATATTGCTTCAGGAATAAGAGTGGTTTAGGCACTTGTACAAGTTGCAACTTAGCACATTTAAATCCATTCATTAAATACATATGTATTCAGTGTCTTCTAAGTACTTGTCACTCTTCAGGTTGCTAGGAACATGGTAGTCGTCATGATAGGTAAGTCCTTACCTTCAAGGGGTTATAGCGTCATGTCAGAGAAAATAATGAATGGATAAAAATACACATATATACTATAAGGTCAGGACTATGAAGAAAAACTAAGCCCACTAAAAGAACAGAGAAGGTATGTTCAGATTTGGACTCTTTCAGTCTTTAATCTTTTAGATCTTCATAATAGAATAACACCCAGAAATTAGGAAGGCTTTGGAGAAATGAGTGATCTTCTGATAGCGTGAAAAACAAAACAAAAACCTAAAAGAAATAAAGGAAAAACTACCAGAGATAGAAAAGAAGATATATAAAGGAAGAGCCAAAGAATCTGCAATTCAGACTGGAAAATGGAGAACTATGAGTGATAAACTGAAATATTATCCTGGATTTAGATTATAATAATCTGGGCAGAACACTTAGTAGAACATAGCAGTTTAGATTGACTTTTTAGTTGAGGGAGGGTAAGATTGAGGATGACAAGATTCAGAGTCTCCTGTAAATAATTATTATGTTAAGCAATTAAGAATATGTGATCTGTGTAACAGTGTTATGCATAGAAGCATATGTGTGTATACTTACATGTGTGCCTAAGGGTACAGTCTGTGTCAGTGCATATATGCGTGCATATGAGTGAATACATATGTGGGTACACTTTTTTTTTTTTTTTTTTGGCAGAGTCTCGCTCTGTCACCCAGGTTGGAGTGCAGTGGCGCAATCTCGGCTCACTGCAAGCTCCGCCTCCCGGGTTCACGCCATTCTCCTGCCTCAGTCTCCAGAGTAGCTGGGACTACAGGCACCTGCCACCATGCCCGGCTAATTTTTTTGTATTTTTAGTAGAAACGGGGTTTCACTGTGTTAGCCAGGATGGTCTCGATCTCCTGACCTCGTGATCTGCCCGCCTCGGCCTCCCAAAGTGCTGGGATTACAGGCGTGAGCCACCACGCCTGGCATGGTTTCACTTTTATGCAGGTGCATCTATGGGCACATGTGCACATTCATGTATTATCTTAAAAACTGGCACCAAAATTTCTTTTAAGGAGTGTTTAGAAAGACTTAATGGGGCATATAGATATGAAAAGGCAAGTGCCACAGCCACATCTGGAAAACAAAACAGAACACCCCAACCAAAAAAAAAGAGGGATAGAGTTGAATATTTCTGCATAAAACAATAGAAGATTGGGGGGAGGAACAAGAGGTGGAAGAGTTAGAAAAATGGAGAAGAGTGCTTTTACCATGGGAAATAGTCAAGGGATGTATTTTTAAGAGTAGGGATATCTAATAAAGTGTAAAATGCTTACAATGCTACAATGTGAACCTCTTTTGATATCCCCTTCAAAATGTCTGCTACACACACAAAGCATGACATATGTGATTTATACGTAGCTGGCTGAATTTCTTTCCTTTCTCTCTCTCTCTTTCTTTATTTCTTTTTCTTTCTTTCTCTTTCTTTCTTTCTTTCTTTCTTTCTTTCTTTCTTTCTTTCTTTCTTTCTTTCTTTCTTTCTTCTTTCTTTCTTTCTTGGAAATCATAAAAAAGAACAGAGTTCCACATCTACTTCAAAGAAATATGGAATGAGGATAGTGAGAATAAATCATAAACTACACTAAATTTTTGGAGACATCAGCTCAAACTTTAAACTTGGAATATGCATTAAACATTCTTCTGCAGGTTGTGAAATGGGAGTCGAGCTGATTTTCTCTAGATCTCAAGAGGCAGGCTTAGTGCCATAGGTATAGTGTATAGTGTATTTAAGTATAAGATGTAAAATTTTTCCTCAACCCATACTTCTCCCTTAACTGGCCACCAAATTGTACTGACTCTACCTATCAAAGAATTTTTATTTTTCTAATTAGCTTCATAGCCAGAGTCACTTGCTTATTCAGGTTGCCATAATCTCTTTCCTAGATTAATATAATTCAATCCTATCCTGCCCCTGTGTATCTAGTCTTCAATTCCTTCCCCACACTGTAACCAGACAGATCTTTCAAAATCACAAATCTGATCATGCCACCTTCCCCCATTCCAGCCACATCTTCTCTTCCAGTGACTCCCCAATACATGTTAGATAACTCTTTAACATAGGCTGCTTTTAATAAGCTCTGACTCATCTCTTGCCAACCTCCACCTTGAACTCTCCTCCAACCAGACTGAACTACTTCCAGTTCTCCAAATAAGTCATGTGCTCTCTTCCTTTTTGTTCTTAGAACAAACTGTCTTCTCCACCTGGAAGCTTTTCCCCACCCGAACCTATTCCCTTATCCCAGCCTTGCTAACTCCTAGTCAAGGGTAGATGGCATTTTCTCTAGGAAGCCTCCTTTGATTCCAAAAAACTGGGCCATCACCTCTCCTATCTGACCCACATTGCCCTTCCTATCTGGCCCTCTTATCTATCTGTGTCTCCTATTAGACTGTCAGCTCCACAAAAGCAGGGAATGAGTCTAACTTACTGTTCCATCTACAGATCTTAGGATAGAAACATATATTACCTGAATGATCACTGTGGATAGTGCTGTATTTTACTCATGATATAAAGTAAAAATATGATTTAAAATTTAAGAGCACTACACAAACTGTAACATTATTTATGCTCCACCCATTCTAGGGAATCCTTGTGACACACCACATGCCAGGAATTTCCCAAAGTGGGAAAATCACAAGGAAGATAGGCTATCCATCAGAAAAATGACAGCTCCAGAGGCCCATACCCCTTTACATGGAGGAAAGTGTCCATCCTCAGAGGATAAACCTACTTTAGGTAATATTGAGATAGCCACTTACCCAATGACATAGCTTTGAAGAACCTTTCAAAGTACAAAGATACAACTTCATCTGGAGGCAACCCACGTTGTGGAATGGGAAGGGGGGTGTTACAGAAAATAAATGCTATGCTTGGATTCAGACTTGAGATTTGGGGCTGGGAAGCAGAAGCTCCTGGGAAAACAACCATTAGCCCACACAAATGACCCTGTTCAGGATGCAGGAGAGCAAATAAACTGAAGACTAGAAGCCCTGCCCCTCCACCTCCATGGGACTCCACAAAATCCACCATCTGGTATTAAATGTGTGCACACACACACACACACACACAACTTACAACATAAAAATCACCAAGTTGGTATTGTTTTCCTTTTCTTCGTCCACACTGATGACTATAAATGCTTTTTTGAATAAGAGGAAGCACATTTGTTCTAGAAAAAAATGGAAAGTTATTTAGCTTCTCTCAGAAGTGATCATCTCCAGAGTTCTAACAATGTTTTATGGCATACCTATTTTTCCCAAATTGTCGATATTCATAAATTGAAAGGGATTGGTCATGAGTGAAAAAGAACCCAATCAGCTCTCTGCAAGCATCACGTCCATTACTGGAAAAATAGAATGAAATCAAACATCTTCAAATAGAATAATTTTTAAATTAATTAACTAAAAAACATGTTCATCTCAAGAAGGATAGCTAACTCTCTCATGTATGTGGCAATGAGTGAAGGTTATGGGAAACTGTAGGGAAAACACAAAAACATAGCTTGTTGAAATGTCCACTAAAAGTGAGATTTGAATGCAGAAAAAAAAATCTTACACTGACTGAAAAGTTGATATATTTACAATGTAAATTATTAATTCAACATAGACTTTTAAGACAAAGTGAATTATCTTTAAAAGTGTTGAGATTGCAAGAAGGCACCCATAGATACAAATTTATTATCTTTTATTGTCATAGAAAGCTTTAAATTCACTAAACAAATAAGATAATTTAAAATACACATTTTATCAGTAATATACAAAGAACATCAAGTAGAATTATTTATTACTGGAAGACTATAAGACTGAAATAATAGATTTAAGAATTATTTTCCTTGTCACTTACTGTACCTATCAATAATCTGTTAAATCATTAAGATAAAATTAAATAAAGCAGCTTATAAAACATTAGTTTTCAGTTTACAAAACTCTAGTAGTAATATAACTCTTTTAAAAATTCACTGCTAAGTTACTTTTTAAAAAATATTTAATTCGCTTTAAAGATAACTTAATTAGAATGTTTTTCCTACAGATTCATATTTCCTATATTTTTATAACAGATTAATAGCTATTACATTAAAATGTTTGTTCTAAATTCAAGTATTTTTATTTAAATGATACAAACCTATCTAATCTCATTACTGTTATTTCTATTCAAAAAGAGAATACGTTTTTATAATCATAGGATTAAAAATTTTAATAAAATCACAATTACCGTGATATGATCCTACCATCAAATTGTAATTTATGAGAAAGCACATTTTCAGTTAATGTAGAATGAGTTCTTATCCTGTTAAGAAATACATTTTGTCAGTAATTTTTCAACATACCTATAACTTGATGGAAATTATAAATGTACAAAAAAAGTTATGTTAATATTTTGAAACCACACAGATTGGATAAAGATAAAGGTAGAAAACCCTCTTTTTTTCAGATTGCTAATTGTAGCAGAAGCAAAAGAAATAACTCTGAGATATAGTATATAATACGTGAATGACTTTTATATTAGAATCTATAGCATCAAAGTGCTATAAAAGTAAATATTGAACAGAGATACAACATTTGCGACTGGCACTGTTGCAGGGCTATGTGAATGCCATTTCTAACCCTCTTCTTCTTTGCTTCCCTCACACCATAGAATTTGCTCTTAGCGGCCGGGCGTGGTGGCTCACGCCTGTAATCCCAGCACTTTGGGAGGCTGAGGCGGGCGGATCACGAGGTCAGGAGATCGAGACCATCCTGGCTAACACGGCAAAACCCCGTCTCTACTAAAAAATACAAAAAATTAGCCAGGTGTGGTGGCGGGCGCCCGTAGTCCCAGCTACTCAGGAGGCTGAGGCAGGAGAATGGCGTGAACTCCGGAGGCAGAGCTTGCAGTGAGCCGAGATCACGCCACTGCACTCCAGCCTGGGCGACAGAACCAGACTCCGTTTAAAAAAAAAAAAAAAAGAATTTGCTCTTAGCATCTTGCAATTAAGGATGAGTAAGGGACCTAGTTCTGCCAGCAAGCTTCCAGGAAAGACTTAATTTTGTCCTGGTAAGAGAGTGGCATGAGAAGAGTTCCTGCCTGTGAACGTGGCAGGGATACGATGCTAGGAGCCACTATAGCCACCATGAGATCAAGCCACCACATCAGAATGATGAAAAAGATATAGGAAAGACAGCCTAGAGCGGTAACATCACTAAGCTACTGAACCAAAACCAGTAAATGCCTACCTCCAAGCAGCTAACTATATAAGAAAAATAAATCCTGACTTGTTTAAGCCACTATCAATCAGTTTTCAGTGACGTGTAGCTGAAAACATTCCTTACCAGAATAACTAAAGAGTGGGGAAGAGTGCTGAATGAAGTTCGAACTTTGTCATAGATCAATAGGTTATTTAATCATTATGGCCTTCAGACAGTACTGAATGATCTCATAAAGGCTGCCAGCCCTAAAATTCTATTTAACAATATAAAGCAAAACCAAAGCACCCTACTGCCAATAATCTCCTTTATATTAAGAGATCTGAAGACTAAATGATATATTTCTTCTTTGTTTCACAAATAATTTAATAATATTCCTTCCATAAAACTGCAGGTATAATGAAATGGCAGTAATGTAATTAGTAAGTAAGTGTGTGGGTCACTGGGATCTTGAAAGCTACACCTCTATAAAATCTAGGTATCTACAAAAAGGAAGCAGGGGACAGGAAACATGAGCCTGCAAACCAAATGAGAGTTTGTAAGCACAGAGTAGAGCCATGGGAGCTTAACTACCTCAATTCGATTTAATCTGCTGGGATTAATGTGTTTATTGAATGCCCACTATGTGCCTGAAACAATTCTAAATGCTGAGACAATAACAGCAACAGTACGGCTACCATTTATTGAGAATTTCCCAGACACTAGTCATTGCTAAAATCACTTTAATGTGTACTGGTTTATTTAATACTTATAATAACTCTGAGGTAAGTGTTATTATTCCCATTTTTCAAATAAATTTTACAGAAACAGAGACAGATGAGTAAATTGTCCAGGGCCATATGGTTAGTAAATGGCAGAGCTAGAAAAAACTTTGCTCTTAACCATTACATTATATTGCTTTTCAATAGTAAACAGAACTCACTTTAACAGTGACAAATGGAAGTAATAGCTTCAAGGGCCCTATCGTCTTCTTGAAAAGATAAAAGTAAATATGTATTTACATTATAAAATTCAAAGTGCCATGTTGGGTTTTAGATGCCCAATTCCTTTTAGGAACCCAAGTTCTTTACCAATACATAAAGAAGAATCAGAAAGATTGAAGATTAAAGTATGAATTTTAGTATGGATAAAGCTACTAGAAACCACGGTTTAGGTATGCAGCAACCACAAGCTAGTCCTTACCACTATAATTAGACTAACCCACTCATTTCCACTGGGGAGGGACCCTCTAAAACAATGCACAGGGTAGAATGTGCTGCTGCCTCCCAAACAAAGGGGAGAGGAAGGGCTGCACTATTCACGCCAATTCCTGCTTCTAAATTTATGAAGCAGAACTCTCTCCTCCTCTGGGAAGAATAAATGGGGGATAAGAGGAATGAAAGCTAAAAATTCAATAATTCTAATTGATACCCCCACAGGATTTTTCATGGACCTACATTAGCTTTAAACAAGCTGCAGGTATTTAATACAACGCAATACTAATTAAGATAGGATAATATTGACTCAGGGAACAGATAATACTGAAGACAAAGCCTAGAAACCAACCATGCATTTGACATGCATATAATATGTCATGTCATAACCATGCATATAACAACTTGACATATGACATATGTGGCACTACAAGTCGAGGGAAAATGATTTAGTGGTAGGCAGAGATTATTTTTAAGGAATATACAAAGGACATTAACAATATAGAGAAAGAGGAAAACTGGCCTATGTTAAAGCTCCTACTTCTAATTTTAGTTTTTGAGACAGATATAATCAAGAGAATGAAAAACTAACTACAGAATAGGAAAAGATATGTGCGACAAATATAGTTGAAAAAGGATTCATTTCTAAAATATGTAAATAAGATCCACAAATAAATATTAAGAAGACAGACAACTCAACAGGCTTGAATGGAAATTTTGTATGAAGGTAACAAGATGGCCTATATACATATGGAAAAGTACTCAACTACATCAGTCTCCAGTGAAATGCAAATTAAAATCACTAATACACATCCATAAGAAGAACTCAAATAAAAAAAGGCAGACAATACCAAGCTCTGGCAAAGACATGGTGCAACAAGAACACTCATACTGCTACTGGTGGGAGTGTAAATTTCAGCAACCAGTTGGGAAAGCTATTTGGCTGCATCTTTCAAAGTTGAACATATGGATACTAAGTGGTCCAACAATTCTACTTCTAAGTATATACTCAGCAGAAATGAGTACATATGTTTACCAAAAGGCATGAACAAGGAAGTTCATAGCAGCACTATTCACAAACAGCCAAATATCTATCAACCTCTGAATAGATAGGTTGTGGCATGTGGTATAATGAAATACTATACAACGATGAGATTAAAAAAAGACAGCTACAAATAACACCATGGATAAAACTCACAAACCTAATGTTGGGTAAAAGAAGACAAACACATTTCACTATGTATATCAAAATATCATGTTGTACATCTTATATACAACTAAATTAACAAATAAGTGCCATTAGAGAGAAAAAAACAAGCTGGACACAGAGTCTAGATTTCTTGTAATTTCATTTACATAAATTTCATAACCAGGCAGTTCTAATCTATGATATTAAGATAGAGAGGTTAACCTGGTATAGCAGGGGAAATGAATAGTAACTGGGAGGAAGCATAAGGGGAGGTTCTGGGGTATTGGCAACTGTCTGTTTCTTGATCTGAGCATTTGGTACATGAGTGTTGTTCTGTTTTTGATAATTCCTATGTTGTGCACCTAAAATTTATAGACTGTGAATGTACGTTTTATTTCAATGAAAGTTTACTTTTAAAAAGGAAAGTTTAGATGTGTGGTACATAAATGATGACCTCCTCTGGCCCAACATGTCTACATCCTAATCCTTGGAACATGGGAATACATTATATGATAGAAGGGATGTGGCATATGTGATAAATTAAGAACATTAAAATGGAGAGATTATTGGGATTATCCAGGTAGATTCAATGCACTCACACATGTCCTTATTGGAGGAACGTAGAGAGAAATGTATCTATAGAAAAAGAGTGCCAGAGTGATGCAGCATGAGACCAGATATTGAAGACTTTGAAGATGGAAGAAGGGGCCCTGAGCAAAGGAATGAAGGCAGCTTCTAGAAGCTGCAAAAGGCAAGAAAATAGCTTCACCCCTAAAACCTCTACAAGGAATGTAGCCCTATCAATCCTTTGATTTTAGGCATCCGAACTCCAGAACAATTAAAGAATAAATCTGTGTTTTAGAATACTAAGCTCATGGTAATTGTTACAGCAGCAATAGGAAACTAACACATAATGCTTGCAAATATTTAAATGGATGAAAGCAACGGCTTTCAGAAAATAAGAATGAGACGAAACAATTAAAAAAAGATAAGAAAGTACTAAGAATTACAGTAGTCTGAAAATATAAAAAAGCTACTGTGGGTACTGGTAGATTTTTTTATGTCTACTAAAGCTGAGGTTAGATGTCAGTGAAACTGTTGAAGAATTTAAGTGGACAGCATCAGAGGATTGTAAAAGCTCATACCAATTCTAAGGTTGAAAAAGCTACAACGTAAAATGCAAAAAAAATCTTATAATCAATACCAAGTTTTAATATGCCAATGAGATTTATATATATATAAATATATAACACTATATATAACACACGTAAAATGTCTCGGTAACTATATGATACATTTTCACATCCATTATCTCCAAAGGTTGTGGCTTTTTTTCCCCTAAATTACAAATAAAAAATCTGGAGGGCAAAGAGAGTAAAATAAGGTATTGCCCCTAATATCATAAAGCAGCAGAACTGGGAGCTGAACTCAAAAAATTCCACTTTTCTTTATATAGAAAAAAGTGAAACAAACATAAAAGCTCCAGCTAGACACAGAAGTACATTTTAAAAATACTTTAGAACATAGTGCATCCTCATTTTATGTAATTAAAATCTTCTTACTTTGTTTCATGTAGTGTTCTTTTTCTAAATCGAAGAGGTGTCATCTTTGAATCTGGAAGGATATGATCACTTTCTTTTTGCTCAATGGCTAAATTTTGTTCTGGATCACTGATTACAGCCCTATACAGGAAAATAAAAAGTCCAACAATTAAATATGATCATGCATTACTTTAAAATTCACATATTTATAAGCAGTTCTAAAAGCTCATATACTAAATGCAAATTTACAACACTGTCAGAATAATATTTTTATTAAATAAATTTATTAAAAAAATATTTTCCATAAGAAAGTAAATATTCCTATCTCTTTTTCCAGAAGTATTATCTAAAACTGAATTGAAATTTCGGAGGGAGCTAAGAGCTCCATGTTTTTGTTTTACTATTCTTTAAACAAGCAGACCCAGTGCTGATTTCTGATCATGTGGGAGGTGTGTAGGAGAGAACACAGGTAAACTAAAATAAGAAGTCATAAACGCCACAACAGAAATTCAATGAACAAACATAGAAGAGAATAACTTAATTCCTAGAAGACATAGAGAAGAGTTTACGAAAGGCATCCTAAAGAGGAGATATTTGCACTGATTCTTAAAAGGTGAGAGTACAAGACTTCCTCTCCAGGAGTCCGCGGAGGGCGGGCAGACTCAAAGTGCTCCTGGACGCAGAGGCTCTTGTCAGAGGGCGCAGATCGGTTGGAACAAAGTAAGGATCTGAGCGACCCCAACTTTGCAGCCGAGGCCTCCAGCTCCGAGGTGCATAGCAACCCTAGGGTTCCGGTAGGCGTTCCTCCGTGCGCAACCCTGGCAGAGCCGCAGAGCCCTCCTCGAGACCTGACCACTGCCCCAGGCCCCGAGAGACCCGAAGGCTCAGCAGCAGGCCACGGAGAAGGGCGGTGCCCAACAGGCCCCTAGCACGGCCCAGTCTGGCTCGGCACAGCTGCTGCAGAAGGTGCACGACGAGCTCGTGTGGTACGTGCGAGTCAAGGACCAGAAGAAGATGATCATCTGGTTTCCAGACATGGTGAAGGATGTCGTCGGTAGCTACAATTAGTGATGGAGGGGCATCTTCAGGCTCACCAGCCTCATCCTCGCCCAGGTGTTCGGGATGCACCGCAGAGGCTGACCAGGCTGCACCTGAGGCTGTCCAACCTCCACACCATGGAGCCTGCGCTGGTCAAAGCGCCGGAGCCCGAGGAGCTGGACAGGGTGGCTCTGAGCAACAGCAGGGTCCTGACAGGCCTCCTGCTTATGATCCTGAGCCTCATTCTACTTGAAGGGCCGCGGCGCCAGAGAGAGCGCCGTCTGGAACGTGCTGCGCGTCCTGGGGCAGCGGCCCTGGAAGAAGCACTCCACCTTCCACCTTCGGGAACGTGCGGAAGCTCATCACCGAGGAGTTCGTCCAGCAGAATTACCTGAAGTACTGGCCCGGCCTGTACGTGGAGCAGCTGGTGTATGGGTTCTTCTGGGGTTCCCGGGCCGGCCGCGAAATTACGAACATGCAAATCATGGAGTTCCTGACCAGGCAGGCCTTCCGGATACTGGGAAGCTATAGAGGAGGCCAGAGCTCTGCGGGAGGCTAATTCCACTGCCTACTGCTCCTGTAACTGTCTCTGAGGACTAGCAAGGTCTGGAGGCCGATGAATGGTTTCTGACCCTCACCAGGCCTGTGGAAGGGTGGGGGTGGGTCACTAGAGTATTCAGGATTTACAGTGCAGTATTCACGTGTAACTTTACAGTACAGTGCTTTTATAACTTTTAATGCAATGTTGTCATTTGGGTACTATTGTGTAGTGTTTAGGACATACGCATGTTTGTTTATAAGTAAGTTTGGTTGGCACTTTCACTTTCGTGCTACCTTTCTTGAATTTTTGTGCCAGAGACGTGCTAAACTGATGAAATATATTGAGAAAGTTTCCATCTTATTCTTTCGTATGGGACTGATGATGTGTATTGGGGTAGGCTGCTCCTGGAAAGTCTGGAAGAACTCACCAGCAAAGCTGGCCTAACCAAGAGAAAAGTCAAGGCCCCTCTCTTCATGACCTTGCTGGGCACAGGAAACATCCTCACAGAATGAACTGATTTGAATGGAACTGGTCTCAATGTGGGCACTTGGCATACTTTACTAAACATATTTTCAACCCCACCATGAGTCAATGTTAAACATTAAAGATTCTTATGATATAATCCAAAAAAAAATTGAGTACAAGTTAGCACTCAGAGGAGAAGGTGTAAGGGTACTACAAGCAGAGGAACAATATATGTACGGCCACAGGAGTAGACAGCACAGTGAGGACACACCTGAGGACTGCACACATTGTAATGGATGAGAGTACAGACTCTGCAACTAGATTGCCTGGATTCAATCCTTGCCTGCTGCGATAATTAGCCATGTAGCCTTATCTGGTCATTTTGCCCTGGGCCAAAGTTTTCTCTAATAAAAGAAAGAATAATGGTATCTCCCACACAGAAATGCTGTGAAGATTAAATAAATTAGTTAACATATACATATTGTTTAGGAGAGTACCTATAATCTACTAAGTATTACAGAAGCACTCAATAGTTGAGGCTTTGCCTCCTAATTCCCCTTTTACTGCATATTTTACTGAATATGAATAAATATAGAGGCATGATAGCCCATCAGGTGGCATTGCAATGGGCTAGAAAAGTGATAGTAAGGGTTTGCACTAAGGTGGCAGTAAACACACAGTTTGATCAAGGAAAAAACATCCAGTGTTCCATAGATCAGTAGGGTGACTATAGTTACAATAATATATAGTACATTTTAAAGTAGCTAGAAGATAATAATTCAAATGTTTCTAACATACAGAAAAGACAAATATTTAAGGTTATGGATATCCCAAGTACACTGACTTGATCTTTACAAATTATATTGTTAAATTATCTCATGTACCCCAAAGCTATAAAATACATAAATACAAGAGAACACAAACAAACAAAAATAATAATAAATAAAGTAGAAAGAACAAATTCAAGAAACACCAACAGAACTAGAAAACTAATTGGATTTGAGGTCATCAAGTAGAAAGATCTATAGTAACTGAACAATGTGAAATGAGATTCAATTAATAATATAAGGAACATAGGTGTCATTGTGTTTTTAAGGCAGAAGAATAGGGTCTGGAGGCAGGAAACCTAAGGTCCATTCACGCTGACTTCCTAGAACTAAATCAAAAGGAAAATCCCAACTTTCCACACCCAAGGAACAAAAGGACCAGAGGCTACTCCCTTTGCAACCACCCCCATTTCCTGTGTGGCAGATGAAAAATTGAAAATACCTCTGATCGGTCCCCTCCCAAAACCAATCACAATGGTTGTGGGCCAAGTCTAAATTTGCATAGGAGGATAACTTTGTAACTCACTTCAGCCTCTGATTGGTCACTTTCCATGACCAATCAGATGTTCACATAGGGTGTAACTTTGTAACTTCACTTCAGCTTCTGATTGGTCACTTTCCACAACCAATTAGACTGATTGCAGGCCACTTCTTCATTTACATAGACAAAGTAGACAAAGTATGTAAATAGACAAAGTAGAAAGAAATGTATGTATGTATTTGTCATCACATACATTTACATGTATACCAAGTAACCAATGGGAAACATCTAGAGGGTATTTAAGCCCCAGAAAATTCTGCAAGCAGGACCTTGAGCCACTTGCTTGTGCTGCTCCCACCCTGTGGAGTATACTTTCATTTTCAATAAATCTCTGCTTTTGTTGTGTCATCCTTTTCTTGCTTTACTTTTGTGTTTTGTCCAATTCTTTGTTCAAAGTGCAAAGAACCTGGACACCCTCCACTGGTAATAGTTTTGATTTGTTATTGTTGTTATTAATATTATTTTAAGGGTAAGAATGATAGGTTGTTCTCATATCCTTATGAGGCAGGAAAATAGGGGAAATGATGCAGGAAAATAGCAAAAAGAATTAAAAGTTGGATAAAGAACAGAATAAGTAAAAGCATGAGAGCAGAAACAAGGTGAAGGGGTGACTGAGAAAGAAGCGAGATAAGAAGCAGAGGTTCAGCAGCCAAAACAAAAGTGAGACAAAAAAGTGAGTAAGGTGCTTGCAGTGAGCCAAGATCACACCACTGCACTCCAGCCTGGGCGACAGAGCAAGACTCGGTCTCAAAAAAAAAATAAAAATAAAAAAATAAAGTGGGTAAGGAGTCCCCATGGCCAGCTAGGTTTGGACCAAACCTGTCAGGGGCAGCTCCTCAGAGATGGGCATGCTCATTAAAAAGAAGTATGCTTAAAATGACCCAATATGGTAATTAGCTACTTAAGGTTCATGCATATGGACTGCATATCATGCATGTACTTAGAATTATGGGATGGAGATGACACACAAGCACATAAGGGCCAAATTAACTAAGCAACATCTATCAATCAAAAGGCAGACACGGGCTAGAGATTAGGCATCCTTGGGAACAGAAGAAAACAAACAAAAAAAACACATAAAAGGACCCAAAGTACCAAACTAAGGTGGATTTCATCTCACAGAGCTCAGTCCGCTCCCCCACTCCAAGAGTGTAATACTGAGCTTAATACACTTCTGCTGCTTTGCTTCGCTATCTGCATTCGTCTCGTCCAGTTCTTTGTTCAGGACACCAAGAACCTGGAACTACACAGCACCATCCAGTAACACTTACTTTCCTCCTTAACCAGGTTGGGTTCCATGATTCATCAACATATAATCCTGTATACACCTTTTAACAATCTTGCCCTCTCTGGCTTTTTCTACTTGCCTAGCAAAACCCTACGTCTGAATAAATTTGATGATTAACTGGATAAAAGAATAAATGAGTAGACATTTTTTAAAGGGTATCATGAACCTTCAAAACTATGAAAATGAAACAGCAATTCAAAGATAGAAGAACTTATGAATTTATTGAGTTATTTCAATTGCTGGAACATTCAGGAAAAGCTTTAGTCATCTCTACCATATACTGTAGATTCTGTTCATTTGTGTGCCAAGTTAGGAACTAAATCTTCTTTTTAAATTGAGCATTAAGATATTTTTTAAATTCCCAAATGAAAAAGGCTGGCATTTATAAAAAAGTGGCACCTATTCTAATCTCACACTTTATTTATCAGTTCTGTGTTAAATATACATACATAGAATGTTACAGTTATAAGAAATCTTAATGTTAATTTGGCAGAAGCAAAAATCAAGACATAGAGAAGGAAAATATGAAAGCTCAAACAGCGAATTAGTCACATAGCTAAACCTAAAATCAAATTCTGCTGACTGTATTTAAGTTCTCTTTTCCAGTTCATTCATTCATTTGCCTATTCAACAAGTTTTACTATACAGCTACTAGACTAGGCAATGGGAGTGTAATAGTGAGCAAAACTTCCAAAGTGTTCTGCCCTCATGAAGCTCACATTCTGAAGAGGCTGAAAGACAATTAACATGATAAACAGAGAAAATATAACATGAATTACATGTCCCTATGGAGGAAAAAAAGAAACGGTAAGAAGATACGAAGTTTTGAGCAAGAGATCATAAATTTATGTATTTAAGTTTATTTATGGTTTATTTATGGTGAGGCCAAGGTAGGCCTCACCAAGGTGACTTCTAAGTAAAGATATGAGCTAAAATGAGTAAGCAGACATATAAATTTCTGGGGAAAAGGCATTCCAAGAAGAGGGGAAAATAAATGCAAAGTACCTAAGACAGGAATGGAACCTGGTATGTTCCAGAACAGGGATAAGTCAAATGGCTAGAGGAGAATAGATAAGAGGCAGAGAAGTCCAAGGTCCAAGGTCCAATGGTGGGCTTGGATAGACTGTGTTATCGGCCCAAGTTTTTTAGTAATCCTGATCCATATCCTTGCTATGGCCTCATTATAGGTGGTGTGTACTTTCTCACCCCTTGACCTTAAGCTTTTGACTTGCTTTGGTCAGTTACACACAGCTATATATGACTCTGCTAACCTCAACTGAACTAAGTCATGCAAATGCGGGTTGGTTGGAAATCTGTTTATCTAGGATGGTCTCAGCTAAGTAGCTCAGTGGCATTTGTAGAAGGACCTTTTTCTTGAGACTACCAGGCTAGACAAGCAGTGTTCTTCTCTCAAAGGTGGCAGAAGCACTAAAGGGCAAATGGAAACACATGAGATCATTTAAAGCCTAAGATCAAACCTAAGACCATTGCTTTTGCTCATATACAACTGGCCAAAATAAAAAGTAAGGCCCTTCCAGCCATGGCAAGCCTTGATAGCTAACCTAAAGACACATGAGCAAAAATTACTCTTCTTTTAAGCTACTGAATTTTGTGGTGACACATAATTAATACGTGAGTCTTGTAGGTTTCACTATGATTGAAATGAGAAATTCCTGGAAGGTTTTATCTGGCTTGCCTTTTAATGGATTAACTATGGGGTGCCGGGTTGAAAATAAACCAGTAAGAGGCAAATGCAGAAACAATGAGGCCAGTTAAGTAGTCCCTGAAATAATCCAGGAGACACACAAAATAAGTTTGAACAGGATGGTGGCAGCAGAGGGAGTAAATCTATGTTGACGGTAGGACTGAGCATGTTTGTTGACAAGCTGGATATAGTATTTGAGAGAAAGAAAGGGATCAAAGGCATCACCAGGATTTTAGGTCTTAGTAACATGAAGAATTGAGTTACCATGGAGGAAAATTAAAGATGTGGTCATGGAGGAAGAGAGGGCAATAAAATTTCAGACACTCAGATTGGAGAAAGTTAAATTGAAATCTTAGAGAAGCATCAGAATATAGGTGGTTTTTAAAGGCATGATACTGGATGAGATCACTTAAAAAGCAAACACAAAAGAGGTCCAAGGACTGAGCTCTTGGGCACACCCACGTAGGGAAGATGAAGAAGAACCAGGAGAGATTCTGAGAAGGGGAGAAAGGTAGGAGAAGTCAAGTGTCACGTGCAGGAAGCCATACAGAAAAAAAAAACCAAAAAACCTGCCTTAAAGAAAATAAAGTTTCCAATGAGACAGCTGCTGCAGATGGGTCAAGTAAATGAGAACTGAGAAATCATTAGTCTAGCAATATGGATGTCACTACTTATGGAAAAAAGTTGTTGGAGGCATGGATGGTGGAGGTGAAAACACTACGTTCATGAGACAATGGAAGGAGGGACATGGGATACTCTAGGTATAATTATTTCAAAGAATTTACTGAAAAACATGCATGTAGAAACACCCATCATTCTTTCTGTCATGCATTCTTTCTGCCACATAACTAAACAGTTTTTTCAAAGCTAAGTCTTACTTTTTCCTTGAAGTAGATTATTCCAACCTCTTCAGAAATTCTAGCATAGTTCCATATTATCAAGCAATTCAGCACTGCGTATGTTAAAACTTTAGTTTTCTAAGGGGTTTTAAAATTCTTAACAGTCTCACAGTTCTCGAACTGCACCAAGGAACCCTGAGGTACCACAGTGAACTCACAGGGGCACTATGGGATATTTTTAATTTTTGAGGGAAACTCAGTGATACTTGACATCACTTGCACACCAAGTAAACTACTAGTTCAGCCTCAGGGTAGTTCACAGTTTCAAGAAGACAGTACACTATACTCCTTCAATGATGTTACATCTTTGCAGAGCTGAGTTTTCTATAGTTGCTATGATAAAAAGCAAATATCAGGTGAAAGTCAATATGGAACATAAAGTGAAAGTGGCAGCATTGTAAATGATTCTAGGATTTGAGACACTGTGCAGTGCCCATAAGATGCATACAGATCCTTAGTAAGAGTCAAGTACGGATATCTTCTTTCAATTTATGTGTATTATTTTTTAAATGGTCATTAGTTGTTAGGAAATAAATATTCATTAAGTTGTTTAGAGAAAAATACTTAACAAATAGAACCGTTAGGTATTTCTACTGGTCTAAGAGTGCTGTGAAAAAAAATGACTAAAACACTAACGGTGCGGTGAACAGAGAAAGTTTGGGAACCTCTGAGTTAGCCACCCTTTAATTGACCAAGGATATGAGTGTCATGCATAAAAGAAATTTAATGAAAACTTTCTGAATTGATTTATGTTACCAGTTGCTAATTCTCACCTAGACAAGTGGTCTATCATCACTTGCTCTGCAACAATCTGTTTCTTCTTCTCTGCAGCCATGATTTCCTGGGAGGATTAAATAAAGATAATTTCACCATCCATAAAGCAGAACCATACAATACTTAACACAAAAGTTCTAAAACATAAATTAAATATCTCTGATTTCCATCTTAGATGTAGATGGAAATAGATTACTATTATAGATTATAGATTACTTTCCATCATTACTAAATTTAAATTTCAATCATTTAATCTACAAATATCATTTATTTTCTAAGAAATAATACACTTAAATTTCAGTAAAAATCATCAGAATTTTCATGAGCTGTCTTTGCATTTTATGGAGCAGACTAAAGGAGAAAGAGACTATGGCATCCTTCCACTCTATTCCTCCCCTCAAGAGATGTCCTGCAAAAGGCATCTTAACCTACTCCAAAAAGGCTACCGACACTGACACAAAATAAGCTTAGTCTAACACTATTCACAGCAAAAGAAGGCAAAACTGAGTTTGAATTGTTCGACCTTTCATAAAATATCTAAAACAAGGAAAAACAAAACAAAAACTCTCCTCATCAAAAGTATAATATTTTCTCTGCATATAATGCATCAATAATATTTAATAAACTTTTCTCAATTACTAGCTTGATTAAACTCTCTTAATACTATTTTTCACTTTTCCAATTCATCTGAAACTATTTTTACTATTTTTTTAGGTCATATCTAATTGAAATACTGGTAATCATTCAATTCCAATTATATTATCATGCAGCTATAATGACTAAAATGTATCTTTAGAAAGGCAAATAAAAGAGGTTAAAAAATTTCGGAGATTTTAGACTGAAGTGCCCAGTAGCCAGTTTGGAAGACCTCAGCCTCAGGTAGAACCATGAGTCAGCAAAACATATAAATAGTAGACCAGTTAGGAATCAAATGAGGGCCATTTCCTGAGGAATGATAGATAGCTTAGTGTACTTTCAGATAACGCCTCCTTTGGAGTTCACAAAGTGGTGAAATGTCAACTTAAGAAACTATTTAAGTAAATATCCATAAGTACTTGAAAATCATTAACTTTTTTTTTTTTTTTTTTTTGACAAGGTCTCCCTCTATCACCCAGGCTAGAGTGCAGTGGTGCAATCATGGCTCACTGCAACCTCTGCTTCCCGGGCTGATGCCAAATTTAAAAAAGTTATCTATGAATGTTTGGTCCAGAAATAAAGTAAAGTATTAGTAAGAAAAAAAAAAAAAAAAAGAGGTTAAAAAATTAAGAGGTCAAAATAAAGCTTGCTCTATTTTTAGAATGTAAATTACTGTCATCCCCATTGATCACTCCGATAAATGAAATTAAGATAGAGGCTTTGTAACCTTAGAAAAAAGGCTTTATTTAAAATCGAGACAAAATATCAAATAAGAATGTCTAAAGACATATCATAAAAACAAAAAGTAAAACCTTGTAAGAAAATTGGAAAAATTGGGCACAATTATTTAAATGCTATTTAGCCTACACTAAATTTAGTTTTTTTGGCTTTTTTTGAGACAGGCTCTTGCTATGTTGCCCAGGCTGGAGTGCAGTGGCACTACCACAGCTCACTGCAACCTCCACCTCCCAGATTCAAGTGATTCTCATGCCTCAGCTTCCCGAGTAACTGGGACTACAGGTGTATGCCACCATGGCTGGCTAACTTTTGTATTTTTAGTAGAGACGGGGTTTCACCATGTTGACCAGGCTGGTCTCGAACTCCTGGTCTCAAGTGATCCACCAGCCTCTGCCTCCCAAAGTGCTTGGATTATAGGAATGAGCCACCATGGCCAGCCTAAATTTAGTTTTAATAATAATGTTAAAACAAAATTTAATAAGAATGTTAAAACTAAATTTAATGTAGGTTAAATAACACTTTTATTTAGCCTACACTAAATTATTATTAAACATTATTATTTAACATTATTTAAATATTATTTAGCCTACACTAAATTTAGTTTTTGGTTTGGTAGAAATTCAAAATGTGTAGTTTACACATTTAATATGTCCTATATAAAGCTTATGTTATTTAATACATCTTGTGTCACTCTCTAAGCTCATGATGCTTTAGAAGATTTTTATTTAGTAATAAATTTAAAACAGCAATTAAAATGTTTAAAAATTAGCACAACCTAAAAGTAAAGCAACATATATTTTTTAATATCTAAGAGTGATTCATAAAGTGGACACTGACTAAAACATTAAAATTATACACAGAAAAGATCCACATCGGCTGAACACAGACGTAAAACCCAGACAGAAACCAAAGAGGGGAGATTAATTAACACCATAGAGCCCGTGCAGAAAGCCCACCTTCAGTGTTGAAGCTTATGGTGGTTTATGCTTTGTAGGAGGCACACTGATTTAGAGATATGTGTAAACATAAAGCAGATTAGAAGCAGAAGCGACACTGATGGAAGGATCTATCAACACTAGAAAATGACAAAGGAGCTAGATGAGATGGACACAAAAACCGTAGTTTCACTGCTTCTATTGTCACTTAAGTAGTTTACAATTAAATAAAGAAGTTTTCACCTACATTTTTAAAACAAATTGGTGCTAATTTCAGATGCCCTGAAAGCTTACTCATGTAAATGTTTCCTTAGGGGAAGAAGGAGACAGTTAAATGAGTACTACCAAAATAAAATAAAACTTGATAATGAATTCAGATACATTGCTCCTAATAATGTAGTTGTAAGGAAAATAAGTCTATTAACATCCAGATTGCTTTGAATTACATCAAGATCAATACCCAATGAGCCTTAATTATTGCAATACCCATTTCAAATATAACTTCAGGAATATATCAAAATAAGCCTGATTTGAAACACTATTTTCCTTATAAAGTAGCTTTTTTTAATTTTTAGGATAATCCTGATAATATTCATTCTATTAAACATAAATATCCAAGTAATAATAGGCACCAAAAAAATAATGTGCATGTGGTTTAAGTAAAAGAACTCACAAATTTGCAATTTGGGACATCCACAGAAAATCAGTTCACGTAGTCCAGAGATTGATTATACATAGCTATTAATTCAGAATATAATTGATTCTGGATGATTGTGACCCAAATAAAATATATATTGAATTGCCACTCAATGATAATAATAATGTAACTAACTAAATCCATATTGCTTTGTTACTATTTATGCTATTTATGCTATCGAAACCAGAGTTTTCCCAACTTGTGAGCCACCCACACTGGCATTCCAACAATCTGTTATAAGTATGCCTAAGACATTAATCACTACTTGGGTTTCTGGGGTGGTCAGTGACCTCCAACTCCAAGCAGCTTGGTCTCCTTACCCCAGAACATTACAGAAATGTTTTAATTATCTGTTTGTGCCAGAACTGGTCTAAACCATACTTGCCAACCTAATTGATTCTGTAAAAGACATAATTTAAAGTTAATATTGAGCATCTGGAGTTTTGCTTCACTTTTCCTAAAAAAGAAAAATAACTTATTTCTGGAATTTCCTTAACTGGCCTGAATTTATCTAATGTTAGGAGCTCATTACTTCAAAAAAATAACCAGGCTGCTTTTTTGGGGGAGGGGGTGACACCAAATAAACTCACTAACATAAATAGCAGCCAACTCACATTTTGAACAGTATAAACTAAATTCCTCAAACACCTAAAGATTCAAGACAATTTTTTACAGAATATATACCAAATACAATTCAATCATTTATAAAAATGAGGATTCAATTTTCCACTAATGAATATTCACCCCAGTCCAAATTCAATTGTTGCAATTATTTATTCCATTCAGTCTTTAAAATCTTAGAAAGCAAATAAGATTAATGGCTCACCAAATAAGTAAAAATGCTGACAACTTACTGCATCCAATTTTCTTGCCCTCTGTTGTTTATCGCAAGGGTTGTCTGCATAACCTTGCTGTAAGAGGGCTTTCCTATCCAGAGTTGTAAGGTCATCTGTGTTGGCTTCTTCATCTTGCACACACTATGCATGAAAGAAATAAATGAAGCATCATACACATATTTAGAATGTTTGTTTTTAACAAAATATGGGAGTAGATAACCATGGAATATCTCAGTGACTATTTGTACAACAGTTAAAAGTACAGGCTCTGGAAATCAGATTGCTTATATTTGAATCCAGCTCTTCCACTTGCCCGCTAGATGACCTCTCTCTGCCTCAGGTTACTCATAGATAAAATGCGAATTAATAATAGGAACTACTTCACCAGAAACAAAAAGGATTAAGAGATAATACATGTCCAACACTTTATAAAAACTACTTGACATAGTAAGCATTAAATAAAAGTTAGCAGCTATTATAATTATTATTGTCCAATTTGAATCTTTGAAAAATTAATAAATGTGGGCATGTCTACTCTATTATAAAATTAAATTCAGAAATAAAATACTAAAAGATGAGTGTAACCTTCGAGGTCAAAGATTCTTTGGGATGCTAAAGAGATAAATACCAAATTGTTCTTTGACTATGAGATGTGTTTACGCTACCCTAGCAAAACAAAAAAAAAGTTTCCATTAAATAGCAACTTGTCAAATCTAATAGATTATAAGATTTCTTCCCCCCAGGGCTTATTCTTATTTTAGATCTTCTTTGAAAGGTCACACTCTATCTTAATACTCCTCTCTGTCTTTATGACCTTTGATTGCTATGTAAAATTTTGTTATATATTTGTTTAGGATTTATTGCTTGACTCTCCTAATGTAAGTTCCATGAAAGCAGGAACCTTGTCTGTCATTTTTATTGCTGTATCCCTGGTGGCAGAACAGGATAACACAAAGTGAGCACTCAACAAATATTTATTCAATAAATGAATAATGAATCTCGCTTAGGTATTTAAAAATCAATTTATGAAGATACTTTATCATTTTATTTATTTACCCACTAATATACTTCTTTCTAAATAGTGATTTATTTAAACAGGCACCAAAAAGATGCTTAGTATTCATAGGTAAATTAAGCAGATTAATTTAATGCATATATTCAAATATAAGCAAAGCACTGTATTTTGTTCAGGTTGAAAACACTTTCAAAATAATTTTATTTTGTGTCAGCTTGTTTTCAACCTTTTACAAAAGGAAAACTGATATTTCCACTTAATATTTCAAATTCAACCTCCCAAAACCAGACTTCCTTACAGTCTTCCCCTACCTCCAGTTAATGGCAACCCTTTTAGGCCAAAAGCCTTAGATCCATTTTTTTATTTTAAAATATTTAATTGACATTAAAAATTGTAAATATGCAATGTGTACAGTATGACGGTTTGATATACATATAGATTATGTAATCATTATCACAATCAAATTAATTAATACATCCATCACCACACATAGTTACCATTTGTATTTGTCTGCATATATGTGTGTGTGTCGTTAAGACATTTAAAATCTGCTTCCTTATCAAATTTCTAGAAAAAAATACAGCATGATTAACTGTAATCACCACAAATACAGTAGTTCCTCAGAACTTATTTATCTTATATCTGAAAGTTCATATCTGTTCACCAAGTCCCCGTTTTCCCAACCCCTCCTCCCGAGTCCCTGGCAACCAATATTCTACTCTCTGCTTCTGTGGGTTCAAGTTTTTTAGAGTCCACATATAAGTGAAAACAGAGTATTTGTCTTTCTGTGCCTGGTTTAATGTCCTGCACATTCATCCTTGTAGAGTCATTCTCGGTCTTCCCTTTCTCTCAGGTCCATAACCAATCCACTCAAAAATCTTCTTAGCCCTACCTTCAGAATCTGGCAACAATATGACTTTGTGAGGCACCATGACGTTCCAAGTCTGAAGCTACCATCACCTAGGTCCAAGCCATCATCGTCAAATTTTGCCTGGATTATTGTGACAGTCTCCTCAAAGGTCTTCCTGCTTTTATCTTTGTCCTATTCTCAATAAAGCCCATCCTGAAAAGAACAAAGTAGCTTTCTGACCCACAAAAAAAGGCAAAGTCCTTCCTTGGCTTGTGTGGCCTCCCTGATCTGCCTCCCAAACTCCCTTTAACTCTCTGACCAACCTCCTTCCATCTCTCCCTTGCTCTCCCTCCTTTGACCACACTGTCCTCCTCAATATTTCTTAAACACTCCTACTTCACGACACAGAGTTTCTCCTGACTAGCCTGCTCCTCAGGTGTATGCTAAAATGCTATCTTATCTAAAGGTCTCCTCCGTAATCCTATACAAGTTGCTATCCCATACCCAAAGCCCTGACTTTCCTAGATCCCTTCTATATACCACACTTTTCACCATGTGTATACAAGCTGGGTTGACTGATTAATCATTCCATTGATTGATTTTTTTTTCTCCTTGCCATTTCCTTCCATGAGGATATAAGCTCTTTAGAGGCAGAAATTTTTGTCTGTTTTATTCACTGACTTACCCCCAGTGCCTGGACAGGGGTATTGCATAAAGTTAAGCATTCAGTAACTATGTGTTGAAAGAATAAATAATAAATGAATAAATTATATTGATAATTTCTAAAACTAAAAGTTTTTTTAGAGTGAAAAAAGAGGTATTTGAAATGAATAATGATACGTACAATTAGGAAATAAAGATTATTTTCTACAAAATTGAAGTTTAATGATTTTCATGTTTAATTTCAAGATGTTTCATTATTTTAAATATATATATGTACACATAAGTTTGCATTTTAGGTAACAAAACAATCTGACAACAACAGATTCATCACCTTTTATAGTAAGTGGAAGGAAAACTCAGCAAATGAAATTTACCATTAGAATTGCCATGGTTTGGATGTTTGTCCCCTCTAAGCCTCATGTTGAAATTTAATCCCCAATGTTAGAGTGGTGTTTGGGTCATGGAGGTCGATCTCTCGTGAATAGATCAGTGTTGTCCCTCAGAGGTGAGTGAGTTTTCATTCTATTATTTCCCAAGAGTGCTGGTTGTTCAAAAGAGCCTGGCACCTCCACATGCTCTCTTGCCTCCTATGTTGCTATGTGATCTCTGCACATGCTGGCTTCCTTTGACCTTCCATCATAAGTAAAAGCAACCTGAAGCCCTTAGCAAGTGCCTAATCTTCAACTTTCTAGCCAGCAGACTCATGAAGCCAAATAAACCCTTCTTTATACATTACCCAGCCTCGGGTATTTCTTTATAGCAACACAAAACGAAGGAAGACAAGAATCAAGCAGAGTCAAACTTCTATTTTACAGTTCAACTGATTATCAGTTGACTCATGTATCATACTGACTAGTTAGCAATGATAGCCTTTAGTTCTTGCCCTGGATCCTAAATGTTTCTAATTTTAGCTTTGCTTTACCAGTAAAGAGAATCAATTTACATGTTGATCTCTGCTTTAAAGAGGGGCTTATATTTCTGATATCAGGGATGTCTTCTATTTCCAGAGATTACTAGTGTTAATTCATGTAATTGTAATAGAATTTACCACTAGGCCATTTATATGGCAGTTTTGATTCTCATAATGGTATACATTTAAAAAGACATCAAATAAATTCCTCAAACCTCTTAAGTACAAAAATATTATACAGAGAATCTACAGAAATGCTTTTTATCTAGAAGTTCTTCTGTAAGACCACTAAAAACATATTAAACTTAATAATTTCACACCTTTAATATAGATTCTAAAAATCAAAGTGGCAAAATAGCATATTTTCCAGAAGAATTTATGTGCATATTGGCTTCTATAAAACTCTTTATTCTTACTGTATAAATACTTACCAATTTTATGGAAGTATTTGCAAATAAAATTTGTTTTTCTCTTAAACCAAAAGTAAAAAAAGTCCTCATTTGAATTTGCATTCAAGGAAATAAAAGTTTTACTTAAAAAATATTTTGAACCATTTTGCTGCCACTCAGTAAGGCATGTGCTTACAGAAACCTTCATTCTGTTTTCCCAACATCTGTACAGTGATCTAAATATCATTTGGTATATCCTGCAAACAATACACGGCAAGATGCTAAAAGGTTATGAAATTATCTTGCCTAGTATTATAGACACCAGATTATCATATTTCTGTGTTTATGTCTGGGTCTGGAAAAATGTTTTCAAAATGAGAAAGATCAAATAATCCCATTAATTTTGTTACTCTTTCAGCTAAATACTGTGTGATTTATTTCATTCTAGATAGTTCCTACATGGATTAAAAAATAGCTGAAATGTCATACCTACTTATAAATTTATTATTATTTACCTACAGGAAAATGCTAAGCAAATACAACATTAAAACTTTCCTGGAAACAAATTACTCTTACAGAAAGTTAACTGAATTAAAAATTATATCTATTAAAATTAAAAATTCTCTTCTTTATGGCCGCTAGTATCATGTTTTTCAAATTATTCCTTCTAAAAATCAAGATAGACTTTTTCTGTATGATTATGAAAGCCATTACAATTATGTTTAATTTATTATTATATTCATTAATAGTGAATTTATACCTAATATTACATAAAAACAACAATTTCAGCAACACATGATGTTAAAAAACCATTTCCCATAATGAGACAAAAGACAGTAATGGAGTAATGGTAGTTTTTGCACAAAACAGGATCACTATAAAGTCTCAAATCACTTATCAATTTTAAAATTTAGACTGTCAGACCAACTGAGTTCAAGACAGCTATGTCAACAAAATACATTACACTGTCTTATTTCTAATCCCAAGGTACGTGAAAAACTGCTAACAGAGAAAAGGTGACAAAACTATACGGCTATAATTTTTTTGTCAGAAAATGATGACAATAACCCTTTAAATTTTTGTGAAAAACAAACTAGTCAATGTAAGTAAAATGTTTACAACAGTCCTTGCTATGCAGAAATAAATGTTAGCTATTATACTTATTATGACTAATAGCAAGACATGTCAAACAAAAAGAGATTTCTGTAATATGTGCAGTTTTCTTTAAATGTCATTAGAATTTTTTAAAGCCTCATACATTACCTTTTCATCTATCTTGTTTCTTGGAGACTGTTTATGAGTAACATTTGATTTTGTATTTTCTGCATTTCTCTGACTATACTGCTTATAGCCCTCTTTCATTTCAGTTTTACATTGCTTATATTTTAGTTTATATTTGTCTGTTGGTGCTGGCAAATTTTCAGGTATTATGTTCTGATCCTATAGGTAAAAAGAAAAATGCATGCTATCAGAAATAAAAAGTATTAATTTTCCTTATTGGCATTAACAGGTTTACCTTTTACCTTAGCATCCATTCCTTAAAAATGACCATTATAGTCAATGTTATAAGCAGAGATGGTATTTAAGACATTCAACTGGTACCGACAGCATCACTGACCAATCAGAGCAGACAGAACTGCTCGGAATGGGCACTTACCTTAAATACCAGTAATCTTATACCTTGTTTCCTAGCTGAAGATCCATTCTGGTTCCAATAGAATTTAAGAGGAGAAAAATTGACTTATCTTTCTTCTTGGGAGTTTTAGATAAGCTTTTCTTCTGCCCCAGAAGAACTTCACTGTTAACCATTTTTTCATAATAGATAGAGCAATTGAAGATCACTAATACTGAGAAGCATTGGTTGTCATCTCTAGAATATCAAGATATTCTATCTATTTGCAAGCATGGAAATATTTGCAAATAAAATTTGTTTTTCTCTTAAACCAAAAATAAACAATTGCCCTCATTTGCATTTGCATTCAAGGAAACAAAAGTTTTACTTAAAAAATATTTTGAACCATTTTGCTGCCACTCAGTAAAGTATGTGCTTACAGAAACCTTCATTCTGTTTTCCCACTAGCTTTACAGTGACCGAAATATTATTCGGTTCCCTACCACATTTCCATGCGAGTGAGAGATAATAGAGTCAGTGGATAAGAGAAACCTAAAAGAAGTGCTATACAAATACAAGGGCATATTGTATTGACCTAGGAAGGGACAGGCATTCCAAAATGAGCTTTTTATAAAGTCAGTCCAACCCTTGAAAAGTGTTGAGGATATTCATGTCTAACCCAGAGGAGAAGGATGAAGCAAAGCTTCAGGGTATTATTCACGCAATTTTCCAAAATGAAACTAAGAACATGAATAGAGTCAGCTATGTGAAAAGACAAACAAAAACAGAAAGGCCGGGCGCGGTGGCTCAAGCCTGTAATCCCAGCACTTTGGGAGGCCGAGGCGGGCGGATCACGAGGTCAGGAGATCGAGACCATCCTGGCTAACACAGTGAAACCCCATCTCTACTAAAAATACAAAAAATTAGCCGGACGTGTTGGCAGGCGCCTGTAGTCCCAGCTACTCGGGAGGCTGAGGCAGGAGAATGGCATGAACCCGGGAGGCGGAGCTTGCAGTGAGCCGAGATCGCGCCATTGCATTCCCGCCTGGGAGACAGAGCAAGACTCCGTCTCAAAAAAAAAAAAAAAAAAACAAAAAACAAAAACAGAAAAGCCCTACTCCTATACTAGTCAGAATCTATATTCAAATTGTGAACAAAACACTAGATATGTTTTAAGCATAAACATGTCTCAAGGAGACAACCTGGAATGAGCATAGCTACTTACTCCATAGCATCCCAGCAGCCTAAAGTATGAATCAGTTTCCAAGAGACCAGTCTTACATTGCTTAACCAGCAAGATCTGATCTAAGAGTTTGCCATATTTTAAAAATTCTTCAATTCCATATTAGGATATATGTGTACTTTACCGATTTCATTTAAAAATTTTAAAATACCAATTTCCATGTGTGACAAAATGTAAAACAAGTAAAAATTATTTCACCAACCTTATGGTTTGGTATTTAAATACATAAAATATTTAAACTTGGCAAAACATAGACTGAACATAATAAAATTTTTAAATTTTATTAAGAGATTAAATCCAGTGCTAATAATGCACACTAAAATTCTGAAAATTGATAAACAAATAAATACTAACCAATTTATTTAGATGGTACTGAGTATATGGAGTTTGACATGGTGTGACCCAGCCAAGAGTAGAAGATGAATTTGGCAGGTTTGCTGTACTAAGTGGAATATATGAAAAATTATCCTAAAAAATAAAATTAATGATATTTCTTATATGCTATGTGTAATATTGCATTTTAACGTTTATTATATTAAATACTAAATAAAAATTACCTCATCATCAGAGTCAACAAGGCTTCCCAAATCAAGTCGTGGGACCCTGAAAGAAATAACCTATGTATCCCGTAACTTTTTAACATGAAACTTTAATAACTGCAAATCTTATATGTTACATCTTTTATAAATAGGTACACTGAAACCAATAGTGCCATGGCTTCTACTGGCTTGTGATAGGCTTTTGTTAAATGTTCAGTAATTTTTCAAACTGGTCATTAAACACATCCATCATTAAAAATACATATAAATTTATAATTAAACTAAATTATATTAAATAAATATTTGGCCGGGCACTGTGGCTCATGCCTGTAATCCCAGCACTTTGGGAGGCCGAGGCAGGCAGATCATCTGAGGTCGGGAGATTGAGACCAGCCTGACCAACATGGAGAAACCCCGTCTCTACTAAAAATACAAAATAAGCCAAGCGTGGTGACACATGCCTATAATCCCAGCTACTGGGGAGGCTGAGGCAGGAGAATCACTTGAACCTGGGAGGCGGAGGTTGTGGTGAGCCGAGATTGTGCCATTGCACTCCAGTCTGGGCAACAAGAGTGAAACTCCGTCTCAAAATAAATAAATAAATACTCAAAATTCATCACTTCCTGATGATTTCACTGTACTTCACTATTATCTGTGCTCTAGAGATTATCTATGTATCTATGTTTATCCTGTCTCTATGGTAGTGTAATAGTGTGCATCTCTTTCCAAGGCTGTGCTCAGTGATGTCGTATAAGTACACTGAAACAGACTTGGTGGGATTATTTACACTGAAATTGGCAAATGTTATGAATAGGACTTGGTTTAATATTTGGTTGATTTCTGAAACTTTAACAAGTGGTGGAGAAAATGTTAATAATGCAGATTCAACCTAAAATTATATCATGTCTATACCTGTCACACAGTGAATAGCCCCAAAATACACTGAAGAAACATGGTTTTATATTGAAAACTATTATTTGACTCAGCCAAGAAATCACTCATGTCACTTTTTAAAGTAAATAAAAATATTAACCAATATTCATGTTGGAACTACACTAGTTCATCAGTTACAACCACAGGTTAGCTAGAGATACAGAGTTCAGCAACAAAACAAAGAGACAATTCTGTGAAAATCGATTGGCTACATGGAATCTACAAGAGAGACTATATATTTGATTAATATTTGTAAATTGATTGCTACACATCCTTTATATCAGTAAAAGCTATAATCAACTTAATATATGCTTAAATTTCTTTATAATAAACAAGTAAAATTTACAATAAACTTATAATACACTTTCAGAAAACCAGTCCTTAAACTTTTCTCTGCACACAACTGACAAAGCCATTGTTACTCACTCAATATATTGGATCTAGTGCTTGCACCCAACTCTATTCTTTATGTCAAGATGAGCACACAGGTAATCTATCACACAGAACCACATAAATGTTGATGTTTATTCATTTTGATCTTCAGAAATGTCAATATTGTGTGGTTCAGCCTAGTAAATTACTAAGTTTTTAATTTCTATTTTTAAAGAAGCTCTGTAATCTAAAATACTTGAAAGAATATAAAAATCGTATTATTCCAAATTTTAAAAGTCAAAATAACATGTAACATAAAACATAAATTAATATACTCTAAACCAAAAATAAAATAATTTTAAGATTCATAAAATTGTCATACTCCTCAAAATTAAAGCACAGACATAATTATCCTTAAATTCATGCCAACTATATGAATTATACAAGGATAAAAATTTATACATCTCTTTAATAAATGCACATAGCTGAATTTTCCAAATAAACGAATATTTTCACTTTTTCAGGAAAATGTAAAATATATTAAGGAAAATAAAAAACCAAAGAAGTATTACCTATAATTCTACCATCTTATCACAAAAGCTATTTTAATTTTGGTATAGTAATTTTTAGCCTATCCATATGCATATAGATTTTTCTGTGGTTCACAATCATAGCTACATATATAATTTTGCTTTCTTTTTTAACTAGTCAATGTATGATATATATGTGCCCATTAAACAGTCCAAACGTGAAGAAACATAACTTACACTGGTGGGCAAGAATTCTGGTTTGTCCATGATTCAGAAGTCCACCTTTGCTTTAATTTAAAAAAATTTTTTTGAATTAGTATGAATATGAATATACCCTTTATACTTTAACAGATACACAATAAGTCAGTGCAATAAAGCTAATTATAATTTTTCTCAGTAGACTCTATATAATAAATACTTATTAAGCCCCTTCCTACTGTGCTTGAGACACAGATAAAATGGCAAGCAAGACAGATAATTCCTACCCACATACCACTCTGCTGGAGAAGACTTTCTCTCAAATAAACAATAAAGGAAAAAACAGGTCTGTAACAGAGCGATTACATAGCAGTATGCCCAACCTACTCTAGGGAATTTAGGAAGCTTGTTTTTTTTTTGTTTGTTTTGTTTTTTTCTTAAGGCAACCTTTAACAGGAGTTCTGACAGATAAGGAGGAGTTAGCTAGATGAAAAGAGAAGAAAGAAAATTGGTTCAGCTAGGAAACAACTTGTACTGCACAGGCCTCCAGATAAGAGCCAGCATTTGGAAAGGGGTAAAATCCAGAGTGCGAGGGGGGTAGGGCCAAGCTGTTACATTATAGTACAAGTTAGGGAACTTGGACCTTGTTTTTAAGGTAATGGGAAGACAGTGAAGGGTTTGAGAAAGAAAGTAACAAATATATGCATGTGTTTGTAAACATTCAATCTTATTGCCAAAAAAAACTGCAAGGCATGAAAATTACAGCAAGCTTAGCCACCATGAAATAGAAGATATATATGAGTCTTAGGAAAACTTCAAGTTAATGAAAATAGAAAATAATTCACCCATCAGCACTTATACCCTATTTCTGAAATGTTATCTGACTTGTGCTTTTTTTGTGATATTAGTACCAACCACAAAAATTACATTCTACCATTTTCCTTTTTTTATATTTTCCTTAAACAAATATTCTTAAATAACAATAATAATACAATAAGCTTAATTTTAAAAAATAAAACTAATTCAAGCAGTGGCAATTTTTTAAGTAATTATTATCTTCAATTTTGGTGGTTCCATTCTTCAAATCTAGGAAATGTTGATCCTAAATATCTGAGAATATAAGTAGTCATAAAACACGAAGAAAAGGTAAAAAAATTATTTATAAGTCATCCTGAAAGAAGATTATATAGAGCTCACATACTTGTAGAGGCTTCTTTCTTCCAAAGAATGGCTGAATTTGGCTCCTAGAAGTGGCAGCAACTCCTTTAACCTCTAAATCCATTCAAGTTCCTGTATTTATCATGCAGTATACTTTGAAAAAGGTAGAGTAAATGTTAAATGATAATTATTACTCTAATTTTAAATAAGTCATACACATTACCTAACAAGTTTACCTGGAAAGAAATCATAAGGTTAATCACTTTTAGTGCTTTTACCAATATCAACTTTTTATAGGGCAATTACATTATGCCCTGTGTTAGTATGAATAATGGGCCCCCAAAGAAGGCCATGTCTTAATCCTCAGACCCTGTAAATATGCCACCTTACATGGCAAAAAGGACTTCAGATGAATTAAGAATTTTAAGATGGGAAAATTATCCTGGATTCTCTGGTGGGCTCAGTGTAACCACCAGAATCCTTGTAAGAGGGAAGCAGGAAGAACAGAGTGAGACAGAGAAGATGTAAGGTTGGAAGCATAGGTCAGAGAGGGGTGAAGATGCTAGGCATTCTGGTTCTGAAGATGGAGGAAGAGGTCATGAGCAGCCTCCCGAAGGCAGAAGAGGCAAGGAATGGATTTTCCTCTGTCGCTTCCAGAAAGAACCTGCCCTGTTGACAGCTCGATTTTAGCCCCTTAAGACTAATGTTGTACTTCTGACCTCCAGAACTATAAAATAATAAATTTATGTTGTTTTAAACCACTAAGTTTAAAAAAATTTTTAGAGCAACAATAGAAAACTAATGCATCTCCCTCTTCTCTACTACCACGAGATATACATTTATTTCCTTTACTCATTTCCCAAACCTTTATGAGTTTTGGTTTTGCCAGAGTAGGCTGATGAAAATATTTTTTTTTTTTTTTTTTTTGAGACGGAGTCTCGCTCTGTCGCCCAGGCTGGAGTGCAGTGGCGCAATCTCTGCTCACTGCAAGCTCCACCTCCCGGGTTCACGCCATTCTCCTGCCTCAGCCTCTCCGAGTAGCTGGGACTACAGGCGCCCGCCACCACGCCTGGCTAATTTTTTGTATTTTTAGTAGAGACGGGGTTTCACCGTGGTCTCGATCTCCTGACCTTGTGATCCGCCCGCCTCGGCCTCCCAAAGTGCTGGGATTACAAGCGTGAGCCACCGCGCCCGAAAATATTTTTAACAAGCAGTATTCTTCATCTAGAAAAAGAAGAAAATGGAGTAAATGGTCCAATTAGTAATAATGTGGTGATTGGTAAAAATGCTAACAAAAGGATATTGAAAGTAATCAACTTGCAAATATGTGCAAAATAAAAATCAAATGAATATATTTCATTGAAATTTTGAATATTTTATACTTCACATTTATATTTATTACCAAGGATAATTTTACATTTAAATATTTATCCATACTTTCTTTTTCTATAGTCTTAGATTTATTTAATAGTAAATTATTTCTGTTTTGTTTTTTAAAGGAAAGATAGCATGGTATCCTGCCAGCTTGGAATTAGACAGACATACATTGTAATCCTGATTTTTGCCATTTTCCCATAATTTAAGTTTGAAAACTTTATCTCTATGAACCAATGTTTCTATGTAATATGTAAAATGAATTTAATGTTAGTACTTTTCCTGTTGAAATAATGTAACATTCAATAAATGGTAGCCATCATTATTATTACAATATACCTTATTAAAATTATTAAAATATACTTTATTTATGAAATTAATAAAATATATTATTAAAATATACTTTCATTTCATGCCCAGTGAAAGATATCCCAATTCCTTACTAACTTATCTACATGGTTCTCTTCACCCCATCCCTAGAGCTTCTTCCTCTAAAAATCCCTTGCCATAAGCCTGGAATTCCACTCTAAGTAAAGTCAAGGAGACTTATCAACCAATAGTAAACATATTCTGAAAAAAAATACAAATCATTAGATTGAAAAATTCTCCTATAGCACTACAGATGGCTTTCTTTCCAGAGCTATTTTTCACAAAGAAGCAACTTTTAAAAGTTGCTATTGTTTCGTTTTGGAGGCCAGGGTTGGGTTGGTTGTTTAATCACACAAATTATTGTATTTGCGATGATGATTTCTGGCTAACCAACCCAAGTTGAGATAAGGACCCTGAACAATCAGCAAAGTGATTTTCTCCACACATCAGTCTCTCAATTATTTATATCCTAGTAACAGTTTTAGCTATTTCAAATCGCTATCGGTCATTTAAAATCAGTATAATTTATTTGCAAATTTAAAAAGCAGAAACATGTAAATCCTCAAATGTCCAGGTCCTCCCAGTTCCTGTACTTCCCCAGTCATGACAATTTTCACTCTTCACTGTCATTAGATTTTCATTTCCTTAATAAACAGTCAAGACCATGAAGGTTGGCGCTTCTCGCCCTTAATAAAGCATGGGTAGTAAATATTTAGTTAATAAGTAAATTAATGTATCGCAAAATACATGTATACATTTTATACATATTCTTAGATTCCTTTCATTTCTCTGCATCTAATTGTAACATAATCACAATGACAACATATAAATTCTGTCTTCAATTGGATAAGATGTTTACAGCATTACATTATAGCTATTAGTCTTTAATGCTAGACTGTAAGCCTCATATTTGCTCACCCTATGTCTCAGGATTTAGAAAGCCCACAATGTAGTAGGAACTTAACGAATGTTTGTTAAATAAGTGAAGTTAGTTAATTCAGAATGACATAACACAAAAGTGATTAACTTAGATACAGTAAGAGTATTCAAAGGGCAATGCCGTCGTATATGGAACACTTTCGGATCTATCGAATTAGAGCAGTCAGGCAACTGACACCCTATGTAGATAATTTTAAGATTTTGACAGGGCTTCAAAGACAAAAACAGCTCAACCTTCTGATCTTCAAACCGAGCCAGCTGAGACCCAGAAAAGTGAACTGTACTTCGCTAAATGTTTTCCAGTTATTGCAGACCTGAATTCACACGTGGGTTTCAGATCTCTTTTCAGTACTCATCCTCACTGGTAAAGGTAATAGAAGAATCTGAGGGGAATTAGCCGTAGGGACTAAAGAATTAGAAATCTAAACTTGGTGGCACAAGAATCAGCAAACAACTGGCTGTGAAAGAATCTTTGAAACCTATGCCAAGGGTTGTCTTTGTCAAGCACTGAATATCCAGCTGGGCTATGTTGGAGATAGGGAGTAGCAAAAGGAAGGGATAGCACTTCTAAATGGCTTCTGTCCCCACTCAAATAGCTGCACGTCATGAGATGATATTGCTAGCATATAATAAATACTGTTGGCTAATGTCTTTAGGGCTACCAAAAATAACTGAACACACTTCCCATTTCCCTCATTTTTTTTAAAGGATGACTATTTCCACTACCAATTATTATCAATTCTCTCTTGGTAGTAATATTACTGGCTATTATGTTACTTATATCAAATCAGAAAAAAATGAAAAGCAAAAACTAAACTGATTTAATTCAGCGCATAAATAAGAAAAAAAGAAAGCGATGTAAATACAATTTAGTATTTAAGCTACATGAAGGTAGGGACCAAGTCTGTGTTGGATCCCAGACGACTACAGACCCAGATATCTGAATTGAAACTTAGGTCATTCCTAATTTCAAGCAAAACAGAGTAATATCTCCTTTCACCCACATCACTCTCCCTGCTCCCAAATTATATTATACTTCAGAGCACCTGCAGTGTAGCAGAAGGAATTCCCCATCCCCTACCTAACTGGGATTCCTGGACAGGACAGGCGAGGGGCACAAGAGACAGCCAGCCTGATTTCACCTAACAAGCTCGGTAAGAAGAGGTCCAGAGTTAGAAGAGCTGGAAAAGGTATAAACTAGCGCGATTCCTCCAAAAACCGCATTCAGAAAGCTTCAGACAGGAGAGTCTAGACAGTCCAGGCCCGCGTCTGCAGGTTGCCCGGCAACAGGCACCGCAGCGCAGGGCTTCTGATTACACTCTCACCTCCAGGGACGAAAAGGTCGTCGGCCTAAGTCCCTGGTTTGTTCTACACCACCTCCCGCCCCCACCAATCTGCCTCCTCAGTTCCGCTGCCTGGCTGACCCGAACTGAGCTTGTGGCCGGAGACCCCGCCACGCTCTGAGAAGTACTTGCTGGCTGGAAAACCCAAAGGGGCGAAATCTCAGCTACAGCCGCCAGAGCCTCCCAGGGAACTGGCTCCGCGGCGTCCCTAAACCCCGGCGAGGAGCCGGAGCGGACTCACTCACCTGCGCTTCTCCTGAGCAGGGAAACAACCAAAGTCCGGCCCGGATCCACGGCGGTTGTTGTGTAATTCTCTGTCTAATTGAATTCTGTTTAACATATTTCATAAGGCACCTGTCTGTGCGCAGAGCCCAGAATGACGTTTTGAGGAGAAGAAATTTAAGCATATGCTGCAATATCTGCTCTCAAGGAGCTTGCACTTATTTTTTTTAAAGACTGCAATATATATCTAGAGATATAGATATTAGACATGGATATTACTTTAAATTTGTGTGAACATGTACATATAGATGATTACATGAATAATTGCATATATATGTGTATTTGTGTGTGTATATATAATTAAAATTTAAAATGATGTATGGAAAGGGTAAAGGCCTAGAAATCAAGAAACCTGCATTTTATTCTTTGCCTTTTTGTGTGGGGGGGGGGAGGGGACGGACTTTCCCTCTTGTTGCCGAGGCTGGAGTGCAATGGCACAATCTCAACTCACTGCAACCTCTGCCTCCCGGGTTCAAGCGATTCTCCTGCCTCAGCCTCCCGAGTAGTTGGGATTACATGCGCCCACCACCACGCCCGGTTAATTTTTTGTATCTTTAGTATAGAGGGGGTTTCACCATGTTGGCCAGGCTGGTCTCAAACTCCTGACCTCAGGTGATACCCTGCCTCAGCCTCCCAAAGTGCTGTGATTACAGGCGTGAGCCACCACGCCCGGCCTAAATATTTTTATGTATGCTCTGTACACAATGTCTTGGCATCAACTCCTCATCTATAAAGGGAAAAAGCTGGTTTGAGATAATTCCAAGGTTCCACTCCACTCTAATATGCACTAACATTCCTAAATTACACAGCCAAGAGTCATTTATTCAAATTAGAAGAGTCTATGAAGGTTAATCCAGTTCTTTCATAATCATGTTTTTCTAATCAGCAGTAACTTTTCAAAATTAGCTCCCCTCAAAATGTATGTATCAAAACGTGAATATTTCCAGTATTTCCTGGAGCAAGTTTGGGAGTAAAAATACAAATAAATTTTTAAAGTATAAAAATAGTGAAGGAAATGAGGTATAATGTAATCACTGTATTTTTCTGCTGCACTCCATAAAATTCATCCTCCCATTACCCCCACATAGAAAGAAAAGCAAAAATAAATAGCAGAAAACACATAGAAATAAAACAGAAAACTAAATTTAACTTTTAAAAAGTTATAAAAGACTTTAAAAATTCTGGTGCCCGTACTAACCTTGGCCGTTCCAGAAATAGATGTTCAAGAAAATAACATTAGGACATGCACTTGTTGATTCCTGGCAATTAGACTTTTTACACCTAAATTGTTTTAGTATTTCTGAATATAGCTGTCTAAGCCATTGGGACCATGGTCTAAAAAACATAATGATACAATTCAGACATTTTGTTAAAAACATCTATTAGAAGAGCAATAATCTTGGATTATGTTTGACTATATATGCTCTACTTTTGCCAATCTTTAAATCTATTACTCCGTGAAATTTCTGTTGTTATTATAGGCAGTTAATTTCTCTATACACTAAATGAAACTAAACTAGCTATCTGTTAACCTTTATCCCTACTAACCTTATCCCTATCAACCTTTACTGTTTTGTAGTTCCAAAATAGTTTGCATTTGAAGCTCAACTTTAAATTTTCATCTACTTGATCATTCATTAATGCATTCAACATTCACTGAGTACCTACTACTTGAAAATATTTTACTTTATCTTTGTTTTTATTTGTTCATTTAGCCACTTATGTATTTGACAAACATCCACTGAACACTTTCTATCTTCAAATATACCCAATGTTAGAAAAAGTGAAATATATAAGCTGACCCAGCATTTCCTTTTATATGATTAAGTCAAAAAATTTATTGAGCCCCTCATATGTATATATACATATATATAACTTAAGAAGCTTACAGTTGTATACAACATTATTAGAAAGTTAAAGAGAACTCATTTATTTATTCAACCAATTTTTATTGGGAGCCTAAAGATTCAGTTCCTGTTCAAGGTGCTAGAGATATAGCAATGAAGAAAACAAAGCTACTGTTGCAGTGACGGTTACAATCTGATAGAGAAGGCAGATGTTAAAAAAATAACATAAATTCAGGAGGTAATTTAATGCAATGAAGAAAAATAAAACAGGTTAAGTGGATAGGCACTGACAGACAGGAGATGTAGAATGATCAGGGAAGACTTCACTGAAGGGAACTCCATAAAGAGCACTACAGGCAAAAGTAACAGCAAGTGCAAAGGAGCTGAGGAGAGGGCATCCTCATCAAGCTGATGGATGTGGCTGATGCAGAATAAGCCAGGAGAGAATGCAGGAAAGAGGCCGGAGAACTAGCCATGATCAGATTATGTAGTGTCTTTTGGGCCATACCTAGGACTTTAGATTTTTTATTGTGGCCCCCAACAGTAATGTGAGCCAATTCCCTAAAAGTTCTCTCTCTTTCTCTCTCTGTACATACACATATGTATATGTATATATGTCTATAGACATCTGTATCTCTCTCTGTGCAGATGTATCTATGTCTATAGGCATACACACATATACATATATGTGTATACACACACAGATTTATACATGGAGAGAACTTTACGTATATAAAGGTATGTGTGTATATACACATACATGTGTGTATATGTATATGTGTATATGCCTATAGATATCTGTATATCCAGGAAGAGACATATATATATAGACACATGTAGATGTACATATCTGTATCGATTTATCTATCTGTATACCTACACGCACACATATACACACACCGTATATATGTTCATGTCTTTGGGTGTGGGATATCAGAAGCTCAGTTTGGACTACATATGTGATATGAAAGTAGTATATACAGCAATTCTCCATTAGCTGGTAGTAGTCTAGAAATATATTATGTATTGCCCAGTAGAATTTCCATTAGGATCCTTGCATTTTTTGTTTTTTTATAATCTAATTTTCTGCATTTTATTTTTTAAAAGATAGTAGCTGCATCAAAGTAGTTTGTTTTGTTTTTTGTTTTTGTGTCAAGGTTGACTATGGCGGAACATTCAGCAGATATAAGTATGTGTTCACTTGAATTCAATGGCATTGTAAACAACCTCAAATTACTAAGTAAAGGTATTTATTTGAAACATAGAAATACTAAAAAAAATTTAATGTCATGGGGAAAAATGCTGATTTATTACTGAATATCAATATAACTGATGTAATGAATTTAAAACATTAAGCCAAATGAAGTTGATTTATATTGCATTGCAGGTAAAATAGACAATCAAATGTACTCTGTCCATCCCAGTCTCAGCGTATCAACTAAAGCAACTCTTGGAGTCTACCAGTCACCATACAGTGGCTCTGTTCCAAACTCTCAAAAAGGGAAGATTTTGTCAAGAGGAACTACTTGGCTACATTTTCCAGGCATCTATTTTTATCTATCTAAGCAGTCGGTCTCTTCAGACGAAAAAATAGAAGGAAATTATTAAATGTTTGACAAGTTAATAATTTAGGATCACAGTATGTCACTGTATAAGAATTGCCTATTCTTACTCTATTCCCAGTCTCTGAGGGAAGTGGCAATATGATTCTAGATTATTTAGAAGAATAAAAATCTATACACGGAAGCTGCGTCTAAGAAACGAATATATAGTGCTTTGCACTCAACTGGCCCATTGTCAGCATCCCGCACCTGTTCTTTACCTAACTTGTGTGGCTTGCATATTGCAATCCGTATTACAATCCAGGCTCACTCTGCAGATTACAGATTGGATACACAGAAAGCAGTTTGGATGGTTGAAACTCCTTCCACCAGAGGGCGACTCGGAGCTTTCCCTTGTAGCTCAGAGCTTTGTGGAAGGGGAACCCTGCTTTGCCTGTTCTTCCCCACAGCGACACTGACAAGCTAACCCAGCCTGCTGGGCATCCCCGCGCTGGGCTCGAGCCTGTGCAGGAGGATGGAGCCAAGGGAGAGGGTGGTGCAGGAGCGTGGGGAAATCGGGTTGTCTCAGCCGTTATTGGTCCGCGCAGTCAGGGCATCCTCCACATCCTTCCATGGCTCTGAAGAATAAATTCAGTTGTTTATGGATCTTGGGTCTGTGTTTGGTAGCCAGTACATCTTCCAAAATCCCATCCATCACTGACCCACACTTTATAGACAACTGCATCGAAGCCCACAACGAATGGCGTGGCAAAGTCAACCCTTCCGCGGCCGACATGAAATACATGGTGAGAAAGAACTAGGGCTGGGTTCTTAAATCCCTGACTCGTCCTGAGGTATCTGGGTGGTAAATTTCACGGACTTAACTTGTACTAATTCAGTCCGGACTTTATATATATGCAGTTAAAAAGAAAAAAAAAATCACACCATGGCTGGGCTGTCTCCTCCAGAGTCATAGGAGTGAACAAGAAAGCAAGACTTGAAGTTGTTCCTTGTCTCTTGCGGGGAAGGTGGGGATGCTGGAGCAGTGTTTGGAAGTTGCTTTGTTGCACCACTAAAGTTATAAGTACTGAACACAGGATTATTTTGTTTCCTTTCTTCCATTTTTTAGCTAGCACTTTCCACCCCCCACAACCAAGATACAAGATACCAAAGAAATAGCCCAGGAATGGAGATTCTCTTGCTCTCTTACTTATTTTTATATCATATGAATCCAAGATCAAAACAACACTTCATGTGTAGTATTATATTTGAAAAAAATACAGTACTCTATTGAAGAATAAGCATAAAAAGCATTGGATTATTAAAATAATCCATAGAATTTACAAAATGTTAAATACTTGACTATGAATTGTATGATTGGAAATTTCCCTTGCATCATAACTTTTTCTTGTTTATAAATGCATCATTATGAACATAAACGTTGATAGTATTAGTCTATTTTATGTACTATGCAGATGTAGATACAGTATAACTCATATCTATTCCAGCTTTCTTCTTTTCTATCCAGTGGAAAACAAAAGTAATTATAAAATCACAACTCAGGCATTAAAATAAGTTCAAAAATGTACTAGTCTACTGTAAAAGAAAATTATATTTTGATGGGGGAGAAAGATTCAAATAGATATCGGAAATGAAACAAGAATAAACTAATCTCTTTAATGCAGAATTGTTAAGATATTTTAATATATAATGTTTACCAGCTTCGGGTTGTCCAAGGCATAAATTAACTAGAAATAAATCTTCAACTGAATTCAGAAATACTAATATTAGTATTAATAAGGGTGATGCCTTTAGAGTTTTATTGTAAATTGTATGATAAAAAAGAGTAAATGTGGGGTTAAATATAATAAATGTTCTTTATATTTCTTTTGTACTCATTGACTATTTAAAGCAAAATGTGATAACAATGAATTGTGGAGTTTATAGTAATGTAGAAACAAAACACATTATAACCAGTGCATAAAAAATGAAGTGAAGTGTCAATAGAATTATTCTGCTGAAGGTTCCTTATATTGTTAAGAATCACAATAATATTTCCGGATGGACCGTGAGAAGTTAAGAATGCATATTTTGATATCTAGAATAACCATTAAAAATACACAAAGAGGTAGAGCTAAAAATCCAGTAAATAGAATACTAAAGTCCTTGATTAATTTTTGGAAAACAGGAACAAGGAACAAAAGAACAAAGAGGGAATCCATTAAAAATAGTAAATGGTAGACTAAAACTTAACCATGTTAAAATTATTATATTAAATGCAAATGACTACTACATACTTTAATTAAAAATAAAGATTATCAGATTGGATTAATGCTTTTGTAACAGAAACATATCACAAATAGATTAAAGTAAAAAATGGAAAAAATACATTATGCAAACTCTAAAATTAAGATAGAGTAGCTATATTTATAGCTACCAAAGTAGATTTTAAGACAAGGAGAACTACCAGAAATAAAAGGGGACATTTAGGAAAATAAAAGGGCCAATTCAACAAAAGACACAGCAATCTTCAATACAAATAAATGCAATAATATATTTCAGTGCACAAAAATTGGCAAAAGTAAAGGGAGAAAGAGACAAAACAGTCATAGAGATTTTAATCTTAGTGAATAAGAGAACAAGTAGGTAAAAATCAGTAAAAATAAAACAGATTTGAACATCAAACAATTTTACCTAATTGACATTAAACAATTTATACCACACTGCAAAATACAAATTCTTATAAAGTATTCATTACATTCACCAATATAAACAATATGCCGAACCATGAAACAAGTCTCAATAAATTAAAAGTATTTGAAATTTTGTTCTATATTTTCTGAAAAAAATAGACTTAAACTAGAAATAAAGTGTGCAAAATCTCCCAAAATGTGAAATCAAGCAGCACATATCTAAATGGTCCATAAGTTAAAGAAGAAATAATAATAGAGATTACTATAATTTAGATTTGAATGTTAATGGAAACACAGCATATCAAAAGTTGTGGGATATAGCAAAAGAAGTGTTTGGAATCATACACATAGATTTAAATGAGTATTTTAGGAAAGAAGAATAGTTAAAAACCAAGACCTATTCTTTCAACTCAAGAAGGTAGGAAACAAGTGTAAATTAAGCACAAGAAAATTTTAAAAAACTAAAGATGATCATAATTTGATGAAACTGAAAGTAAAAGTACGATGGACTAAAATCAATAATATCAAAAGTTGGTTTAAAACTATATATCAATAAAATTGATAAACCAGTAGCAAAAAAAAGATTAATGAAGAAAGACACAATTCAAAAATCAATTTTAAGAATGGAAAATCACTTTTAAAAAACTCCACACATTAAATGGATAGAGAATATTTTGAACAACTTTATACTAATAAATTTGACAACATAAAGAAAATAAATGGACAAATGTCTTGAAAATCAGCATTTTATAAAATTGACATAATATTTTGATATGTTGTTTATTGAAGAATTACTAGTGAATAAGTGCATAAAATGCACTAGTTTTAATGTACAGTTTTTTTTACATATGTATACGTCAGTGAAACTACCTACCTCAAGATTGGAATTTTTATTCATATATGGGTGCCATGTTACTTATCACATAAAGTCTCATAAATATTACATTCTGTACTATGTGTTTTATAAAGTAACATTAAATCCTTGAACTTTGCCTAATAAAAGTATTGCTTATTATTTTTATTTCTTTAATTTCTATTATTATTTTTCGACTGTTGTATTCTTTGTCTTATACAAATGAAAGAATCCTGGGTTAGAGATTGATTTTGAACCAAATATAAATCTTTTAACAGGGATATTTAACCAATTTATGAATGAGATCACTCATCTGCATCTTCATCAATCTACATAGTCTTATGCCATTACATAAATTAAATATGTAATTTAAAATACTCTTAACAGAAAATTCAGGTGAATTCTAAGAAAAAAGCAACACCAATCTTATACAAATCTCTTCGTGAAACTGAAAGAGAAAACCTTTTGGAACTTTATGAGCCAACTTTTACCCTGACACCAAACCAAACAAAACATTACAGGTTAGAAAATTATAGCTCAATGTAGATGCAAAAAATCTTCAACAAAATTATAATCAATTGAATCCAGCAACACATATAAAGAATATTATATCATGGGATTTATCTCAGCAATAAAATGTTGGATTAGGACTTGAAAATTAATCAACATAATCAGGATCAAAACTGGAAACACCATTAACAGAAAACTCCCCAGAAAATGAAAAATCTGTGAGAAATCTGACTTGGATTGGGGGAATTTAATTGCTGTTTACAATCTGCCACTCAATAGATTTAATGAGAAAAATTATATGATCATCTCAATAGAGTCATGAAAACCATTTGGTAAAACTATGCATCAATTCATTTTATTTCATTTTTTTTCCATTTCTTCCTGTAGGTTTTTTTTATAATAGTTTAGGGGAAACAGGTGGTGTTTGGTTGCATGGAAAAGTTATTTTTTTTCAATTTTTAAGTTCTGGGGTACATGTGCAGGATGTGCAGGTTTGTTACACAGGTGAACATATGCCATGGTGGTTTGCTGCACAGATCAACCAATTACCCACGTATTAAGCCCAGCATCTATTAGCTATTCTTTCTGAAGCTTTCTCTCCTCCCACCCCCTTCTGCCTACAGGCCCCAATGTGTGTTGATCCCCCCATGTGTCCATGTGTTCTCATCGTTCAGCTCCCACTTATAAGTGAGAACATGTGGTGTTTGGTTTTCTGTTCCTGCATTAGTTTGCTGAGGATAACAGCTTCCAGCTCCATCCATGTCCCTGCAAAGGACTTGATCTCATTCCTTTTTATGGCTGCATAGTATTCCATGGTGTATATGTAGCACGTATTTTCTTTATCCATTCTATCATTGATGGGCATTTGGGTTGATTCCATGTCTTTTCTATTGTGAATAGTATGCAGTGAATATACATGTGCATGTATGTTTATAATAGAATGATCTATATTCCTTTGGGTACATACTCAGTAATGGGATTGCTGGGTCAAATGGTATTTCTGACTCTAGATCTTTGAGGAATTGCCACACTGTCCTCCACGATGGGTAAACTAATTTACACTCCCACCAACAATATAAAAATATTCCTTTTTTTCCTGCAACACTGCCAGCACCTGTTTCTGGACTTTTTAATAATCGCCATTCTGATTGGCCTAAGATGGTATCCAATCGTGGTTTTGATTGCATTTTTCTAATGCTAAGTGATGTTGAGCTTTTTTTTCATTTGTTTTTTGGCCACATGTATGTCTGCTTTTGAGAAGTGTCTGTTCATGTCCTTTGGCCACTTTTTAATGGGGTTGTTATTTAAATTTATTTAATCTCCTTATAGACTCTGGATATTAGACCTTGGTCAGATGGATAGATTGCTAAAATTTTCTACCATTCTGTAGGTTGTCTGTTCACTCTGATGATACTTTCTTTTGCCGTACAGAAGCTCTTTAATTAGATACCGTTTGTCCATTTTTGTTTTTGTTGCAAATGCTTTTGATGTTTTCAACATGAAATATTTGCCCGTGCCTATGTCCTGAATGGTATTGCCTAGATTTTTCTTCTAGGGTTTTTATGATTTTGGGTTTTACATTTAAGTCTTTAATCCATCTTGAGCTAATTTTTGGATAAGGTGTAAGGAAGGGGTCCAGTTTCAATTTTCTGCGTATGGCTAGCCAGTACTCCCAGCAGAAAAGTTATTTACTGGTGATTTCTGAGATTTTGGTGCACCCATCGCCTGAGCAGTGCCCAATGTGTAGTCTTTTATCCCTCACTCCACTCCCACTCTTCCCCATGAGTCCCCAAAGTCCATCATTCTTATGTACTCATAGCTTAGCTCCCACTTAAAAGTGAGAACATACAATGTTTCATTTTCCATTCCTGAGTTACTTCAATTAGAATAATGGTCTCCAACTCCATCCAGGTTGCTGCAAATGCCATTATTTTGTTCCTTTTTATGGCTGAGTCGTATTCCATTATATGTATATATTTTATACACACACATATATGAAATATATATGTATAAATATATATATAATACCACATTTTCTTTATTCACTTATTGGTTGATGGGCATTTAGACTGTTTCCATATTTTTAGAATTGCAAATTGTGCTGCTATAAAGATGTGTGTGCTAGTGTCTTTTTCAAAAAATGACTTATTTTCCTCTGCGTAGATTTTTGACAAAGATGCAAAAGTAATTCAGTGGAGCAAGGATAGTCTATTCAAGAAATGGTGTTGAAACACCATTTAATGCCTATAAGAAAAGAAAAAACTTTGACCTAAAGAGCAAAAATTAACCCAAAATGAATCATAAATTTAAATAAAACTATTAGAAGAAAAACAGGAGAAAATCCTCAGGACAGGGCTAGATGAAACTTCCTAATATAATGAATTATTTTGATTTTTATCAAAACCAAAAACTATTTTTAAAAAGTCAACAAATTTGACCTCATCAAAATAAGAAACTTCTACTTTCTAAAGTACCCTGTTAGGAAGACGAGAGGACAAACTATAAGCTAGGGGAAAATATATTCAAACCATATATTTAAGAAAGAACTCATATCTAGAGAAAGAAGTCTCAAAACTCAACAGTAAGCTCCGCCTCCCCGGTTCACGCCATTCTCCTGCCTCAGCCTCCCAAGTAGCTGGGGCTACAGGCGCCCGCCACTACGCCCAGAGAATTTTTTGTATTTTTAGTGGAGACGCAGTTTCACCGTGTTAGCCAGGATGGTCTCCATCTCCTGATCTCGTGATCCGCCTGCCTCGGCCTCCCAAAGTGCTGGGATTACAGGCGTGAGCCACCGTGCCCGGCCTCTTTTTTTTTTTTTTTTTTGAGACGGAGTCTCTGTCACCCCGGCTGGAGTGCAATGGCACGGTCTTGGCACACTGCAACCTCTGCCTCCTGGGTTCAAGCAATTCTCCTCCTCATCCTCCTGAATAGTTGGGATTACAAGCACCTGCCACCACACCTGGCTGATTTTTGTATTTTTAGTAGCGATGGGGTTTCACCCTGTTGGCCAGGCTGGATCTCCTGACCTCAGGTGATCCACCCACCTTGGCCTCCCAAAGTGCTGGGATTACAGGCATGAGCCACCACGCCTGGCCATCTATTTATACAACATTCTTGAAATAACAAAATTACAGAACTGAAGAACAGATTGGTGATTGCCAGGGGTTAAAGATAGTGTGGGTAGTGAGTGGTTGTGACGTAATGGGTTAGCATGAAGGATCCTTGTGGTGTTGAAACAGTGCTGTATCTAGATATTGTGGGAGTGATTACTTCAATTTATACATGTGATAAAATCACATAAACCTACACATATACAAAAATAAATGCATGTAAAACTCTTGAAATCTTTAAAAGGTCTGTAGATAATACCAATGTCAATTTCTTACTTTGATATCATACTATTGTTACAAAAAACATTACCATTGGGAAAAGTAGGTGAAGCCTACACAGGACCCCTGTGTATTATTTTTGTAACTTCTTGTGAATTTATAATTAGTTAAAAATAAAAAGATGTTTAAAAATAACCTTGGCAATTATACCTACATTAAGACTGTTGCTTTTGTCATGAGTTGTTTCCGGACTCTGTTCTGTTCCATTGAGCTATTTGTCTACCCTTGTGTCAATATGACAATATCTTAATGTAGCTTTATGATAAATATTGATATCTGGTAGAGAAAATCTCCAGTTTTATTCTACATTTAAAAGATTGCCTGAGCTTTACTTGGAACATCGCATTTCCACATAAATTTTGTAATCAATTTCCACCCCAAAAAAGCTACTTCGAGTTTGATTAGAAATAAAATTATATGTCATAATCAATATTCTTTTGCAATACAGAATATTCTGGTCCATGAACATTTTATATCTCTCCATTTATTTAAGTCTTTTACAATTTATTTCAGTTATGTTTTTGCAGTTTTCAGCATAGAGATCTTGTATATCACTTATTAAATTTATTTATACATATTGGATGTTTTGCAGCTATTCATTTGTAGAATATACATAGATATATAATAGATTTTTGCATATTTTCCTTGTATCTTTCAACTTTGATAACTTCATTTATTTTTATAGTATTATGTATTAATTTAAATTTTTATGTATCCAGCCATGTAATCTGTGAATAATGATAGATCCCAATCCTTACATATTTTATATATTTTGTCTTATGTATTTACAACTCACGTATTTTATTATACTACCTAACTTCTTGTACAATAATGAATAGAAATAACTAGGGCAGATATCTTGTTTCATTCCTAATATTGAGGGAAAGTTTTAATATTTCACCATTTGATAAGATTTTTGTCTGTTTGTAGATTATCTTTATCAAATTAAGGGCATTTTTTCTTTCTATTCCTAGTTTTTTGCCCTTTTTAATTGTCAATGAGTATTCATCCTTTAATTGTAATAAATTAACATGACCTTCTGAATTACTAGACTTTGAATTCTGGCTTATTTTAATCACATTCCGATTTATTTGTTTAGTGACTCTAATGTACCAGGCCATCTGCTAAGTACTGGTAATATAACAATGAACTGTCATAGAGTGAGTATAAATATTTCTGAAGTAGACCTAAAAAGAAATGACTAACTATGAACATAATAAATACCAAAGAAAAACTACATCTTATTAAAATAATAAATTTAAGCAAAACTTAATTGATTACAATCATTAGAATAATTTAATGCAAATACTTATGCACAATTCAATTTAAATTATTTTTATCTTTCAGATTTGGGATAAAGGTTTAGCAAAGATGGCTAAAGCATGGGCAAACCAGTGCAAATTTGAACATAATGACTGTTTGGATAAATCATATAAATGTTATGCAGCTTTTGAATATGTTGGAGAAAATATCTGGTTAGGTGGAATAAAGTCATTCACACCAAGACTTGCCATTACAGCTTGGTATAATGAAACCCAATTTTATGATTTTGATAGTCTATCATGTTCCAGAGTCTGTGGCCATTATACACAGGTAAATATTTGACATCTTTATTGATTAGTTCTTATTTGTGCATATTTTAACTGCCAGAATTTATTTCTCTGTATGTAAAGTGCCTTTATTTTTCTGGCTGCCTTTACATTTTTTCCTTTATCATAGGTCTTGAGCAATTTAATAATAATATACCAAAGTTTTCTATATGTTTCTTGTGCTGCAGTTCACTGGCCTTTTTGAAGTTGTAAGTCTATAACTTAAATCAAATTTAGAAGAATGTTGGCCATTGTTTCTGGAAATACTTCTTTCTCTTTCTCTCTTCCCTTCCCTGGAAGTGGGAAGTTCTCTTCAAGTTACTCATGTAGAAAGCCACTTGAAGTTTTCCCCACGTAAATTGATGCTCTTGTCTTTTTTCTTGGTTTTCTTCTCTCTGTGATTAATTTCAAGTAATTTTATTGCTACGTCTTTAAGTTTGCTAATCTATTCTTCTGTAATATTTAGTCTCCTGTTAATCCCATTCAGTTTGTTTTCAATCTTGCACCTTAAAGTTTGTATCTCCACAAGTTTAATATTTTTACTTCTTCAATGAATATACCTAATATGTTTGCTCTTTCATCTAGCTTTTTAAGCATATGAGATAGAGTTGTAATAATTAATATTTTCCCTGCTAGCTCTAGTATCTATGTTAGCTCTGTGTTAGTTTCAATAAATTGATTTTTCTCTTCATTATGAATCAAATTTTCTTCCCTCATATCACGTTGGGTAAATTTTATTATATTCGCAATTTGTACATTTTGCCTTGTTGAGTGCTGGGTTCATCTGTATACTATAAATATTCTTGAGCTGTCTTTCTGGGTACAGCTAAGTTATCTGCAATTTATTTGATCCTCTTTGTTCCTGCTTTTAAAATATGTTAGGTAGAATAAAAGTAGCATTTAGTCCAGAGCTGATAATGATCTCTCACTACAGAGGCAAGATTATTCTGCACGCTCTACCTAACACCCTGAGAATTATGAAGTTGTCCAATTCGGAAAGTGGGAATAGGTCCAATTTCTGGCTTTGTGTAAACCTTGCTATTATTTCCTCTAGTTCTTGTAAATGGGTTAGACTAGTTTCTTCACATGCATGTTTTAATTAGTACTTTGCTGAATAGATGATGAGGACCCTCTGCACATTGTCCTAGTGTGTCACTGTACAATTCTCACCTCTTCAGTACTATGCCATCTAAACTTCTGTGTCCTTGGTCTCCCCAAGACTCTCAATCAGACCCTCATAACTATGACAGTGTATCAAACTTCTCCTGAGCCATAATCTAGAAACTGTCTCCAGGCAATAAACCAGGACAATTACACAGTTTCTATCTTTTTTCTCCAAATCTCAGGGGTATTATGTTGTGTTGCCTAATGTCTTGAAAAACATTACTTCCTATCATTTTCCTAATTTTTAAAATTATTTGAGATAGAAATGTAAGTGTGTCTAAAATTCACCTTTTTGGCCATACTTTAATCCTAGACATGGTACTGAGCCCCTAGGAAAGCCTGTTTAAGCAATATAAAGAGCTAACCTTCTTCTCTGGACTTACCCATTTGTATAAGTTGAATTAATATATAGGGTCTTAAAGCAACTCGTTCTTATCAGAGGTGCAGTGAACAAATAATAGCAACTTCCATGTTCCCTTTATGTTCACTCTTCGTTCAACAACAGGTTGTTCTAAGTCCAGACACTCTCCAGGACATCAGGGAAGATGTTGGTAAATAATATGGTTTGGATACTATGGGAAAATTGAGAGAATGAATCAGGTGTCAGATGTCCTGATTAACAAAAAGATGCAATATCCCTAAGATGATATCAAGGCTGAGTCATAGCTTTTATATATCCTTTGTCTTCTCTTTTGCTGTAAAGTAAAAAAACAAACAAACAAAAAAACAAAACAAAAAAAGCCAGTTCTCAAATGCCCCTTCTCCCTTCGTATTGCTAAATCAGAAAGGGGAGCTTACTCTTTATTGGCTAGTTTATACACAAGGTTAAATAATTAGGAATGGTTATATTCTTATAAAATCAACAACTATATCTTGCTTAATGTTCTAAACAAAATAAGAGAAAATTTTCTTGCATTTATCACCTACTGATATTCATATTAGAGTTACATCCAATGTTCATATTACTATTACATCTAGTTTCTTTAATGAAAGCAATACATCGTAAACCTACATAGTGAATATTTATTCTCATGACTCCAAAAGCCCCAAAAATTCACAATTTAGATAAAATTTAATGATGTAGTTAGTTATTCATAAGCCAAATTGTTAAACATGATTTTTTGGAAATATATATATTTTAGTTGTATTTTTTGTTAATTGTTTAAAACATTCAAAAGGAAAAATGCTCTTTTAATCATCTCACTTTATCTCATTTCATTAAGTGGGAAACTACCTCAGAATTGATCTGTCACTTACTCACCAAAACTACAAAGATGGCTGAAAGCAAAACTCTTTTTTCTTTTTCTTTCTTTTTTTTTTTTTTGAGACGGAGTCTCACCCTGTAACCCAGACTGGAGTACAGTGGCGTGATCTCGGCTCACTGCAACCTTCCTGAGTTCAAGCAATTCTCCTGCTTCAGCCTCCTGAGTAGCTAGGATTACAGGCACATGACACCACACTCAGCTAGTTCTTGTATTTTTAGTAGAAACGGGGTTTCGCCATGTTGGCCAGGCTGACCTCGAACTCCTGACCTCGCAATCCACCCGCCTCGGCCTCCCAAAATTCATTTTTAAGTTATCAGTTCACTTCCATTTTTCTTGCACTTTTGCTGCCTCTCAGGCAAACAAAAAGCTGGTAAAATATATTTTGCAAAACTATTGATTCTGGCTAGAACAGGCCTATGGAAAAAAATTGATAATTCAATTTATGAAATAGGTTAATACGTTTTGCTAATAAAGTTGTAAAATAAGTGAGATCAGAAATCTGTGTTGTTAAAATTTATTCTGTGTCTAAATTCCTTGGATTATTTTTCAAATGGAGTAAACCAGTATTTTTTTCCCTTTTTTGTTTATTTGGAAAATGGAAAAATTTTATTCTATCGTTGTCACAAAAAACTAATAATGTTCCTCACCTCTTTACCTATCTCCCATAACTAGTTTTCCATAGAAGTCTTCTTCCTTTTGAATAACTTTGCTATTCTTTGCAACTAGATAAAAATAAAGATTCACCATCCTTACAGCAGGCATCTTTGAAAATCAACTCAATATGTTTTTAATTCCTAGCTATGTCTTGTGACTTGACAAAGGTAAGAATATGGTTAAGATTGCAAAATTTAAAATGTAATTTGTAAAATTTTTCTGAGAAAAACAAATAAATGTAAGTTATTGTTTTCATTTATAGTCTGATTTTCATATTGTTTGTATGATATTCCCAGGGATAGAATTAAAATGTATTTCATAAATAATCTAGAAGAAATTATTTTGGCTGTATATTATATTATGAATTTGGTTATATATTATATTATCCTTTTGATTTATGAGAATTACCAGTAAGGAAAAACTAGCTTGGTAGCTCTCATAAAATCAGACATAACAACATAAGAATTTTAATATAAATATAAACATTAGAAAAAATATGTAACTAATAAATATTTATGTACATTATTTTTTGTAGCATGACAAAGATTATACCAATTCTCTAAATGCATTGTTTGCATAGAATTGTTTTCCATATTTTATTTTGACATTCCTTTTCTTTATAGTTAGTTTGGGCCAATTCATTTTACGTCGGTTGTGCAGTTGCAATGTGTCCTAACCTTGGGGAAGCTTCAACTGCAATATTTGTATGCAACTACGGACCTGCGTGAGTTATTTTCTCTTAAAAATATTTTAATTGAAATTAATGTTGATGATGGTTGCCAAATAAGAGGATCTTATACTAGAGACAAGTGCATTTTTGATAAGTAATGACTCCCTCTACAATGCTAATCAAATGAGATAGGTGAAAATAGAAGATGGTGACAATATTGACTTACTTAAAGAAAAACTATACCTGTCATAAGATACTTAAACCTGAGAAAGAAAATGATGGAGACTGATAGGTTTAAAAAAAGAGATAATATAAAATACATTGCCACAGTAATACATAAATACTGAAACACAAAAAGGCTGGCAGATGCTTCTCTAATACAATATAAGTGGAATAAGAGAATGATTGAGAATGATTGTAAAAGCACATACTTTTAAGAAAAGAACAACATAACTTTAATTGTCTTGCTGATAATTGCATATCTAAATGAAAATATAGCATAAGCTTAAAGGGAAACTCCAAAAATGAGATTCTAGTCCTCTAATCCCAGTGAATCTATACTAGGAAGAATATAAAAACAGTTAATAACCCAGCTCTTCAACAAACATCAATTTAAAAATAAGCAGTAGAAAAGATAAAAACAAAGACAAATAATAAATATGCAAAACTGATGAAAAGGAGCTGAGATATGCCAAAACTACTAGAGAGAGGCAGAAATGCATATATATCTCTCTGTATTTTCTTCCATGACCTTTCACTTGGAAGCAAAAACAAGAATGATAAATAAAAATTTTTATAACTTGGGAAAAGTAGAGTTTTTATAGATTCAGAGAAATTATAAAACTACTGACACATTTATTAACATCTTTTCTCTTAAGGAGACTAATCACAAGATTTGAAACGGAAAGAGAATAATAATAGGGGATGAAGGCTCAAGATTTGATGAAAAAGCAGTTAAGCATCATACTGCTTTGAATAAGTCAGGTTTTGGGGTCCAAATTATGTACGTAACAGATTTATTATGGGTCTTGTGAAAGCATACGAGAATATTGTTATGTCACCCCTGGCCAAGTGGTAGGGACCAATATACCCTGTCACTTGAAACAAAAGCCATAAAAAGCAAAACAGATGAAGCACATGAAGCAATGGTCTTAAAGACACTGGCTATAATACAACAAAGGGCTGTGATCTCTGAAAAATAACAACAAAAAAAAGTTAGCCCTATAATTCCCCCAGCTTTCTGTTTCAGTGAGAGCGTTCAGGTCATGGCATACGAAATTACTAAGACAGAGGTTGGCTGGCTCCCTGGGTTGAAGAAATGGAGCTAAAAGTATAGGAATACCAATACAGCTAGAGTTCACAGAAAAGAGTACCAGAGAAAAGAGAACTACACACAGAGAGAACGCTAGAAATCTGCAAAAGATATTCCTTGAGTATTGATTAGCAGAGTATTGATTAGCACATGCACATGAGGAAACAACTTCAGGCCAGGTTAAGAAGCATCTGAAAGAATAAGAGGACACAGTTCTTGGCACTCACACAGGGAGCAGAACTAAACTGCTCCAGACCCACCTAACAATTCATAATGTAAAATCTGAAAGGATCAAAATGTTCCCATGTAATTTGACTGTATCCCACATAAGGAATGATTGAGAATGATTATAAAAGCACATAATTTTAAGAAAAGAACAACATAACTTTAACAACAACAACAAAAAAACTCAACGAGGTTTACAGAAATACACAATATCCAGCACCTAACACTTACAATGTCTGGCATCTAATCAGCCATATAAAAAAGGAAAAAAATAAGACATAAGAAGAAGCTGAATCAATAAGTTGAAACGAATGCAGAACTTACACAGATGTTATAATTAAAAAAGAAAGACATTAAAATGGTTATTATAACTGTATTCTATATTTGTAAATGTTAAGCAAAGATATGAAAAATATTAAAAACAGAGGACTACAATGTCTGAGATTTTTTAGAAGTTAAAATTAATGAAATATTAGACATTCCAGAAAAAAAGATTAATGAATTCAAAATCATAACATTAGAAATTATCCAAGACAGTGATTCAGGAGTTCAAGGCTGCAGTGAGCCATGACTGCCTTGAGAAACAGAGCAAGACCCTACCTCTTTAAAAAAAGAAAAGAAAAAAATTATCCAAGATAGAATCCATAGAGGAAAAAATATCCAAAAAGATAAAATGTGTATCAGCTGCAATACAGCTTTTAGTGGAAATTGATTTCCTTACATTGGACTCCCTGCTGGCCAGCGGGGCAGGCTGAAGACTGCCTAAGAAGACCAGGTCCCGGCAGGGAGGGGTGCCCACCACCACTGTGGCTCCAGTTGGCCATTTTCCCCTGCTGCTGGTGCCAGCAAGACTGAGTGGTTTGGACCAGGAGAAATTCCCCACAGCACAGCACAGCCACTGTGACAGCTTGTGGCCAGACTGCTTCTTTAAGCAAGACCCTGACACATTCCTTCTTGCCAGGCAGGGCCTCCCTGAGGGATTTTCAGCACCTCCAGCCAGGGGTTTATGGACAGATCTCTGATTTCCCTGAGAGGAGCCCCAAGGAGGAGGGGCAGCCACAGTATCATGGGCTGCAATCTTATCCTTTTCTGCTGGCAAGCTCTGAGGAGTCTGGGTAGTCTGGACAAGGGAAATTCCTGCTTATTTAAGTGGGTCCCTTATCCTATTTCCCCTGACTGGGTGAGATCTCCCAACAGGGGTCTCCAGGCACTGCAAACAGGAACATTCTGGAGGGCATCAGGTCAATGGCCCTCTGGGACAGAGAGCCCAGTGGAAGGATCAGGCTGCCATCTTTGCTGTTCTGTCACCTCCACTGGTGATACTTCCAGGTATCAGAGGGACCCAGGTGAACAGGAGTAGGCCCCCAGCAAACCACAGCAGCCCTAGGGAAGAGGGGCCTTACTGCTAAAAGAACAAACAGAAAGCAACAACAGCATCAATAAAAAAAGACCACAAAAACCCCACCCAAAGGTCAGCAGATTCAAAGATCAAAGGCAAATAAACCCTTGAAGATGAGAAAGAATCAACGCAAAAACGCTGAAAACTCAAAAAGCCAGAGTGCATCTTCAGCTGCAAATGATCACAACACATCTCCAGCAAGGGCACAGAACTGGGATGAGGCTGAGATGGATAAATTGACAGAAATAGGGTTCAGAAGATGCATAATAATGAACTTCACTGAGCTAAAGGAGTATGTTCTAACACATTGCAAAGAAGCTAAGAACCATGATAAAATATTACAGGAGCTGTTAACCAGAATAACCAGTTTAGAGAGGAACATAAATGAACTGATGGAGCTGTAAAACACAACACAAGAACTTCACAAAGCAATCACAAGTATCCATATCCAAACAGACCAAGTGGCAGAAAGGATATCAGAGCTTGAAGACTATCTTGCTGAAACAAGGCAGGCAGACAAGATTAGAGAAAAAAGGAACAAACAAAACCTGTGAGAACTATGAGATTATGTAAGATTGAACCTATGACTGATTGGGGTACCTGAAATAAATGGGGAGAATGAACCGAGTTGGAAAACACACTTCAGGATATCATCCAGGAGAACTTCCTCAACCTAGCAAGAAAGGTCAACATTCAAATTCAGGAAATCCAGAGAACCCCCGTAAGATACTCCATGAGAAGATCAACCGCAAGACACATAATCCTCAGATTCTCCAAGGTCAAACTGAAAGAGACAATGTTAAGGACAGCCAGAGAGAAAGGCCAGGCCACCTACAAAGGGAAGCCCATCAGACTGACAGCAGACCTCTCAGCAGAAACCCTAAAAACCAGAAGAGATTGGGAACAATATTTAATATTCTGTTTTTTTTTTTTTTTGAGATGGAGTCCCGCTCTGTCACCCAAGGTGGAGTGTACTGGTGTGATCTTGACTTACTACCACCTCTGCCTCCCAGGTTCAAGTGATTCTCCTGCCTCAGCCTCCTGAGTAGCTGGGATTAGAGGTGCTCCCCACCACACCTGGCTAAGTAGAGATGGGGTTTTGCCATGTTGGCCAGCCTGGTCTCAAACTCCTGACCTCAGGTGATCCACCCTCCTTGGCCTCCCAAAGTGCTGGGATTACAGGCATGAGCCATCGTGCTGGCCCAATATTTAACATTCTTAAAGAAAAAAATTTTCAATCTAGAATTTCATATCCAGCCAAACTAAACTTCATAAGCGAAGGAGAAATTAGATTTTTTTCAGACAAGCAAATGCTGAGGGAATTCATCACCACCAGGCCTGCCTTGCAAGAGCTCCTGAAGGAAGCACTAAATATGGAAAGGGAAAATGGTTACCAGTCACTACAAAAAACACGCTGAAGTACACAAACCAACAACACTATGAACAACTATATAAATAAGTCTGCAAAATAACCAGCTAGCATCATGATGACAGGATCAAATTCACATATAACTATACTAAAGTTAAATGTAAATGGCCTAAAGGCCCCATATAAAAGACACAGAATGGTAAGCTGGATAAAGAGCCAACATCCATCAGTGAGCTGCATTCAAGAGACCCATCTCACATGCAAAGATACATACAGACTCAAAGGGACAGAGGAAAATTTATCAAGCAAATGGAAAACAGAAAAAAGCAGAGGTTGAAATCCTGGTTTCTGATAAAACAAACTTTAAACCAACAAAGATCAAAAAAGACAAAGAAGGGCATTACATATTGGCAAAGGAATCAATTCAACAAGAAGAGCTAGCTATCCTAAATATATATGCACCCAATACAGGAGCACCCAGATTCATAAAACAAGTTCTTAGAGACCTACAAAGAGACTTAGACTCCCACCCAATAATTGTGGGAGATTTTAACACCCCACTGTCAATATTAGCCAGATGATAGAGACAGAATATTAACAAAGATATCCTGAAGTTGAACTTAGCTCTGGATCAAGTGGACCTGACAGATATCTGCAGAACTCTGCACCCCAAAACAACAGAATATACATTCTTCTCAGTGCCACAAGGCACTTACTCTAAAACTGCGCATAATTGGAAGTAAATCACTCCTCAGCAAATGCAAAATAACTGAAATCATAAGTCTCTCAGAACAAAATACAATCAAATTAGAACTCAAGATTAAGAAACACTCAAAACCACAAACTACATGGAAATTGAACAACCTGCTGTTGAATGACTCCTGGGTAAATAATGAAATTAAGGCAGAAATCAAGAAGTTCTTAGAAACTAATGAGAACAATGAAATAACACACTAGAATCTGTGGGACGCAGCTAAAGCAGTGTTAAGAGGGAAATTTATAGTGCTAAACGCTCACATCAAAAAGCTAGAAAGATCCCAAATTGACATCCTAACATCATAACTAAAGGAACTAGAGAACCAACAGCAAACAAACCCCAAAGCTAGCAGAAGACAAGAAAAAGCCAAGATTAGAGTGAAACTAAAGGTGATACAAACATGAAAAACCCTTCAAAAAAACCAATGAATCCAGGAGCTGGCTTTTTGAAAAGATTAATAAACAGATAGACTGCTAACTAAATAGAATAATAAAGAAGAGAGAAGAATCAAATAGACACAATAAAAAATGAAAAAGGGGTATCACCACTGACCCCACAGAAATACAAACAACCGTCAGAGAATACTATAAACACCTCTGTGCAAATCACTTGGAAAATCTAGAAGAAATGGATAAATTCCTGTAAACATATGCCCTCCCAAGACTGAACCAGGAAGAAGTTGAATCCCTGAATAGACCAATAACAAGTTCTGAAATGGATGCAGTAATGAACAGCCTATCAACCAAAAACAGCACAGGACCAGACAGATTTACAGCTGAATTCTACCAGAAAAACAAAGAGTAGCTGATACCCTTTCTTCTGAAAATATTCCAAACAACCGAAAAGGAGTGACTCCTCCCTAACTCATTTTATGAAACCAGCATCATCCTGATACCAAAACCTGGCAAAGAAACAACAACAAAAAACTTCAGGTCCATATCCCTGATAAACATTAATGCAAAAATTCTCAATAAAATACTGGCAAACCAAATCCAGCAGCATATCAAAAAGCTTATCCATCACAATCAAGTTGGCTTCATCCCCAGGATGCAAGTCTGGTTCAACATATGCAAATCAATAAATGTAATTCATTATATCATCAGAACTAAAGACAAAAACCACATGATTATCTCAATAGATGCCAAAAGGCCTTCAATAAAATTCAACATTCCTTTACGTTAAAAACTCCTCTCAATAAACTAGGAATTGAAGGAGCATACATCAAAAAAAAACAGCCATTTATGAGAAACCCATGGCCAATATCATACTGAATGGGCAAAAGCTGGATGCACTCCGCTTGAAAACCAGTATAAGACAAAAATGTCCTCTCTCACCACTTCTATTCAACATAGTATTGGAAGTTCCCAGAACAATCAGGGAAGAGAAAAAAAGGGGGGAGTATTCAAATAGGAAAAGAGGAAGTCAAATTGTCTTTGTCTTTGTTTGCAGATGATATGATCCTATATCTAGAAAACCCCATTATCTCATCCCAAAAGCTTTTTAAGCTGATAAGCAACTTTGGCAGTCTCAGGATACAAAATCAATATACAAAAGTCACAAGCATTCCTGTACACCAACAACAGACAAGCAGAAAGTCAAATCATGAATAAATTCCCATTCACAATTGCTAGAAAGAGAATAAGATACCTAGAAATACAGCTAACAAAAAAAGTGAAGGACTTCTTCAAGGAGAACTACAAACCACTGCTCAAGGAAATTAGAGAAGACACAAACAAATGAAAAAACATTCCATGTTCATGGATAGTAAGAATCAATATCGTGAAAATGGCCATACTGCCCAAAGTAATTTATAGATTCAATGCTATTCACATTAAACTCATTGACATTCTTCACAGAATTAGAAAAAACTATTTCGAAATTCATATGGAACCAAAAAAGAGTTTGTGTAGCCAAGACATCCAAAGCAGAAAAGAACAAAGCTGGAGGAATCACAGTACCTGACTTAAAACTATACTACAAGGCTACAGTAACCAAAACAGCACGGTACTGGTACAAAAACAGACACACAGACCAATGGAACAGAATAGAGAACTCAGAAATAAGACTACACATCTATAATCATCTAGTCTTTGACAAACCTGACAAAAAGAAGCAATGAGGAAAGGACTCCCTATTTAATACATGGTGCGGGGAGAACAGGCTAGCCATATGCAGAGAATTGAAACTGCACAACTTCCTTACACATTATACAAGAATTAGCTCAAGATGGATTAAAGGCTTAAATGTAAAACCCAAAACTATAAAAACCCTAGAAGAAAATCTAGGTGATACTATTCAGGACATAGGCATGGGCAAACATTTCACGACAAAAACATCAAAAGCAATTGCAACAAAAGCAAAAATGGATAAATGGGATCAATTAAACTAAAGAACTTCTACACAGCAAAAGAAACTATCATCAGAGTAAACAAGCAGCCTACAGAGTGGGAGAAAATTTTAGCAATCTATCCATCTGACAAAGGTCTAATATCCAGAATCTACAAGGAACTTAAGTAAATTTATAAAACAAAAAATTATTCAAAAATGAGAAAAGACAAGAACAGACACTTCTCAAAATAAAACATTTATGCAGCCAATAAACTACAAAACACAGCTCAACATCATTGGTCATTAGAGAAATGCAAATAAAAATCACAATTAGATAACATCTCATGCCAGTCAGAATGGCAATTATTAAAAAATCCAGAAACAACAAATGCTGGTGAGGTTGTGGAGAAATAGGAACGTTTTTACACTGTTGGTGGGAATGTACACTGCACAATAGTCAAACCATTGTGGAAGACAGTGTGGTAATTCCTCAAAGATCTAGAACCAGAAATCCCATTTGACCCAGCAATCCCATTGCTAGGTATATACCCCAAAAATATAAATTATTCTATTACAAAGATGCATGCACATGTATGTTCAGCGCAGCACTATTTACAATAGCAAAGACATGGAATCAACCTAAATGCCCATCAATTATAGACTGGATAAAGAAAATGTGGTACATATACACCATGGAATAGTATGCAGCCATAAAAAGGAATGAGATCATGTCATTTGCAGGGACATGGATGGAGCTAGAAGCTATTATTCTCAGCAAACTAATGCAGGAACAGAAAAACCAAACACCACATGTTCTCACTTACAAATGGGAGCTGAACAGTGGGAATATATGGCCACACAAAGGGTAACAACACACACTGGGGCCTGTTGGGGGTAGGGTGGGGAGAGGGAGAGCAACAGCAAAAATAGCTAACGCATGCTGGGCTTAATACCTGGATGACGGGTTGATCTGTGCAGCAAACCACAATGGCACACATTTACCTATGTAATAAAGCTGCCCATCCTGCATTTGTACCCTGGAACTTAAAATAAAAACAAAAATATAATTTAAAAAAAGAAAAAGAAGAGAGATGACAGCAGATTTTTCACTAGACATAATGCAAGAGAAAAGACAGCAATATCTTTAAAAACAAAAGCAAAATAAAACTGTCAACTGAAAATTCTATACACAGAAAGTCTTTTAAAAATAAAGGTTAAATATGTTTATAGATGATTGAGATGATAAGTTTGTGGATAAATACATAAGATGTTTTCTTATTTAATTCTCTTTCAAAGATAATTATTTAATCAAAATAAATGTATTGTGATATTGTATATGTAAAATTCAACCACCTTGAAGTTCTTTTAATCTATGTGAAGTGCCATAATCTAACTTGACCGTGATAAGTAAAAGATGCACACTATAAATTCTAAAGTAGCCACTAAAATTAAGCAAAACAAAGAGTAATTGCAAATAAGCCAACAAAGCAGGTAAAATGGAATTTTTAAAAGATATTTAATTAACCCAAAGAAAGGCAAAAAGAAAGGAAAAGGGAAACAGAAAACAGACGAAGCAGATAAAATGAATAAGATGATAGCCTCAAACCTATCAATAATTATGGTAAATTTAAATGGTATAAATGCCCCAAATTAAAAAACAGAGATTGCACAATTGGCTAAGAAATTGAAAATCAGCTTTATGCTGCCTATGACAAACTTTAGGATTCTTTTTTTTACTTTGAATATAAAGACACAAATAGACTAGAAGCAAAAGAATGGAAAAAGGTTTACAATGCTAACATCAGTCAAAGAAGGCTACAGTGCTGGGCATGGCGGCAGACACGTAATCCCAACTACTCAAGAGGCTGATGTGGGAGAATCATTTGAGCCAAGAAATTCAAGACCAGCCCTAGCAGCAGAGTGAGACTGCATCTATAGAAAAATTTTTTTAAAAATTACTTTGGCATGGTGGCACATGCCTATAGTTCAGTTACTAAAACAAGTTTAGCAATCTTTCAGGATAAAAATATACAAAAATTAATTACATGTCTGTATACTTTAAATATATATTACATATATAACATATATATGGTTTAAATATATATAATATAGATAATATATTGTGTGTAATATATTATATATGGTTTAAAAAATATGGTTCGTAATATATATATTGTGTGTGTGTGTGTGTGTGTGTGTAAGTATATATATATTAGCTTACAGACTGCATAAAATAGATAAAACATAAAAATATAGAAAAACAGACCACAGGACAGATTTGACCTCTGGGCCATACTGTGCTGACTGCTACTCTATAGAAAATCCACTGGAATCTACCAAAACTCAACTAAAACAAATAAGTTTAGCAATCTTTTAGGATACAAAATAAGTATACAAAAATTAATTACATGTCTGTATACTAACACTTAAAAATCAGAAATTGGAGGAGGGAGCCAAGATGGCCAAATAGGAACAGCTCCAGACTACAGCTCCCAGTGTGAGGGATGCAGAAGACAGGTGATTTCTGCATTTCCATCTGAGGTACCGGGTTCATCTCACTAGGGAGTGCCAGACAGAAGGCGCACCGTACGCAAGCCGAAGTAGGGCGAGGCATTGCCTCACTCAGGAAGCCCAAGGGGTCAGGGAGTTCCCTTTCCTAGTCAAAGAAAGGGGTGACAGATGGCATCTGGAAAATCAGGTCACTCCCACCCTAATACTGCACTTCTCCAACGAGCTTAAAAAACAGCACACCAGGAGATTATATCCCACACCTGCCTCAGAGGGTCCTATGCCCATGGAGTCTCACTGATTGCTAGCACAGCAGTCTGAGATCAAACTGCAAGGCAGCAGTGAGTCTGGGGGAGGGGCGCCCGCCATTGCCCAGGCTTGCTTAGGTAAATAAAGCAGCCTGGAAGCTCGAACTGGGTGGAGCCCACCACAAAACAAAGAGGCCTGCCTGCCTCTGTAGGCTTCACCTCTGGGGGCAGGGTACAGACAAACAAAAAGACAGCAGTAACCTCTGCAGACTTAAATGTCCGTCTGACAGCTTTGAAGAGAGTAGTGGTTCTCCCAACATGCAGTTGGAGATCTGAGAACGGGCAGACTGCCTCCTCAAGTGGGTCCCTGACCCCTGAACCCCGAGCAGCCTAACTGGGAGGCACCCCAAAGTAGGGGCAGACTGACACCTCACACGGCTGGGTACTCCTCTGAGACAAAACTTCCAGAGGAACAATCAGGCAACAGCATTTGCGGTTCATGAAAATCCCCTGTTCTGCACCCTCTGGTGCTGATACCCAGGCAAACAGGGTCTGGAGTGGACCTCTAGAAAACTCTAACTGACCTGCAGCTGAGGGTCCCATCTGTTAGAAGGAAAACTAACAAACAGAAAGGACATCCACACCAAAAACCCATCTGTACATCACCATCATCAAAGACCCAAAGTAGATAAAACCACAAAGATGGGGAAAAAACAGAGCAGAAAAACTGGAAATTCTAAAAAGCAGAGTGCCTCTCCTCCTCCAAAGGAATGCAGTTCCTCACCAGCAACAGAACAAAGCTGGACGGAGAATGACTTTGACAAGTTGAGAGAAGAAGGCTTCAGATGATCAAACTACTCAGCTACAGGAGGAAATTCAAACCAAAGGCAAAGAAGTTAAAAACACTGAAAAAAATTTAGACGAATGTATAACTAGAATAACCAATACAGAGAAGTGCTTAAAGGAGCTGATGGAGCTGAAAGCCAAGGCTCGAGAACTACATGAAGAACTCAGAAGCCTCAGGAGCCAATGCAATCAACTTGAAGAAAGGGTATCAGTGATGGAAGATGAAATTAATGAAATGAAGCAACAAGGGAAGTTTAGAGAAAAAAGAATAAAAAGAAATGAACAAAGCCTCCAAAAAATATGGGACTGTGTGAAAAGACCAAATCTACGTCTGATTGGTGTACTTGAAAGTGACGGGGAGAATGGAACCAAGTTGGAAAACACTTTGCAGGATATTATCCAGGAGAACTTCCCCAATCTAGCAAGGCAGGCCAACATTCAGATTCAGGAAATACAGAGAACACCACAAAGATACTCCTCGAGAAGAGCAACTCCAAGAAACATAATTGTCAGATTCACCAAAGTTGAAATGAAGGAAAAAATGTTAAGAGCAGTCAGAGAGAAAGGTCGGGCTATCCACAAAGGGAAGCCTATCAGACTAACAGCTGATCTCTTGGCAGAAACGCTACAAGCCAGAAGAGAGTGGGGACCAATATTAAACATTCTTAAAGAAAAGAATTTTCAACCCAGAATTTCATAACCAGCCAAGCTAAGCTTCATAAGTGAAGAAGAAATAAAATACTTTACAGACAAGCAAATGCTGAGAGATTTTGTCACCACCAGGCCTGCCCTAAAAGAGCTCCTGAAGGAAGCACTAAACATGGAAAGGAACAACAGTACCAGCCACTGCAAAATCATGCCAAATTGTAAAGACTGAGGCTAGGAAGAAACTGCATCAACTAATGAGCAAAATAACCAAATAACATCATAATGACAGGATCAAATTCACACATAACAACATTAACTTTAAATGTAAATGGACTAAACGCTCCAATTAAAAGACACAGACTGGCAAATTGGATAAGGAGTCAAGACCCATCAGTGTGCTGTATTCAGGAAACCCATCTCACGTGCAGAGACACACATAGGCTCAGAATAAAAGGATGGAGGAAGACCTACCAAGCAAATGGAAAACGAAAAAAGGGAGGGGTTGCAACCCTAGTCTCTGATAAAACAGACTTTAAACCAACAAAGATCAAAAGAGACAAAGAAGGCCATTACATAATGGTAAAGGGATCAATTCAACAAGAAGAGCTAACTATCCTAAATATATATGCACCAAATACAGGAGCACCCAGATTCATAAAGCAAGTCCTGAGTGACATACAAAGAGACTTAGACTCCCACACAATAATAATGGGAGACTTTAGCACCACACTGTTAATATTAGTCAGATCAACGAGACAGAAAGTTAACAAGGATAGCCACGAATTGAACTCAGCTCTGCACCAAGCAGACCTAATAGACATCTACAGAACTCTCCACCCCAAATCAACAGAATCTACATTTTTTTCAGCACCACACCATACCTACTCCAAAATTGACCACATAGTTGGAAGTAAAGCTCTCCTCAGCAAATGTAAAAGAACAGAAATTATAACAAACTGTCTCTCAGACCACAATGCAATCAAACTAGAACTGAGGATTAAGAAACTCACTCAAAACCGCTCAACTACATGGAAACTGAACAACCTGATCCTGAATGACTACTGGGTACATAAGGAAATGAAGGCAGAAATAAACATGTTCTTTGAAACCAATGAGAACAAAGACACAACATACCAGAATCTCTGGGACACATTCAAAGCAGTGTGTACAGGGAAATTTACAGCACTAAATGTCCACAAGAGAAAGCAGGAAAGATCCAAAATTGACACCCTAACATCACAATTAAAAGAACTAGAGAAGCAAGAGCAAACACATGCAAAAGCTAGCAGAAGGCAAGAAATAACCAAAATCACAGCAGAACTGAAGGAAATAGAGACACAAAAAACCCTTCAAAAAATTAATGAATCCAGGAGCTGGTTTTTTGAAAAGATCAACAAAATTGATAGACCACTAGCAAGACTAATAAAGAAGAAAAGAGAGAAGAATCAAATAGACGCAACAAAAAATGATAAAGGGGATATCACCACCAATCCCAAAGAAATACAAACTACCACCAGAGAATACTACAAACACCTCTATGCAAATAAACTAGAACTAGAAAATCTAGAAGAAATGGATAAATTCCTCAACAAATACACCCTCCCAAGACTAAACCAGGAAGAAGTTGAATCTCTGAATAGACCAATAACAGGTTCTGAAATTGTGGCAATAATCAATAGCTTACCAACTAAAAGGGTCCAGGACATGATGGATTCACAGCCGAATTCTGCCAGAGGTACAAGGAGGAACTGGTACCATTCCTTCTGAAACTATTCCAATCGATAGAAAAAGAGGGAATCCTCCCTAACACATTTTATGAGGCCAACATCGTTCTGATACCAAAGCCTGGCAGAGACATAACCAAAAAAGAGAATTTCAGACCAATATCCTTGACGAACATTGATGCAAAAATCCTCAATAAAATACTGGCAAACAGAATCCAGCAGCACATCAAAAAGCTTATCCACCATGATCAAGCGGGCTTCATCCCTGGGATGCAAGGCTGGTTCAACATACACAAATTAATAAATGTAATCTAGCATATAAACAGAACCAAAGACAAAAACGACATGATTTTCTCAATAGATGCAGAAAAGACCTTTGACAAAATTCAACAATCCTTCATGCTAAAAACTCTCAATAAATTAGGTATTGATGGGATGTATCTCAAAATAATAAGGCTATCTATGACAAACCCACAGCCAATATCATACTGAATGGGCAAAAACTGGAAGCATTCCCTTTGAAAACTGGCACAAGACAGGGATGCCCTCTCTCACCACTCCCATTCAACATAGTGCTGGAAGTTCCGGCCAGGGCAATCAGGCGGGAGAAGGAAATAAAGGGTACTCAATTAGGAAAAGAGGAAGTCAAATTGTCCCTGTTTGCAGATGACATGATTGTATATCTAGAAAACCCCATCATCTCAGCCCAAAATCTCCTTAAGCTGATTAGCAACTTCAGCAAAGTCTCAGGATACAAAATCAATGTACAAAAATCACAAGCATTCTTGTACACCAATCACAGACAAACAGAGAGCCAAATCATGAGTGAACTCCCATTCACAATTACTTCAAAGAGAATAAAATACCTAGGAATCCAACTTACAAGGGACGTGAAGGACCTCTTCAAGGAGAACTACAAATCACTGCTCAATGAAATAAAAGAGGATACAAACAAATGGAAGAACATTCCATGCTCATGGGTTGGAAGAATCAATATCGTGAAAATGGCCATACTGCCCAAGGTAATTTATAGATTCAATGCCATCCCCATCAAGCTACCAATGACTTTCTTCACAGAATTGGAAAAAACTACTTTAAAGTTCATATGGAACCAAAAAAGAGCCCACATCACCAAGTCAATCCTAAGCCAAAAGAACAAAGCTAGAGGCATCACACTACCTGACTTCAAACTATACTACAAGGCTACAGTAACCAAAATAGCATGGTACTGGTACCAAAACAGAGACATAGATCAATGGAACAGAACAGAGCCCTCAGAAATAACACCGCATATCTACAGCTATCTGATCTTTGACAAACCTGACAAAAACAAGTAATGGGGAAAGGATTCCCTATTTAATAAATGGTGCTGGGAAAACTGGCTAGCCATATGTAGAAAGCTGAAACTGGATCCCTTCCTTACACCTTATACAAAAATTAATTCAAGATGGATTAAAGACTTACATGTTAGACCTCAAACCATAAAAACCCTAGAAGAAAACCTAGGCATTACCATTCAGGATATAGGCATGGGCAAGGACTTCATGTCTAAAACACCAAAAGCAATGGCGACAAAAGCCAAAATTGACAAACGAGATCTAATTAAACCAAAGAGCTTCTGCACAGCAAAAGAAATTACCATCAGAGTGAACAGGAAACCTACAGAATGGGAGAAAATTTTTGCAACCTACTCATCTGACAAAGGGCTAATATCCAGAATCTACAATGAACTCAAACAAATTTACAAGAAAAAAACAAACAACCCCATCAAAATGTGGGTGAAGGACATGAACAGACACTTCTCAAAAGAAGACATTTATGCAGCCAAAAAACATATGAAAAAATGCTCATCATCTCTGGCCATCAGAGAAATGCAAATCAAAACCACAATGAGATACCATCTCACACCAGTTAGAATGGCAATCATTCAAAAGTCAGGAAACAACAGGTGCTGGAGAGGATGTGGAGAAATAGGAACACTTTTACACTGTTGGTGGGACTGTAAACTAGTTCAACCATTGTGGAAGTCAGTGTGGCGATTCCTCAGGGATCTAGAATTAGAAATACCATTTGACCCAGCCATCCCATTACTGGGTATATACCCAAAGGACTATAAATCATGCTGCTATAAAGACACATGCACACGTATGTTTATTGTGGCACTATTCACAATAGCAAAGACTTGGAACCAACCCAAATGTCTAACAACAGTACACTGGATTAAGAAAATGTGGCACATATACACCATGGAATACTATGCAGCCATAAAAAATGATGAGTTCATGTCCTTTGTAGGGACATGGATGAAACTGGAAATCATCATTCTCAGTAAACTATTGCAAGGACAAAAAAACAAACACTGCATGTTCTCACTCATAGGTGGGAACTGAACAATTAGAACACATGGACACAGGAAGGGGAACATCACACTCTGGGGACTGTTGTGGGGTGGGGGGAAGGGGGAGGGATAGCATTAGGAGATATACCTAATGCTAAATGACGAGTTAATGGGTGCAGCACACCAACATGGCACATGTATACATATGTAACAAACCTGCACATTGTGCACATGTACCCTAAAACTTAAAGTATAATAAAAAAATAAAATAAAATAAAAAATATATATATATATAAATTTCCACATATTTAAATCAGAAAAAAATAAACAATTTTGATAAAACAATGTGTCAGAATAGAAAATCTGTTTTGATTACTACTTTCAGCTGTTATATAAACTGTGAGTTATAATGTACAATAAAGTGAAAGTACTTTTTCATTAGTGTAACTTTCTTTCATCTATGAGCAGAGAAAGCAAAATCAAGGTAAAAATAGAGGTCAGAAGAGTATGCAGGGAAGTGGCATGTGTCCTGCTCCTTTTCACCTACGTACCTAAATATGCCAAGGATTTAGAGAATGAGTTAAATGACACATAATTACTAGATAATCAAAATACTATATTTTTTTTTTTTGATGGAAGAAATTCAAATTTATTTATTTATTTTTTTATTATACTTTAGGGTTTTAGGGTACATGTGCACAATGTGCAGGTTTGTTACATATGTATCCATGTGCCATGTTGATTTCCTGCACCCATTAACTTGTCATTTAGCATTAGGTGTATCTCCTAATGCTGTCCCTCCCCCCTCCCCCCACCCCACAACAGTCCCCGGAGTGTGATGTTCCCCTTCCTGTGTCCATGAGTTCTCATTGTTCAATTCCCACCTATGAGTGAGAACATGCGGTGTTTGGTTTTTTGTCCTTGCGATAGTTTACTGAGAATGATGTTTTCCAGTTTCATCCATGTCCCTACAAAGGACACGAACTCATCATTTTTTATGGCTGCATAGTATTCCATGGTGTATATGTGCCACATTTTCTTAATCCAGTCTATCGTTGTTGGACATTTGGGTTGGTTCCAACTCTTTGCTATTGTGAATAGTGCCGCAATAAACATACGTGTGCATGTGTCTTTATAGCAGCATGATTTATAGTCCTTTGGGTATATACCCAGTAATGGGATGGCTGGGTCAAATGGTATTTCTAGTTCGAGATCACTGAGGAATCGCCACACTGACTTCCACAATGGTTGAACTAGTTTACAGTCCCACCAACAGTGTAAAAGTGTTCCTATTTCTCCACATCCCCTCCAGCACCTGTTGTTTCCTGATTTTTTAATGATGGCCATTCTAACTGGTGTGAGATGGTATCTCACTGTGGTTTTGATTTGCATTTCTCTGATGGCCAGTGATGAGGAGCATTTCTTCATGTGTTTTTTGGCTGCATAAATGTCTTCTTTTGAGAAGTGTCTGTTCATGTCCTCTGCCCACTTTTTGATGGGGTTGTTTGTTTTTTTCTTGTAAATTTGTTTGAGTTCATTGTAGATTCTGGATATTAGCCCTTTGTCAGATGAGTAGGTTGCAAAAATTTTCTCCCATTGTATAGGTTGCCTGTTCACTCTGATGATAGTTTCTTTTGCTGTGCAGAAGCTCTTTAGTTTAATTAGATCCCATTTGTCGATTTTGGCTTTTGTTGCCATTGCTTTTGGTGTTTTAGACATGAAGTCCTTGCCCACGCCTATGACCTGAATGGTATTGCCTAGGTTTTCTTGTAGGATTTTAATGGTTTTAGGTCTAACATATAAGTCTTTAATCCATCTTGAATTAATTTTTGTATAAGGTGTAAGGAAGGGATCCAGTTGCAGCTTTCTACATATGGCTAGCCAGTTTTCCCAGCACCATTTATTAAATAGGGAATCCTTTCCCCATTTCTTGTTTTTGTCAGGTTTGTCAAAGATCAGATAGTTGTAGCTATGCGGCATCATTTCTGAGGGCTCTGTTCTGTTCCATTGATCTATGTCTCTGTTGTGGTACCAGTACCATGCTGTTTTGGTTACTGTAGCCTTGTAGTATAGTTTAAAGTCAGGTAGCGTGATGCCTCTAGCTTTGTTCTTTTGGCTTAGGATTGACTTGGCGATGCGGGCTCTTTTTTGGTTCCATATGAACTTTAAAGTAGTTTTTTCCAATTCTGTGAAGAAAGTCATTGGTAGCTTGATGGGGATGGCATTGAATCTATAAATTACCTTGGGCAGTATGGCCATTTTCACGATATTGATTCTTCCAACCCATGAGCATGGAATGTTCTTCCATTTGTTTGTATCCTCTTTTATTTCATTGAGCAGTGGTTTGTAGTTCTCCTTGAAGAGGTCCTTCACATCCCTTGTAAGTTGGATTCCTAGGTATTTTATTCTCTTTGAAGCAATTGTGAATGGGAGTTCACTCATGATTTGGCTCTCTGTTTGTCTGTTATTGGTGTACAAGAATGCTTGTGATTTTTGTATATTAATTTTGTATCCTGAGACTTTGCTGAAGTTGCTAATCAGCTTAAGGAGATTTTGGGCTGAGACAATGGGGTTTTCTAGATATACAATCATGTCATCTGCAAACAGGGACAATTTGACTTCCTCTTTTCCTAATTGAATACCCTTTATTTCCTTCTCCTGCCTGATTGCTCTGGCCAGAACTTCCAGCACTATGTTGAATAGGAGCGGTGAGAGAGGGCATCCCTGTCTTGTGCCAGTTTTCAGAGGGAATGCTTCCAGTTTTTGCCCATTCAGTATGATATTGGCTGTGGGTTTGTCGTAGATAGCTCTTATTATTTTGAGATACGTCCCATCAATACCTAATTTATTGAGAGTTTTTACCATGAAGGTTTGTTGAATTTTGTCAAAGGCCTTTTCTGCATCTATTGAGATAATCATGTGGTTTTTGTCTTTGGTTCTGTTTATATGCTGGATTACATTTATTGATTTGCGTATGTTGAACCAGCCTTGCATCCCAGGGATGAAGCCCACTTGATCATGGTGGATAAGCTTTTTGATGTGCTGCTTCAAAATACTATATTTTTATTTTAAGTATGTTAAAAAAAAACTCTGGAAATATCATCTGTTGTGCATTCCAGTATTGTGGAAAATAAAATAAATTACTATGTAAAAAAAAAAAAGAATCAGAAATTGAATGAAAATAACATCATTTATAATAGCATCAAAAAATATAAATTATCTAGGAATAGATCGGGCAAAAGAAAGAGACATGTACTGAAAACTACATAATATCTTGAGAGAAACTAACAAAGACACAAATAGTGAGATATAACTCAGTATTGTTAAGATGTCTTTTTTTTTTTTTTTTTTTTTTTTTTTTGCTGCATTGATCAATGAATTCCAGACAATCCCAGTAAAAATTCTACAAGGCTTTTATTGTATAAATTGAGAAGTTGATCAGAAAATTCATGTGGAAGTGTAAAAATTTTGAATAACCAAAACAACTTTAAATAGAATAAATTTAAAGGACTAATACTATTGTTTTCAAGTGCTAATAATATGGTTTTCAAAAGTTATTACAACTGTAAAATATTCCCAACATTGTGTTATTTGCATAAAGTTAGACAAATAGATTAGTGGAATAGAATACAGAGATCAGAAATAGACCCACACATGGCTGACCACATTATTTTCAACTAATTTTTCAGAAATGCACAAAGGTATTTCAGTGGAAAAAAATAATAAATCGTACTGGAACAATTAGTTATCCATAAAGTAACTTGGACCTATACAACTACAAAAATTAACTCAAAATGGGTCGTAGATGTATTTGTTCATTTTCACACTGCTATAAAGAAATACCCAAGACTGGGTCATTTATAAAAGAAATAGGTTTAATCGACTACAGTTCCACATAGCTAAGGAGGCCTCAGGGAACTTAAAATGATGGCATAAGGCAAAGGGGAAACAAGCACCTTCTTCACAGTGCAGCAAGAGAGAGAAGAGAAAAGGAGGAACTTCAAAACATTTTTAAAACCATCAGATCTCATGAGAACTCACTCACTATCATCAGAACAGCATGGGGGAAACTGCCCCCATGATCCAATCACCTCCCTCTCTCAACACGTGGAGATTATAGTACCCTCCCTCAACACATGAGAATTACAATTAGAGATAAGGTTTGGGTGGGGACACAGAGCCAAACTCTATCATTCTGCCCCAGCCCTACCCAAATCTCATCTTTTTTTTTTTTTTTTTGAGACGGAGTCTCGCACTGTCACCCAGGCTGGAGTGCAGTGGCGCGATCTGGGCTCACTGCAAGCTCCGCCTCCTGGGTTCACGGCATTCTCCTGCCTCAGCCTCTCTGAGTAGCTGGGACTACAGGCGCCCGCCAGCACGCCCAGCTAATTTTTTGTATTTTTTTTCAGTAGAGACGGGGTTTCACCGTGGTCTCGATCTCCTGACCTCGTGATCCGCCCACCTCGGCCTCCTAAAGTGCTGGGATTACAAGTGTGAGCCACCGCGCCCGGCCTAATCTCATGTCTTTTTACATTTCCAAACCAATCATGCCTACCCAACAGTCCCCCAAAATCTTAAATGATTTCAGCATTAACTCAAAGTCCATAATCCAAAGTCTCATCTGAGAAAAGGCAAGTCCCTTCTGCCTATAAGCCTGTAAAATCAAAAACAAGTTAGTTCCTTCCTAGAGACAATGGGAATACAGGCATTGGGTAAATACTCCCATTCCAAATGACAGAAATTGGCCTTGTGGCTGGGACTGGGGCCCTTTATGGACTCAGAATGCTAAGAGTGTGTGCTGATTGGTCTGTGAGAATGCCAAAAAAAAAAAAAAGTTAAACTGAAGACACCACTCAAAGCTGGCCACAACAGTGTAGAAAACTAATTAGGAAAGGGTAGGTATATGTAAAATAGGTGAAGGGTGGGTATCAATCAGAGGAAAGTGTACCAAACAAGAAAACAAGTTCTCAATCCAGTCCAAAGATTTAACATGTAGCTTGGCTTTCAGGTTTTAAACTGTCTTTGGCTTGAAGGTGGGGTTTCACCAGGAACCCAATCCTATCTGCCTAGGCATTTGGCTGCCTGCTGCCACTCTCAACACCATATGGGAGTCACCAAGGCTTGGGGCTTGCACCCTCTGAAGCAACAGCCCAAGCTGTACCTCAGCCCGTTTTAGCTGAGGAAATAGATATAATTGACTCACAGTTCCACGTGACTGGGGAGGTCTCAGGAAACTTACAATCATGACAGAAGGTGAAGGGGAAGCCAGAACCTTCCTTACAGTGCAGCAGGAGAGATAAGAGTAAAGGAGGAACTTCTAAACACTTTTAAAACCATCGGATCTCAGTAGAACTCACTATCAAAAGAAGAGCATGAGGGAAACCACCCCAATAATCCAATCACCTCCCTCCCTAAACGTGGGGATTACAGGTTCCTCCCTCAACACATAGGAGATTTGGGTGGGGACACAGAGCCAAACCATATCAATAGACCTAAATATAAAATCTAAAACTATAAAAATTTTAGAAGAAAAGATGAACAAAAACCTCTATGACCTTTAGATAGCCAAAGATTTTTAAACTACCACACTAAAACAATGATATACATATTTGATGTCATTAAAATTAAAAATAACTACAATTCGAAGACACTGTTAAGAGAATGAAAAGTCAAGCCACCTGGAGGAAAGTCTGTAAACAACAATAATAACAGCAACATATATCAAATAAAGGATGTACCCTGGAATATAGGAAGAACTCTCACAACTCAATATAAAGAAAACTTAAAACTAAATTTTAATTTTTTTTAAATACAAAGAAGATATGTAGGTAACAAATACACATATAAAAATGCTCAACATTATTAGTCATTTAAAAAATGCAAATTAAGGTCACAATAAATACCACTACACCACTATTAGAATGGCTAGAGAGTGGCCATGCCAAATGCTGGGGACAATGTGAAGGCCATGGTATTCTCATGCACTGTTAGATCTATGTCCCTATAATGATATATGTATGAATGCTTTGAACATTCATAGCAACATTATTGGTAGTGACCAAAAACTTGACCAACCCAAATGCCCATCAATGGAAGAATATATAACTAAATTGTGGCATATTCTTTAATGGAAAACTACTCATGTTGTTATGTTTTTATTTGTGTACTCTAAGTAAGTAACCCATTTTTAAATCTTTCACAAATAGAAGATAAAGAGCCTTTGAAAAATTTAAGACTTATACTATTGAAAATCAGGCATAATAGCTGTCAAGTCTTACATCATCAAATAGAACTAGATAAAGACAATGATATTATACTTTAAAATTAAAACATAAAACATGTTTATGTTCGTAATTTAAATATTACTTATTTCATATACAAAATCAAGAAATAATCATAATATCTATGACAAAAACTTTGCAGCTATCACATGCATAATTACCCTGGGTTCACATCTCATTATTCTTCTATAGAATATTCAAGAATAGAACTTCCACGTGATTCATCCTGTAAAGAATTGTTTTAATAGTTTATTTTAACAAAAGAAATGAAAATAAAACTGAGACATATTATTTTTCATTTTCAACATTTATGACTTAATGAATGACTAAAACAACTTGCATACATGCATGAACAAAATCAGAGAAATTAACAGCCATTTGGCTATTCAATGTTTCTCTTTTTTACAGAGGAAATTTTGCAAATATGCCTCCTTACATAAGAGGAGAATCTTGCTCTCTCTGCTCAAAAGAAGAGAAGTGTGTAAAGAACCTCTGCAGTAAGCAAAAATAATAATAATAATATTATTATATTTAGAGAGTAAAGTTTCCATATATATATTATATTTTAAAAATTTGGCTTCTCAAGTTTACAAATTATGGACAAGATTTGATTGTTGCTATCTGATGATATAAATCATTTGTCATAAATTTTAATACTTAAACTCGGATGATTTCTGATTTCTTCACTGATTACTCCCCCTCTGAAGCTAAAGAGCAGAAAGGAATAAGGTACAACCATGATTCAATTTGCTGCTGCACTGAAAATAACTATGGGTTGAAATGCTTCTTATTTTTACTTGCTTTCATTGATCTCCTGTTATTAGTTGTTAGAATAGTGACCCATTCAGAAGTAATTTGTTAGTCAATGTCCAAAGTAACTATGATTTAAAACTAACATGTTTCTCTTTCATGATCAGCTTTTTGGTTCTCAAAACAAATATGCCTTTTAAGACTAAAAGTATAAATGTTGGGCAGTGAGGCCAGAGGAAAAAAAAATGGAGCCATGTGTCAACAAAATATCAAACTCTGTAAAACATTTGAAGAGATTTATTCTGAGTAAATATGAGTGACCAATGGCCTGTGAGACCAATGGGCTGTGAGACAGCCTTCAGGAGACCCTGAGAACATGTGTCCAAGGTGGTCAGGCTACAACTTGTTTTTTACATTTTAAGGAGACATAAGACATCAATCAATACATGCAAGATGTACATTAGTTCTGTCCAGAAAGGCAAGACAACTGGAAGTGGAGCTTGCAAGTCAAAAGTCAAAGGCAGATTCAAAGATGTTCTGATTGGCAATTGATTAAGTAATTGTCTAAAGGCTTACAATCAATAGAAAGGAATACCGCGGTTAAGACAAGGGGTTGTGGAGACCAAGGGTTTATTAAGTAGATGAAACCTCAAGATATCAGGCTTCTGAGAGACTAGATTGTAAATGTTTCTGATCAGATTGGAAAAGTCTCTTCTATTAGACTTAAGATCTGTATTGGTGTTAATGCTGGTCAGCTTCTGAACTCCCCTTTCCCATCATGGCCTGAACCAGTTTTTCAGGTTAGCTTTGGAATGCACTTTGCCAAAAGTAGAGGTCCATTCAGATGGTTGGGGGGCTTAGAATTTTAGTTTTGGTTTACATTCTCCCCCTTCTGCCCAACATTTGCCATAGGCAAGATCAATGGCCAGTAAACATTTACTTTATCCCATAGTGTTGTCAGGGTGGCATGGCTGCCTGCCCCAGGTTCATCCTGTCCCTCAGTGGAACCCCTATTGCCAAGGGACCTAGATCCAAAAACTTACAGCCAATTTAAATGTTCCAGCCCAGATGAGAATGGACATGGACAGGCATTCATTAACTGTTAAGTTTTTTTAAGTAATGTAAAAGCCAACTAACAAAAACACAAAAGTGAAGATACAAAATTGACTTATCTTTAACTTCTATACATTGAGCTGCTGTAATCTTGGTTTTAGTTACAGACTTATAGCAATTAGCTACACAAAACATAAGCATTATTAAGACCTTTTAAGCTAAAGAATTTAGAGCTTTCTATTGTACCACATTTCTTTTTTTGTCTTTAGTAATGTGTCCTAAGGTTTCTGATAAAAATTTTTAATAGATAATTATCTGCATAAATCTCATTACTGGGAGTACCCAGGAGGCTTTGTCATGGGTATCTTTATATTCTTTCAGTAATAATTTGTTGTTAATTCTACAGGAATCAGCAAATTATTTACGGTTAGAATGGATTAAAAGGTGCCACATAATAGCTCAGAAGGCAAAGTCCCTGTTTTACCAGCTGTTTAGGCATCTGTGTACCCATCCTTCATTGAGAGGATCTGAACTAATTATATCCCTCAAAACCAGCCCTTGTCATCTCATGCAACCACCTCTTGCACAGTAGTCCCTGGGCCTAGAGGGAGGGTGCTTGTATACTTTTAGTAACAGAGCATATGCAATGAAAAGCAGATCAGGCTCAATGGGATTCCAAATGAGGAAGATTTGTAGGTTTTGTCAAATTATCTGTCGTCTTCAGAATGCCATGATTCTGGTTTTCCTGGAAGAAGTAAAACCATGAGCGATAAATCACATTAATAATTTGACAATTAAAAAAGAATGTGTGTGTTAGAACAGAAAAAGGAAACTATTCCACTAGGTCACTAACTAAAAACATAAAAATTTATAGCCTGGTACTCTTTAGAGGATTACTGTAGCCAAGAGATAATGCATAATTCCTTTTACCTTCTTTTGCATATAACTTTTAAATAACCTTTGAATTAAACATTTACCTTTCAATAAGAATACATTTTTAAAAAAATGTTTTCCTATCATTTTTCAAGTTGGATGTTGCCCAGAGAATTAATGAATATCCATTGTTAAATATAACTTTAGATTCAAACAAACTTTAGACAAGTTTGTTTACAAACATTTATTCCATTACATTTACCTCATTAATTTATTTAATAGTTCACCCACGGTATTTATAAAAACTGTGATAGTCATCATTTAAAATTATTTCCCTGTTAACCATTTTTATACCCTATGAATTGTGGGTGTTTACTCAAGAAATAAACTTAAGGCTAACTATATGAGTATTTTACCAATAATTCAGTATGTAGCTGTTTTCATTAAACCAACAATACTAAATGTCTTATTTAGCAAAAATTACACAAGCAAAGATTATTCTGTTTTGGGCTGGCTTTATAGTTTTATAACCCTTATGCAAAATTTTGACACCTTATATTTGCCAGGGATAAGTATGAACCCACTTGATCAATAAACAGAAAGAAAAATGCTACAATTCTAATTCTAATGTTACTTTATGAAGAATTTTAAAGCCAGTTTATTTATTAAAGATTTTACTTAAGTCATGTGAACTTGAAAAGCATGTGGGCTTATTATTTTACTTAATTTATGACTACTCTTAACTTTAAGCCAATTTGGTACTTTGTGGCCACGATCCACAACAAAATACATAAACATATACACACACACGCATAGAAAGATCCTATTTTTATTTCAGAACTCTAGCCATAAGATATTAATACAAACTCACTGGTTTACAAAAAGGAAGAAGATTGGATCTAAACAGTGGTTTTTGTCTCAGTAGAAAAGTAACAGCAGATTTAAAGCAGGCAGAAAAGAAAATAGAGAAGTAGAGAATTTAGGAACTCTTGAGTTGCAGATTGACCTTTGGGCTATGAATTTTTCTTTGACATAATTTGTCCATCAGCTTAAAATGTGCAAAACAGACCATAATATGTAACTAGTTTGGGTGCTAGTAAACCTGGCATGCCCTCAACCTTTTTCATTTTGCACAAACACTTGCAAAGAGAGGCACCCTAAAACCAACAGGGCGCCCCAAAGTGGATCATTCTCCTTGTCTTTCCTCATTTTCAGATTGTTGCCCACTTTTTTTCTTAAAAGGAGGAATGGAGCTGTGGCCTAGGCATTTTTTGTGTTGTAGATCAATGTGTGCTGATTTTCGGTGAGACTGCAGTGTTCTACAAATGAGTCATTTCCACCCTCTTATGTGTCTCAGTTTCTCTCTCCAGAGGTCTATCACCTCTGAGAAGGCTAAAAATGCCAACTGAACAGCTCTATATGCATTTCTTGAATGAGTCTTTTAAAACTAATTTTGTTGAGGGTTCCCTGTAGGGCCACTGCATGTCAAAACGGGTTAACCACCCAGACATTCCCACTCAGTCCCCAGTCACCCAAGGGGCAGCTTGTAGTTGGAAGTAACAAAATGTCCTTTCTCTTCAGAGCTGAGGAGGTCTCTCATTTATCTATAAAAATGACAGTTTAAGTTTCTCACAAAAATGCACAAAGCCAATTGAGATTAATTTTGGGAGAAAAAGTAATGGAGAAGATACTTTAGAATACATCTCCAAAGTGGAAACCAAATAGGGTACCCAAAAGGCGGGGGTTCTCCTTGGCTTTAGAAAAAGGCAATGGAGAAGATCCGTTAGAATGCACCTCTAAACTAGAATTTGGATCCTAAACAACAACTTCCTAGGAAAAAAAAAAAGAACTTTTTGACTCTTTTGTAGTAACACTTAGGTTAAAACACAAACATATTGTATAACCATACCAAAGTATTTTATTTCTTTACGTCCTTATTCTATAAGCTTTTTTCCACTTACGATTTTTATTTTACTGTTTAAAGTTTTTGTTAAAAACTGAAATACAAATATACACATTAGCCTAGGTCTACACAGGGTCAGAGTCATCAATATAACCATCTTCCATCTCCACATCGTGTACCACAGGAAGGTCTTGCACATCAAATTACATTCCTTTATGTAATGTATTTGTTGTTATTATAAATATTTTAGAATTTAATAATTGATTTTATTGGCTTAAAAAATTTAAATGCTTTTGTATATTAGTCTATTAACAGTTTTACCAAACTCTCTTATTATTTCTGACAGCTTATTTATTTTCTTGGATTTTATATGATGACAAATCATGTCTTCTGTTAAAAATAATGCAAGTTTTGTTCTTTCTTCTAATCTTTATATTCATTATTTATTTCACAAATAGTTCATTCATTTCTCCAGAGCAATGTTGAGCATAAGCTGTAACAGTAGACACACTCTTCTATTATTCTCAAATTTAAAGACAATGTTTCACCATTGTGTATGTTTGTTTTAGATTATTTTCATTGGTCCTCATTGCCAGGTTATAAAAGTTTTCTCTTTTCCTTATTTTGCTGAGTTTTTAATTTGAATAAATGGTAACTTTAACAATTTTTTCCTGCATCCCTTGAAATAATGCTATTTCTTTCCTTTTAATGTCTTAATGTTGTAAACTGTATCAAAGGGTTTCTAATATACACAGCTACACTGTAAAATTTCAAAAGGTACCGGGAGTTAAGTGATGCCCCAGTAATACAATATTACACTATTCTTTCATTCTCGTAATAAATCCAATTTGGTCATGAGGTTTCCTTAAGAGATGCTTAGATTCTTTTTAACTTTTTATTTACAAATTTTTGCATTTATTTTTAGAATTGTGCTTGGCCATATAATTTTCCTCCTGTATTTTTCCTTGATTGTTGACTTCAGGGTTGTATTAGACTCATTTTAAAAAGTTGGCATTTGGAAAAAATTTTTCCTTTAGTACTTTGGTTACAGTTTGTATAAGATTCTGATAATTTAATTTTTTAATGTTTAGTAGACATTCTCTGTAAAGCTATTTTGTTCTAGTGTGAGTGTGTTATGTGTAAATTTTAATTACTGATTAATTTTTTTAATCATTATAGGATATTTGGGTTTGTGGAAGACTTTAGCAAATTTTCTGTTTTATCCACATTTCAATGAAATTCTCTTATATTTTTATACGTACTTCATGTGTAGCTATGTTTCATTTATGTCCTATGACTTTTGACTTGTACTTTTTCTCTTTTTTGTTGATCAGTCTTTATCAGAAAACATAGCTTGGTTGGCTTCTTATTTGAGAGATAGGAAATATAGCATAACAGTTATATATATAGACCTCAGAGTCAGATGGTTTAACTCGAGGTGATTAAGAGTATTAAATATGACTAAATACAAGAAATTATTTGAGCCTCCCACAAAGTAATTTTTCAATACATTTTAGCTATTATTATAATTAAGTTCCACGTTTTCTATCATTTAACCCAGTTTATATTTTGTATCATTCATCGCTCTCTGACATTATCATTTTTACTCATCCTATTTATTTAATTTTTAAATTGAGTACAGATTTTTCTCTCATTTTTCCACAATAAAAGGGATTTTATTTTTTCCTGGTAACCATTATATCCAAAGCTAGAATCATGCTGAGTATGTAGTAGAAAGTCAAAAAAAATTAATTTTTTTTAAGTAGATTATTTCCTAATGAAGTGCTGGATGCTATTAGAATGGTAAACTGGGGAGGAAAATTTGATGTGGGAAAGACATCGAGAAATATTTGGAGTAAAGACCACTACAGAAATGAATGAGATTGTTAATGAATAGTTCTGCATACAAAAAATTCAACATGAAGAAATTACGTTTCTTCAGGGACTTGAATTGGGAATGAAAGAGTGGGAAAAATAAAGTTAACTACTTTATAGCTTTGTCTGCTTTTGACTTTTGTGCCTTCAACACAAGAGGTATTTTAGAAATATTTGTTGACATAACACTGTTGGAAGGAAGCATTGTAAAGAGTTTTAAGTACTGTAGGATTGATTAGGAAAGTTTCATTTTCTTGTTAAAAAGTCAAACTAATTTTTGTTAGTTGATTGTCTTATTCTAAAAGCCATAAAAGCAAAGAAATATCTTGTCTTGTTTTATAATATTTTACAATATTAACTTTTATTTTTACTTTAGGGACTCCACAACTTATTATACCTAACCGTATGTATCAAAATATTTTAGTATTAATTAAATTATTTCCTCCCATTGAAAATGAATTGAACTCTTAACTATTCTGGTTTTGTTTTTGTTTTTGACAGAAAATCCATTTCTGAAGCCAATGGGGAGAGCACTTCAGCAGACAGCCTTTAATCCATTCAGCTTAGGTTTTCTTCTTCTGAGAATCTTTTAATGTCATTTAAATACAAAAGAAATTCTCAAATGTTAAAATAAAGGAACAGTTTATTGCTTAATATAAGATCATCAGTTTGATTCTTTATTGAATCTTCTATACTCTTGCCTGATACCTAATTGTTTTTGTTTTTAACTCAAAAAATGTATCGTAGTATGGAAAATGGATAGCAGTAGAACAAAGTCTTAAGATTATTTTTTAATGACAAATCCATATGTATATCAAAAGTGTTCCACTCTTTAATTTTCTAATGAGAATGGATTGTCATTTTAGTTATAGTACATTTAGAGAACTAAAGACATTTCAGATATTAGCTAGTTTCCTTATATACCAGTAGTTTCCTTTGTGAATACCATCAACATCATTCAGAAACAAAATGTTACTGAGGAAAGTTTTTTTGGATAGCATGTAATGTTATACATTATGGCCATAATCAATGGTTGGGGAGTAAATCAATGAATTAAACTCAAAAAGGAAAATTAACTAAATTTTCAACCTTTACAAAGTAAATATATGTTCTGCAAATTAAAGTCACACTCTTCTAGGTGATTTATTTTTAAATATGCCCCATAGAAAATAACAGGATGCTAACAGCGTATCTTTTAAAAGCCATACAAAATTAGTATAGGTAACAACATCTCTACAAACCAGAGAATTATTCAATTCTGGCATTTCTTTTTTCTGAAGGAAAAAAAAACATAATATTTAATAAATTCACTCTTCAAAATCATCAATGCTGAATTGTTGACTCCTGTGGAGTAAATTATCTGGATGTTTTTCTTCTCAACTAAGGCAAGCTCCAGCTTCCTTCAGCTATTGTATTAGGGCTCTCTAAAGGGACAGAACTACTAGGTTATATGCATGTATAAAAGAGAATTTATTAAGGAGAATTGACTCACACGATCGAAAGGTTAAGTCCCATCTGTAAGTTGAGGAGCAAGGAAGCCAGCAGTAGCTCAGTCCAAGTTTCAAAATCTCAGAAGTCAGGAAGATGACAATTCAGCCTTCAGTGTGTGGCTGAAAGCCTGAGAGCCCCTGGTAAACCACTGATGTAAATCCAAGAGTCCAAAAGACGAAGAGCCTGGAGTCTGATGTTTGAGGGCAGGAAGCGTTGAAGTTCTGCACACTGGGGAGATTTCCCTTCACAAGCATCCTTCAGGGATACCAGGAAAGGGGCTATGGTGCTGCAGCTGTCCATTTTGAGGTGGTGTCTGCATATCATGCAGAACCATCCATAAACCAGGCCCTAGTTTTCTTTCCCCTGTCAACTGATCATAGGGAAATGCAAATGTCTCACCAATGAGTCCAGTGTGTTTGCTTTTTCTCACTCACTGGGTCCAGTCAGCATTATGTTATCAATGTAATGGACAAGTGTGATATCTTCTGAAAGGGAAAAGTGATCAATATTTCTGTAAACAAGATTATGACACAAAGCTGGAGAGTTGATATACCCCTAAGGTAGGACAGTGAAGGTATACTGCTTGCTTTGCCAACTGAAGGCAAATTGTTTCTGGTGGGCCTTATGGACAGGAATCAAGAAAAAGGCATTTGCCAAATTAATGGCTGCATACCAGGTACCAGGATATGTGTTAATTTGCTTGAGCTATGAAAACACACATGGTACAGCAGCTACAATTAGAGTCACCATTTGGTTAAGCCTAGGATAATTCACTGTCATTGTCCAAGATCCATCTATCTTCTGCACAGGCCAAATGAGAGAGCTGAATGGGGATGTGGTGGGAATCACCATCCCTGTTTCTTTTAAGTCCTTGATGGTGGCACTAATGTCTGCAATCCCCCCAGGGCTGCAATATTGTTTTTGATTTACTATTTTTCTAGGTAGAGGCATTTCTAATGGCTTCTTTTTGGCCTTTCCCACCACAATAACCCTCACCCTATCGGTCAGGGAGCCAATGTGGGGATTCTGCCAGCTGCTAAGTATGTCTATGCCTATTACGCATTCTGGCACTGGGAAAACGACCACAGGATTCATCCAGGGACCCATTGGCCCCACTGTAAGTCAGACCTGAGCTAAAAATTCCATTAATTACCTGACCTCCATAAGTCCCTACTTCAACTGGAGGACCACAATGATGTTTTGGGTCCCCAGGAATCAATGTCAGTTCAGAGCCAATATCCAGTAGTTGCCGCAAGGTCTCATCATTGCCCTTTCCCCAATACATAGTTACCATGGTAAAAAGCCAGAGTTCTCCTTGGAGAAGGATGGGAAGATGATGAACAGTACAAATTTTTGGTAGCGTAGTGGGGTCCTTCCTCAAGGGGATCCAGCCTCCTCTTTATTCAAGGGGTTCTGGGTCCAAAAGTGGTTCAAGTCTGGAAATTGATTGAGGGTGTGTGATTTGCTATTTTTATAATACAAATTAGTCTTTTGTCCACTCGACCTGAAAGTTTTCTGCCTATACAAATTAAGTAACAATGCTGTAGGCTTCCTATCAATTTTACTTCTAGAAACACCGTAATTAATTAGCCAGTGCTAGAAGTCTACATGAGTCATACTATTCTGATTGCTGCTTTGCCTGTGCTGTCCATTATGGTAATTATGCCCACCTTGTCTTTGACGGTTGAGTGCCACTACTTGGCCCCTGCCACCTCTGGATCCAATTACTCCCATTGAATGTAAGTTTTCCAATTGAGTGAGTGTGGTTCCCACTGTAAGATCTGGCATACAGAGAAGAGCAATTGCAGACTTCAAGGATGCAGGTACTCCCCTCACAAATCTGTTTTGCAAGATATTGGTTAAGGGTATGTCTTCTGGATCCACCCAGTTGGAATGAGTAGGTCTAAAGTGATCAATTCACTCTAGCATTTCAATCTCTCTAAGCCTTTGGATCCCTTTGTCTATATTAAACCAAGGGACGTCGGGCATTTCCAGCTCACTCACAGTGGGCCATCTTTTGATCCATGTTTCAGCTAACCAAGCAAATAAACTATTAGAACGTTTTTTAACTCCCCAAGCTGCAACATTAAATGAAGAATCTGTTTAGTGGGCCCATGTCAATAAATTCAGCCTGATCCAACTTTATGTTTCTTCCACCATTATCCCACACCCTTAATATCCATTCCCATACCTGTTCTCCAGATTTCTGCTTATATAAATTAGAAAACTCAAGCCATTCTTTTGGAGTGTAGTGCACTTCTTCATGGGTTCACACCCTGAACCTTACCTCTAGGGGCCTGCTGGGACTTGAGCCTAATTATAGGTCTAGAAGCAAACAGGGGTGTTGAGGATGTGTCCTGAGGAGAATCAGCATTGTCTTGCCTGGCAACTGCCTCAGGCAGTACAGGGTTAATCTCCTGAAAGGTGGAAAGGCTGATGGCAGTATGGGTGAGAGAGGGGATATTGCCACCACCTCTGGCAAAAAAGGCTCATCAGAATTTAGGAGCTCAGTGCCCCCAGCCTCATCCCTCATCAGGGTCCTCCCACACATCCCCATTCAAAGTTGTAAGGTCTCATTCTTTTCCAATCAATGTCCTCATTTTAACAGTAGATACCTGGTGAGGCTGAGCGTGCACCTTTCATTGCAGGTCAGCCACTCGCATGATAAGAGCTTTTGTCTGATTTTCCACAATTTCAGCCCTTTGTCTTCAGGAGGTAAGACTCTCACTCAGGGCAATCTTAGAAGATTTGAGGCTCAGTATGGGCTTCTGGAGCTGGGAATTAGAATCCCTGAGCTCATCATTTTCTTTCATCATTTTGTCCAGGGAATTTAGAAGCAACCAACCAACTTTATTATATTCCTTGATGCTCTACATATAGTTGAAGGTATTATGTATAGTCACTAAACTCCTTGTTTCTCAAGAGCGTTGAATCAGGAGTATCAATGCATTTATTTTGCATAACTCTTTAAACAGTTCATGCCAAGAACTATCAGTGTTCTCCATCCTATCAGAAGTAGAGTCCTTAGCATTTTTGAGTCTAATCAGATTAAGCAGCCAACTCCAGAAACCCCAAAACCAACTAAAGAAATCCATCCTTAAAATTCTGTTCCTCTAAAACCACTCCTGGTACCAAAATCTGTATTTGGCAGGGTTTCCTAAAGGGACAGAACTACTAGGATATGTGCATATATGAAAGGGGTTTATTAAGGAGAATTTACTCACACAATCACAAGGTGAAATCCCACAATAGGCCATCTGTAAGTTGAGAAGCAAGGAAGCCAGCAGTGGCTCAGCCCAAGTCCCAAAACCTCAGAAGTCAGGAAGCCCACAATGCAGCCATCAGTCTGTGGCCAGAGGCCCAAGAGCCCCTGGTAAACCACTGGTGTAAATCCAAGAGTTCAAAAGCCGAAGAGCCAGGAGTCTGATGTTTGAGGGCAGGAAGCGTCCAGCACAGGAGAAAGATGAAGGCTGAAAGACTCAGAAGTCAGCTCATTCCACCTTCTCCTGCCTGCCTTATTCCAGCCACAGTGGCAGCTGACTGGATGGTGCCTACCCACATTGAGAGTGGGTCTGCCTCTCCCAGTCCACTGACTCAAATGTTAACCTCCTTTGGCAACACTCTCACAAACACACTCAGGAACAATACTTTGCATCCTCCAATCCAATCAAGCTGACACTTAATATTAACCATCATAGATATATATATATATGTGTGCGTGTGTGTGTGTATATATATATAAAATCTGTAATATATATAATCATTTTAAATGTATTTTTAATAGAACTGAACATTGTTTTGTATATATTGTCAGATATCTAGGAATTTCCACATAGCTGGGTGATTGATACTTTTTTTTCTTTTTGAGACAGGGTCTCACTCTGTCACCCAGGCTGGAGTGCAGTGGTGTAATTTTGGCTCACTGCAACCTCCACCTACCAGGCTCAAGCAATTCTCCCACCTCAGCCTCCCAAGTAGCTGGGACCACTGGCGCGTGCCACCACGCCTGGCTAATTTTTGCATTTTTTTTGTAGAGATGGGGTTTTGCCATGTTGCCCAGGCTGGTCTTGAACTCCTAAGCTCAAAGCAATCCACCTGCCTCAGCCTCCCCAAGTGCTGGGATTATAGGCATGAGCCACTGCGCCTGGCCGATTGGTGCTAATTTTTATAAATAAGCCAAGTAGTTTTATATTTAAGTCTGCTTACATCTGTCAGCGTTCTCCAGAGAAACACAACCAATAGCAGAGAGAGAGGGGGAGAGGGAGAAGGAGAGAAAGAGGAAGAGGTGGAGTGGGAGGGGGAGAGGCAGAAAGAGATTTTTAGTAATTGGCTCACAGGATCCTGTGGGCTAACAAGTGGAAATTTTTAGGGCAAGCTGTCAGGATGGAGATTTAAGTGAGAGTTGCTGTTGCAATCTCTAGTCCAAATGTTGAAAACTCAGGCAAAATGTTTATGTTGCAGTCTGCAGGCAGGATTTCTTTTTAAGAAAAACTCAGTCTTTGTACTTAAGGCCTTCAACTGGTTGAATGAGGCCCACTCGCATCAAAAAGGATAATCTGATTATAAATTTTAATCACATCTAAAAAAATATCTTTACAGCAACATCTAGACCAGTACAACCAAACAACTGGTCACTGTAGACTATCCACATTGACACACAAAATTAGCCATCACATTGCTATTTGACATCACGTAATAGAGTCTTATATTTTTAGTAATGTAAGCTTTCGCTATTTGTTTAACTATTGCATTGTTAAAATTCTCATTCATAATTACTTGTTTTTTAACTTGTGGTATGAAATAACCTAAAGGTAAATTCACATGTATGTAGAGTATATTTTTCTACCTATTGCTTTATCATTTTGTTATCTTCATGGATTTTTAATTAAACATTTTCATTAATAATTAAACCATCCTCTGATTTTTAATATAATTACTCCTTTACCCCCTTTATACTTATTCATTCAAGAGCACATGATTTTCTTTAAGTCAGATTAAAATTTAAAATTTTTTTACAGAATTATATTCCCTGATGAAGAGGTACTTGTCAAAGAGTGTTAAATTAGCACTGCTATAGGAACTTTCAAGTCGTAACAGTTCTCAGAAAATGGAGTTTATTCACAGGAATTTGGGTCCATGCTAAAGCTATGAGCAGAGGCTAGAAAGGCAGAGCATCTCCATCCTATTAGTGGGCTTTCCTCTCACTGTCAAGAAAGGAAAATTCTGGGCCAAGGATATGTCTTTTTTATTTCTTGTGATCTTAACAACAGCCTCTTGACAGGACATCTTGGGAAGCCTGTCATTGCTTGAGGTTCCTTTACTCTGAGTAGACTGTTAAAAGTGACTTTAAGTAACCCTCCTATTTCACTTAGTTTGGAATTGCTAGACAAACTGCTCTAGGCTTAGCTTTTTCAAACTACTGAGCATAGTTAACTCAAGATTTAAGTAGTGCATTTTTCAGGAGATTCTCTTGTCCTGCTAGGACAAGTTTGGGTTGTCAAACTCAAATAAGTGTGTGTTCCCAGAAATTGCTGAATCACTTCAAAATATGAAACAAAGAAATCAGACTTGTCAATAATAGTTGGGCCAGTTTTCTACCTCTTGGGAGAAATGGTGAAGAGATAGTTTAAACAGTATTCTCTGTAGTTTATTATTATTACTATTATGCATCCCTATCAGTTAAAAAAAAAAAAAAAAAATTGTAGAGTGACCAAAAATCCTAGTTTGCCTAAGACTGAGAGGTTTCCTAGAACATAAGAAAACACGCCCAGACTAGGACATTCTCTAACAAATGTGGAAGTGGTAACCCTTACATTAAATCAAAAGGTACTATATGTACATTTAACTAAATGTATTATGTATATTTTTATAATAAAGTAATATATTACAAAATACATAACGATTGAACCTAAAAAGGATGAAGTAGAAATAAATTTAAAAATAAATGTTAAAGAGATGTTTATACCAGGAATATAAGAAGAAACACTTGTGACAGTTTTATATTATTTGCTTGCATTTGTATCTTGACAACTATATTGAATCGGCAATTTCCTCTTAGCAATTTTTCCAGGATATGTGATCATTTTGAGATGGTTGGCTTAGTTAAAACTAGGTAATTTAAACTGTAATTAAATTTGCCTGTGATCACTAACTGTACCGGGGAAATAAATAAATTCCGTTATCATCACTTCGAGTGGAACTCCCATTTTCTCTCAGAAAAACAACATATCACTTGCCAATGTCCTCCAGACCAAAACTGCCAGCAACTCACCTGTAGTTATATTAACTTGGTTTGCTTCTTGCAGCTAGGGAAACTACATTGATTATTATAAGAATAACTCAATAAATATTTATTAAGCATGCTCTCATGAAAACTAATATTAAAAAAATTTAGTAAGCATGCATAATATCTGGCACCATGCTAAGTGTTAATAATTATTTTTAGTTCTTGTGAATTCAATGAGTGAAAATAAGAGAATTTAAATTTAATAATAGTAATACCTAACAGTAATGTTTGCACTATGCCAAGCACTAAGTGCCTTACATCTAATAACTTATATAATTCCCTCAATAATGAGGTAGATGCTATTAATTTTTATTCCTCAAACTACCAGTAAAGCTAAACATATTTTCATAAACTACATTCAAATTTACCAATATATTGTTTGAGAGTTATTAAGAAAGGCTAGGAATGTTATTTTCACCTTTGATGAAAAGATTACAGGAAGTTGTTTCAAACATACGACCATACTTCATATTGACCTAATGAATACAGAAGTAATGTGCATTCAGGAGTCAAATTTTAATATAAATAGTCTCAGATTTATACTCAGTTTTATGGCTTGGTCTTTTAGAGACTGATATGGTTTGGCTGTGTCACCACCCAAATCTCAATGTGAATTGTATCTCCCAGAATTCCCACATAGGAGGGACCCAGTGGGGAGGTAACTGAATCACAGGGGCCAGTCTTTCCTGTGCTATTTTCATGAAAGTGAATAAGTCTCATGAGATCTGATGGGTTTATCAAGGGTTTCTGCTTTTGCTTCTTCCTCATTCTGTCTTGCCGCTGCCATGTAACAAGTGCCTTTAGCCCTCTGACATGATTGTGAGAACTTCCCTAGCCATGTGGAACTGTACAAAGTCCAATTAAACCTCTTTCTTTTGCAAATTGCCAAATCTCAGGTATGTCTTTATCAGCAGCATGAAAACAAACTAATACAGAGACAAATGATACTTTAGTTCCAGAGGTCCAAATTCCTCCTGAAATCTAGTTATATATACTCCATCATACCTATATGTGAAAAGAGTAGATGCAGGATGAATATTTCAACTACACTGTTATTTAGCCTTTTTTTTTTTTTTTTTTTTTTTTGGTAAATTACCTGTTCATTTTCTTCCTCTATTTTTCTAATGGTGCTGCTCTTATTCATTTTCTTAAGCTTTTTTTTTTTTTTTTGACACAGAGTCTCACTCTGACGCCAGGCTGGAGTGCAGTGGCACAATCTCGGCCCACTGCAACCTCCGCCTCCCGGGTTCAAGCGATTCTCCTGCATCAGCCTCCCGAGTAGCTGGGACTACAGGCATGTGCCACCATGCCCAGCTAATTTTTGTATTTTTAGTAAAGACAGGGTTTCACCATGTTGGCCAGGATGGTCTCGATCTCCTGACCTCATGATCTGCCCGCCTCGGCCGCCCAAAGTGCTGGGATTACAGGCGTGAGCCACCGCACCTGGCCTCTTAGGAAATTTGAATGGCTCCCTGTGCATCTGGGATTTTAATCCTTGGACATTTATCTAGCAAACTTCTCAGTTGCCCTATTTTACATTTTAACAAAGTAAAGTCTATCTTTCTACCTTTTAAAGTTGGCTTTTATGTGTGGGTCATTTTGGTTTTCTCTTTTAATGCTTCTCATGAACAATTATCTGAATCTGAAATTTGAATTATAGAAAAGATCAATGGAGTATGTATAGAAAAGAAACGAGTCAATAAAATAAAAACAATGTTTCTAATAACATCTATGCAGAGAACAAAATAATACATTTCAGTATCTTCAGTCTTGTTCCATGATCATTTTCAGTAAATGTAGATTAAAAATACATTTTTAAATTTGCTAGCTTTTATCCAAATCAATAAGCATATGGAATTAGAGTATTATTTCCTTAAAATTTCAAGTGTAGACCAGGCATGGTGGCTCATGCCTGTAATTCCAGCACTTTGGAGGCCAAGGAGGGTAGATCACACGAGGTCAGGAGTTCAAGACCAGCCTGGCCAACATGGTGAAACCCCATCTCTACTAAAAATACAAAAATTAGCTGGGTGTGGTGGTGCGTGCCTGTAGTCCCAGCTACTCGGGAGGCTGAGTCATCAGAATCACTTGAACCCAAGAAGCGGAGGTTGCTGTGAGCCAAGATCATGCCACTGCACTCCAGCCTGGGTGATAAAGTGAGACTCCATCTCAAAAAAAAAAGAAGAATTTTAAAAAATAATTTCAAGTGCAGTGTACAAGTTTACAGAAACTGAGAACTTAAGGAAAGTCACAAATCATCTGAGATAAGCAAGAGGCTTAAAGTTTATCCCAAATTTGCTCATCTTTAAAATTAAAGCTATATCTGTTATATATGACAACAGAAATATTAAATGGGTATGCAAAAAGTATATAAGTAGCAGAATTTAAATAAAATAATTTAATGCAACCTTATTTTCCACATTCCTTGTAAAGAAATAAATGATTCTGTCAATACCCTCTAACAATTCCAATGCCCTCAAGAAACCGAATGTGATAAATTATTTCCATCACTTTCAATATAAAATAACTTAAAACTGTTTTGCCCCAAATTTCAAAGTTCAAAAATCTACAACCATTCAAACCTTATTAGAAAATGTACACAACCTGTGATTTAATACATATTTCATGAAACTATGATTAAATAATTCTCATGTATTACATGCCTCTTTAAATTTTTTGAAAATATATATCATGGAATATAATGCATTAAAATTTTTTTATATAAAGTATATAACGGGAGCTGATTCACTGACAGATATGAAAAATTGAATATTTGCAGAACACTGTCAGCAAACCCCACTTCTTTCTACAGAAACCAAATGAGATGCTTTTGTGTGTCCTTCTTCCATACTCCTATCTTAGTCACCTGGGCTTAAAATCTAGCTTTACAACACTAATCAAAAGAAACCAAGATAGCTATATTAATTTTGGCTGCAGCCAACTTCAAAACAAGGAAAGTTATCAGGAATAAACAGGGACATTACATAATAATAAAGGGGTTAATTCTCCAAGAAGACATTACAAACCTTAATGCATATGCACCTAACAAGATAGTGTAGACATACATGAGACAAAACTGATAGAATGACAAGAAGAAATAGATGAATCTACTATTATAGTTGGAGACTTCAAAACACCTCTATCTGAAATGTATAGATTCAGCAGGCAGAAAATCAGTAAGGACATAGTTACAGTCAACAACAACATCAATCCCCTGGATGTAATAAGATGTCTATACATTATTCGACAATAGCTGAATATATATTCTCAAGCTCATGTGAAACATTTACCAAAATAAACTATATTCTGCACCATAAAACACACCTTAATAGATTTAGAATAGAAATCATGTAATGCCTGCTCTCAGACCACTAGTAATTGAACTAGAAATCAATAACAGAATGATAACCATAAAATTCCAAAATAAGAGATTAAGTGGCACACTTCTAAATAACACATGGTCCAAAGAAGAAATCTCAAAAGAAATTTGAAAATATTTTTAAATAAATGAAAACGAAAACAACCTAGCAAAACTTGTGGGATGCAGCAAAGCATTGCTTAGAGGTAAATTTGCAGCATTGAATAAATATATTAGAAAAGAAGAATGATTTAAAATCGCATATGCTTTCACTGTAAGAAACTAGAAAAAAAAGAGCAAATTAAACCCAAATTAAGCAGAAGAAACAATAAAAATCTGAGCAAAAATCAATAAAATTGAAAACAAAATTGATAGAGAAAATTAATAAAACCAAAAGCTGGTTTTTTTAAGGCATAAATAAGATTGATAAGCTTCTAGCCAAGCTAACAGAAAAAGGAAAAAGACATAAATTATCAATATCAGAGATGAAAGAAGGAACATCACTACAGATCTGATGAACATTAAAAGGATAACTGAGCAATACTATGAACAACTCCACACCCACAACTTAATAATCTAGATGAATGGGCCAATTCCTTGAAAGACACATCTCCCACAACTCATGCAAGAAGAAATAGACAATCTGAAGAGGCCTATACCTATTTAAGAAATTTAATTGATAACTAATAACCTTCCAAAACAGAAAGCACCAGGCCCAGATAAATTCACTGGTGAATTCTACCAAAATTTTAAAGAAAAAAGTGATCGATTCTCTATAATGTCTTTCAGAAGATAAAAGCAAACAGAGTACTTCTTAACTCATTCTATAAGGCCAGCATTATCCTAATAACAAAATCCTGCAAAAACATTACAAGAAAAAAAATACTACAGACCAGTGTCTCTCATGAACATAGATGCAAAATTCCCCAACAAGATACTAAGCAAATTGAATTCAACAATGTATAAAAATAATTATACACCACGATGGAGTGGAATTTATTCCAGATTGCTCTGGTCTGAATATTTATCCCCTCCAAATTCATGTTAAAATTTAATTTCCATTGATGCAGTATTGAAAGGTGGGGCTTTAAAAAGATTATTGGGTTATAAGGGCTCTGCCCTCATGAATGAACCAATACATTCATAGATTAATGGATTAATAGGTTAATAAGTTAATGGATTAATGGGTTATCACAGGAGTGAGACTAGAGGGCTTAGTAAAAAGGGGAAGAGAGAACAGAGCTGGCATGCCCAACCTTCTTGCCATATGATGCCCTGCACTGCCTCAGGACTTTGCAGAGAGTTCTCAACAGCAAGAAGGTATTTCACCAAATGCAGCCCCTCAACCTTATAGTCTCAGCCTCCATAGCTGTAAGAAATAAATTATTTTTATTTATAAATTACCCAGTTTCAAGTATTCTAAGCATCAGAAAATGAACTAAGACATAGGTATACAAGCCTGGTTCAATTTGCAAATCAATTAATGTAATAAATCCCGTCAATAGGCTAAAGAAGAAAAATCATATGATTATATCCATAGATGCAGGAAGAACACTGGACAAAATCCAACATGAACTCATGATAAAAATTCTCAATAAACTAGAAATAGTAGGAAATTTCCTTGAGATATTGATAAAGATATCAATATTTACAAAAAAAAAGCTATAGCTAACTACATACTTAATGATGGGAAACAGGAAGCTTTCTCACTAAGATCAGGAACAAGGCAAAGATGCCCCTCTCATCACTGCTCCTCAACGTCATGCTGGAAGTCCTTGCTAATACAATAAGACAAGAAAATAAAAGATTTATAGATTGAGAAGAAAGAAATAAAAATGTCTTTGTTTGCCAATGACATAATTATTTATGAACAAAATCCAAAGAATCAACAAACTCCTGAAACTAATCAATGATTTTAGCAAGGTTGCAGGATACAAGGTTAATATAGAAAAGTCAGTTACTTTTAATTACTTTCCTATATACCCGCCATGAACAAGTAGAATTTAAAACTGAAAACATAATAGCATTTAGCACACACAAATACTTAGTCATAAATCTAACAAAATATTTACAAGATCTATATGAGGAACACTATAAAAGTATGATAAAATAAATCAAAGAACTAAATAAATGAAGAAATATTCCTTGTTCATAAATAGAAAGACTAAATATTGTTAGGATATCAGTAATTCCCAACGTGATCTATAGATTTAATGTAACTCCAATCAAAATTTCAGCAAGTTAATTTGTGGATATTGACAAAATTATTCTAAAGTTTATATGAAGAGGCAAAAAAATCCTGAACAGACAATACATTGGATGAGAAGAACAAGGTTGCAGGACTAACACTATGTGACATTAAGACTTACTATAAGGGTACATGTCTCAGTATATTTTGTGCTGCTATCACAGAGTATCTGATATTTGGTAATTTATAAAAAAAAAAAAAAAAAAAGATCAATTTCTTACAGTTCTGGATGCTGGAAAGTCCAAGGTTGAGGACCTTGAATCTGATGAGGACCTGCTGGCTGTGTCATCTGATGGCAGGAGTTCACAGAGCAAGAGAGTACATGCACATGTGCAAAAGAAGGGAGCTGAACTCACTCTTTTGTCAGGAACTCACTCCCTCAATTATTTTACCAATCCTGTGATAATGGCATTAATACAATTCATGAGGACAGAGCTCTCATGACCCAATCACCTCTTAAAGATCCCACCTTTCAGTGCTGTTGTATTGGGGATTAATTTTCTAACACATGAATTTAGGGGGACACATTCAAACAATAGCAAAAATACAGTAATTAAAACAGTATAGTATGGGTGAAAATAGAAATAAATAAATCCATGGAACAGAATAGAGAGCTCAGAAATAGAACAACATAAATAAAGTCAACTGATCTTTGACAAAGGAGCAACGGCAATATAATGGAGCAAATGTAGTCTTTTCAACAAATGGTTCTGGAACAACTGAATGTCCATCCATATACAAGAAAAAAAAATCAGTCTAGGCACAAACTTTATACCCTTCACAAAAATTAATCAAAATGGATCACAGACCTAAATGTAAATACAAAAGTATAAACTCATAGAAGGTTATATAAAAGAAAATCTGGATGATCTTTAATTTGGCAATAACCTTTTAGATATGACACAAAAGGTATGATTTATGAAAGAACAAATTGATAAGCTAGGTGCCATTAAAACTAAAAAGTTCTACTGAGCAAAAGACATTCTCAAGAGAATGAAAAGACAAGCCACAGCCCGGGAGAAAAATACTTAACATAAGATATATGCAATAAAAACTATTACCCAAAATATGCAAAGTCTCTTTAAACTCAACAATCAAAAAACAAACAGCTTAATTTAAAAATGGGTCAAAAACCTTAATGGACACCTCACCAAAGAAGATATCCAGTACTCAAATAAGCATATGAAAAGGTGCATCATATGTCATCAGGAAAATGCATATTAAAATACCAATGAAATACCACTATACACCTATTAGAATGGCCAAAATCCAGAACACTGCCAACACCAAATGCTGACAAGGATTTGGAGGAACATGAGCTCTCATTCATTGCTGGTGGGAATGCAAAACGGCATAGCCACTTTGGAATACAGTTTAGTGGTTTCTTAAAAAGCTGAACATTACACTTACTGTCATAGTCTGATTAATGTTGCTCATAAGAAAATACCTGAAACCGGGTAAGTTATAAAGAAAAGGAATTGACTTCTTAGAATTATGGAGCTGAGAATTTCAAAGTCAAGGGGCCATATCTGGTGAGGCCCTTCTTGCTGCTGGGCCCACTTGCAGAATCCCAAGGCAGCACAGAGTATCACATGGTAAAGGGGCTAAACTAATCCATTAACCCATTAATCTATGAATGGATCAATACATTCATGAGGACAGACCCAATCACTTCCTAAAGGCTCCACCTTTCAATACTGTTACATTGGGGATTACGTTTCAACATGAATTTTGAAAGGGACAAATATCCAAACAACAGCACTTACTATAACATATAGTTATGATCCAGCAATCAAGCTCATGGTATTTATCCAAAGGAGTTGAAAACTTATGTCTACACAGAAACCTGCACAAAGATGTTTATAGCAACTGTATTCACATTTGCAAATTGATATGGTTTGGCTGTGTGTCCCCACCCAAATCTTACCCTGAATTGTGATAATCCCCACGTGTCATGGGAGGGACTAGGTGAGAGGTAACTGAATCATGGAGGCAGGTTTTTCCCGTGCTGTTCTCATGGTAATGATTACGTCTCATGAGATCTGATGGTTTTATAAAGGGTAGTCCCCCTGCACATGGTCTCTTGCCTGCCACCATGTAAGATGTCCTTTTGCTCCTCCTTCGTCTTCCACCATGATTGTGAGGGCTCCCATCCATGTGGAACTGTGAGTCCGTCAAACCTCTTTCCTTTATAAATTACCCAGTCTTGGGTCTGTCTTTATTAGTGGCATGAGAATAGAATAATACACCAATACCTAGAATCAACCAACATGTCCTTCAGTAGCTACTGGAATAAAGAAATGTTGGTACATCCAGAAAATGAAAAATTATTCAGTGCTAAAAAGAAATTAGGTATCAAGCCACGAAAAGACATGGAAGAAATTTACACACATATTACTAAGTGAAAGAAGCCAATCTGAAAAGACTACATACTGTATGATTCCAATTATATAACATTCTGGAAAAAGCAAAACTATGAAGACAGTAAAAAAAAAAAAAAATACGTAGTTGCCTGGGTAAGGAGGGAGGGAGAGATGAATAGTCTGAGCACCGGGGATTTTTAGGCAGTAAAACGACTCTATATGATACTAAATGCTGGAAACAGGTCATTATACATTTATACAGACCCATGAAATGTGCAACACCAAGAATGAGCCCTAATATACACTATGAACTCTGGGTGGGAATAATGTATAAATGTAGGTTCATCAATTGTAAATGTACTACTCTGTTGTGGGATGTTGATAATGAGGGAGGTTATGCATGTGTGGGGACAGGAGGTACATGAGAAATCTCTGTACCTTCCTCTCAGTTTTGTTGTGAACCTAAAACTGCTATTTAAAAAGAGTCTATTTTTAGAAAAGGAATGGGTAAAAAAAAAAGTAGCTCTACCACTCCCTGGCTGGGTGGCCTCAGGCAATTTGATTTTCTTTCAGTTGTTTTTCCATCTGTTAAAGGGATAATAACTATTTCTTAAGATTTGTATGACTTGAGTGAGTTGATATTGTCCAAGCATTTTAAATAGTGCCTGACACATTAAATATTTCTGAAATAGATTAAAAATAGTATTCACCACTCTGTATTGTAACTGTTTGATGATTCATCTGTATCACCTTTAACTAAAAGCTTCCTGTGGGTAGACTCCATGTCTAGCTTATTGAGCATTTGAACCTTCAGCTGGGCTGTGACACACAGGAGGTACCGAGGAAATTTTATTAAATGAGATGTCTAGCAGTGGAATGGGCTTCCCAGGAGATGGTGACTTCCCTGTTGGTCTAATTATTTAAGAAAAGGATGTGAGGATCACCTGTCAGTGATGTTCTGAAGAGTATGCCTAACACATGAGGCTAGCAATAGTGGCTAAAATTTCTTCCAAATCTAAGATTGCATTATTCTATTTATACTTTTTATTTAGCATTTTTTGCAGTCTAACAACAGTACCACCATAATAAAGGAATTGCATCTTTCAGCACTTGTCCCCTTCACCCTTAAATAGGTTCTAGCCATACTAAAATACTTCTAGCCTTTAGGATCTTCCTCTCCTTAGGCACATTACATGCTTTTCCCTTTGTTTAGAATGCTATCTTATACTTGTCCATTTCACTTTCTGTATACAATTTCCAGAAAGTCTTCCCTGGTCCTCCACAAGAGTACTAATAGTCAGTCACGTGATGCAATAGAGTTTTGGCTTTGTATTTATCACGTTATAAATACTACCTAATTGCTAATTCACTAAACTGTAAGCTGCTTGAAAGCTGGATCTGTGTCTTGTCTACTGATCTTTCTCAATCACTTAATACACTGCCATGGTAGTAAGTATTTAAGGGCATGAATGAAACCATCTTACACAGCTCTATTGTTTTTCAATTGTGTGTATCACAGACAAATTTTAAAAGCACTTTTCTTTTTATAAATGTTTGGCCAACCTGTTACAATGTTTTGTAGTAAAATTCTCTTCCAATGTCAATTTTCCATATCTGCTTAATGCTGTTAAGCACAATATGTAATATGCAAACGTGTATTCCAAAACAAATGCTTGCTTTTTTTCCACGCTTAGAATTTAAAGTCTTCAAAGCAAGTTGGTTTTGTTTTGTTTTGTTTTTGAGGAAAATGTTTGGAGGTAAACAGATCAGGCCAAAATCAGCTAGATATTAGCCAATTTTGTCTGGAACAAAAAAAGAAAACAAAAGAGTTCGTTCTTACTGTGAATGCCACGATTAGTGAAAAAGATGAATCTTGATATTCCAGGCTGTCTGAATTGTGCTGTTGAGAGAAGAAGCAGAAATGTTTTAACCTTTGAAGAGTTTGGTGATCCCTACTCTCCCTTCACTCCCATTTATTTTGTGGTTTCCCACAAGTGTTCATTTAAAAACTGAAAAAAATCTCATCAATTAAGTTGGCCTTAAGAACTTCTGTGGCCTTAAGAACTAGCAACATTTCTTTATTCCATTCTGGCCCTGAGGAAAATAAAGGGCAGGCCCTGCACCAAATTTCCAACTCAACAGGTAATGGGGAAAAAAATTTAATTGAATTTGTACCTGTATCGCAGAAAAATCATTTCACCTGGCACAATTAGAAGGTTCCTCAGATCTATTACTCAGCAATTGGCATTTACCATACAAACTGATGACTCATTAATAACGACATATCATTCAGTGTCAGAAATCAATTAGGGATAACATTTCATTACATTAGTTTAGTGAAAAGGACTTACTTACACAGCGCAAGTCTTTCTTTAGTTTGTCAGACATCTATTACCAACTTTCTTCACTCTGCAGGTCTAGCTTTCCCCTCCTCTCCCCCTCCCCTACCCACTCTCCCCTCCCTCCTCTCTCCTCCCTCCTCCTTTTCCCCTCCTCCCTCCTTTGTTTTTTCCTCCTCCCTTCTTTGTTTTTCCCTCCTCCCTCCTCCCTTTCTCCTTCCGGAAGGCGGGACAAGGCTTGCCTGCGTCCCTCGTAGATTGGCAGGTCACTGGGACGGCCAGCGCGTGCGCACTGGCCTGTCTGCGGCTGGTGGACCATGGAGGCCCCAAGGCCTTTCGCCCGGGAGTGGAGCGCCCAATCCCTACCCCTGGTAGTAGGGGGCGTTTTGAAGCTGCGGCTCTGTAAGCTGTGGCTACTGCTACTGGGTTCTAGTTTGAACGCGAGATTTTTGCCACACGAAGAGGACGTAGACTTTATCAACGAGTACGTGAACCTCCACAATGAGCTGCGGGGCGACGTCATTCCCCGAGGGTCTAACTTGCGCTTTATGGTGAGGCCGGAAGGCGGTTTGCCGAACCTTCCACGACCGTTGCCACAACGCCTCCCTCGGCCTCAGGAAGTTGAGGCCACCGCTCTTGAGGCTGAAGGATCGCGGAGAACCGCACTTTTAGCTTGGATTTTAAAGTACACGTGAAGTTTATACAGAGAAAAACTGCGGACACTCTAACACATACTTATTATCATGATATTTCACAGGGCCGGGACTAGGGTGATGGAGGCACTGGCCTGAAGTGCAGATTTTAAGGGGGCGCCAATTCAAGAAAATGATATTTTAATGCAACGGGTTTTTTAAAATTAAAAATCAGTGCAAAAATATCAATATCAATGATAAAGAAAATGTTAAAAATTTTAACAAAGACAGGTTCCTTGGGTCTGGATTAGGGAAAATAAGTGCGACACTCTCAGGGTGGTGCAAATCAAGATGAGATCCAGTTTGTATTTGAAATTTTTAGCTTTTTCCATCACAGATGTCACATTAGCTTTGCCTTTTAAAAATGTTTTTTATCTTGATTATTGGTTTTTTTTTTTTTTTGGTGCCCATTCCAAATTTGGCCCCTAAGAAAGTGTCTCAGTTTCCTCACCCTAGTCTTGACCCTGATTTTGCCTTACCTTACAATGCTGTACTTGCTTTCCCCCTCTTTTACACCCTGTAGTCATTTAACAACTCATCAACTACTCCCTGGTTGCTATGGAGTTTTCATGACTGTCATTAAAATGACTGAAAATCCGGCAAGTAAATAACTGTCCTCTTAGGGAATTAGAAGCTTCAAACTTATAAATTATATTGCAAGGACTACTTTCCTAGACATGTCTTTTCTTCCTTCAGCATTAGTTCTTAGCACAAATTTCAGAAATGGGATAAATAAATTAAGGGTACGATAAGCAATTGCTATGCTAAAGGGTAGTGCCAAATTTAGCAAATATCAGCTGTGTATAAATGTTCTGTTTTCACCACATCCTCACTGATTTGGACATGTTCAATTACTTGCTAAATGAATAAATTATAAAAATGGTAATTTGTTTTAATGTTGATTTTAAAATACTATTTTGATAGGAGATGCTTTAGTTCTTTCTTGTTCATTTCCTTTACCTTTTATATTGTCAGCATTTCCATGTCAGATTATATGCTTTCTTATAGAAATATGCTAGCATTTGGTTCTATCTGCTGAAGATACTTTTTTCTAAGCCAATTCTTTATCTTTTGAATTCAATTATAGAGTTTGAGGATATTTGGGAGTTTCAGCTAATTTCCCATTTTTTGTGACTAATTCTGTTTCTTCCCCATTTGAAGATTATCCTTACTCCTGAAAATTAATAAACACATAATACTTTCTAATACAACTTTTCATAGGTTTTCTATCTCATCTCTAAAAATTATATAATATTTCAAACATAAGGTATATAAAATAATATACCTGTATACCCACAATCGATGTTTTAAAATATAGACATTTTTAAAGGAATAGTATTTGATATATAGGTTAAAGTCCCACCCTAAATTTTTACCCTTTTCTTCTTAAAGTTAATGTGTATTTTTCCCATATATTTTATTAGGACATAAATATTAACTGTAAACAGTATAGTCTATCATAGTAGTATGGCCTATTTAAAACGTTTCTTTGGCAGATTTGGACATCACTCATTTTATTTTAACTCTTTTATTGGTTATTTTTAGTATTTTAATATATGTACTTTATAAATTCCAAAAGTTAATATCTGTAAACTCCACCCAAATATTAATAAGACCTTAGAACACAAATTCTGAATACTTTCCATCCTTATTCATTCTATTGTTGTGTAGTACTTTTGTTCTACCTTGCTTTTAAATACCAAAAAGATTGTTGTTTTTAAAAAATTGTATTACAGTATACAGGACATAACATTTACCATTTTAACCATTTTTAAGTGTATAGTTCAGTGGCATTAAGTACATTCATATTGTTGTGCACCCATTACCACCACCCATCTCCAAAATTTTTTCATCTTCCTGAACTGAGACTCCATACCCATCAAATAATTACTTTACTCTCCATCTCCCCCCTTCCCAGGCCTCTATCACCATTCTACTTTCTATCCCTATTAATTTGACTTCTTAAGGTACCAAATATAAGTGGAATCATACAATATTTGTCTTTGTTACTAGCTTATTTCATTTGGTATAATGTCTATAAAGTTCACCCATGTTGTAGCATGTGTCAGAATTACCTTTCTACAGCTGAATAATATTCTACTGTATGTATATACCACATTTTGTTTATCCATTCATTGGTCAGTGGATATTTAGATTGCTTCCATTATTTAGCTGTTGTGAATAATACTGCTATAGACATGGGTGTACATTTATCTGCTCCAGTTCCTGATTTTGCTGTTTCTGGGTATATACCCAGAACTGGAATTGCTGTATCATATAATAATTCTATGTTTAATTTTTCAAAGAACCCCCATTCTGTTTTCCATAGTGGCTGCACCATTTTACATTCCCACCAAGAATGTTCAAGGGTTCAATTTCTCCACATCCTTGATAACACTTGTTATTTTCTGTTTTATTTTCCTTATTCCTCTTTTTTCTTAATGATAACCATCTAGCAGTTATGAAGTGATACCTCACTGTATTTTTTATCTGCATTTCCCTAATGATTACTGATATTGAGCATCTTTTTATTTGCTTCTTGACCAAGATTTTCTCTTCTTTGAAGAACTATCTATTCAAGTCCTTTGCACACTTTTTGGCCAACTTGTTAGATTTTTTGTTGCTGAATTATAGGAATTTTTATAGATTCTGGATATTAATCTTTTTCAGATATATGATTTGAAAGTATTTTCTCCCATTTTGTAAGTTGCCTTTGCACTCTATCAATAATATATCCTTTGGTAAACAAAAGTTTTTAACGTCAATGAAGTATAATTTACCATTTTTTGTTATTGTATATATTTTTTGTGTCGTATCCAAGAAGTCATTGCCAAATTCATTATCATGAAGCTTTTCCCCTGTGCGTTTTAAAGGTTTTATAGTTTTAGGTCTTTAAGTTTTGCATATTGTGTAAGGTAAGGGTCCAGCTTATTCTTTTGCATCCAGTTTTCCTAACTTCATTTGCTAGAAAGATTGTTATTTTCCCCATAAAATGGTCTTGCCACCCTTGTTAAAAATCGTTTGACCATATATGCCAGCATTTATTTTGGGGCCCTCTATTCCATTCTACTAGTCTAATATGTCTGTATGCTATTAATAGTTCCACAACGATTACTGTAGAATACTGGTAAGTTTTGAAATTAGGAAATATGCATTCTTCAACTTTTTTCATCTTCTTCAAGATTATTTTGGCCATACAGGGTCCTTTCAGATTTTTTATGAATTTTGAGATGTATTTTTGTATTTCTGCAAAAAAAAAAAACTATTGGGATTTTGATATGGGTTTCATTGATTTGTAACATTTTGGATAGAATGGGCATCTTAACAATATAAAGTATTCCAATACATTAACACAGTATGTCTTTTCACTTTCTAGTATCCACCTTAATTTCTTTCAGTAATATTTTGTTTTCAGTATATATGTTTTTCCCCCTTTGGCTAAGTTTATTCCTAAATATTTTATTCTTTTTATGCTATTGTGGTGGAATAGTTTACCTAATTCCCTTTCAGATTGTTTATTATTAACATATTGAAAAGCAACTAATTTTTGTGTGTTGATTTTGTAACCTGCTACTTTTCTCTACTTTTCTGAATTTATTTATTGGTTCTAACAGTTTTTTGTGTGTGGAATCTTTAGGGTTGTCTACATATAAGATGACTATGTGGCTACTTTTCTTCATTTTGTTAATGTATTCTATCACATTGATTAATTTTTGTATATCGAACCATTCCTGCACCAAGGAGTAAATTCCACTGGGTTATCATGTATAATTCTTTGAATGTGCTGTTAAATTCAGATCTTTTTAATGTGCTGTTAAATTCAGGTTTTTGTTGAAGATTTTTATATTAATATTCATAAAAGATATTGGCCTATAGTTTTCTTATAGTGTCTTTTTCTGGCTTTGGTATCAGGATGATACTGGCTTCATAGAATGAGTTAATAAATGTTCCCCTGTCTTCATTTTTGGGGAAGAGTTTCAGAATTGATGTTAATTCTTCTTTAAATCTATGTCTTGAACTCCTTTTAGAATTCACCAATGACTCCATCTGGTTCTGGGCTTTTTTTTGTTGGGAGATTTGTATTACTGATTTTTATTATTATTATTTTATTATTTTTATTCAATCTTCTTATTAGTTATAGGTCTGTTTAGATTTTCTGTTTCTTCGTTACTACCTTTTGGTAGGTTGTATGTTTCCAGGAATAAGTCTTCTGTCTTTATTTCTTACTCAGTCTTGCTAAATGTTTATCATTTTTGCTGATCTTTTTGAAGAACCAGCTCATAGTTCTGTTGATTTTCTCTATTGTTTTTCTGTTCTCTATTTTATTTATCTCTACTTCAATCTTTATTATTTCCTTCCTCTGGTAACTTTGGGTTTTGTTCGATTTTCCTTTTCTATTTACCTATGGTGTACAGTTAGGTTGTTGATTTGGAGTCTTTCATCTTTTTTTAAAAAGTGTAAGCTCTTACACTCATACATTTTCCTCTTAGCGCTGTTTTTTGCTAAATTCCATAAGTTTACATAGTTGTGTTTTCATTTTCATTTTCTCCCAAGGTATTTTCTTTTGTGATTTCGTTTTTGATTCATTGCTTAAGAGTGTGTTGCTTAGCATTATTATTTCATTTTTTTTTATTATTTTTTGAGACAGGATCTCACTCTGTTGCCCAGGCTGGAGTGCAGTGGTGTGATCTCAGCTCACTGCAACCTTTACCCCTGGGGCTCATGTGATCCTCCCATCTCAACCTCCTAAGTAGCTGGGACTACAGGTACTCACCACCACGCCCAGCTGATTTTTGTATTTTTTGTAGAGGCAGGGTTTTGCCATGTTGCCCAGGCTCCCACCTGGCCCATTATAATTATTTATGCTAGCTATTACTTCTTGTATTGCACTACCACTTTCTGGAATCAGTTTCCTTGTGCCTAAAATACGTCTTTTAATAGCTCATTCAGCAAGGGAGTGTGAATAGTAAACTTAATATTTCTATATGTAAAATAATCTTTACTTCACACTCTTGAATGACATTGTTCTCTCTCAGCACTATCTTCTGTCTCCCACTGTTGCTTTTGAGGTTTCTTTTGTTAGCAGAACTTAGAGGTTCCCACAGTATGGTTCCTATACCAGCAACAACAGAATCACCTGTGAACTTGTTAGAAATTAAAGTTCTCAGGACCTATCCCAGACTTACTGAATTAGAAATCCTGGTTTTGAAACCCAGTAATCTGTATTTTAATTAAAGTCCTCCAGATGATTCTGAAGTGTAGTAAAGTTTGAGATCCACTAGTCTTTTGGTTGTTCTTTTAAAGATGATTTATCTTTTCTCTCCAGCTACTTTAAATATTTTATATTTGCTGTTCTGTAGTTTTACCCCATACTAGTACTAAGCATGCATTTATTTTTATTAATTTTGTTCAGGACTTTTCTTTTTAATCTCTGTATCCATGTGCATTGTTAAGACTAAAATTCTTCAGCATTATTTCATAGAATGTTGCCCCTTCCCCATGCTCTCTAGTCTCCCTCTCTTGAACTCCTATTAGATGTATGTTTGACTTTTTCATTCCTTTTTTCCACAGCTCTCCGTTTTCTCCCTATAGTCCATCTCTTTTTCTGTTTTCCTTCTGAGCCATTGCTTTAGAACTGCTGTTCAGTCACTAGTTTTCTCTTCAGATTTTTATGATATATTTAACTGGCCAATTGATTTTTTAAAATTTCTAGACTTTTTTTAATTTATTCATATTCCCCCAGTGTCCTGTTTTCTCTTATGATTTCTATTTTTACACTCATTTAATCATTTTAAACATAATTATTTTACATTTTCATAAAATATTTTTAGTGTTTTATTATTTTAGTTTCTTTGGGTGCCAGTTCTCTTATTTTAGCTACTGAGCCTCTGTCATGTTTATAATTTTCTACCCTATGCTCATTTTCAGCAGAGATTGTGTGTGTGTGTGTGTGTGAAAGAGTCCCATGTTGTCCAAATAGTGGAAAAATGAATATTGCTACAGACTATTTTTATTAGCTTTTGCCTTACTCCCTTGTTACAGTCAGTTTTACATTGATAATTTTTTTATATTTATAATGTGTTAAGTTTTGATATTTAAAATGTGTTGGGGTATTCTCAGCATATATAGGCAATGTAAGTATAGTGTCCACTTGTATGCATAGTATAGATCTAGAACTGATTTCTCACATGACATGACTTTTTTCCATCTGACTTTCTGTCACTTCCTCAGACTTCTGGGAAGGATTTGCTGGTCTGCTTCATTTAGGAAGAAGTCAGCATCCTGATTTTTCCACAAATATTTCAGTCCCAGAACTTGTCTTAGGTGGTTCTATGGCTACATCTTCTCTTCCTATATTGGTGGCATTTATATCTAATCTGATATTTCCTCTCCTCAGATTAGGCATATGAGTTTACCACTCTGACTTTTAACTTTTCTCTTCATTTCTGGCACCTGAGTATTACCTTTCTTTCCTTTGAGCTCAGCTGTGGATTTAAAAAAAAAAAAAAAAAAAAAGGCCGGGAGCGGTGGCTCACGCCTGTAATCCAAACACTTCGTGGGGCCGAGGCGGGCAGATCACTTGAGGTCAGGAGTTCTAACCAGCCTGGCCAACATGGTGAAACCCTGTCCCTACTAAAAATACAAAAATTGCCGAGCGTTGTGGCAGGCTCCTGTAATCCTAGCTACTCCAAAGGCTGAGGCAGGAGAATCGCTTGAACCCGGGAGGCGGAGGTTGCAGTGAGCTGAGATTGCACCACTGTCCTCCAGCCTGGGCGATAGAGTGAGACTCTGTCTCAAAAAAAAAAACAACTTTTATCGTATAAAGATTGAACTATATGAATTGCTCTTCAACCATTTTTTACCTAGAAAACGCAAGCAGTTTCATAGGTTTCAAACTGAACATTTTATTCACCATTTTTATGGGTTTGTAATATTAGAAGATTGTGTCTTAGCTTCGTCCTCTTTGTTGCTTGAACTTTCTTACATTCTTGGATGCTAGGAGCACAGAATCCCTCCCTTCTTTTTCTGAGCTGTTCTGGGGCTGAGTGATTCCTAATTCTAACCTGACACGGTAGTACTAGGAGAAGGCTCAAGACTTAGACTCCTCTCATGTACCAGATAATGGGCTGTAGTTTTGTATCTAATATCAATTTTTAATTTAATATTACAAATAAATCTTCCTCCTTTTTTAAAGAAAGAAAAAACAGTGCAGTCAATGTTAACATTTTCGAACTGCCACTTCAGTCTTGTTCCCTTTCTCCATCCTCAGAGATAATAACCTTTATGAGTTTGATATGAATCATTCTAATACATTTTTTAAAGGTTTTGAATATATATGTGATTATCTAGACCAAAAACATAATGTTTGGAGGTTTCTGTCTTATATTTCTATAAGTGACATTATGTGGAATTTATCATGTTACTTGGTTTTTCGTTCACAACTATGTATCTGTTGATATAAATCTAGTTAATTCAGTTTTATTTGCTATAATATTTATCCCTTAAATGTACTACCTTTTTTACCTATTCCTTTATTGGTGGACATTTAGGTTGTTTTAAAAATAAATAAGCATAGCCAGGATATTTTGAAAAATGAGGGTTATTAAACATATTAGATTTTATAGCATATAATAAAGCCTCAATAAGTAAAATAATACAGTACTAGTATGTTAAAAGATATACCATTGGAAAGATACAGAGTTCAGAAATAACCCAAATATATAAGAGAGTTTAGTATATGATAAAAGTAGCATCTCAAATCTGTGAGCTATAGATAGACTGTTTAATAAATTGGTGTTGATCGATCTGGGTAGTCATTTGAAAACGGTAATATTGCTTCATCCATACATCAATATAAATTCCAGCTAAGTCAACAATTCCGCACAGACAAAAAAAGTATTGTTGAACTTTGGAGTTTTACTAGCCTGATAGGTAAAATATGATCTCTGATTTTTATTTCTCTTATTATAAGCAAAGCTGTGCATCCTTTCGTGTGAATAAAGATCTGTTAATATCCTTTAATGATTATTTTTCTATTAGCTTTTTTGCCTTTTTTTCTCCCATTATTTATTTGGGAAATGAGCCTTTCATCTTTGGTATGAGTTGTAATTATTTTCCCGGTTTGTCAGTTTTTTAAATCTACGTATGTATTTTTTGCTATTCAGACTTTTTAACATTTTTGTGTAGCTGACTAATCAGTTTTTTAAAATTGCTTCTGGATTTTGTGTCAAAGTCAAAGACCATGCCTACTCCATGTACTACTGGTGTGAAAGCAAAATGATATAGTCCTTGTAGAGAAGAATCTGTCAATACCTACTACATTACAGATGTATTTACTCTTTGGCTCTCTGGTCCCATTTCTGGTATCTATCCGAAGGACATACCGCACAAGAAGGAAATGGTATCCCCAAACGGTTATTCATTGTACCATCATTTAATATTAACAAATTATTGGAAAAATACTCTAATCTCCAGCACTGAGGGTTAACTAAAGTAAGTGTGGTTCATCCACATAAAAGAATACCGTACACCTGTGGGGAAAAAGAAGAATGAGAAAGTTTTTTGGTTTTTTTTTTTTTTTTTTTTTTTTTGAGACAGAGTCTCGCTCTGTTGCCCAGACTGGAGTGCAGTGGTGCGATGTTGGCTTGCTGCAACCTCCGCCTCCCGGGTTCATGCCACTCTCTTGCCTCAGCCTCCTGAGTAGCTGGGACTACAGGTGCCCGCCACCACGCCCGGCTAATTTTTTTTTGTATTTTTTTTTTAGTAGAGATAGGTTTTCACCATGTTATAGGATGGTCTCAATCTCCTGACCTCGTGATCCTCCCGCCTCGGCCTCCCAAAGTGCTGGGATTACAGGCGTGAGCCACCGTACCCAGCCTGAACGTTCTTTATACTAACAACACAATATCTCATGGATCTTGGAAAAGCAAGGTACATTATGATACGTTTTGTATAAGAAAATTTAAAATAATGTACATTTGAATAGAAAATAGTGGACAGAGCCACAGGAATTAATTAGTTACATATAGAAGTCTTAGGGGAAATAGGATGGTGGAGAGCAAGACAACATGACTTCTCAATGATTTTATGTGATTTTGTTTTTATAAAGTATTAGATATCTGTTCAAAAAAATTATTTTTAAAACTGTTCTTTAATGCATGTTGATAATTTCACTGGAGATTATAAGTAAGTGATAAAGTATTCATGAAACAAAATATATATACAGCAAAAAAATGTAATGGCAACAATTTAAAACAATATCCTCAGTAAAATACAGTATTTAGTGTATTAGGGCTGGCATTCCTGAAGTCTGATCTTTGTGTATGATGGCATGAAATAGGCAAACAAAACATCAAAATGGAAGTGAGCATAATTTTTTATATATATGTATTTGTATTTTTGTTACTTAATCATATGTAATTTTAAACATGATAATTGAAGTTAAAGATAGTTAAGATAATCATAAAGATTATCATAATGATTTGATGTTGGTGGCTAGCAGATGGGAAAAGTTAGTTGAACTTCCAGATTTTCAAAAGAGAAGTGAGCAATAAAAAGAAACTTCATCAAGCCTGCAATATAAGGAGGGAAAAATAGGAAATGATTTTTCAAAAGCTGTAAACATAAAATAATATTTTAAAATAAACTAAATATATGTTATCATAAATATGAGTGAATTTAATTTCCTTATCAATAATTTGCATATCTGAAATGATTGAAAATAAAAATATGAATAAAAATATATTATGAAACTCCCAATTTAAAAAAGAGAAACAATATTATAAAATAATATAGAAATGAAGACTAAAGATAAAAAGAAATACTATGTATTGGGAAAAAAAAGGTATAATCCATGAAGATAAAATAAAGGGCTTCGCACTGGCCAAAATAGAAAATATATCAAGTAAAATTTCCTAAAAATACAAAGAAATATTTTTTAAAACAAGATAATTGTGGGATTCTATACGTCTTTTAAAATCTTATAAAATAGATTTGAAAAGTAAATTATATATAACAATGAATAAAATTGGACAAAATCAATGATTGTATATCCTGTCAATAAGGGATTCTAATATCCATGAAAAACATCTGTTTTATGCTCATAAAGAAAAGCTTAAGTAGAAATTTTACAGGCTAAATTTCTGACTAGAATGTAATAAAACTATAAAGTAAGAACAAAAAATGTTGGTTGATAGAATCTTAACTACTTAGGAATTAAGCAACATTCTTCAAATTATCTTCGGATCAAGAACAAAAAACAAAATTTCCCCAAAATATTGGCACAATATCAAATCACATGACATAAAGGAAAAGGCAATTAACTGTAAATGTCATTTTACATAAACTGACTGACAATAACTAAAAAATTCAAAGAGAAGAAACAAAGAATGAGAATAGCTGTATAGGTAAAATTAATGAAAAATAATTTTTTCTAATAAAACAGCATTCTTATTTGCAAGAACTGGAAAAAAAATAGACACATTCCTGATAAGCCTCAGAGGATAAAAAGAGAAAACAAATTGTTTTAGAAGTGAGAAAAAGAGTTATAACCACAGATGGAGATGAGATTACAAGAAGTGTAAGACAATATTATGTCCACCCATGTTAATAATATTAGTTATCTAGATGAAATCAAGTGTTTTTCTAGCAAAATGTAAGTTACAAAGTAAATCCAGAAAGAGAAAACCCTAACAGCAATGCTTTAGAAGACAGTAGCAAGATGTTGAATATCTGTTCTTTAAACAGGCCTCAATCTTAGGTAACAATAAATTCTGAATAATCTTCAAAGAACAGATAATTTCCAATGATATTAAAGTGTTTCTGTGTGTTTAAAAAATGGAAGATTCAATTCATTTTAGAAATCTAGAATAACTTAAATCTCCAAATGTGATAAACATAACAAGGAGAAAAAGGGAAAAAATGTAGGCCTATTTCATTTATCAATATACATTGGACAGTAAATAGAATAATAATATTCTCTAGTCTCTTAATAATGTTTTCCTTTACTCTTCCTCAGTCACACTGTGTACAACTCATTACTTAAATTTGTTCAGTTTCCAAAATCAGTATTATGTATATTTTGACAAAGACTCTGAGCCTTCTTGAATAGACCTTGACCTTGGGCCCTGTCCTAAAGCCTACATTGCCCAGTTTTATCGCAAATCACACCTACCCCAGTTTAGACAGCATCTGTTGCCCTTGACATCTAATCACTCTGGCCTGCCTGCAGTAAGAATCTTTGTAGTCAGTTTAGCAAGAATCCCCCTACCCTTGATGTCTCCTTTTAGTAATTTTCCATGCACTGACTTCCTCACTCTGCTCCATGGGTATAAATCCCCACTTATCCTTGCTGTATTTGGAATTGAGCCCATTCTCTCTCCTCTAACATGATAGTCTTGCCACCTACCACAATAGTCCTAAAGTCCTCCACTGTGTTAACAAGTGTCATGAACAATTTTTCCTTTAACAGTTATAGTACTGCTGTGACTCCAATGGTAGCAGATTCAACATTGGATCTCCAAACCTCTCACCCAGGACCCCAAGTGCACCCCTTTGAAGACTTTGTCTTCACTCCTGAATGATTGATTGGGGATCCATTGGTGAGTCTGACTCCTGAGCCAGTGCTCCAGATGACAGTCTGTTGAAGGACACTGAGGATAGATTTTTGATTTTTAAGCTTCTGTAAAGTCTCTGAAGCTGGATTAGAGTTTTAGGCTTCTTTGTCTGAAAGGTCCCTTCTAGGCTTGAAATTTATTTCCTGTTCTTTCTTTCAAGTGGGGATTCACTTCTCAATGCTGGACTGAAAGTCTTTCTTCCTGGCTCTTTGTTTTGTGGGGAGATTCACTTCCTGAGTTCTAGGCTGGACATTTGTCTTGGCTTCTTATGAGGTCTCCTTGTGGTCTCCATTTGATTCTGCTTCTCTCCTGGGAGCTTTTCAGTTTACTAACCCCCGTCTCGTTTTTGAGCCCCTGGTAACTCTATACTCCACCAACTCTGTCGGCTTCCTTTTTTGTTGGTGTGAATTTAACTAAGGATAATTTGGAACTTCAATGGCCTCTTTGGGAAACTTCAAATCTCTACAAACTGGCTCCTCTAAGACCCCTCCCTTCCCAACATTTCTGCTCCTCCTTCCTCCTTGTACTACTTTTGATCTTCCCTTCAGTTCCCTTGATATGTCCGCCTTCAACCCCCTACCTCCTTCATCCTTCTGTTCACACCAGCCTCTACAGTTACTAGAACTTTAGATCCCCTGCCCCCATTAGAGGCTTCCAAGAAACTCAGGAACCCTCAGAAGCAACTACCTGAGACTAAAAAGGAAAAATAACAAATTGGAAACGACTAGATATTTGATCTACCCAGATAGGCTTTGGAAATATCTAAACAACTATTTGATGTTCCCACAGTCTTTCACCTAAAAAGTAGTTCCCATTGTCCATGAGATTACATATCAAGACAAAGAAAGCCTTAAAGGCTTTTCCACAAATAATGGTAAAAAGCATTATCCCTCATATTGAGCAGATCACCTTAACTTGTTACTTCTGTCAAAAACATAATTCCAAGTATTTTATATAAATCAGTGAGTTTTCTATTATTGTGTTTCACTTGACTCGTGGCTAAAATTTTAGAATGGACCTGTAAGATCTCTATATATGTCTCCCTCTGTGTGTGTATACGTATGTATGTTATGTACACGTGATATTTTCTTACCTTGAGATCATATTACAAATTTAACTTATAAAATCTCTTAAAGGAGGTCTACTAAAATTGCCTTAGAGCTAAACAAGGCTTACATAAATTAAACATTCCTCAAACTCTCAGAAAAATACAAACTAATCCACATTCTTTTCAGATTCACTTGACTTGGGTGAATCTTTGCCAAATAAGACTAGTTTAGTAATGTTGGTTTAATACAACACAGCTGTGTCCTCTGAGTTATCAGAATTAATTATCATACAAGCATATATTTTTATTCTACTTGGGTTTACTAAGTCAAATAAACTTGTGATAGCTACTAGATATTTAAGATTATAAAAATTATAAATTCAGCCTAAGAACACATATACAAATAAAGATGCAGTAAAAATGAATTTCTTGATATATATTACTTCATATGTATCAAGTGAAACAATAAAACAAAAATGTGTATTTAACCCTTTTTAGTTTTTTTGCTGTTGTTATTCTTTTATATTTACCTAACATGCATGTGCCATAAGAATAGTTAACAAGGAAGTAACTTGAGATGCTAGGTAGCTTTGTTTAGTGTTATGTCTTACTAAAAATAGTTTCCAAAATCTTTTTAATAACTTATAGTCTTAAAGTTATGTTAGATTAAATTAATATTCACTGATAATTTCTAAGTAAGATAAACTGCTGAAACATTCATTTTTAAACATTAAGTTTACACACTTTTAGTTTTTAATACTATGAAGCAGAAAATACCTATAAAAGCTAGTGAGATGGTATATTCATAAAATTTGCTAGTCTACTATAGAATGCTGGTATATGACAAATAATTCACAGTTACTTACTTCCTAGTTTTTCTCTGTGAAATCAAGGATACTAATGCATACAAACACTTTGTATGAAAAGTTTACGAGGAATGTAGGATGTGTTTTTGTCAAGAGAAGGAGAAAGTAATTTTGTCTTAAAATGACTTGTCAGGATGAGAAAGAAGAAAATTTAGGACAATATATGTGGCAGACTGCCACGATTACTAATTGAGACCATCACTACAACAGTTACGACTGTTACTGCTTGAGACCGTCATTACAAGACTGAACAGAGGACAAATGCAGAAATGAAAACTTAAAAGAAACTGTTTTAAAGGAAGGGTAACACGGGGAAGAAGAAGGCTCCCTGCCTCTAGTGAGCAAGGGCAGCCACCCTGAGCTTCCACAGCCCTTCATATTTATTGGCTAGAATGAGCAGGGAGGAGGAGGTAACAATTGGTCAGCTGCATAATTGATCACAGATTCATATTATTACTAATAGGCTTCAGATGTACCTAATCACAAAAAACACTTGTACCTGGGTCGTGACTGCCCTCAGCATTCTTTCTGGGCAGCAGACGCAGTTTGTCAGTTTGCCAACAACCCACTTTTATGAGAACAGTTTGCAGTTTACTCATATAGCCTCCAGTGGTATACTGAGTTGATCATGACCCTCACTCTTTTGGCCTTCAACAAATATAGAAATATGGATATAGAAAGTTTGAAAAGTCTTGTGAAAAGAAAAATTTATGTTGCATGGTCAAAGCTGGCTAAGACCAGATAGTTTTATTTATAATGGTTTTTTAGAAAACCTTAAATGACATTTAAAATTAAAAGTACACTGATGCAAAACTAGAATTTGATTTTTTCTCTGTAAAAATGACAACATTTACTTGGGTTACTGGTCTGCTCTTAATAGGAAATTGTCAAAAGTTTTTTTTTTTTTGCTTTTAAAGTAATTGACTTAGAATAAAAAGATTGTGTATATTAAAATAATTTCCTGTGCTTTATATCAACTTTATTATTTTCCTGATTATTTAAGAAAACCAAGTATTCTCACTTTTAAAAGAGCTAAGGTCTTTAAAAAAAAAAAATTATGTTACCCCCATAGTTACTTTTGAAATCTTTTGTCATATTGGTTAAATAGATTGCTTAAGTATTGTTTCATAGCTAAGATCTTAGTCAAGTGTTCAAACCTTTTGAAATTTTTTATGACATTGCTTTTCCAAGATCAAATTCTAAATGAAACCTTAATTTTGAACTGAACTTGAAATTTCCTAGAACCCTAGACTATCTCAAAGAATTTGTTCCTTTACTTTGTTTTTTTGAAAAAGTTAAAACTAATTAGATTTATTTAATAGGTTAAATTGCATGAAATGCATTATCAAATAAGAAGAGAGGTGTTGGGCATGGTGGCTCACACCTGTAATCCCAACACTTTGGGAGGCTGAGGTGGGAGGATCACTTGAGCCCAGGAGTTTGTGACCAGCTTTGGCAATATGGTGAGACCCTGTCTCTACAAAAAAATAAAAGAATTAGCTGGGTGTGGTGGTGCACACCTGTAATCCCAGCTACTAGGGAGGCTAACAAAGGAGGATCAGTTGAGCCTAGGAGTTTGAGGCTACATTGAGCCACAATCACACCACTGCATTCTAGCCTGGGCAACAGAGCAAGTCCGTATCTCAAAAAACAAAACAAAGAGAAAGAGAGAGAGAGAAATACAAGAGGGGCCTGACAAAGACTCTCTACTTAACCAAACTTTAGTCAGACTTTCCTGAGCCCTCTCTGGCTAGGCCTGGGATTTAGGCCCTGTCCTATGGCCTGCATCACCCAGTTTTCACAAAAGTCCCACCTAGCCCGGTTTAAGGAGAGTCTCCCACCCTCGATATCTGATTACTCTGAATATCGTCTGATCAAAATCTTCATCCCCTACCCTTGAGCTCTACCTGGCCTGACCTGACTACAGTGGCCTGTCTTCAGCAAGAATCCTGTTAGATCAATGTAGCAAGAACCCCCTCAAACTTGATGTCTCCTCATAATAATTTTTTATTCGTTGACCCCCTCATCCTACTCCATGGCTATAAATCCCCACTTATCCTTGCTCTGTTTGGAGTTGAGCCTCAGGTGTCTCCCCTGTTGCAAGTCTTCTAAAGCTTTCATTGCTGTGTTAACAAGTGTCATGAATATTTTTTTCTTCAATAATGAAATTTTTCATCTGCAACTTTGTATCCTTCAGCTTATTCATTGAGATATTCCCATGTTTTGAATGGATGAATAAATAAATGAATGCGTAAAAGCACAAAAGGAAAATTAAGAGACAGGGAGAATAGAATGCAAAGTTCCTAAATCTTACAAATGGTGTGGAACTAAAAAACAAAATAAAGGGGAGAAAATTAAGAAATAATAGAAGCAAATTTTCTAGAGCTGAGGAGAGACATAAGTTTTTAGATTAAGATAAATGTCAGGGAAAATTGTGAAATACAATATTTTGTGCACTGTTTATCTTACACATAGCAATTATCTTTTCTGTAATTGTCTTTGAGCTAGGCAATTTACAGTTTTTAAATTGTAGAAAAGTGATTGTAATGTAACTAATTTTGCTCATAGAAATGCAAATTCATTGTGTCTGATGAAATGTAATTGACTATTTCCCTGTGGATAAGACCCAGTTTTTACATTTATTCGTGAATGGATTTCAGCACTTCTTTACAACATATAATCTTGAGAATTCTTTGGATTTTTCTTGAACAAGCTATAATATCTTAGTGGTTCCCTCATTAATTAATCACTTAAAATCTTTGACACATGTATGAAAGTTATGATTATACCTTCCTTTTAAAATTATTTTTTAATGGAGTCCACCAAATGCTAAGCCCAATTAATGAGAAAAGGCCCATACCTAGACATATTCTAGGGAAATATATTGAAATAAAATCTTAAAATCTTCCTGTTACCTATAAGAGAGTACAGATTAGAGTATGGATTCAGCTTTTCTAGCTAAACAAAGACTAATGGCTAACAAAAATTTTTTGCCTTCTCAAAGCACATTTATCAACCTTATCTTGACATATTTCATTAAATATCTCATTAACTGCTTCTTGAAACTTTGACCTCTCTTTTCAATTATGATTTTTATTCATAGTTGAATAAAAGAATTTGGAGCTATTACAATTTATTTGCACATAGTCATGAGAAGTAAAATGCTTATAAACTTGGAGTTGGGAATTAAATTTTATGGATTTAAATCCAGGCTCCACAATTTACTGTCTATGAGACATTTAATACACTTAAACTACTTAACCTCTTTGTGTTTTAGTTACTTCCTCTGGGCAAACAGAAATAATAATAATAGGGTTATTGGAACATTCAGTGAGATAATACATAAAATACACTTAAAATAGTGCCTGCCATGTAGTAAGGATGAGGTATGTGAACTATATGCATAATAAATCAGGTTGAAGTATAGTCCATGGGACATTGTTTGCAAATGGGAAACAATCTAAAGGTCTATTAATGGTGAAATGGTTACATTTATTATAGGCTATCCATGCTGTGGAATACTATGTAGACCTTGTAAAAATTAAGCACATCTAGTTATGTTAATATGGAACTCTTTCTCTACATGAAAACTGAAAGTTGAAGGCCAATAATATTACATATGATATGATCACAATAATGCAAGGGAAAAAATCACAAAATACCCATTTAAAACAGCCAAACTTATAGTTAAATGTGTGTGTATGTTTGTATATACAGAGATAGAGAGATGTATACACAGGCAATTTTTTTAATAGTGGTTACCTCAGGGGAAGGGAAGTAGTAGGGAGATATTCTAAAGGTCTGATATGTTTATTTTCTATATTGTATTTATGTATAATCTATGGGATTCACTAAGAAAACTCTAAGGCAACCTTGTTCAATCTGTGGCCTGCAGGCTGCATGAGGCCCAGGACAACTTTGAATGCAGCCCAACACACATTTGTAAACTTTCTTAAAACATTATGAATTCTTTTGTGATATTTTTTACTAGGTCATCAGCTATTCTTAGTGTTAGTATATTTTATGTATGGCCTAAGACAATTCTTCTTCCAATGTGGACCAGGGAAGCCAAAATGTTGGACACTCCTGCTCTAAGGAAGTATGAGTATTGATTTTCAGATGTTTACTTTCTGATACACTGTAACATATGTACTTAGTATTTTTGGTTTCACCACTATTTTGTTGATTTTTCTAGTGTGTGGTTTGTGTTCTTGTCCTTCACTAACAATTAATTTAATGAGTCTCTAAATGATGATAAAAGCACACATTTCTGGTTATTTCCAGATAGCTAGCCAGGGAACAGCATCTTATGCTATTTTCTCATATTTCTGCAACAAACTTTATATGTGCCTTATTTGTAACATTCACCAACTAATACCATGTGTTGAAAGTTTTTTTTTTTTTTTACACAGACACATATATATATTCTCCATCTTCTCTTTCTCTCATTCTTTAATCTTATATATATCTGATTTTATATATATAATATATATCTAATCTGATATATATGAGATATATATCTAATCCGATATATATATAAGATGTATATCTAATCCAATATATATATAAGATGTATATCTAATCCAATATATAAGATGTATATCTAATCAGATGTGTATAAGATATATATATATAAGATGTATATCTAATCAGATATATAAAAAATATACATAATTCTAATAAAGCAATTTGAGGACAAAATTTATGCTGACTTAGCATTTTATTCTTGACAATATGATATTTTGCATATAATCATTACTTAATACCTCTTAAATAATATTTTAGATTGTTATATTTCTGTGTACAAAAAGGCATGAGTTTAAAAATATATACTCTGAGCAGACTATAGGTAATTGTATTACATACTTCTGAATAGACTACATGTAAGAGTATTATCATTTCCATCATCTAGCATTCTAATATTTTCATTACAAATATATACATAGTCCTTTGTCTCAGGAAATGGTCATCTCATTTCTGATTATCCTATAGAAGTTTTTCCCAGTAGAAATTTCTCAACCAAGATGCACAAGTACAAAGTTAGAATTGTTTCCTTTAAATATAATGATAAGAAAAAATATTTTAGACTACAGAAAAAACTTCTTCTTTTGTTCTCTTTGCTTTTTGAATATTTTTCAGACTTGGGATGTAGCTTTATCACGGACTGCTAGAGCATGGGGAAAAAAATGTTTGTTTGAGCATAATATTTATTTACAAGATGTACATATGGTCCATCCTAAATTTTATGGTATTGGTGAAAATATGTGGGTCGGCCCCGAAAATGAATTTACTGCAAGTATTGCTATCAGAAGTTGGCATGCAGAGAAGAAAATGTACAATTTTGAAAATGGCAGTTGCTCTGGAGACTGTTCTAATTATATTCAGGTATCTAATTTTTATTTTTGTTATTAATTCAAACACTTCTTAATTGCTTTATGCCTAGTTTTATTATGTTTCAAATTTGTACATAAACTCAAATAATAAAACTATTACATGTAATAAGATCACAATTTTAATCAATCTTCCTAGTCTTCAAAATTCCTACCATCCCATCTTTTATATGAACCATACAATTAAAACATTATTTTAAATATAGTAAACCTAATCTCCATGTTCAAAGATGAAAGTCACTTTCCTAAAAATAATGTACACTGGAAAAGGAGGAAAGAAACCAGTAAATAAAAATACTTTATGAATTATTGACTATAAACATACGTAGAAGATGCTTTTGCGCATATCAGTACACATACTACTATACAGCTGATTGATTAAAACATTTGAAATGCAAATTAATAGTATTATTTCACTGCCCCTGGTTCAATAATCCACCCTCACACTTTATACTCCAGGAATATTGAAGCACTTTTCATTTCAGGTACATAACCTTTGTTATTTTATACATCACATTGTTTAACAATAATTTATTTATATGTCTGATTCTACATGGAGGGCAGGGACCTTGCCTTTTCATCCATATATTCTCAACATAACAACATGACATTATTTAGGTCTGCAATAAATATTTGTTTCAGGGATCAAGAAATTATTGCATGAACTCCCACATTTATTTAAAAGGTAGTTTTTCAATCAATAGACTCTGATGTCACGTTTTATGTAGAACTTAACACTTTGGAATTTGTTCGTGTTGAACTCATGTCTTTCTCTTTCATCCAGTCATGCTTCAAAAATTTTTGCATCAGTTTCTTTTTCTGATCATTTCTTTCTTCTAGAAAGTTATAGTGATTCTCCATTGACTTGCTCCTATCAAACCTAGCCTCTTTAATATGACTTTAATACTCAATAAACTAACCAAATCTACTCCCTAACATAGTACTCTGTGTTTTTACTCCTTAATTCTATTCTCCTAGACCTTCTCGTTTCCTACATATGACATGCTTAACTTCTTTAACTCTTGCAGATATTCTATTCTTTATTCTTTTAATGTATCACCTTTTTAATGTCTCTTTATTTCTTTAAGAATCACACTTTTAAAACCACTAAGGCTTGAGATAAAAGAATGAAACAAGAATGGTTCCTCTTTCTTGCACAGAGGTTAACAAAACAAAACAGTACTTTTTGGTTCACTTGGAAGTATTAGAAATATTAAAGTTATACAGATAATTTCTGGAATGCCTTTGATTATTCCCATCTTTTTCACTCCAATTCAAGATCTGTTTCTCTTTTGTAGGAACCAGCTCTTTTATTTCATTTTTTAATGAAAAGGCCAGATTCTGTTTTATCCTACAATAGAATTTTCTTAACAAAGAGAAGGAGAAATGCCAATAGCATTCAATACTTCTCTACTCTTGTATCTCTTTTACTTTCCTATAATCGGATTGTCTCTCTTCTTCTCCCTTTCTTCCACAACTTCGATTTTTTAAAAACTTTTTCTCCTCTTTCTCATCTTCCTCTCTTCCAATAACCTAGAACTTTCCAATTCAACCAGAGGTTGAAAATTGGTTCATCAGGTGTGACTTCCTTTGGCTCTGAAGCATTATTCTGGATCAACAGTGTTCTCAAACAGTTCTTCCTAAGAATATGGTATTGGTAGAACCTATTGAAGTATTTCTCTAAATACAGTGTTGAAAAGGCTGCCCAAACTCCGTGGTAACTCTCTACATGTCTCTAAATGAAAATAGTTTATATTTCTTGAATTGCTTGGTGAAAAGTTCCATGTGAATGGAATATATTATTGTTTATAATATGAAAGTAAATGTTTAAAATTAAATTTTGTGTCTTTCTTGAAAATTTTATTTTAGCTTGTTTGGGACCACTCTTACAAAGTTGGTTGTGCTGTTACTCCATGTTCAAAAATTGGACATATTATACATGCAGCAATTTTCATATGCAACTATGCTCCAGGGTAAGTTACTTAAAATTAATAAAAGAATATAAAATAAATTCAGAATATTTCAAGGTAAGTTTTCCTAACTTTTAATATATTTTTATAAGTGTTTTTTGAACTATAAAATAATTAAATATAATACTTTACATTGAAATATTTTCAATTAATTTTATAATGAAATAAGTCATAAATTGGACATATTGATTTTACCTATACACTAGTCAAATATTACTTCCTAGAGTAACCTTAACTTTAGTATTATTTCACAATACTTCACTTAATTAGCATAAGGCAAATTATTTTCCAAAATAGTTTATTCTAAAATTTATAGTAAAAGTAGAAATAAAATTAGATGTGTTGAAATTTATTTAGTAAGAATTGTTTCAGGAATATGTCAGTTTTGTAACACGAAGAACACTTTTAATTGACCACCCCTTGGAGATTACATTATTAACTGGGACCTGTCTTATACGTATAAGGAATTGTAACGTCTCAGAGATTGAAAAGCACTTCAAACATCTTTTAGTTAAGCTATTCATATATGACTATACCGTATACCTGAGTACCTTCAAATGATGGAAAATAACTGCATCTCAAAATAGCTTCCATTTCTTGAGAGCTCTTTTGGAAAGTTCCAAGCTTTCTTACAGGTCAATATAATACTATAAATAATATTATTGTAACTTCCAAATAAGTTAGAAAATGTTTGAATTAACATCTTAAATAAACAGTAAGAATTGACTGCCTACCAAGATTGAGAACGAATTTCTGCCAAATAAAATGCTTTGGGACTAAACCAGAAAGAAAAATTTAAAAAGCAGTGATTACTGATTGTATCCCCCTGGCTAAGAAAAACAACAGAACTATGCTGTGCGTCAAATTAAACTCAGCTCTTTCCTGATGTTCTCATTAGCTCTTGCTAACTTTGAATATAGACATGCAAAATAAGTTTGGAATATAGAGTTGCAAAACATTTTAGGTGTCCTTTCACTCCTACAGACTGGAAGCATTGGGATACCTATTACATGCAGAAACTTTAAAAATTACTACTGATTGGTCTTGCAAATTCAAACAGAATTGTACACCGGGGAGGAGAGGGTTGGTAGAGGTTTTTCTGGGGCACAAATCCTCATTTATTCACTCAGCAAGTATGTACAGGCTCTGTCCTTTCTACTAACAAGACGCAAAAAGACACCACATTTAGTTTATAGTCTTGGCAGGGAGACAAACACTTTTTAATAAGTGAACACATAGATAAATAACATTTTAATTAGACAATAAAATATACTGTAAAAAGCAAGATTAGCAAATAGAGAATGACTGGTCTAGAAGATAGATAGGGTAGTCACAGAAGAAGGGTGTCATTTGAGCTGAAAACCAGATGTTCCAGGTAGAAGTATGTTCCAGATTGGAACATGTATAAAAATCTCAGAGATTGGAATGAGTTTAACATGTTTGAGAAAGGAATAACTGTGGTTAGAGGTAGGAGTTGAGGTGGAGAGTTAGATGACAGCTAGACCAAATATAATAACATATGTTATGTTAAAGATTTTGGAATTTATCCTAAGTAATGACAAAGCCATTGGAAGGTCTTAAGCACAGAGTGACATGATCTCATTTTTGTTTTGAAAAGAACACCTTAACAAAAAGATTACTGTGGCTGTTGGTAGAGAATGAAATATAAGGAAACAAGAGTGTAAAGAGGAAGTACAATTAGGAGGCTGTTTCCTGCAGTACAGGCTACAGACTGATATTTTGGATTAGGGTTTTAGCATGTGGATTGTTTATCGAGTTGGATAATGAATTACCACAAATGTAGTGATTTAAAGCAGCACCCATTTATTATCAAACAGTTCTATAGGTCATGAACCCAGGCATATTGTGGCAGGATTGTCTTCCCAGGGTCTCAAAGGCCAAAATCCAGATGTTGACTAAGTATTCACCTGGAGGATTGGAGAAGTACCTGCTTCCAAGCTTATTCAGGCTGTGAGCAGAATTTAGCTCTGTATGGTGATGGGACTCTTGTCTTTGTTTCCTTGCTGGCTCTTAGCCATGTGTTGTCTCTTCTTCTGGAGCTGCCCATGTTTCTTTGACACGTGGCCCCACCATCTTCAAGTAAGCAAAGGTATGTCAGAGCCTTCTCATGTTTCAAATCTCTGACTCCTCTTCTGTGACCAGCTACAGAAAACTCTCTGCTTTTAAAACACCCATAGGATGAGTCAAGGTCAACCTAGATAATGGCAATATTTTAAGGTCAGTTGTGCCTTATAATTATGGAAGTAAAATTCATCATATTCACTCTCCTGAGAATTATGCATGGCGTGTACATGAGGAGTGGAGGATCTTGTGATTCATCTTAGAATTCTGCCTACCATAGAATGGAAATGGTGAGGAAAGGTCTGTTTCTGGGTATATTATGAAGGTGGAGCTAATAATTCAAGCCAATTGGTTTGACTTTAGGGATAAATTGAATAAAATAATCAAGCAACACTGTGCCTATGTCTTTAGTCTAAAAAACTGGGTGGATGATGATTTCATTAACTTAGAGAAGATCAAAAGATATGTTTTCTATTTGAGTATATCAGATAGAAAAATCAATGTAGAAGTGTGAATGAATCATAAGAAGCAGATAGCCATATGAAAGTATGTGGTTGTTTTCTAAGTAGAGGAAACTTCTGGTATAAAGGCCCTGAAGTGGAAGTCACAGTGAATTAGATCAGCATGTGGGAGAGTGAATATGGAGACAATTTAAGAACTAAGTCCTGGGGCGCTACGCTATATCAAACTAAGGCAAAAGGGCTAGTAAAGGAGAATGAAGAGAGGCTAATGAGGTATGAGGGAAACCAAAAACCTGCTGGTAAAGTACTTGGAAGTCAAGTGAAGAACATGAGCTAAGAAGGCCAAACTGGTTAACTCTATGAGATGCTGCTGAGAGAATGAGAAATTGAGGAAGGAGAACTGACAGTTCCATTAGATGAGATGAAGTTATTTGGTGACCTTAATAAGAATAGTGAGTACAGGGGTCTCAGATGACTACAGTGATAAGATGAAGCTACTAGTTGTTGAAATTACCCTTTTTTTCTTGCTACTCTCCTATTGCATAGGCTTCTTTGTCTTGAAATTTCTGTTAAACATTTTTCCTTTGATACAAATATTGGCAAGTCTACCTTGAAGAATCTAGATTGGAACAGTTATCAGTCAACTCAGTCCAATTCTTATTTGATTATGTACCTAAAATAGACAATCACATTATCTCTCTTAAGGATAGTTGGTAGAAAAATCAATCCATTACAATATTATAAAATACTGGGTAGAAATGAATGTAAAAAACCAAATTGAAAATTAGAAGGTATAGTGGGATGAACTGTGCCCCCCCACCCCACCAACGTTATGTTTAGGTCCTAATTTCTAGAACCTGTCAATATTACTTAAATGGCAAAAGTGAGGATATTACCTAATATGGCAAAGATGTGGTTAAGATAAGGATCTTGAGAGAAGGTGTTTATTCTGGATTATTTGGGTGAGGGCTAAATGCAATCACATGTATACTTGTAAGAGATGGAGAGGAGGATTCAGCATTAGACACACAGAAAAGGAGGAGGCAGTGTGACCACAGCGGAAGCAGCTACAGTGATGCATCCATAAGCCAAGGAGCTAAGGCCACCAGAAGCTGGAAAAATCAAGGAACAGATTCTTAAGAGCCTTTGGAGGCAGCACAGCCCTGCCAACACCTTGATATTGGACTTTGGGCCTCCAGAACAGTGAGAGAATAAATTAATGTTGTTTTAGCCACCCAATTTGTGGTAATTTGTTAATATAGTTACAGAAAATTAATGCAGAATGGAAAAATAAAACAGACCTGGCCATGCATACAGAAAACAACAAGTCAAAGCAACCTTGAAAATTTTTCTCAGAAACACAAAGGTGAAGAATAGAGGTCAAAATATATATGAAAAAATAAAGGAAATACGTATGGCATATAAATCTACAAACTGGTGTTTCTAAAGAATAGAGAAGAGCCAAGGAAAGAGAAATAATAAAGAAAGAAAATGTTCCTAATCTACAAAGGTATCTGTATAAAGATTAGAATACTTTATAATGTAACAGAAAAAAACTGAAACAATATTTACATATAATTATTTACTAGTCCTTATTTTTCATTTTCAAAGATAAAAACTCACACATTTTAAGTACAATTTTAAAAAGTAAAATAAAACAATATTAATTTGATTACTCTAAAACTTAAATATTAGAAAAGACACAAGGATGACCATAAGAATTTATACTTCATTGATAGGTAATGTTATTAACTGAGCTAGGAAAAGATATAGAGTGGAGGGAAAATAACTGTTTTATTTTTAGGCATGTTGGATCTGCAGTTGACTACAGGACCTTTCATTTAGTTAAACATAATTTTGTTGTAAGTGTGCCAAAGACATTGCACATTATATTTTATGTAATGTAATTTATAAATATTTCCCCAGTTTGATGTTTAACTGTTGACTTAAGATGCAATTCATTTTTGTCAAATCGTATTGTTTTGTTTTACTGTAGAAACAAAAGTAGCAGTTTTTTTTTCATGGGTTTTGAGGTTTGTGTCATGCATAGATAAGCTTTCTCAAAATATTACTGCTATTTTTAATTATCTTATATTTTCTTCTAGCAATTCTTATGTTATCCATTTTGCTTCTGTACATTCTGTAAGCTGGTATAAGAATATCTTGCTTAAAATAACTATAAAGACTGGACAAAACATATACAACAACTGTTTTTAGGCATTAGGAAACAACCAGTGTGGGTCTTTGATCTCTTCAAATAAGAAAGAACTCAGTGGGAGTCACATATTTGTCCCAGTTTTCTCCCTGAAAGTGTTTCCCAAACCGTAGCCAGAGAAACAGAATCCAAGCAAAGAATGTGTATTTTGCTGGGTAAAGGAGATATCAGTGTCTGTCAGTGCTGAGGTGTTTGGTATTTGGGACCAGAATCTCAAAGAGGAGGAGGCTTCAAAGAAGAAGCCCCCCGAGTCTATGTAAAAACTTTCTGCAGGTCCTTGGCCAACTCTTTAGCTGCGCCTCACAAAGCAAGATGCTCAATGGATTAGCGGGGACCAGTTATTCAGAAGCTGAAGATCTGCACAGATATTTCAGAAGCTCTACAGTGCTGAGAAGATAGATAGAGTTACAGTTTGGGCCCAGCCAAAATGGAGAGTTGTTGGTTAACACCCTGGGCACTAGCTTGTGGACTCAGAAAGGCCATGCCCTAAGAGTAAGAACCATACCCAAAGACTAAGCCCACCATAGGAATAAGGGAAACAGTAATATAGACCCATCTAATCCTAAAACCAACCCTCAACAGGATGGCAGTTATCTGCCAGTAATTTCACTGTCAGACAAAGCAAAACTCACCATTTTTTTAAAGGAAGCTGATGTAATGGTTAATTTTATGTGTCAGCTTGGCTAGGCTGTGGTGCCCAGTTGTTTGATCAAACCAGTCTAGATGTTACTGTGAAGGTATATTTCAGATGTGATTAACGTTTAAACCAGTAGGCTTTGAATAAAGCAGATTATCTTCCATAATTTCATTGAGCTTCACCCAATCAGTTGAAGGTCTGAGGTCCTTTCAACTTTTAAGAGAAAAATCTGAGGTCTCCAGAAGAGAAAGGAATTTTCCTCCAGACTCCCTCCTTCAAACTCAAGACTGTAACATCAGCAGTTCCCTGGATCTCCAGCCTGCCAGCCTGCCCTGCAGATTTTGGACTTAAACCAGCTCCCATGAGCCAATTCCTTAAAATAGAGTCTCTCTCTCTCTCTCTTGCTCTCTCTCTCTCTCTTTCCCTTTCTGTCTCTCTGATGTGTGTGTGTGTGTATGTTTATACACATGCATATACATCATATTGGTTATATTTCTCTGGAGAACTTTAATACAGATTTTGGTACCAGCAGTAGAGTTTGAGGCCACAAAGGACATATTCAATTAGATCTGCTGGATCTATGGCCCAAATGGCTGATCAACTTGTGTGACATCCTGCACCTGTTGGTGCCTTCTCTTGTTCTAGGCCTCACTCAAAAGTAGAAGCTTTCAAGTCACTCAGTAAATGCGCTGCAACAGCACACCCAAATGAGGAATATGTTGCCTCCAAATCCAAAAAGGCCTGCTAAGTTTTTTTTGCCCCTTGTTTGATTACAGAAGGAGATAAATGCAACAACATATCTTTCACCTTAGAAGGGACATCTCAACATGCAGCATACCACTGTACCCTAGAAACTTCACTGAGGTAAAAGACCCCTGGATTTGTGTCAGATATTGAACCTGAATTTGATCAAGCCTCAAAACCTAACTACCAGAAATACAGGGAATACAGAAAAACAAGGTAAACAGCATCACAGTCGTATAGTCACCCAAGTCCTAACACCTAAGACTTCAAAATTTGACCTTATTTGGAAATAGGGTGATTTGGGGTGTAATTAGTTAAGATGAGGTCATAGTGGAGTAGTTTGGGTCCCTAATCCAATGTGATTAGTGACTTTATAAGAAGATGGAAATGTGGAGATACAGAGACATAGGGCTAATGTCATGCAAAGAAGGAGTGATGTGTCTACAAGCCAAGGAACACCAAAGATTGCTGACCATCACCAGATGCTAAGAGAGAGGCATGGAGTGAGTCTCCATTGGAACCCTCAGAAGGAACCAACTGTGCTGACACCATAATTTTGGACTTTTTGCCTTCAGAACTGTAAGACAATAAATTTCTGTTGTTTTTAAGCCATCTAGTTTGTGGTACTTTGTTACAGCAGCCCGAGAAAACTAATACACAATGATAAAAACCAACAAGTATCTCCCATAAAATTCAACCAAGTTCAGCTTCCCTTCCCAATTTAAAAAGAAGCTAACAAGTGAAACTTAGTAAAATTAGGGAAAAATTCTTCTTTTCATTAAAATGGTGTTTTTAAAGAACCCTCAAACTAAAAGGTATCATATTTAGTGGCGATATCTACAAGAATTGCCATTAAGGTTTTAAAAAGATAAGAAATATTCATTCTGGCCGGGCGCAGTGGCTCAAGCCTGTAATCCCAGCACTTTGGGAGGCCGAGGCAGGCGGATCACAAGGTGAGGAGATCGAGACCATACTGGCTAACACGGTGAAACCCCGTCTCTACTAAAAATACAAAAAATTAGCCGGGCGTGTAGGCGGGCGCCTGTAGTCCCAGCTACTCGGGAGGCTGAGGCAGGAGAATGGTGTGAACCTGGGAGGCGGAGCTTGCAGTGAGCTGAGATCGCGCTACTGCACTCCAGCCTGGAGGACAGAGCAAGACTCCGTCTCAAAAAAAAAAAAAAAATATATATATATATATATATATATATTCATTCTATAAGAACCAATCAACATACCAGTGTTAGTGAAGAAAAGCAAATCAATGCAATTAGACCCAAGAAAGAAATAAAGGGCCTAAATGAAAGATGAAAGCAGATACTTATTATTCAATACTGAAGAAACCCAAGATTCCTCATTTTTAAAACTAATAAAAATAATATAATTCAGCAAATCAGCAATTTATAAAATTAATCTTCAAAGCTTAAGAGCTTTCCTATCTATGAAATTATGAGTTGGAAAATACTATAAGACAATATGTATAAAAACATAAGATATATCTTAAAATTTTACAGACTTAATATGAAGAAAATGTTTAAAGTTTACTAAAATATTTAATAGAATTTTTAAAATGGAAAGACATACCATGTTTATAGATGAAATATTCAGTGTTTTAAAGTCACTTCAGTCTTTATCATTCCATACACTTAATTCAATTCAGATTAAAATTTTTAATCAATATTTTTATAAGTTGATATAACTGAATAGCATTACAATTTATATGAAAAAAGAACACTGATATATAATTAGGCAAAGAAGGTAATGAATAACAAGGGAAGTTATAGCTACCAGATTTCAAAATATGTTATGAAGCTGCAATAGTTAAAAGGCTAAAATATGGGCATATGAATAGATAGAGTTATTGTGTTATACAGGTGAGGGTCAATAAGTAGATCCAAATCCATATGTAATGACTGTGATAAAGTTGGCATTTAAAATCACTGGTTAAAGTATTTAAGTAATGGAATTAGGAAAGCCTACTGGCTGGATAAAAGTAAAACTGAGTTTTTCACTCATCTTAGAGAAATAAATTTCTAATACATAAAAGACTTAAACATTACAAAGTGAAGTCATGAAGGCTATATTAGTGACTTTACTTACAATTTGGAAGGTATAAGGACTTACCTATCAGAACATTAAAGTCCAGAGACTATAAAGGAACACATGTATGAATCTGAGTATAGAAAAAATTATTTATTAAATAGGGTATCCTTTCCCCATTGCTTGTTTTTGTCAGGTTTTTCAAAGATCAGATGGTTGTAGATGTGTGGCGTTATTCCTGACTCCTCTGTTCTGTTCCATTGTAGTATAGTTTGAAGTCACGTAACATGATGCCTCCAGCTTTGTTCTTTTTGCTTAGGATTGTCTTGGCTATTCGGGCTCTTTTTAGTTCCATATGAAATTTAAAGTAGCTTTTTCCAATTCTGTGAAGAAAGTCAATAGTAGCTTGATGGGGATAGCATTGAATCTATAAATTCCTTTGGGCAGTATGGCCATTTTCACGATATTGTTTCTCCCTATCCATGAATATGGAATGTTTTTCCATTTGTTTGTGTCCTCTCTTATTCATGTCCTTTGCAGGGACATGGATGATGCTAGAAACCATCATTCTCAGCAAACTATCACAAGAACAGAAAACCAAACACCACATGTTCTCACTCATAAGTGGGAGTTTAACAATGAGAACACATGGACACAGGGAGGGGAACATCACACACCAGGGCCTGTCAAGGGGTGGGGTGTGAGGGGAGGGATAGCATTAGGAGAAATACTTAATGTAGATGATGGGTTGATGGGTGCAGCCAACCACCATGGCACATGTATACATATGTAACAAACCTGCACATTCTGCACATGTACCGGAGAATTTAAAGTATAATTTTATTTTTTATTTATTTATTTATTTATTTTTTGAGATGGAGTCTCACTCTGTCACCCAGGCTGGAGTGCAGTGGCGTGATCTCGGCTCACTGCAAGCTCCGCCTCCCAGGTTCACGCCATTCTCCTGCCTCAGCCTCTCCGAGTAGCTGGGACTACAGGCGTCCGCCACCACGCCCGGCTAATTTTTTTGTATTTTTAGTAGAGACGGGGTTTCACAGTGGTCTTGATCTCCTGACCTCGTGATCCGCCCACCTCGGCCTCCCAAAGTGCTGGGATTACAAGCATGAGCCACCGAGCCTGGCCTAAAGTATAATTTTAAAAATTAAATGAAAAAAAGAAGAGACAATAGAATGGATAGGGAGAAAATAGGAGAGAAAATAGACATGACATCTCAGTGAAATTAATGAAGCAGTGTGGCAGGAGTAAATAAATGAACACACTGGAAGGAAGATAGGAGATTATAGCCAGTGAGTGAAATGTCTGATTTTGTGAGTTCAGAGGTGGAGCTGTTTTAAGAGGTAACAGGATCCAGAATGTAGCTATAAAAGTGACAACTGTGGAGAATTGGGAAGCATTTTGGTGGTAAAGATATCTAGTAATGGAAAAACCAAGTTATTAGATGAATTATCCATATGAATGTTGTGATCAAATAGGTACCAACTTCTGAGAAAATGAAAAATGATTGACTAAGAATGATGTGTCAGGTGCCAAAGTCTTCAGTGAATAAAGAGGCATGATCTGAAGGTAAATATCTCTCTCAAGGAGGATTAGAGGATGGCACAGCTAAATAATATCAACCTTAAAGGAGCTTTAACTATTTAACTGTTTTAACTGTTTTAACTGTTTAACTGTGATCCACAGTCCTTTAGGTGCAGGATATGTTAAGTGAAGGGAGGAGACCTAGCCAACAAAATTTTACAGAAAGTGATATAAATAAAATAGCTTTGCACATACAGGGATAATTTGAGAGAAAAAAAACAACAGAGTTCATACTTTCGTTGACCTTGAATAGGCCCAGGAAGTAGTCATGGAATTTTTGGCAAAGACAAATATATTAGATGTTGCAGAAAGACAGCCAGATGGGATCTCTGTTATAGTTTATCTTCCTTGCTGCTGCCTACACTGTATTTCTCTCAAACTTATTGGAACCGATTCTTCTTGGAAAAAAATTAGTCTTCTTGGAAAACCTATAGATCTTCCAGAAACAAACTAGAAGCCAGTGTTGTGGTGATATATAAGAAGTAGTGAAAAATAAAACAAGCTGTTGTAAGTAGTCTAGTTTTTCTGGCTGTATGAGATGGAAAAATCGACATCTGTTTCATGCTCTTTGGCTCTTGTTCTGTGAATAATGTACAGACTATGTGAGTCTGGATGGAGAACTTTGAAGAATCTGCCTACAAATTGTAATTGCTAGATTGTCAAGCTATGGGCTGGATTACCTCCTTGATGAACAAGGCGTTGGCAGATATGAGTCTAGTGTAGGCAAAGAAAGTTTCTACCACCGCCAGAATTGTGCTCTCATTTTGAAAGACTGTGTTTCTATTATAAAGTTTGAATAATGGTCTTCTAATGAACTTGGGGTTGGAAATGGGTACACTTGTCTGTTAGGCCGCCCAGGTAACATGTCCTTATCTAGGATCTGGACGCATGCTCTATAGGTAGCACTGTAATGAGGCTATGGCCAGATAGAGGCTAACAAAAGTTCTAGAAGACTATGTTCAAGAGTCTTGACTTGGTCTTGATGAACCACTGGTCTGCTTCTTAGAAAACGCAAATTTTCTAAGGCACTGCCAGGGCAGCTGTGAAATTTCAGTGGACTTTGCTGCTTATAGATAGTTACCTATTATTTCCTTCTAATCTGGCCCAATAATTCCAATTAAAGTTGGGAGTTGTGCTGTGGATTTAGACTCAAGTAGATTTAGGTTCACTTTCTTAGAAACTCAGAACTAGAGGAAGATTAACATAGGGGAGAGTATTAGCCTGACGTTTCTGGCTGTCTAATAGAAATAATGATTATAGAACTCAAACCTTTGAAAGAGGGGACTCATTGTAGTCTACCACAATGTGGATTTATTTATTTTCAGTTTTATGTATGTATGTATGCATTATTATATTTGTTTATTTGCCTTCCCACAGTTTTTCCAGGCTACAGATATCAGACATTATGATCTTGGGGTGATGGACATATGCTCTAGTTTTCAAAGGCAGTTTTTATAGTGAGTAGCTTTTTACTTAGGTATAAGGACAGAGGTCCCCCATCCTTGGGACCTTAGGAGACAATACATCTGCTTTTGTGTTGGAGGCATCTGTTTTGGTGAAAAAGGGTTGGGACAGGAAAAATAGATCAAGGTGTAGCTAAAGGTGATTAGGTCAACTCTTGAGTTTCTGCTCTGGCTGGGTTCTAAACAAAATGCATTTCTTTCTTGAAATAGTTGGATAATAGAACAGTGTAATTGAAGAAGTGATATATGATCTACAAATAACCACAAACCTCTGGATGTTCCTGATGGACTTGAATGCTTACAATTCAAGGGTATCAGATGCCTTATTGGGTATCACCCAAACTCTCTGATTAAATAAGATATATCTGAGAAATGTGATACTCAGGTTTTTGAATATATATTTATTAGGCTTGGCCATTCTTCTAGAAGGCCTAATAAGGCCTAACCAAGGACTTGAATAACGAGTGTTTGTTTTTATAGCTCCCAATTATATACCAGGTAAATAGGCAATACTGATTAAATTACCAGGATTAATGATGCTGCCCCCACTCAAATGTATCTTTTCCCTACTTGTTTTCTCTACCTTTCTTATCCTAGATCATTTATTTAAATGTCCCAATTTAAAAGTACTTTAGGGCCTTTTTTCTCATTTAGCTGTAGGCAGTTGATGTAATTATTTCTTACTTCTCTCTTTAGCTCTGTACAATGGGTTAAATCAACTTTGTAAACTCCCATTTATATTTATTTGCTTCTTTATAAATTTATGTGTTTTTGTATACACCCCCAAAATAATTCATGCAGATGAGTCTTTGGGACACAAGCATTTCAGAATTTTGTAAACTCTACAGATACTTAATATATCATTTCTATGAAACTTTTTATATATTTGGGCCAACCAGAAAGCAATTAATTATAAAACATTCTATATCATTTATTTTTAAGTTTTATTTATTTATTTATTTGTTTATTTATTTATTTATTTTAGAGACAGAGCCTTGCTCTGTTGCCCAGGCTAGAGTGCAGTGGCACAGTCATAGCTCACTGTGGCCACAAACTCCTGGACTCAACTGATCCTCCCTCCTCAGTATCCCGAGTAGCTGGGACTACAGGCACGCACCATGCCCAACTAATTAAAAAAATACATATTTTTGAAGAGACGAGGTCCTGCTTTGTTACCCAGGCTGGTCTCAAACTCCTGGTCTCAAGAGATTATCCCACCTTGGCCTCCCAAAGCACCAGCATTACAGGTGGGAAAGCTACCCCACCCAGCCTACATCATTCTTTTTTTTTTTTTTTTTTTTTTTTTTGAGACAGAGTCTTGCTGTGTCACCTAGGCTGGAGTGCAGTGGCCCATCTCAGCTCACCTGCAAGCTCCGCCTCCTGGGCTCACACCATTCTCCTGCCTCAGCCTCCCAAGTAGCTGGGACTACAGGCGCCCGCCACCGCGCCCGGCTAATTTTTTGTATTTTTGGTAGAGACAGGGTTTCACCGTGTTAGCCAGTATGGTCTCGATCTCCTAACCTCGTGATCTGCCTGCCTCAACCTCCCAAAGTGCTGGGATTGCTGGGATTACAGGCATGAGCCACCGCACCCAGCGTACATCATTCATTTTTAAAGGATACATTTTGCTATAAACTAAAACGAAAGAAGCTTTAAAACCCATTCTTATATTTAATTATAATACTTTGTTTCTAGGGCAGGGGAATTCGTTTCAGAAAAGACTGCTTCCTGGGGGAGAACAAAAGGGAAACATTGAATCTCTAATTAAAGTATTTCCTAAAGTCCAGTTCCTTAACTCGCCTTTTTAACCTGATTAAAAATTAGTAACTATATTATTTAAATTACATGTAAAAATGGAAGCTTATTCTAACTAAATGTTTTCTGCTTTTTTGTTTGTAGAGGAATGCTGACGAGAAGACCTTATGAACCAGGAATATTTTGTACTCGATGTGGCAGACGTGACAAATGCACAGATTTTCTATGCAGTAAGATAAAGAAAATAACTTAAACATGAAAAAAATGCATAATGGATTGGACAACAAGAAAAATAAGTGATTGAACACTAGTTTTTTATTGTCATGTTAATATTATTCCTTTGATCAGAATGTTACTATTATGTTATCAAAGGATGCTTGACACAGTATCATCTTTAGATTTTTCTAAACTGCAGAGCCTTTTCTGTTCTATCTTAACCCTATTTCTTCCCCTGAGGACATACCAGAGTGTCAGAAAGAAGGAATGAGAACTAACAGTTATACCCTGAAAAAGCTTCACAGTTTATGCCCAAACAGCAGCCTGTTTGATAATAACTGCTTTAAAGGATAGTATATTCCAAAATATTTATGAAGTAGCACATATTTAATGCCCTTTTCTTTTAGTTTTTCCTCCAAAAAGCTGAAATCTCCAAATATTTCTAAAGTAAAAAGTAGAAAATATGTTTGATTACATTTTTCTTTTAGTTTTTCCAAACATGAGGGAATATACCCCAAAAGTATAACTATAGCTAAAATACGTAATGCTTAGAGGAATATGGTAGGAGATAAATTTGGATAATAAGTAAATAGCATATTATGTTGTTTTTTAATTATTATACTTTAAGTTCTGGGGTACATGTACAGAACGTGCAGGTTTGTTACATAGGTATATACACGCCATGGTGGTTTGTTGCACCCATCAACCCATCATCTACATTAGATATTTCTCCTAATGCTATTCCTCCCCTAGCCCCCACCCCCTGATAGACCCCAGTGTGTGATGTTCTTCTCCCTGTGTCCATGTGTTCTCATTGTTCAACTCCCACTTATGAGTGAGAACATGCGGTGTTTGGTTTTATGTTCTTGTGGTAGTTTGCTGAGAATGATAGTTTCCAGCTTCAACCATGTCCCTGAAAAGGAAATGAACTTATCCATTTTTATGGCTGCATAGTATTACATGGTGTATATGTGCCACATTTTCTTTATCCAGTCTATCATTGATGGGCATTTGGGTTGGTTCGAAGTATTTGCTATTGTGAACAGTGCTGCAGTAAACATACGTGTGCAGGTGTCTTTATGGCAGAATGATTTATAATTCTTTGGGTATGTACCCAGTAATGGGATTACTGGGTCAAATGGTATTTTTGGTTCAAGATCCTTGAGGAATCACCACACTATCTTCCACAATGGTTGAACTAGTTTACACTCCCACCAACAGTGTAAAAGTGTTCCTATTTCTCCACATCCTCTCCAGCATCTGTTGTTTCTTGACTTTTTAATGATCACTGTTCTAACTGGCATGAGATAGTATCTCATTGTGGTTTTGATTTGCATTTCTCTAATGACCAGTGATGATGAGCTTTTTTCGTATGTTTGTTGGATGTATAAATGTCTTCTTTTGAGAAGTGTCTGTTCATGTCCTTCGCCCACTTTTTGATGGAGTTGTTTGTTTTTTTCTTGTAAATTTGTTTAAGTTCTTTGTCGATTGTGGAAAAGAGACAGGGTCTTGCTCTGTCACACAGGCTGGAATGCAGTGGCATGATCATAGCTCACTGTAACCTTGAATTCCTGGGCTCAGGTAATCCTCCTGCCTCAGCCTCCCAAGTAGCTAAGACTACAGGCATGTGCCACCATGCCCAGCTAATTTTTTTTTTTTTATTTTTTTCAGAGACAGGATCTTATGTTGCCCAGGCTGGTCTCGAACTCCTGGCCTCAAGTGATCCTCCTACCTCAGCCTCCCAAATATATTATGGTTTTGTGCTGAAGAAAAAACAGAAACAAAAACTAGTGGACAGTTTTACTATAACACCATTGCAGGGATGCATCCACCCTAACATTTCTGCTCTTGCTTCACTTGAATCAAGATGCAAACTCTTGCTCTTCCTCTTTTCCTTGTCTTTCTTTTTCTGAGAAATTCAACCCTAAAGTCACTGGGCAGGTCAGGGGAATGTAGTCATCTACACAGAGGGGCATCCAGAAGTGATATGTTAGAGCCTAAGCAGCATAACAAAGGATCCACATGAGATGCAGTGGGCATGGAAAGGAAACCTAAGCAAGGTGAGGATGCTGTCCACATAGAGATGTGGCCATGTGTGGGAAGTCACAGCCCTCATGGAATGAAGTAACTGTCCATACATGAGGTTTGGGGTATCAGAGCCAGAGCAGAATAAAAAGATGTCTGTGCTGGGATGACTGAGTATGTGGCATCTGTGCCCAGGCAAGGTGAGGAGAGCATCAACTTGGGATGGAAGGGAGAGTCTGAGCCAGTGAGGAAGGCATCCCTGGGGGGATGGTCTGGCAGTGGTTGTTGGAGGCCAAGAATAATAAGAAGAGTCCATGTTGGAGTGGGCTGAGAAGAGATTTCAGAACCTAAGCCAGTAAAGGGGGCATCCATACTTAGGGGCAATCACACATGAGGTGTCTGAGTGCAAATTAGGTGAGGAAAGTTTTAATGTGGGGAAGATGACTTGACATGGGTGAAGTCAGGGCCCAAGTGGGGTAAGGAAGGAATCCACACATGCAGAAGCCCAGAGCTGGGTTTCAAAGTCTGAGCAGGGTGGGAGGGTGTCCCAGCATAGGGCCAGCCCCTAAGTTGGCCAATTAATACAAGACAATTTTTCAGCATAAACATATTCCAAATATTACATTGGACAGACTTATACTAAAACAATATTTATTGATTTCTGAGATTCAAATATAACCTGACATCATTTATTTTTATTTGCTAAATCTGAGTGTCTAAGCAGAGTGAGGAAGGCACCTATGTGTGCTAGGGGCTAGAGACAATGATGGGAGATCAGAAGCATACTGGGTGATTGATCAAAAAAATAAATTAATTAAGTATAATGGGGGCTAGTTTTCTCACTGTCAGAAATGGAATACAAATATGTAAAGGAAAAAAGTAAGCATGAATCTTATGGTGGTGAATTGGAATTATAAGTGTTGGAAATTAAGAATTTTAATAAACATATATACAAATGTGTATATATACACAGATAGAACTGTAACTATGGACTCAGTTTCAACATGTGAATAATTGTAGGGCCTCAAGAACAGAACCAAAACAATAGAACAGAAAATGCAACTAGAGAGAGATATACAGATACTTAAGTAATAAAACAAATTTTACAGAAATAAAAATACTTGAATCTAAACATTGAAAGTGCACACTATGTGCCGGGAAAAAGTGACACAAAATAGTCAACACAGTAGACATAGCCTAGTAAGTTACTGGACTTCAGTGGAAAAGAAAGAATCTTAAAACATCCAAGCAAAAATGTAAGATCAGTTATTAAGAAGTTTAACAGTCTGGGTTGAATCAGAAAAATAGTCACTCTAAGCATTTTAGCAATAAAGTATTTAACATAGGAAATACAGTTTAGCTGAATACTGTAAACACTAAGGGAGTGAAGGTCAGGGAAGTGGCCACAGTAAGGCAGAGAAGTGGCAACAAAGCAGATAGTTCTCCATTGTATTATACCAAGAAGCCACTGTGAAACTCACATTGATCCATCTTACCTGGCCTACCATCACCCCCGGTGGTTGCTTTTCTTATATCTTTCCTATTTCATTTGCATTCCCGTCATTGGCAAACTCTTACCTGAAGCTATACGGAGAAAATAATTCACAGAACTGTACTTCCTGGTTTCAGCTCTACAATACAAAATTGACTTCACACTCATGTGGTAGTAATGCTGCTTTGGCAATTGATGTTCTCACGTAAAGCGGGAAAATTCAGACTGGCTTCAAACTTCTCTACCATAACAGTAAATGCTAAGCGATGGTGGAATGATGCCTATATACCCTTAATAGAACAGGGTTCTATTAAGAACCCTTAATAGAATGGGGAAAACGTCTCCAGGATATTTCAGAGATCTTCATGGCAGCCACTCCCATCACAGGCCCAGAGGCCTAGGAGGGAAAAATTGTTTCATGGGCCAGGCCCGGGTCCCCGCTGCTCTGTGTAGCCTTGGGACACGGTGCCCTGCCTCCCAACCATTCCAGCTTAAGCTGTGGCTCAAAGGAGCCAAGGTACAGTTCAGGCCATTGCTTTAAAGGGTGCAAGCCCCAAGCCTTGGTAGCACCTTGGCAGCATCCATGTGGTGTTAGGCTTGCAGGTGCATAGATGACAAGAGTTGAGCTTTGGGAGCCTTCGCGTAGATTTCAGAGGATGTATGGAAACACCTGGATGTCCAGGCAGAAGTTTGCTGCAGGAGTGGAGCCCTCATGGAGAATCTCTACTAGGGCAATGCAGAGGGGAAATGTGGAGTTGGGGCCCCCACACAGAGTCCTTACTGGGGCACTGCATAATAGAGCTGTGAGAAGTGGGCCACCATCCTCCAGATCCCAGAATGACAACTTGCACCATGTGCCTGGAAAAGCCACAGGTACTCAATGCCAGCCTGTGAAAGCAGCCACAGGGCCTGAACCCTTCAGAGCCACAAGGGCAGAGCTTCCCAAGTCCTTGGGAGCCTACCCCTTGCATCAGCCTTGGATGTAAGACATGGAGCCAAAGGAGATTATTTTTGAGCTTTAAGATGTAATGACTGTCCTGTTGGGTTTTGAACTTTCATGGGGCCTGTAGCCCCTGTGTTTTGGCCAATTTCTTCCACTTGGAATGGGAGCATTTACCCAATGCCTGTACCTTCATTGTATCTTAGAAGTAACTAACTTGCTTTTGATTTTACAAGCTTATAGATGGAAGGGACTTGTCTTGTCTCAGATGAGACTTTGAATTTGGACTTTTGGGTGAATGCTGGAATGAGTTTAGACTTTAGGGGACCCTTGGGAAGGCCTGATTGTGTTTTGAAATGTGAGAAGGACATGAGATTTGGAAGGTGCTGTGGCAGAATAATATGGTTTGGCTCTGTGTTCCCACTCAAACTCATCTCAAATGGTGATCTCCAAGTGCTGAGGGAGAGACCTGGTGGGAGGTGACTGGATCATGGGGACAGTTTCCCCCATGCTGTACTCATGATAGTGAGTGAATTCTCATAAGATCTGGTGGTTTAAAAGTGTTTGGCAGCCGGGCGCGGTGGCTCACACTTGTAATCCCAGCATTTTGGGAGGCTGAGGTGGGCAGATCACGAGGTCAGGAGATCGAGACCACGGTGAAACCCCGTCTCTACTAAAAAAAAAACACAAAAAATTAGCCGGGTGTGGTGGCGGGCACCTGTAGTCCCAGCTACTCAGAGAGGCTGAGGCAGGAGAATGGCATGAACCCGGGAGGCAGAGCTTGCAGTGAGCCCAGATCGCACCACTGCACTCCAGCCTGGGTGACAGAGCGAGACTCCGTCTCAAAAAAAAAAAAAAAAGTGTTTGGCAGTGCTCACTCTCCCTCCTGCCACCATCTAAGACGTGCCTTGTTTCCCCTTCACCTTCCACCATGATTTTAAATTTCCTGAGGCCTGCTCAGCCATGCAGAACTAGGAGTCAATTAAACCTTTCCTTTTCTTTTCTTTTTTTTTTGAGACAGAGTCTTGCTCTGTCACCAGGCTGGAGTGTAGTGGTGCAATCTTGGCTCACTGCAACCTCCACCACCCCGGTTCAAGTGATTATCCTGCCTCAGCCTCCCAAGTAGCTGGGACTAAAGGCAAAACCTCTTTTCTTTGTAAATTACCCAGTTGCTCAGGTAGTTCTTTATAGCACTGTGAAAATTGACTAATACATTTCTCAACCCAAATGAGCAGAAGAAAGGGAATTTATTTCTTAAAAACTATTATTATCTCATTGGACTAGTTAACTAAAAATATTGAATGCCAGGGTATAGAGCTAACTTTGCCATCTGGGAAATTAAGAGCAATTGAAAGCTTCTGAAAATAAGAATTAAATGAGGAAAGTGAATAGATTTCTAAGATTAATTAGGAGTTATCTGTGGGGGAAAAGAGAAATGAAAATAAGAGATAGTGTGGAATCCTAGAATGTTGGAGCTGGAACAATATTTTAAGGGCAGAAGTGGAGAAATGTATGCAAGGTCAATGACGTAAAGACAGAATTAGCACTAGAATGCATATCTCTTTACTCATACATTTCCATACTTTCTGTAGCAGACCAGGCTGATTTCACTAAAAGAGAAGATATTGTACTTTAAAATTGGCTACTGATTGGAGGGAGGACATCAAAGATAATGCCTGAGAACCAGGAGAAAGTGACACTATTATTGGGAGATTCTTATTTTTTAGAGAAGGAAGAAATTTTATCTAATTTTTGTGGACTTTCTTTTTCTTTCTAGGTAATGCAGATCGTGACCAAGCCACATGTATGTATTGTTGTCCTTTATTTCTTGAACAATTTAACTACTTTATGTGAAATCCAGCTTTCAATTGCTTCTTTGTTTACAGATTACCGATTTTGGTATCCAAAATGGGAAATGCCTCGGCCAATTGTGTGTGATCCACTGTGCACATTCATTTTATTATTGAGAATATTATGTTTTATGCTGTGTGTCATAACTGTTTTCATTGTACAGTCTCGGTTTCCAAATATCTTGTTGGAACAACAAATGATATTTACCCCTGAGGAATCTGAAGCAGAGAATGAAGAGGAGGAAAAAGAGGAAGAGGAGAAAGAGAAAGAGGAAATGGAAATGGAAATAATGGAAATGGAGGAGGAAAAAGAAGAGAGAGAGGAGGAGGAGGAGGAAAATGAAGAGAGAGAGGAGGAGGAGGAAACACAAAAAGAAAAGATGGAGGAAGAGGAAAAATAAGAGTAGAAAGAGGAAGAAAAAGATGTATCACCAATATGAACCAAAAGTGTCATACAAAAAAAGACAGACAAAAAAAAAAAGTAAAACACTGAGTTTTAACAAGAAAGAAAATATGCAAACCACCATTGGAATGTTTTTTATTCCCTTCTCTCCTATACTTATTCAATAAATTTAAATTTGTAAAACAAAGAAACAAAAGACATATAAGGTGGGCTCTTTGACACTAAGAACAGATAAAGACGTGACAAGAAAAACACTGAAAAACATTTGACCAGTCTAATTAATCTTAAGATTTCACTGTGTTTTTCTAATAAAGTAGGGAATTTTCATTTTCTAAACATGTTTCCATCTCTGTGCTTTAAATAGTAAGGTGCTTAAGATCATTCCAAGTTCAGAACAACCATTGAATAGAATTTCTATTTTTTCATTTTTACTGTTACTGTCATAGTTTTTATTGGTATTAGTGGTATTTTCATGTGATATTAAGGTATCTAATATTATTATCTGTCTTTGTGCTTTTTGGAATAGTTTAAGTGGTACCTGTACATCCTGCTAGGATGCAAACATTATTTATAATTCATGTTCAATATTTCATTAAAGATTTGCTGTAATTTTCTGCCACCAAGGGCTAAGAAATGCCAGAATTTTAGTTAGTTGTAGTAGAGGAATCTGGGTGCTTCCAAATTTATATGATAAAATAAATAAATTTTTAAAAAATTATTAACTTGTTATTCAATATGTGTAGTAAAAGTTCACAGATTAATAAGATAACTACTTACCACTAGTAATACTAATAAATGAACTAAATAATAATACCTAGCATAGGAGATTTCTTTAGCTATAAAATAAATGGATAGTACTAGATGACCACTAAGACCTCTTCCATCAATGAATATTCATGGATCAACTTTGTAAAGGAATCAATAGTAGTTGCGAAGTATACTAAGAAAACATCTGAGGGAAAAACCTGATTCCCATGAAAATATCCCTGAGCTCAGCACCTTATATGGCAAAATTATAAATACCTTTTATTACTCAATTTTAAAATAGGCAAAAAGCAATGTATAATATTTTTCCAATTGCCATTCCATGCTCAGCTGTCTTATTGTCGCACACTTATTAGAACTCAGTGTGACTGAGATGTGAAAGGTTAATATAATTCTATTTATGACAGGGACTTAGGGAACTTACTCTAATTGAGAATCAGAGTCTCAATAAACCTGAAGGTTTAAGTGAAAGAAATGACATTGAAAGAAAGAATAACTGCATATCTGATGTTTTCAAATAAAACAATCTCTGTTTTCCAATATTGATAGAATATTGTGTTCTAGGCCGGGCGTGCTGGCTCACGCTTGTAATCCCAGCACTTTGGGAGGCCGAGGCGGGTGGATCACAAGGTCAGGAGATCGAGACCACGGTGAAACCCTGTCTCTACTAAAAATACAAAAAATTAGCTGGGCGTGGTGGTGGGCGCCTGTAGTCACAGCTACTCAGAGAGGCTGAGGCAGAAGAATGGCGTGAACCCGGGAGAGGGAGCTTGCAGTGAGCCAAGATTGCGCCACTGCACTCCAGCCTGGGTGACAGAGCGAGACTCCATCTCAAAAAAAAAAAAAAAGAATGTTGTGTTCTAGAGCTGTATTTCTCAATGTGTGGTTCCACTGAGGGAAAGAAAAAAAAAAAAAACCTAACATAGCCAAATACCTCAAATGTTATAAGTGCTATGTGTATTAACTCTGTTGTTCTTTAGTTGTATCAATATTCTGTTAAAAACCATTCCTAAGTAGGGCAAGATGAGAATTATATTAAAAAGCCCTAAGCTATCCTCTTGGATTTGAGTGTTTCTGTTTGGTTTGTTTCCTTTGCTTTGTTTTTTTTCAAAGAGCTCCTCTTTGTAGAAATTAGATATTTTTCTATCTATGAAGTCAGCCTCTGTTCTGCCAGTCCCCTGAGAAAAAGCCTTAGGTAGAGAAAAGGGCTAGTTCTCTACAGTGGAATTATTTATTATTATTACTGTACATTTGCATTGTACTTCATAGCTTCCAAAATCCTTTCATGTAAGTATTTAATATTCAAAACCATTCTTGTGGAGCTGGCATTGCTTCTATTTTTTAAATAAGAAAACTGACCTTGAATTTGTGAACATTTGATGCATTTACAATTTCTTCATTTATTAATTCCCACACATGACTATCTTTTTATGTATCTGTATGCCTAACAGAAGGTGGTCCTGGCCCAGGAAACCATTTTCTCCTAGGCCTCCAGGCCTGTGATGGGAGGGGCTCCAGTGAAAAACTCTTGACACCGCCTACAGACATTTTCCCCATTGTCTTGGAGATTAACATTCATCTCCTCGTTACTTATGCAAGTTTCTGCAGCCAGCTTCAATATCTCCTCAGAAAATAGGTTTTTCTTTCTATCACATTGTCAGGCTGCAAATTTTCCAAACTTTTGCTCTGCTTCTTTTATAAAACAACCCAAGTCACCTATTGAATGCTTTACTGCTTAGAAATTTCTTCCTCCATGTGAGAAATGGGAAAGTTCTTCTTCAAAGATTATAAAAAGTCACAATTTCTTACTATAAGATTGCTATATATATATATATATAGCGCTATATATATATATAGCGCTATATATATATATAGTGGATTTTATATATATATATATATATATATATAGTGGATTATGTGTATATATATATATATTCCAAATCAGCTGTCCTAGCTTGCTCCGGCATGCCTGGACAGAAGAAGACAAGCCCCAGCCCATAGTGCACACCACTCCTTATTTGGAGATACTTCCTTACCTATCCCTGGGCAACTTCCATTTCTTTCTTTGTTCTATTCCCCTTACCTAATTAAGAAAGTTTTAAACTAATAACCAATCAGGTAAAGTGTAAAATGTGAGGTCCTATTCCAGCCAATGAAAACTGGACACAGCAGTAGGGTAGACATGTCAGGTTATAAATTACTCTGTCTCCTTTGTTTAGTTTGCTCTCGTGGCTGGAAAGCTACTGAGTAGCACCCTTTCTGCAGAAAGTAAAGCTTACCTGGCTGAGAGATCATTTGTTCCTGTGTTCTTTTTTTTTTTTTTTGACACCAAAAACTTCATTCCCAAAATCCAGATGTCCTAAATGATCTCTCTCAAGTTCAAAGTTCCACAAATCTCTAAGGCAGGGGCGAAATGCCACCAGTCTCTTAGATAAAACATAGCAAGAGTCACCTCTACTCCAGTTCCCAACAAGTTCTTCATCCCCATCTGAGACCACCTCAGCCTGGACCTTATCATTGGTATCACTATCAGCATTTTAGTCAAAGCCATTCAACAGGTCTCTAGGAAGTTCCAAACTTTCCCACATCTTCCTGTCTTCTTCTAAGCCTTCCAAATGGTTCCAACCTCTGCCTGTTACCCAGTTCCAAAGTCACTTCCACATTTTCAGGTATCTTTTTGGCAATGACTCATTCTAATTGGTACTAATTTACTGTATTAATCCCTTTTGACACCGCTGATAAAGACCTACCCAAGACTGGGCATTTTACAAGAGAAAGAGATTTATTGGACTTACAGTTCCACCTGGCTGGAGGGGCCTCACAATCATGGCAGAAGGCAAGGAGGAGTGAGTCACATCTTGTGTGGATGACAGCAGGCAGAGAGAGAGCTTATGTAGAGAAACTCCCATTTTAAAACCATCAGGTCTCGTGAGACCCATTCACTATCACAAGAACAGCATGAGAAAGACCCACCCCCATGATTCAATCATCTCCTACTGGGTCCCTCCCACAACACATGGGAATTATGGGAGCTACTGATGAGATTTGGGTACGGATACAGACCCAAATCATATCACTACCCAAACGAAAAGAAATCATTATATTGAAAAGACACCTGCATCCATATGTTTATCACAGCACTATTCCAAAGATTAAGTCATGAAATCAACATAAGTGACAGGTATGTAACGTCCCTGTTATTTCTGATTGTGTTTATTTGAATTGTCTCTTTTATTCATGGTTATTCTAACCAGCAGTATATCAATATTTTTTATCTTTTCAAAGAGCCAATTTTTCATTTTTTGCTCCTTTGTATCATTTTTTGGTCTCCATCTCATTTAGTTCTGCTTTGATCTTTGTTATTTCTTTTCTCTGCTAGCTTTAGGTTTTGTTTGTTTTTGTTTTTCTAGGTTTTTTTTTTTAGATATAATGTTAGGTTGTTAATTTCAGATCTTCCTATCTCTTTAATGTAGGCATTTAACACAATAAACTTTCCTCTTAGAACTGCTTTTGCTGTATCCAGAGGTTTTGGTATGTTGTGTCTCTAATTTCAAATTTTTTTATTGATTTCTGCCTTAATTTCATTGTTTACCCAAAGATCATTCAGGAGCAAGTTGTTTAATTTCCATGTATTTGTATAGTTTCGAGATTTCCTCTTGGTATTCATTTCTAATTTTGTTCTACCCTGGTCCAAGAAGATACTTGATATGATTTTGATTTCTTTAAATGTATTAAAACTTGCTTTATGGCCCAGTATATGGTCTATTTTAGAGAATGTTCTATGTACTGATGAGAGAAATATATATTCTGCAGTTATTGTGCAAACTGTTCTGTAAATGTCTATTAGGTCTATTTGGTTTAGAGTCATTTCAGTCTAGACTTTCTTTGTTGATTTTCTGCCTCCATAATCTGTCTAGTATTGTCAGTCAGTATTGAAGCCCACCACTATTATTTTATTGCTATTGATCTCTTTTCTTACATCTAGGAATATTTGTTTTATGAATCTGCGTGCTCCAGTTTGGGGTACATATATACTTAAGGTTGTTATATCTCCTTATTGAATTGATCCCTTTATCATTATATAATGATCTTTTTTTTTTTTTAACTGTTGTTGATTTAAAGTCTATTTTACCTGATATAAGTATAGCTACTCCTGCTCACTTTTGGTTTCCATTTGCGTGGGATATTTTTCTCACCCCTGTACTTTGAGTCTTTACCCGTTAGGTGGCATTCTTGTAAGCAGCATATGGTTGAATTTGTCTTTTTATTCAATTCACCAGTCTAAATTTTTAAAGTGGAGCATTTAGTTCATTGACATTCAAGATTAATATTGATATGTGAGGTTTTGTTCTTGTCATAATGTTAATTGTTACCTAGTTGCTTTCTAGTCTTATAATTGCTTTATAAGACCCAGGAGTTTTCTTTTGTGTTCTTTTATAATGGCAAATATTATCCTTTTGTTCCTATGTTTAGAATTTCTGTGAGAATTTCTTTTAGGGCCAGACTAGTGTTAACAAATTCCCTTAGCATTTGTATGTCTGAGAACTACTTCATTTATCCTTCATTTATGAAACTTGGCTTAGGAGGATACAGAATTCTTGGCTGTCAGTTCCTTTCTTTAAGAAGATTAAAAATGGAACCCCAATGTCCTCTGACTTGTAAGATTTATGCTGCGAAGTCTGCTGTTAGTCTGATGGGATTTCCTTTATAAGTTATTATATGTTTCTCTCTTGCTGTTTTCAGGATTTTTTCCTTCACATTGACTTGAATAGTCTGAAGACTATAGACCTTGATGAGGTATATCTTGTAGAGTATCTTCTAGGGGTTCGCTTTGCTTCTTGTATCTGGATGCCTAATTCTCTAGCAAGAATAGGGATGGTTTCCCAAATTTTTCCCTCAGATAGGTTTTCCAAGCTTTTTACTTCTTCTTGCTTAAGAATGCCTATAACTCATAGGTTTGGTCACTTTACATAATCCCATATTTCTTGAAGGCTTTGTTGACTTATTTTATTTTTAAAATTTTTGTCTGCCTAGGTTAAATCAAAGAGTTGGCCTTCAAGCTCTTTTTCTTTTTGTTGGTTTTCAACTTTATCTTAGACCTCATTGAGCTTCCTTACAATACATATTTTAAATTCTTTATCTGTCATTTTTCATTTTAAGTTCCATTACTAGAGAGCTAGTGTGATCCTTTGGGAGTGTTGAAACACTGGTTTTTTATACTGTTGGAATTCTCATGCTGATTCCTTCTCATCTGAGAAAGCTATCATTTTTTATTTTTGAATTTACTTTCTTTTGAATGAGACTTTTTTTCCCTCGAGGGTGTGACTGTAATGTATATTTTGTATAATCATTTGGCTTTGATTCTGGGTGCTTCAGTGAGCCGAGGTTCTGTATGAGTTCCTTAGTTATAGATAGCTTTTGTGTGGTGGCTTTCTTAAATGCTGATTGTAGTAGCAACGTATTGTGTATATAAGCAGGCTCACTACCTTCTGCAGGGCTGAGAGTGCAGAGGCCTCAGGAAGCTTATCTCATTCCCTAGCACTGTGCTCTTCAGTCAGGACGTTTTATCTTTGGTTGGGCACTTCAATTTCCAGTCCAGTAGGTGGTACTTATGGGTAAAAGCTGGCTACCACAGAGGCTGATGCCTATGTTCTTTTTCTTTGTTCACTGGGAGGGGATTTCTGTTGTCACAGGCAGTTGGCTGGTCTGTGGACAACTCAATGCCCTGAGTTCCTCACTCAGCCGAGAGCAAGGGACAAATTTGGGCAGAGCTGGACTTCCAAACTCACCCTTGAATACCCCAGTTACTAGAGGAAGCACCCACCCTGATGGGGCAGGGGGGCAGAGAGGAGCACAGGGTGCTGAAGTCTCCACTATGGGGGGATAAAGGAGGCTGCACTAAACAAGAAGACAGTCGGCTTCCCTATCACACACCTGTCCCGGGGCTTTTGTTATTTGGTTCAAATAGATATTATCCTTATCTTCAGCCCACAATTCAGCTGAGGTCAAGAAACATTCCCATTCCATGGCTACTCCTCAAATGGGCTTGGGGCAGAACCTCTTCCCTCAAACCTTAACAGATAGCTCTGCAACTCTCTTGCACTCTGCCATAGGAATGCTCCATTTTGGGATGGGCCCCACCCTTTGTGCAAGCTTAGGCCAGTAGGCACACCATCTGTGGGGGTGAATTCACCCTCAATAGCCCTAGAAATGTTCTCCCCAGGTGCTATTGTGCCAATTCCCAGCAGGGACAGCTGCTACTGTGCCAATTCCCAGTAGGAACATGCACAGCAGTAGATGAGGGGTGGGAGGAGACCTTATTTCCACATCCATTCCAGGCACTGGTACTGCCTGGCTGCTGTGGTGGAACCACCCTCCTCCCCTACAGAGTCCAACACCACACCCATTTCTCTGATGGGAGGGACACAGTCATTGTCTTCTCACAAGCAGGGAGCTCTCAGGCAGAAGAGAGTGCACGGTCTGGTTTCCTTTGTCCCAAAGGGTGCTTTGGCACTCTCTCCCTTTGGTGTGGGTGAGGGTGGGATTTTTGATCTGCAGTTGGCAGTATCCACAGACACAGCACCTGCAGATATGGAGGGCCAACTGTACTGCCTCTATTCTGGAACTTTAGCTGCACCTTCAAAAGACTATCCTAATGGTTTATCAGCCACCAATTTCTACATAGTGTGATGTATAATACAACCAGTGTGTTCCATAGTCAGGACACCCCTCCTGAAACTCCTTTACTGTGTAGTGACACCTCTGATTGGATGCTCACTTCTGTGGGATTCTATGCCTGTGAATCAGGAACTCAGTAAATCCACAATTGTGGTGTTAGCTAAGGCTCTGAGGGCTGGAAAGTCAAATTCATATTCAGAATGGGTGTTAGAACAGGTGTCTGTTCCAACGAGAAAGAACTATTGACTTTTCCATGATGGAAGGGGACTAATATAGTCAATTTATTACAAAATGCCAGTTGGTCTTTTCAAAGAATAGTAGCATGGTGGGGACTCATCTACATTGTTGATAGGTCGTACATACAGAGATGTTTGGATCAGCCTCAGTAAGTGGGAGTTCATACAAACAGACGTATGTGTTGCATTCATACATTCCATTTGCCTGTAATACTTATTCTGGGTAGAAAAAGGACCAAGGCTGACTAATGTCAACTGGTTTAGTCATTTTGTCTATTGATTATTCAGTGACTCTGGTAGACATTAATCTATAAAAACTTTTCACACACCACTCCCACTCCCATATCTCCACTCATATGCCATTGGCCCAGACCCTCTTATTTCTGATCTTCCAATTCTTTTATTTCTAAACCCCTGACCTCTGGCCAGGCATTTACCACAGTTCACACTTATTTTCACCTCAGGCCACTTCTGCGTTCATACAAAGTGAATGGCCAGGTATACCCGAAGTTCCACCTTGAAAATTTTCTCTCACCACTGTCTTTCAAGGCCACCCCTGAGTATGGCTGTAATGTAGCCATTGTCCATTTTCAGCTTGTACCCACCTGTCAAGCTAACCAACTGATAAACCAAGAATGAGCTTTTTTTCATTTCCTTCATCTAGTGGGACAGGAACCCCTCTCTCCTATGGTGCTAAGTGTGAGCTGAGAGAAGACTACTGGTACAACTGTGGTGGGTGATATGGAGCTCTAGGTTGTCTGCTTACGTAGTTTACTTATGCCCTCTGTTTCTACTTAGATACAATCTTAAATGTACCATTTACATCTTATAGATATGTTGTAACTGGAACTGCCTAACTTCATGATTTAATCTGACAAAACACAAATCATGAGGGATGGTTCTGGACACACGGTCAGTTGGTATCCTATCAGTTTCTATGCTTCTGTCTTTGTAACAGAGAATACAAATGCAGCAATTTGTGCATCAGCATCTTCCTGACCCCTGAATCTCTAAAGTTCTTATTGAAGTGACAGATTCCTCTGGAGTGCATATGCCTTACCAAGACCTCTAGTATTCTAGTCACTTCTTGCTCATCCTGCCAGATCAGCATGATGCCATTAATATGATACATCAATTTGAAATTGTACAGGATTCCAGACAGTCCAGATCTCTTCTAAATATTTTCTGTCAATGGGTAGAACTGTTAACGTAGCTCTAAGGCAAAATTTTATTCTTTCCATGTGAATGCAAACTCTTTCTGATTCTCTTGATTGATTAGGATTAAACAAACACATTTGCCAAACTAATGCTGCATACTATATATCTGAGACCTTATTAATCTGCTCAAGCAATAATACAACATTCAGCATGGCAGCTATGACTGGTTCTATTACTTTGTTGGCCTTGTGGTAGTCCACAGGCTTCCTCCAAGATCCATCTATTTTCAGCAGGGACCAGACTAGTCCATTAAAAATACATAGGATAGGCCAGGTATTGTGGTTCATGCTTGTAATCTTAGCACTTTGGGAGGCTGAGGTAAGTGGATTGCCTGAGCACAGGAGTTTGGGATCGACCTTGGGAACACGGTGAGACCCCACCTCTACTAAAAATACAAAAAATTAGCCAGGTATGGTGGTGCATGCCTGTAATACCAGGTACTCAGGAGACTGAGGCATGAGAATCACTTGAATCTGGGAGGCGGAGGGTGCAGTGAGCTGAGATTGCGCCACTTCACTCCAGCCTGAGCAACAGAGTGAGACTCTGTGATATGGCTTGGCTGTGTCCCCACTCAAATCTCAATTTGAATTGTATCTCCCAGAATCCCCATGTGTTCTGGGAGGGACCCAGGGGGAGGTAATTGAATAATGGAGGCTGTTCTTTCCCATGCTATTCTAGTGATAGAGAATAAGCCTCACGAGATCTGATGAGTTTTTCAGGAGTTTCTGCTTTTGCTTCTTTTTCATTTTCTCTTGCCACCACCATGTAAGAAGTGCATTTGCCTCCTGCCATGATTCTGAGGTCTCCCCAGCCATGTGGAAGTATAAGTCCAATTAAAACTCTTTTTCTTCCAAGTCTCAGGAGTGTCTTTATCAGCAGCATGAAAAAGACTAATTCAGTAAATTGGTACCAGTAGAGTGAGGCATTGCTGAAAAGATACCCAAAAATGTGGAAGCTACTTTGGAACTGGGTAAGAGGCAGAGGGTGGAACATTTTGGAGGGCTCAGAAGAAGACAGGAAAATGTGGGAAAGTTTGGAACTTCCTAGAGATTTGTTGCTGGGCAAAAGGAGCAAAACTCCGTCTCAAAAAACAAAAAGTATCAAGTAAATCCAAGTCACACTGATGACAGCCAATTTTTGTGAACCAAGGAAGTATCAATTCAAGAATTAACATAGATTTCGACTTTTGCTATCTCTTCTGTGCCAAGCAAGATATGGGCTCTGGGGAATCAGAAACAAAAGAGACTCACTGGTTCCTCTCACAATACTCAGTACTTACTGAGATAAGGACAAAAGAAAATGTCCTGTCTGGAATGCAGGGAAACCAGAACTTCAGGTCAGGGGATATTTCCGTTGAATTGTATGGAGTTGAAGCTTAAAATATTGACGAATGTATCGAGGATTCACTTTGCCTTGACTTTCTGCATCCATCACAGAGAGATCACGCAGCAGGCACCCACGATCGGTTTCATCATCGCTCGCTTCCATTGGATCAACTAGAAATCAGCTCACGTGAGAGTGCTGACATCTCACCCCCTGCCATACAGAGAAGTAGAAAGGGTGGTATTCCAAATTCATGGCCAGACTCTAAGTCCCAGGTACTCTACTTCATGGTCTTCCAACTCTCAAAAAGTTGTGGTTTAGGTTTTGTTTTTGTTTTTGCTTTTTTGAGACGGAGTCTCATTCTGTTGCCCAGGCTGGAGTGCAGTGGAGTGATCTCGGCTCACTGCAACCTCCGCATCCCAGGTTCAAGCTATTCTCCTGCCTCAGCCTGCTGAGTAGCTGAGATGACAGGCGCCCGCCACTACGCCCGGCTCATTTTTTTCTATTTTTAGTAGAGACGGGGTTTCCCCATGTTGTCCGGGCTGGTCTTGAACACCTGACCTTGTGATTCGCCTGCCTCAGCCTCCCAAAGTGCTGGGATTACAGGCGTGAGCCACCGCGCCCAGCTTCCAAAAGTTGTAAGCAGAGCTCAGAGGTCTTAACCACAGGCACATCTGAGGAGCATTTTTCGAAATGGTTTCCAGTTTCCTCAATATAAACGGAAGCCAAACTCCGAATTGATGACTCCTTTGAGGAAGTCGAGAGCTGTAAGGAAAGCCAGGAACAGGGGCAAGGGAGAGAGACGTCCCGCGTGATCCTGTGCCCATTCTTTCTGGAATCTTTGATGTGATCTCAGCTGCCCTTTCTCTACTTGACACAGTGATTGTGGCACCCACTGGTCTAGCTGTGGTCTACAAGGAGCCCCCAAAGGGAAGGGTACAGTAAGCAGGGGCATCGGCCTGAGTGACAAGGGTTCGAGAGGGCAGGTTGGATGCAGGGAGAGGACTGGCCAAATGCCATGTGTCCGGACTTAGACTGCCTGGTTCAAATTGGACTTCACCCTTTTTGACTTCATGATCTGATACACGTCCTGTGAAAATATGTTGCTCCTTCTCTAGTCTGTAAAATCATCATGAAATGTGCACTCATAACTGGGAGACTACGCAGATGCAATGAAACAAGCTGCATAGAGCACAGAGCTCAGAGCCTGGCCTTTAGGAAGCCCTCGGTAGGGGTTCATGATGCCCTGGTGTCTGTCTTCATCCTCTTTATCCTCATCATCACCTTCATCATCTTTCTTGTTCTTAGAGAATAGTTTAGAGGGACTCGTTCCCTGCTATCATGGGTGAGGTTCTATGAAAAGGACAACCAGTGGGGGAGGAAGGCGAAATTTTGAATAAGATTTCTGAGACCCCCCCCCACCACAAGCAAGAACAGAAACTCCACAGTCTGCTGAGCTGACAGGTTGCACCTTGGTCTCCTCCCATCTGCCCACCGCACTGTCCTGTTTGTCCTGAGGATGAGGAAACAAAGCAAGGCTCCCGACCATCCCTCAGCACTCACTGAACTGCCCTTCTCCTCTGCCGGGCCATGACCGCGGAGAACAGGTCCACTGTCCTCCCTGCGTGGTGCACGATGGAGGCTCAAACTCCGTCCTCAAGGCTGGCAAGAAGACAGGGTGAGACATGAGCCTCCTGATACAGGTGACGGGTGTGGAGCCCACAGGACTGGAACCTCACAATGCAGGGCTGGGGGCACAGACTGAGTATTGACTATTTTATGGCCTGGGGGGCTCAAGGCACAGAGCTCCTCATTAGCCAAAGTCGCCCAAGCTCCCTAGTCTCTAAAGATTTCCTCATAAGAATGCAGGCAGAAGAAGAGAAAAGGGAGTGTCCATAGAAGCTTTGGGGCTCTTCCTGTAATCAGGAGGAAGCTTGTATGTATTCTTTGCTTCTTCCTTTTCTTTCGAAAGATCCAAGTGCTTTCGTTTTCATCTTTTATTATGGGAAATTATACCACGTATCAGTACTGAAAATTGTAAATATATATGATTTCATCTAGAATGGCCAGCATAAACATTGACAATTTCCACTATCTTTCGGTTGACAGTTGAATGACATTAAGTACATTCACATTGTTTAGCAACCATCACCGCCGTCATCTCCAGAACAGTTTTATCTTTCAAAATGGGAATGACACCCATTCACCAAACTCTCCATTCCTCTCTCGCCCACCCCGGGTCCACATTCTAATTTGCAACTCTATGAGTTTAACTACTCTAGACACTTGATAGAAGTGGAATCATACCGTGTTGAGTTTTTTTTCTTTTTTTTTTTGGAGACAGAGTCTTTTTCTGTCGCCCAGGCTGGAGTGCAGTGGCGTGATCTCGGCTCACTGCAACCTCCACATCGTGGGTTCGAGCGATTCTTGTGTCTCAGTCTCCCGAGTAGCTGGGATTACAAGCGTGCGCACCCACGCCCAGCTAATTTTTGTGTTTTGAATAGAGATGAGCTTTCAGCATATCGGCCAGGCTGCTCTCGAACTCCTGACCTTAAGGGATGCGCCTGCCTCAGTCTCCCAAAGTGCTGGGTTACAGGTGTGAGCCACTGAGCCTGGTCGTGTTTATCCTTTTGGGATTTCTTTATTTCACTGACGACAATTTCTTCAAGGTTCATCCATGTTGCAGCCTGTGTCAGAAGTGCCTGTCTGGTTTTGTTTTTTGGTTTTGTTTCGCTTTGTTTTGTTTTGTGTTTACATGGAGTCTCACTGTCGCACAGGCTGGAGTGCAGTGGCACAATCTGGGCTCACTGCAACCTCCGCCTCCCAGGTTCAAGCGATTCTTGTGCCTCAGCCTCCCGAGTAGCTGGCTGGGACTATAGGCACACACCACCACGATCGGCTAATTTTTTGCATTGTCTTTCTTTTTTTTTTTTTGAGACAGAGTCTTGCTCTCTTGCCCAGGCTGGAGTGCAGTGGCATGATCTTGGCTCACTGCGAGCTCCGCCTCCCGGGTTCATGCCATTCTCCTGCCTCAGCCTCCCAAGTAGCTGGGACTACAGGCACCCGCCACCACGCCCAGCTAATTTTTTGTATTTTTCGTAGAGACGGGGTTTCACTGTGTTAGCCAGGATGGTCTCCATCTCCTGACCTCGTGATCCGCCAGCCTCGGCCTCCCAAAGTGCTGGGATTACAGGCTTGTTGCGCCACCACGCCCGGCTAATTTTTTGCATTTTCAGTAGAGACAGGGTTTCACCAAGATGGCCAGGCTGGTCTTGAACTACTGACCTCAGGTGATCCGCCCACCTCAGTCATCCAAGATGCTGGGATTACAGGCGTGAGCCACCGCACTGGCCAGAAGTGCCTGCCTTTTGAAGGCTGAATAGTCTTCTGTTGTATGAATGAAGTGCAGTGTGCTTTTTCATTCATCTGTCCACGAACCCTTGGGTTGCTTCCACATTTTGGCTGTTGTGAATAATGCTGGTATGAATATGGGTGCACAAATCTCTCTTCCATTCCTGGCTTCTAATTCTTTTTGGTAGGTACCCACAAATGCAACTGCGGGAACATCTGATCATTCTGTTTCTAATGTTTCCAGTAGACGCCATCCTATTTTCCCTGTTCCTTCACGGTTTTACATTCCCTCCAATCATATTCGAGCTTTCCTACTTCCCTCTAGTCTCACCGATGCTTGTTTGTTTATCATATCCGTCCCAATGTGTGGTGTCACATTCTTGGTTTGATTTGCGCTTCCCTACGATTAGTGATTTTGAACATCATTTTAGATGCTTATTGGCCATTGCTATATCTTCTTTAGGAACACGTCTACTTGAGTCTTCTGACCATTGTTAAAGGGATGCTTTGGGTTTCTCCTTGTTTACTTCTAGCTGTTCTTGATGTACGATGGATATCAGCCTCTTTTCAGAGATATGATTTGCTAATATTTTTCCTAATCCATGGGTTATCTTTTTACTCAGTTCACAGTGTTTTTTGCTGCTCAAAAGTGTCTGTCATTTAGATGTAATCCAAGGAATCTAGTTTTCTTTTGTTGCCTATGCTTTTGGTGTCATATCCCAGAAAGCATTGCCCAATCTGATGTCATGAAAGTGTGGCCAATGTTTTCTTTTAGGCATGTGATACTTTTAGCACTTGGGGTTAGGTCTTTGATCCAGTTTGTGTTAATTTTTGCACCTGGTGTGACATAGGGTCCACCTTCATTCTTCTGCATGTGGAAATCAAGTTCCTCCAACACCATTTCTTGAAAAGGCTGCTTTTCCGCCAATGAGCTTTCTTAGCACTCATGTGAAAAATCATTTGAACATAGAGGTGAGAAGTTATTTCTGGGCTCAAAAACAAACAAACAACAAGCGACAACAGATAAGGATACAGCATGGGCCGGGTGCAGTCGCTCACGCCTGTAATCCCAGCACTCTTTGAGGCCGAGGTGGGCGGATCACCTGAGGTCAGGAATTCAAGACCAGCCTGACCGACAGGGAGAAACTCCCGTCTCTACTACAAATACAACATTAGCAGGGCGTGCTGGTGCATGCCTGTAATCCCAACTACTTGGGAGGTGGAGGCAGGAGAATCGCTTGAACCCAGGAGGCAGAGGTTGCGGTGAGCCAAGATTGCACAATTACACTCCAGCCTGGGCAACAAGAGCGAAACTCCATCTCAAAACGAAAAACAAAAACCAAAAAACCAGCATGATTTCAAGAGCAGAAGGAGAAGAGCTTCAAAACCAGCATAATGAGAAAGTTAGGAAGCTTCTTACCAAAGCCTCTGGAAAGAGACAAGAAATTCCTGTGAACTCAAATTTTCATACTGTACTGTCAAACACTAGAACTCACTGATTCCATCTTTCTGTATTTTGGGACCCAATTATCCACTTCCCTTCATTTCCCATCCCACCCCTTTTCTTCCTAGCGTCTGCTAACCCCCTTTATACTCTCCACCTTCCTGAGATTCCCTTTGTGTGTAGGTGTGTGATGGAGTCTCTTTCTGTTGCCCAGGTTGGAGTGAACAGGCACAATCCGGGCTCACTGCATCCTCTGCCTCCTGAGTTCAAGCGCTTCTTGGGCCTCAGCCTTCCGAGTAGCTGAGACTACAGGCACGCGTCACCACGCCCGCCTAAATATTTGTGTTATTAGTAGAGACGGGGTTTCGCCATGTTGGCCAGGCCGGTCTCCAACTCCTGGCCTCAAGTGATCTGCGCGACTCGGCCTCCCAAAGTGCTGGGATTACAGGCCTGAGCCACCATATCTGGCCAAGATTTTCTTTTTTGTTCCCACATCTAAGTGAGGACATGTAATATTTGTCATTCTGTGCCCGCCTTACTTCACTTAACATACAGACCCTGCAGTTTCATCCATTTTTTCCGCAGTGCAGAGGATTTTATTCCTTTTTAGGCTGAATAATACTGCATAGTGTGTGTATACCACAGTTTCTTCATTGAAACAAATTTCTAAAAAGCAAATATTTTTAAAATGTCTCAGAATGTGAAACTTTAGGGACACTGTGCCCATTTTATTCTTTTCTATTTCCCATTTTACGTATATGTAAGTGTATAATAAAGCAGCAATCAATGTGTGTAGAAATCTATAACTTCAACAAATGTAAAATGAAAATGCTAAGTGGTGGCTGGGCGCCATTGCTCACGCCTGTAATCCCAGCACTTTAGGAGGCCGAAGAAGACGGATCACCTGAGGTCGGGAGTTCAAGACCAGCTCGACCAGTAGGGAGCAACAATGTCTCTACCAAAAATCCAAAAAAAAAAAAAAAAAAAAAAGAACGGGGCGTGGTAGCACATGCCTGCAATCCCTACTTGGAAGGCTGAGACAGGAGAATCGCTTGAATACGGGAGGCAGAGGTTGCAGTGAGCCGAGGTCGTGCCATCGCACTCCAGCCTGGGCAACGAGAGTGAAACTCTGTCTCAAAAAAAGAAAGAAAAAGAAAAAGAAAAGAAGAAAAAAAAAGAAAATATTACTCCCATTATCACAGGGGGTGTTCAGCCCTGATGATATTGTTTTCTAATATCCAGGGAAGGAGAGTATGATATTACTCCCAATATCGCAGGGGGTGTACACCTTTCTGTGATATTGTGTCTAATATCCAAAGAGACAGAGGATGACGTTACTCCCAATATCGCAGAGGGTGGACACCCCCCTGGGATATTGTTCCGAATATCCCAACGGGGAGAGGATGATATTACTCCCTATATCAACCCTGGAGGGGTGTCTTCCGCCCCTACTCTTGGCCACGGCTTAGCCGGAGCTGGTCTTCTCTCTTGGCCCGGCTCAGTGAAGGAAAGTCTCCATTCCTCCTCTCGGGGGATCGTAAGTATCATAATGACTCCTGTTCTGGGTAATTTTAGCAGCAAAGAGCCATGCTCTGTCAAAGAGATAGTGGCTCTCAGCTTGTTAAGCAAGTCCCTCCCCAACAAGGGCAAGGGACAGTCAGGCATGGACAAAAACTGATGAATCACTGGATGTCCTCCTACAGTGCAAGTCCCAGGCAAGCAGAAAGCTTGCTTTGCTGAAATCCCCGTGGCTCCGATGATGTCAATAGTCTTTTTGGAGAAGGGGGCGACCGGGGCGGTTACTAGCGAATGTTCACACCAGTATCTATGAGAAAATCACCGTCTCTACCCCCGACTGGCATTCTGACCATAGGCTCTTTGGGGACACTTGAGCCCGCTCTCCCTCAGTCCAAGAACCCTTCTGCCAGATTGAGCAGGGCCCCTTCCTCCTTGTCCGGGGCCTCCTGCTCTGAGTCACCTTGTTTTCTTTTAAGCTGAGGGCATTTGTTCTTCCAATGTCCTATTTCTTTACAATAAGCACACTGGTTACGCTGCCAACTCTGACAGCCAAGCTGAATTTCTTTCCCAGGGCCCCCCTTCCCTTGCCTCTTTGGGGGGACCCCTCTGATTGCTGCAGCTAACAGACAGGTTGGCGTTTGGCCGGGCCTCACACAGTCTCTCATAGAATTGTGCTGGACTTTCTTCTTTTTCCCGAATGACCTCAGAGACCTTGTGAACGTTTGTGGCCTGAGCTCCCCTCTTGAATGCTTCCAAGAGAGCTTCCCTGTCTCGGTTTAGCCTTTGCATATCCTCTCTTCCGTTTGGGTCCCACTGGGGCCGGTTCCTGGTAACTGGGTCCCTCCATACTCTTGGGGATTTTGATAATCAGCTGGTGCATGTTCCTCTAGCCACTTAGTTGCTGCTTGGAGCACTCTCCGCCCTTAATCTCTGTGAAAGGGGAACATGAGCAACAGGTGGCAATCAGCCCAGGTGGGGTTGTGGATCTGGATAATAGTTTGGAGCAAATCAGTTCGAGCTTGTGGCTTTTCGGTATAGGATGGGGTATTGTATTTCCAGTTGAGAAGGTCGGCACAGGTGAAGGGCTGGTACAGAAAAACATGCCTCTCCACCACGTGACCATCCTCACCTACCCCAGTATACTGCTGCTCTGTCAGGGGCATCTGTATCCCTGTTTTGGGTTGTCAATGAGCTGCCAAGGGAGGGGTTTCTCCCGAGGCTTCACCCCCTCTCTTGTCTACCCTGGGTGGCCTAGGGATATGCTTGTCTTGCGTAGGCGCAAGCACTGTGGGCTCAAGAGTGGGGAGCCTCTTTCCTTGGTAAGGGGAGGGCACCACTGGAATCACTGGTGCCATCTCCTGCAATGGATCTTCTGGTGTTGGGTCGAACAGAACTTGAGGAGTTGATTTCCCTGGGTGGGTGGAGCAGGATCCTTCCTCCTCACAGGAGGAAGAGACTTGCCTTGTCTCAGATGAGATTTTGGACTGTGGACTTTTGAGTTAATGCTTAAATGAGTTAAGACTTTGGGGGACTGTTGGGAAGGCATGAATGGTTTTGAAATGTGAGGACATGAGATTTGGAGAATACATCTTTATCAGCAGTGTGAAAACAGACTAATACTCTCTGTCTCCAAAATATATATGATAGGGACTACCACTCCTCCAATTTTATATCTTTAAAGGGGAACCAATCTCTGTCATATCTTCAGGAACCAATATTGTTTTTTATTTTGTATCTTTAAGCTTGGTAATATCAGTGGCTGTGTCTTCCTCCACAGCCAAGGACCCAATGTCGAAGTCTGTCCAATAGTGCATTTGAGAGCCAGAGAAATGACCATGCAGTAGATCTGCAAACCAAATGGACCCACTGCAAGATAAACTTTAGCTAGTAATATTTTACCTTTCCCCATTCATCTCCATGTAACAGGGCCCATGGTGATACTTTGGCTCTCTGCATATCAATGTCAACCCAGATCCTAAGTCCAATAATCTCCTAACTGTGTGTATATTCTCTTTTTCAAGTACATATTCACCACATAAATGTCCATGGATCCCTTTGGGAAAGACTAGACAAATCTTTAAAGTACATACAGAAGGGGGGTACCAAGGAAATCTTTAAAGTACGTACCAGTGGCGTTTTTCCAAGGAATTCAGCCACCTCTTTAGTCAGTAGGTTCCAGGTCTGAAAACTGTCTGAAATCCAGTAATTAAGCAAGGGATCATGATTTTTTATGACTTATTTCCTTGGACCACTATTAAAACCAGCTGTGCTAGTTCAGATTCTCCACTACTAAAAATAGCTGTGCTAGTTCAGAAGGCAATGTCAAGATAATGTTAGAAGCGCAAGAGATAGTGGTCCAAGAGACTTACCTCCTTGGACCACTACTAAACTTAATAAGACTTACTTCCTTGGGCCACTACTAAACTTACTAAGACTTACTTCCTTGGGCCACTAGATCAGATGCTCCACTACTAAAACCAGCCATGAGAAGTGCAAGAGATTTATTTGTTGATGCGTGTAAAAGCTAAGACATTAACTAGTATAATATGGGAAGGAAAAAGAAAAAGAGTAACTTTACAGTAGAGAAAACTGACAAACACTACCTCAGCCAGGTGATCCAGGTCACCATCAAGTCAACATCAAGTCATGTTAATAGTCACGTTAATAGTATGTATTTTTGATATGATGAGAATACCACTTTTCCTCCGTGGTCTTCTTCCCAAGAATACATAATCCCAGCCTAACTGTGAGAAAAGCATCAGATGAATCTCAAATGAGGAACATTCTCTAAAATACTGACAAGTACTCTTTAAAACTGTCAAAGTCATCAAAAACAAAGAAAGTCTGAGAAACCATCACAAACACAAAGAGACTAAGATTAGAAGTATGTCTATCAACGTAATATGATATCCTGAATGGGATTTTGGAAGGGAAAATAAAAGAGTATTAAGTAAAAACTAAAATAAATAAATAAATAAAGTATGGACTTTCGGTTAATGATAATGTATCAACATTGGTTCATTAATCATGAAAAATATTCAATGTAAGATGTTAACAATAGGAGAAAGTGGGTATGAGGTAAATGGGAACGCTGTACTATAAAATTTTCTGCAAATCTAAATGTGTCCTAAAATATAGAAGTTTCTTAAGAACATTTTGTAAAAAGTGTATTTTATGGCACATGAAAATTACATAAAATTTAAATTACAGTGGCCATGAAAAAAGTTTTATTATAACACACACACACACGCACACACACAAACACACAATAAATGGCAGAGGAAACAGGAGTAGACAGAAAATGCTTTCTACCACAATGTATATCTGATAGTTATGAAGGGGAGTGGGGCAGGGGAAGGACAGAGATTCAGTAGGAAGAGGCTCCGATTGCACCTCTGAGAAAATCTGAGCCCACACAAGGGAAACTTGTGGCACAAAAATCCTCAGTGGAGATCTTTTGTGTCGGGAGAAGTATGTCTTGGGCAAAAATGTCTTAGTACAGTGTCATGCTTAGTCATTGAGTGGGGTTGGCCAGGAAAAGTGTGGCCTTGGCTGAAATGCTGTGGCAGATTTCGAAGGTGCTGCAGCTGGAGACTGTCAGCTCACTGCACTCCTTTTGATACGTTCTCTTGAAGGGAAATCTCAGGGATGTGCCTCCATATTGCCACATGGGTAAAGCAGATTCACCTGAGTAACTGAGAGTGACATTTCACATAGATCAAAGCTGTAGGGAAAAGAGAGATCAGACTGTTACTGTGTCTATGTAGAAAAGGAAGACATAAGAAACTCCATTTTGAGCTGTTCCCTGAGCAATTGCTTTGCCCTGAGATGCTGTTAATCTGTAACTTTGCCCCAACCTTGAACTCACAAAAACATATGTTGTATGGAATCAAGGTTTAAGGGATCTAGGGCTGTACATGATGTGCCTTGTTAACAAAATATTTACAGGCAGTATGCTTGGTAAAAGTCATCGCCATTCTCCATTCTCAATAAACCATGGGCATAAACACTGCGGAAAGCCGCAGGGACCTGTGCCCTGAAAAGCTGGGTATTGTCCAAGATTTCTCCCTATGTGATAGCCTGAGATATGGCTTCGTGGGATGGGAAAGACCTGACTGTCCCCCAGCCTGACATCCGTGAAGGGTCTGTACTGAGGAGGATTAGTAAGAGGAAGGCCTCTTACAGCTGAAATAAGAGGAAGGCCTCTGTCTCCTGCCTGCCCCTGGGAACGGAATGTCTCAGTGAAAAACCCAATTGTACATTTGTTCTACTCTGAGATAGGAGAAAAACTGCCCTGTGTCAGGAGGCAAGACATGTTTGCAGAAATGCTGCCCTGTTATTCTTTACTCTACTGAGATATTTGGTTGGGGAGAAGCATAAATCTGGCCTACGTGCACATCCGGGCATAGTTCGTTCCCTTGAACTTGTTTGTGACACAGATTCCTTTGCTCAAATGTTTTCTTACTGACCTTCTCCCCACTGTCACCCTGCTCTCCTGCCATATTCCTCTTGCTAAAATAGTAAAAATAGTAATCAATAAATACTGAGGGAACTCAGAGACCGGTGCCAGTGCGGGTCCTCTGTATGCTGAGCGCCGGTTCCCTGGGCCCACTGTTCTTTCTCTATACTTTGTCTCTGTGTCTTATTTCTTTTCTCAGTCTCTCCTCCCACCTGACGAGAAATACCCACAGGTGTAGAGGGGCAGGCCCCCTTCACAAAGTATTTGTATGGCCTATCTTATAGCTTTTAAGGTTTCAAGGAGAAGTTGAGGGGGAAATAACTGTGGGGGTTTTTAAGAAGGATTCTGACTAAAGAGTCTGAGATTAAACTCTCCTCCATAAGAAAAATAATTCCTGGAGGTTGAGATGAAAATTCCAATTGATAAGCAGGTCGGGAAGATCTGAAGCTATATGGTTAGGTCATGGCGTAATGGCCTGAGGATAAGTAACTGTGCTTTCCTGAACTCTTGGGTACTGAGCTCAATGAACAATATAACCCAAATCACAGGGCAAGAACCATATCCAAATATTAAAAGGACACAGAAATGCAGTGGTGAAAGTGTGAAAAGTGTTGGACTGGCAAATCTGACAAATTGTTATGAGGAACACCTGACCCCGTTGTTGGTACAAATGTTATGCGTGAGCAGGAAACTCAGCTGGTGCCACTGAGAGTTAAGTAAGGAAGGATTCTTTTTTTTTTGCGACGGAGTCTCGCTCTTTAGCCCAGGCCGGACTGCGGTGGCGCCATCTCAGCTCACTGCAAGCTCCACCTCCCAGGTTCACACCGTTCTCCTGCCTCAGCCTCCCAAGTAGCTGGGACTACAGGTGCCCGCCAAGGCGCCAGGCTAATTTTTTGTATTTTTGGTAGAGACGGGGTTTCACTGTGTTAGCCAAGATGGTCTTGATCTCCTGACCTCGTGATCCACCTGCCTCGGCCTCCCAAAGTGCTGGGATTACAGGCATGAGCCACCGTGCCCAGCCAGGAATGATTCTTTAAGTGGGAACCGTGGAGTAGTCAAAGCTGAAAGACATGGAACCATTTTAATAGAATGGCCCCATGGGGTACAACAGGAAACTACTTCTGGCGGAAGGCTGGCAGAGTGCTGTAGGGAAGAACATTGGGCTTTTAGACCTAATGATCCTTGATTCAGTTACTCACCTCTTTGTCTTTTAAATATAACTATAAGCATTCTAGAGGGTGCTGGTTGAGACTATACCTACTAATGAGTGACTTCAATAATTTTAAGATCAAAGATTCTAATAAGAACTTGAGCATTGTATGAAAACCATTTAAATAAGAAACAGGCAGCTCAGCAAACTGAACTGACTAAATGCAAAGAATATATTCATAAACCTGCAAAGCTGAGTAGCATGGAAGGAAACCATGGGATCTATGAACAATGGAAGTCACCTCCCTACGGACAAGACTGTCCCCATGAAATGACTTACCTCTAACATTGAAAGCTTGTACAGCACTGTATGAGACACTTAATTCATAAAAGGAAAAAAAAAAACATGGAGCTTGGCTTATGGATGACAATGCTTGATTAATAGAGATTTGTATTTGAAAGAATGCCAACTAACAGAAAATTTCTAGTAAAAAATGGAGTATATCAGCAAAATTGACAGAATTATATCCAGTGTGGCTGGCATAAACTCCCATTGAGATAAATGGATGAGATAGATACATACATACATTGATATCTAATATTACGGGTATCTATTTATATAATAACTCAGTCAATGACTAATGTTCTAACTATTTGTTTTGGCAAGTGAGGCACAGTGAATCAGACATAAAAATACCAATCATTAGGATGCTGGATTAAAAAAAAAAGCCATGAGTCTTTAATTTAAAATAAATAGTGATCATATCAATGCCCTTCTGTCACATTCAGAGGTAGAAAGTAAGAGTGACAGAGACGCCAGGCACGGTGGCTCACGCCTGTAATCCCAGCACTTTGGGAGGCCGAAGCAGGTGGATCATGAGGTCAGGAGATTGAGACCATCCTGGCTAACATGGTGAAACACCATCTCTACTAAAAATACAAAAATTAGCTGGGCATGGTGGTGGGCACCTGTAGTCCCAGCTACTTGGGAGGCTGAGGCAGGAGAATGGTATGAACTTGGGAGGTGGAACTTGGAGTGAGCCGAGATTGCACCACTGCACTCCAGCCTGGGCGACAGAGTGAGACTCTGTCTCAAAAAAAAAAAAAAAAAAAAAAAAGAGTGATGGAGACTACAAGATACATTTATTTATGAAAGCTTTGGCAATGTTAAGTGTCTGAAATGATTGTGCATAGGGCAGTAAGCTAAGTATCAATGGATGCATTTCCAGGAAGGCTCTTGTTTCTTGGAATTGTCCAGCTTGTAAATAGCCAAAGATATTTATGTATTAGTCAATAAACAGATCAAAAGGTTAAATGGCCCAACACCCATAAGACCAACAAGTTTTAACTAGGTTTCCTCTAATATTGACATTTTTTTCTAGTTTTGACTTTAATGCTGAGGCCTTAACAAGGACACAAAATGCTAGAAAACCAGAGTGTCCACAAATACAGACCCAGACTTAGATATCAACAGATCAGGGAATAAAATTTTATATTACAAACAGAATAGGAGAGAAAGGACCAGGAAATTAATCTGAAGTGATTTTCTCAATAATTCATACTCACCACAAAGTAGTGGAATAAATGAATATTAAAATGAGTAATTTAAGCTATTACTAGATAATATTTGGGGTGGCAGAGCATTAAGGAGTAATATTCCATATTAAAACTATGTGCTACAAAATTCACATTGAAGGGCAATATAGTTGGCTCACCAGTTGAACTGTCTAATAGATAGACTTGGCAATGAGGTGGTAGAGATGAAAAGTGTAACTTATATCATGATTAGCCAAGTAATATTTAAAATAATTTCTGCTCTGGTCCTTATTATTTTAAAAGCAGAGTTTGTTATATGTCTCCTAGTTAGAAACATTAAAATTCTTATAATATGTGACTTGCTATACAAATGTTATTGCTACAATTTCATCAATAAATTGCCTCTTAAGACTAAGGGAGATGGGGGGTGGAGCCAAGATGGCCAAATAGGAAGAGCTCTGGTCTACAGCTCCCAGCGTGAGCAACACAGAAAGCAGGTGATTTCTGCATTTCCATCTGAGGTACCGGGTTCATCACATTAGGGAGTGCCAGACAGGAGGCGCAGAACAGTGGGTGCAGCACACCATGCACAAACTGAAGCAGGGCAAGGCATTGCCTCACTTGGGAAGTGCAAGGGGTCAGGGAGTTCCCTTTCCTAGTCAAAGAAAGGGGTGATAGACAGCACCTGCAAAATTGGGTCACTCCCACCCTAATACTGCACTTTTCCAATGGGCTTAAAAAAATGGCACACCAGGAGATTATATCCCGCACCTGGCTCAGAGGGTCCTACGCCAACAGAGTCTCACTGATTGCTAGCACAGCAGTCTGAGATCAAACTGCAAGGTGGCAGCGAGGCTGGGGGAGGGGTGCCACGACTGCTGAGGCTTGCTTAGGTAAACAAAGCAGCCAGGAAGCTCGAACTGGGTGGAGCCTACCTCAGCTCAAGGAGGCCTGCCTGCCTCTGTAGGCTCCACCTCTGGGGGCAGGGTACAGACAAACAAAAAGACAACAGTAACCTCTGCAGACTTAAATGTCCCTGTCTAACAGCTTTAAAGAGAGTAGTGGTTCTCCCAGCATGCAGCTGGAGATCTGAGAACAGACAGACTGCCTCCTCAAGTGGGTCCCTGACCCCCGAGCAGCCTAACTGGGAGGCACTCCCCAGTAGGGGCAGACTGACACCTCACATGGCCGGGTACTCCTCTGAGACAAAACTTCCAGAGGAACGATCAGACAACGGCATTTGTGGTTCACCAAGATCCGATGTTCTACAGCCACTGCTGTTCTGCAGCCACCGCTGCTGATACCCAGGCAAACAGGGCCTGGAGTGGACCTCTAGCAAACTCCAACAGACCTGCAGCTGAGGGTCCTGTCTGTTAGAAGGAAAACTAACAAACAGAAAGGACATCCACACCAAAAACCCTTCTGTATGACACCATCATCAAAGATCAAAAGTAGATAAAACCACAAAGATAGGGAGAAAACAGAGCAGAAAAACTGGAAACTCTGAAAAGCAGAGCACCTCTCCTCCTCCAAAGGAATGCAGCTCCTCACCAGCAATGGAACAAAGCTGGAAGGAGAATGACTTTGACGAGTTGAGAGAAGAAGGCTTCGATGATCAAACTACTCCGAGCTACAGGAAGAAATTCAAACCAATGGCAAAGAAGTTAAAAACTGTGAAAAAAATTAGATGAATGGATAACTAGAATAACCAATGAAGAGAAGTCTGTAAAGGAGCTGATGGAGCTGAAAGCCAAGGTGTGAGAACTACGTGAAGAATGCAGAAGCCTCAGGAGCCAATGCGATCAACTGGAAGAAAGGGTATCAGTGATCAGACTGGCAAATTGGATAAAGAGTCAAGACCCATCAGTGTGCTGTATTCAGGAAACCCATCTCACGAGCAGAGACACATATAGGCTCAAAATAAAGGGATGGAGGAAGATCTATCAAGCAAATGGAAAACGAAAAAAAGGCAGGGGTTGCAATCCTACTCTCTGATAAAACAGACTTTAAACCAACAAAGATCAAAAGAGACAAAGAAGGCCATTACATAATGGTAAAGGGATCAATTCAACAAGAAGAGCTAACTATCCTAAATATATATGCACCCAATACAGGAGCACCCAGATTCATAAAGCAAGTCCTTAGTGACCTACAATGAAACTTAGACTCCCACACAATAATAACGGGAGACTTAAACACCCCACTGTCAACATTAGACAGATCAACGAGACAGAAAGTTAACAAGGATATCCAGGAATTGAACTCAGCTCTGCACAAAGTGGACCTAATAGACATCTACAGAACTCTCCACCCCAAATCAATAGAATATACATTTTTTTCAGCACCACACCACACCTATTCAAAAATTGACCACATAGTTGGAAGTAAAGCTCTCCTCAGCAAATGTAAAAGAACAGAAATTCTAACAAACTGTCTCTCAGACCACAGTGCGATCAAACTAGAACTCAGGATTAAGAAACTCACTCAAAACTGCTCAACTACATGGAAACTGAACAACCTGCTCCTGAATGACTACTGAGTACACAACAAAATGAAGGCAGAAATAAAGATGTTCTTTGAAACCAACGAGAACAAAGACACAACATACCAGAATCTCTGGGACACATTCAAAGCAGTGTGTAGAGGGAAATTTATAGCACTAAATGACCACAAAAGAAAGCAGGAAAGATCCAAAAATGACACACTAACATCACAATTAAAAGAACTAGAAAAGCAAGAGCAAACACATTCAAAAGTGAGCAGAAGGCAAGAAATAACTAAAACCAGAGCAGAACTGAAGGAAATAGAGACACAAAAAACCCTTCAAAATATTAGTGAATCCAGGAGCTGGTTTTTTGAAAAGATCAACAAAATCAATAGACCGCTAGCAAGACTAATACAGAAGAAAAGAGAGAAGAATCAAATAGACGCAATAAAAAATGATAAACAGGATACCACCACTGATCCCACAGAAATACAAACTACCATCAGAGAATACTACAAACACCTCTACGCAAATAAACTAGAAAATCTAGAAGAAATGGATGAATTCCTCGACACATACACCCTCCCAAGACTAAACCATGAAGAAGTTGAATCCCTGAATAGACCAATAACAGGCTCTGAAATTGTGGCAATAATCAATAGCTTACCAACCAAAAAGAGTCCAGGACCAGATGGATTCACAGCCGAATTCTACCAGAGGTACAAGGAGGAGCTGGTACTACTCCTTCTGAAACTGTGCCAATCAATAGAAAAAGAGGGAATCCTCCCTAACTCATTTTATGAGGCCAGCATCATCCTGATACCAAAGCCGGGCAGAGACACAACCAAAAAAGAGAATTTTAGACCAATATCCTTGATGAACATTGATGCAAATATCCTCAATAAAATACTGGCCAACTGAATCTAGCAGCACATCAAAAAGCTTATCCACCATGATCAAGTGGGCTTCATCCCTGGGATGCAAGGCTGGTTCAACATACAAAATCAAAAAATGTAATCCAGCATATAAACAGAACCAAAGACAAAAACCACATGATTATCTCAATAGATGCAGAAAAGGCCTTTGACGAAATTCAACAAGGCTTCATGCTAAAAACTCTCAATAAATTAGGTATTGATGGGACATATCTCAAAATAATAAGAGCTATCTATGACAAACCCACAGCCAATATCATACTGAATGGGCAACACCTGGAAGCATTCCCTTTGAAAACGGGCACAAGAAAGGGATGCCCTCTCTCACCACTCCTATTCAACATAGTGTTGGAAGTTCTGGCCAGGGCAATTAGGAAGAAGGAAATAAAGGGTATTCAAATAGGAAAAGAGGAAGTCAAATTGTCCCTGTTTGCAGATGACATGATTGTATATCTAGAAAACCCCATTGTCTCAGCCCAAAATCTCCTTAAGCTGATAAGCAACTTCAGCAAAGTCTCAGTATACAAAATCAATGTACAAAAATCACAAGCATTCTTATACAGCAATAACAGACAAACAGAGAGCCAAATCATGAATGAACTCCCATTCACAATTGCTTCAAAGAGAATAAAGTACCTAGGAATCCAACTTACAAGGAACATGAAGGACCTCTTCACGGAGAACTACAAACCACTGCTCAATGAAATAAAAGAGGATACAAACAAATGGAAGAACATTCCATGCTCATGGGTAGAAAGAATCAATATCGTGAAAATGGCCATACTGCCCAATGTAATTTATAGATTCAATGCCATCCCCATCAAGCTACCAATGACTTTCTTCACAGAATTGGAAAAAACTACTTTAAAGTTCATATGGAACCAAAAAAGAGCCTGCATTGCCAAGTCAATCCGAAGCCAAAAAAAACAAAGCTGGAGGCATCACGCTACCTGACTTCAAACTACACTACAAGTCTACAGTAACCAAAACAGCATGGTACTGGTACCAAAACAGAGATATAGATCAATGGAACAGAACAGAGCCCTCAGAAATAATGCCGCATATCTACAACTATCTGATCTTTGACAAACCTGACAAAAACAAGCAATGGGGGAAGGATTCCCTATTTAATACATGGTGCTGGGAAAATTGGCTAGCCATATGTAGAAAGCTGAAACTGGATCCCTTCCTTACACTTTATACAAAAATCAATTCAAGATGGATTAAAGACTTACATGTTAGACCTAAAACCAGAAAAACCCTAGAAGAAAACCTAGGCAATACCACTCAGGACATAGGCATGAGCAAGGACTTCATGTCTAAAACACCAAAAGCAATGGTAACAAAAGCCAAAATTGACAAATGGGATCTAAACTAAAGAGCTTCTGCACAGCAAAAGAAACTACCATCAGAGTGAACAGGCAACCTACAAAATAGGAGAAAATTTTCACAACCTACTCATCTGACAAAGGGCTAATATCCAGAATCTACAATGAACTCAAACAAATTTACAAGAAAAAGCAAACAACCCCATCAAAAAGTGGGTGAAGGACATGAACAGACACTTCTCAAAAGAAGATATTTATGCAGCCAAAAAACACATGAAAAAATGCTCATCATCTCTGGTCATCAGAGAAATGCAAATCAAAACCACAATGAGATGCCATCTCACACCAGTTAGAATGGCGATCATTAAAAAGTCAGGAAACAACAGGTGCTGGAGAGGATGTGGAGAAATAGGAACACTTTTACACTGTTGGTGGGACTGTAAACTAGTTCAACCATTGTGGAAGTCAGTGTGGCAATTCCTCAGGGATCTAGAACTAGAAATACCATTTGACACAGCCATCCCATTCCTGGGTATATACCCAAAGGATTATAAATCATGCTGCTATAAAGACACATGCACACGTATGTTTATTGCAGCACTATTCACAATAGCAAAGACTTGGAACCTACCCAAATGTCCAACAATGATAGACTGGATTAAGAAAATGTGGCACATATACACCATGGAATACTGTGCAGCCATAAAAAATGATGAGTTCATGTCCTTTGTAGGGACATGGATGAAACTGGAAATCATCATTCTCAGTAAACTATCACAAGGACAAAAAACCAAACACCACATGTTCTCACTCATAGGTGGGAATTGAACAATGAGAACTCATGGACACAGGAAGGGGAACATCACACTTCGGGGACTGTTGTGGGGTGGGGGGAGGGGGGAGGGACAGCATTAGGAGATATACCTAATGCTAAATGACGAGTTAATGGGTGCAGCACACCAACATGGCACATGGATACATATGTAACAAACCTGCACATTGTGCACATGTACCCTAAAACTTAAAGTATAATAATAATAAAATTAAAGAAAAGAAAAAAAAAGGCTAAGGGAGATGCCAGCAGAAGGAAATCTTCACAGATGACATACTTAGTAAATGCTTTAAATGTAGGTTTGGAATAAATTGAGGAGAGAGCTTGGTCATGCCATATTTGCTTCTCAGTATTTGGAGTATTGTTCCAGGCTGGCTCCTCTGATAGGGCAAACATACATAAGGAAAGATGCAGATAGAGAAAAAGATAAGTGGTAGGAGAATCAGGCAACCTTATTCCAGCACTTTAAAGAATAGTAGAGAACAAGTGAATGTGCTCTTAGCATTCTTACTTCATATGTCCGTACTCTTAAAAAAGGATCTGAAGAGAAGGTGCTAGCAGTGATCCAGCCATTTTGAGTCTGTTACCATGGACTTGGACAAAGGCTATCCTGTATGCTCATACAGTGTATGAGCAATAATAGAATGAGCATCGTGGATGTGGCCAATTCCTAATGAGACGGTTGCAATTTGGAAATAGAAGTGGGAAGAGTAGGCTATTTAATCATTATTGTGTATTTCTCCCTAAGAACCCAAGGGAAAATTTACTTGACAGAACAGCCAGCCATAATGCAAAACAGTTGCCATGTTTCAGAATCTATTATTTTGAGGTATGGAAATATACACCAAGTTCCTAAATACAATGGAAAGGATCTAAAAAGTGGCTCATTCTACGTTAATGACTGTATTTTGTGCATAAGCAAAATGACATTGCTTTTGCAGGTGGCCTCTAAATCCTATATGAAAATTATAGTCTTATCATAACATAGTGCAAAGATAATTGATTTGGAAACCATGAACCAGAATTAAAAAGATAACTGGTTTTTATGGATCAGAGATATAATAAAGAAAAAGCAGTAAAATGAGAGCCTATGAAGAGTTTCTGTTTCTGGATCCTGACCAAGAATGAGAAGACACAGAGGCTTTGTGAATATGGACAAGCTAAACTGAGAAATGTTTGAGTCCATTATAGACAACTAATCCTTTTAGCTAAACAGAAGAACCATTACTAATACTAGGCATTACATAATCGGATGCCCATTGTTAGACAATGGCTAAAGACACTGGGATCACAATTTAAGGGAGCACAAATCTGAACCCAGTTTGGCAAAAACGGTGACATGACAAGCCGCTAATGACCTCTAGAGTGGGATATACGCCAGAGGAATTGTTCTCAGGCCTATCTTGTCTTCCCACTGGTGTGAATAGGCTTGCCAACACAACACTTTAGTTGTGACCTGTCTCGTTATATTATGTATCCTTGTTTCATATTAATAAGATGTATCTAAATCCTTTTTTAATGATTGCAGAAACTTTCTACTATATGAGTGCTCTATAAATAATTTGCCTCATTTTATTTGAAGTTCATGTTCTTTCTGCCACACTACATAAATAGTGTGCTTGTCAACCTTTCTGCTCAAAAGGAGATTTTCCACTACTTCCATTCAGTTCTAACTCAATGGACATGTGCGAGGTTGTTCTCTTTTTATGCCACTGTCTCCACATAAGTTTCATAAAGACAAGATAATAAAGTCCAGCACTGTTGATTTGTAAGTTTTCTATAAGTTACCAGTTGATAGGATGAGAAAAACACAGAGAAAGCGGGTTCTCTGAGGCCCTTCTACTATGCTCACTGGTCTTCTCGAGAACTTCCTCCAAGTCATGGTTAATTTTATGTATCAACTTGACTGTATTAAGGGAGCTGGTAAAGCATTGTTTCTGGTTGTGTCTGTGAGGGTGTTTCCAGAGGAAACTGGGGTGTGAATTGGGGTACTGAGTGGGGAAGATCCCCTCTCAAGGCAGAAGAAAGGTAAATTATCTGTCTCTGTGTGTGTGTGTGTGTGTGTGTGTGTGTGTGTCCTGGAGCTGAGACATCCTTCTTCTCCTGCCCTTGGAAATCAGAATTTCATGTTTTCCAGCTCCTGGAGCAGCTCTCCAGATTTCTCCAGCCTTTGACCTCAGACTGAGAGTTACACCATCAGCTTCCCTGCGTCTCCATCTTTGCAGATGGTCTATCTGGGGACTTCTCAGCCTCCATAATTGCATGAGCCAATTCCTCTAATAAATCCCCTCTCACACATCTCTCTGTGTATATATTCTACTGGTTCTGCCTTTCTGGAGAACCCTGACTCCATCTCCTTTTGTTTTTGGTTGCCACTCTGGCTGTTCTCTCCCAAAGCCCAGGGCTTATATCCAGGGCTCATTTGTCTGGTAGGTACAGTAGGCAAGGGCCTAGGACCAATGATACTTTGAGGGACACACAACAATGTTCTAATTTTCATTTCTTTAAAATAAGAAAAGAAAATGAATGGAATAATAATGAACATAAGGATGAATCCAGCCTGGACTGTATTTGTCTTTATACTAACACAATTATAAAATATAATTTTTAATACTTTTTATGGCAGAAATGGCCTACAAAAGTAAAAGTACCTAGGGACCAGTCCTGCTCACATCTGACAGCTAGGTTAGTGATTTCTTTCAGTCTTTGGTATGAGTTAGGGGCACAAAAATATCTCTTGGAGTATACATGAAAGAGAAAGGGGAGAAATAATTAGATTAAAACTTTGAGATTAAGCCCTGCCATATAAACACATATCTGAGCTCTTGTCCGGTTATTTCTTTAGGATAAATTATTGAAATTGGGATGGTGGGGTATAAAAATATTGAAGGCATTTGATTTGTTTTGCCACAGTAATCTTTTGGAAATGTTAATAGCTCCTAACATCTATGAATGAAACTGCAATCATTAATTTTATTCTGTCAATCTGACCGACTACAAATGCCATCTGCATATTTTAATTTACATTTTTAATGCTAGTGAGGTAGGACATTTTTTAACGCTTTGAATTTCTTTTATTGTTTGCCTATACAAATTCTTTGGCCATTCTTCAGTTGGTATTTTTGTCAATTTATTATTGACATGTAAGACTACATATATTTAGGGATGCTAATCATGCTATGTTACATGGGTTGCAATATCTCTCCCTAGTTTGCCATTTGCCTTAATATTTGCCTATGATGCTGTTTAGAATCTCTCTATATAGCAGGAAAGATAGCTGTCAGTATCCTAGGCCTATCCCTTACATCTCACAAAGGAGAGACTGTGGTGTGTCTTATTAGCTTCAGCCCAAAATTCCTAGGAACGTCTCAAATTGACTTATCTTAGACCATGTTCTAATTCCTGAATCAATCACTATCCTCAAAGAATGCAGAGAAAGATCAAAAAATACTTTGATTGGCCCAATCTGGAATCTGTGCCCATTTTAACACCTGGAGATGGAGGACTAGGGCACCATAATTGAAGCCAAACCATGGCTACAGAGAGCAGATGGATAGCAAAACATTCCAGACACAGGAACACTATACTTCACCACAGTTAACTGCAGCAGTGTGCCACTGTAATTTTTCCAAGGTTAATAGACAACAGTCCCGACCTCACTTTGTGAATAACCAATTAATCACTCAAATATGTTTGGGCACATACCAGAGCCAAAAAAAACTCACAATTGTGGTCAAATATAATTTTGAATTTGAAATTTCAGCACTGGAAAATGCTGAATTAAACAAAGTTAAAGTGATCTTTCCTATGTACTACAGGAATTCTCAGAGCCTTTGAGATGCCAAATAAGAATTGGGTACAGTTAAACTGTGTGGAATATGCAGAAGTTTTTGTGCTTTTTTATCATTGAGGACTTTCTCACGTATCTATTTTTTTCAAAAGAATACAGTTTGGTAAAATGTTCCATATATTAAATTATTATAAACACTTGCATTTTTTCTAGACCTTTAATTTTATTCCATTGATCTACTTAGTTAAGTTTGTCATAAGAAATGGATTATACTGAGATGCCGTTAACCAAGAAATATCATATCTCCTCCCTCCCCTCAACACCCACTCCCTGGCTGCATGAGAATTATGGAAGACAAAGTAATTGTTTACTGTTAGCAAGGGCTTTATCCCCAAATCCCACTAAAGAACCACAATGAGCTTGCTTAAGCCATGTCCATCTATGGCCTGTGCATTCTCTCACCCTACTACCTCAACCTGGCTCTCAGAGCCTACCACTGAGTAGAAATGAAACCCATACCTGCCAGCACCAGAGAAAACAGAAGCAAAGGAATTCAGCAGATATATATCAATCACAGGCCTATCCTATGTGGGTAACAGGGGAAGTGTTATAAAATGCAGAAGGAGCTGCCTCCAGGCATGGAAGAAAATAGAGAAAAGAGCACATCTATGTTTGTTAAGACTTTTTAGTCTCTTTGAGTGCCGTACCCAAACAACATGGCCCACTCAATGCAATGAAAAATGATAAATCAAGATCAGTATTCTTGCTAGAGGTAGAGTAAGAGAGCTAGAACGAATGAGTGCCTGAGCTCCTAAAAGAAGCCAATTTATTCATTCTTCTACCAGTAAAATTATTATGATTAGTGTATTTTCCCATTCTGCTTAGAAAAATCATATTTTAAATTCTAATTTCATTTTTAAATTCTAATTTCATTTTAAATTATATATTTAAAATGAATATATTAAAATTATATATTTAAAAAGAAAATATATAATTTTCTTTTTACTTTTTTACATGGTTACCCTGGAGTTTGCAGTATACATTTGCAACTAATCCAAGTCCACTTTAAAATAGTTTGCCACTTCACAGGTAATGTGAGTGCTTTCTGATAACAAAATAATCCTAATTTCTGTTTCTTATCCCTTGTATCATTATTGTCATCCATTTCACTTATATATAAGCATATATAGTATACACACATAAGACATGTACATAAACATACATAATCAAGTACATTGCTGCTATTATTATTTGAACGAACCGTTATCTGTTAGATCAATTAATAATAAGAAACATACAAGTTTTTGTTTTATCTTCACTTTTTCCTTCTTTGATGATCTTCCTTTCTTTGTGAAGATCTGAGTTTCTGGCCTAAATTATATTATTGTCCTTCTCTCTGAAGATCTCCTTTTAACATTTCTTGCGAGGCAAGTATACTGGCAACAAATTTTCTCAACCTTTGTTTCAGAAAGGTTTTATTTCTCCTTCCCTTTTGAAGGAATATTTCATGGGGTACAGAATTCTAGTTTGTCATTTTTCCTCCCAGCACCTTCAATATTCCACTCTACTCTCTTCTTGCTTGCATGATTTCTGAGGAGAAATCAGATGTAATTCTTTGTTCCTCTATAGGCAAAGTGTTTTTGAATTCTGGCTTATTTCAGGGTTTTTTCTTTACCTATGATTTTCTATAGTTTGAAATAATATGCCAGTGTAGGGTTTTGCTTTTTGTTTTGTTTGACATTTATCCTCCTTGGTGTTCTCTGAGTTTCCTGGATCTGTGATCTGGTATCTGATAATAATTTGGGGAAATTCTCAGTCATTATTGTTTCAAATGTTTTTTCTACTTCTTTTTATTTTCTTTTTGGTATCCCCCTTATACATATTTGCACCATTTGTGATCAGTTTTTGGATATTGTTTCCTATTTTTTACAATCTTTGTTCTCTTTGCTTTTCAGTTTTGGAAATTTCTGTTGATAAATCTGTAAAAATCAAGGCAAGTGATTCTTTCCTCAGCTGTGTCTAGTCTCCTAAAGAGCCTATCGCCGGGCGCGGTGGCTCACGCTTGTAATCCCAGCACTTTGGGAGGCCGAGGCGGGCGGATCACGAGGTCAGGGGATCGAGACCACGGTGAAACCCCGTCTCTACTAAAAATACAAAAAATTAGCCGGGCGTGGTGGCGGGCGCCTGTAGTCCCAGCTACTTGGAGAGGCTGAGGCAGGAGAATGGCATGAACCCAGGAGGCGGAGCTTGCAGTGAGCCGAGATTGCGCCACTGCACTCCAGCCTGGGCGACAGAGCGAGACTCCGTCTCAAAAAAAAAAAAAAAAAAAAAAAAAAAAAAAAAAAGAGCCTATCAAAGGCATTCTTCATTTCTATTCTGGCATCTTTTATCTCTAGTATCTTTTTAATTCTTTCTTAGGATTTTCATCTCTCTGGATCCATTGCCATCAGTCTTGCATGCTGTCTACTTTTCCCATTAGAACACTTACCATATTAATTATTGCTGTTTTAAATTCCTGAGCTTATAATTCCTACATCCCTGCTATGCCTGGTTCTGATGAGTGCTCTATTTCTTCAAATTATTATTATTATTTGTTGGCTTTTTAGTATGTCTTGTAATTTTTTATTGACAGACATACATGATGTACTAGGTAAAAAGGAAACGCTGTAAATAGTTATTATTTAGTAATGTGGTGCTAAGGTGTGAAGGGAGGAAAATTGTCCTATAATCCAAACATTAGGCCTCAGTCTTTCAGTGAGCCAGTGTCCCTAGACTGTAAAGTGTACAAGTGCTCCTCAGTTTCCCCTCTCTCCTTAGGTGAGACAAGATGGCTAGAGTGGGCTGAAGTTGAGTATTTCCCTTCTCTAATATGGAGTTCAGTATTTCCTTTCCTCCAAGCCAATTAGGCTTGTATAAAACTCCTGCAGGTTAGGCTCTGCTTAAATAGCTTCTGCTGAGAGCAGACCTTGTTAAGAACAGAGTACTCTGGAGTATTTCAAAATGGTTGCTTTCTCCTTCCCCCTGCCAGAAGCACAAGGTAATTTTTTTTCTGTGAGGACCTTGTCGAGTTCCTAGAGGTAAAATTCACAGAAGTTTGGGGTTCCCTTGGAGTTTTTAACCCTCAGACTTGTCTACATTGAACCTCCAGCAACTCATCAATTACAGTTCAGGTTTTCCTATGCTGGCACTGGTTTCTGCAGCAGCCCCTGCTCATGAGTCAGCTCTGGTAAGTCATGACTCTCTTTATTTGCCTGTCTGTCTCTCTAATATTGAAGGCAACAGTTTGCCCTGTGTCCTCACCTCACTTAAGTATCCAAAAGGAGTTGTTAATTTTTCTTTCTTTTTTTTTTTTTTTTTTTTTTTTTTTTTGAGACAGAGTCTCTCCCTGTTTTCCGGGTTGGAGTGCAATGGCACGATCTCGGCTCACTGCAACCTCCACCTCCCAGGTTCAGGCGATTCTCCTGCCTCGGCTTCCTGAGTAGCTAGGATTACATGCGCCTGCTATCATGCCCAGCTAATTTTTGTATTTTTAGTACAGACAGGGTTTCACCATACTGGCCGGGCTGGTCTCGAACTCCTGACGTCAGGCGATCCATCCGCCTCGGCCTCCCACAGTGCTGGGTTTACAGGCATGAGCCACCGCTCCCAGCCAGAGTTGCTAATTTTTCAGTGTGTTGACCTTTTTACTTGGTAGGATGGAGTTGTGATGTCCAAACTCCCTACATGCAGAATCACAAACCAGAAGTCTTTCATTCAGTACTTTTACTTAGGGTTTTTATAATTGGGATCATATTCAATTTATATTTGAGGAAAGAAAAGTACTTTTATCTGAGGAATGTGAGCCCTTTCAAATTACTGGGCCCAGAGAGACATTAAAATGAGACAGCAATCAGGTCCTACTTCCCCATTTTGAGCTACGTATTCATCTATTGAAACTACTTGCTATTGCCTATAAATTAAACTAATAATGCCACACTGGACACCATAACCCACACCCCATGGCTTAACAATGTATAGCCAATCACTAATCAATGTTATTTCTGTAAACCTATGAGAATTCTTGACAAATAACTTTGTATTAGCCCACTCCCCGGCCCCTTTTTTTGCCTTTAAAAATCCACTTGCAGCTGCTGCTAATTGGAGTGTGTATTCAGAGCCATTGAATCTATGCTCCCAGGTTGCAGTCCTCAGCCTTGGCTCAAATGCTCTGCTTATATTAATTTTGCCTCAGCTTCTTCCTTTTAGGTTAATATAAGTTAGTGAAAATTGACACTTTTCAATGCAACGTTCTAATTCATGAAATTGGCTCCATATTCATTCAATTTATGTATTGTCGCTTGTCTCTTAATTGCTTTCCTCTGTAAGACACTATTTTTCCTCTGCTGCTCAGCTGCTTCTTTTCTTTCACTATTTTTTTCTTTCTTTCTTGAGGCCGCCTTCTATATCCTCCTTACTCTTTTCTCTCTTGTTCATGATACATTCCTGAATTACAAATAAATAATGTACTAATATGTATATATTTGAGTCCTTAACAATTTTATAATTTATATATAATACGATGTAAATCTTAATGCTATCAGTTAATAGATCATTCAATGTCAGGGGCATCTGTGTACATGTTACTCTCTACCTTTAATTCTAAATTTATTCTAATTTTTAAAGCTATGAAAATCTATTTTCTCAAGCAGATAACATTTATTAAATAATCATTCTTCCTTTAAAAAGTAGATTATAATTACAGCTCTAGTATGACATCTATTGAACTGTTTACATAACTTAAGAGAAAGAAGAGTAGTATTTTTGTAAATATAATGATTTAAAAACTTTGTCTTGTACTAAAACCTCAATACCTGGATGCAAACTACCTGGATTCACTATTTCTACTGTGATTCCTTTACAGAGGTATAGTAATGCTTGTTTTGTTACCCTCCCAAGATGATCCCAAAGAAAATCTTTCTCTAAGCAGATTCCATTATACTGCTGTCCTCTCAAGTTAAGGTACTCAGGAATTACCAGCAAAATCTGGATTAGATGCTGTATTAGTTTCCTAGGGTTACAAACTGGGTGGCTAACATCAGAAATGTATTCTCCCTCACTTCTGGAGGCTAGAAGTCTGAAATCAAGGTGTTGACTGGACCATGCTCCCTCCAAAGCCTCTAAAAGAAGACACTTTCTTGACTCTTCCAGCTTCTTTTAGCCCCAGGAATTACTTGGATTGTGACAGCATAACTCCAATCTCTGCCTCTATCTTCTCATGATTGTCTTCCTTCTGCGTGTTTGTGTGTCTTCACATGGCATTTTTTCCTCTGTGTCTGTATTTCTCTTATAAGGACACTAGTCATATTGGATTTGGGTCCATCCTAATGACCTCATCTTAACTTGACTACACGTGCAAGGACCCTATTTACAAATATCATTCTGAAGTACAAGGGGTTAGGACTTCAACATATCTTTTGGAAGGATACAACTCAATCTATAATAGGTGCCTTGGGTGGGATGCTGATATCTCTCTGAATAACTTCCCTTAAAGTAACTTAATTTTTTTTGCCTCCCACACAAAGCAGAAACTAGCTATCCCCATTGTATCACCACTCTGATATAGGCACCAGCCCTTCCCTCTGTCTTCTTCATGCTACCGTGTAGAGGTGAAGCTGTAGGCAGAACAGCTATCTTGTGACTACGAGATAAAAAGTATGAGTGGAATGGCCTGAGGCTGAGGATGATGAAGCAGGAGTATAGAAAAAGCTTGAAATACTGTTGACATTACATTGATACTGAGCCCTCCCTGGGTTGCTCCTGTCCCCATTTGGACTTCTTTTTATTTTAGAGACGTTATACTCTATAGCAATTAAGTTATTGTAGATGAGTTTTTGTGCAACTAATATATGTTCTCTCATGTTTGGTTTCTCCCTTGGAAAGCAACCTCAAAACAGTGGAACTCGAAACAGCTTGTTGCTTTTCACACTGGTTCTTGTGCCTGATAGTGGGGAAGCTGTAGGCAGGCCTTCCCATTCTGGCCCCGCCCATCTTTCCCCACTTCCAGACCCTAAGCAGGGAGCTCAGACCACTGTGCACTCTGCCGATCAGCCTATTGCCTGAGGCAACAGTTTCTCCCGGTAAACAATGATCATGTATATACCCGGCTACGTTGGCTGCAGCCAGCTCCTACCCATAAATGCTATCTACTGGATTGTAGCTTAAACCACAAAGCCTAATATAAAACCTGCTGACAAAAGTGCATAGAGCTGTAGAAGCAGAGCCAAAACATCCTATCCAACATTCTCTACAGTCACACCCCCTAGGGTGAGGGAAAGGAAAAAGGAAAAAAATTATAGGGAAAGAAACAAAAATCCTACTCCTTATGCAAGCTTTTGAAAGTGAATCATGTTTATAAATGATTAAATATTGGCATATCTTAGAAGTGCAACAGAAGCAGATAACATCTTTTTAATATAAGTAGTATATATTTTAGTCCTATTTTTGTTTTTTGTTTTGTTTTAAATCTAATATGACTACATCTCCACACCTATTAATGAAGTTGTAAATTATTATTTCATCAGTGACAGATATTTTCCTCACAAAAAGGACTATCAGTAGCAACTTACCTTTTCCCATGTGTGATTGTGTTTGACTTTGTCTTTGCTGACTTTAATTTTAGATCTCAAATGACCTCAGACACTTCCTGTTGGTAAATTTCATGTTTGGTTTCTGATCTGGCTGAATGTTTCTTAATCCTTCCTCTCTCTCTGGTTCAGCTTTCCTAGCATTGACTTTTACCTAAATTTTTAAGTCTCCTTGCAACTGGCAGTGCCAAGGAATCCTGTCTGAGTCTACCTACATTGCGTTAATAAAAGCAGTAACACCTAGTAAGAGTGATCAAGAGAAAAACAGAAAAAAACAAAAATTACCAATATCAGGAATAAAACAAGGGATACCACTAGAAGTGCAAGAGAAATTTAAAGAATAAGAAGGTGAATAACTTTGTTAATAAATTCAACAATTTAGATGAAATGGACAAATTCTTGAATGAATTTTGAAAACAAACATGACAATAAAGAACAATTCTGAATAGCCTCATGTTAAGAATTGTAAAGGATCTAAGATTTTATCACAATTGCAAGCTAACAAGTTAGTAACACTTTCAAGGAAAGAAAATACAAGACCTCTAGGTCAGAGATAAACAATAGTATTTTACTCATAGCAATGGTAATGGATTACACTTTTTAAAACATTATTTTCTTACAATTTATTTTTATTTGAATATATGTATGTATAATTTTAAAAATTGAATAATTTTCTCAGTATGTAAAAAAAGCTGTCATTGGAGTCACTGATGACAGGACATTTTTAAAAGCTATTTTAGCAAAGAAACTGCAAAAAGAAAACAGGAAAAAAATTGGCAATCAAAATGTTCAAAGGAAACAGCAAAACTGCTATTGAAACCACCATTTCCTTTGAGTTGAGCAACTTCAAAATATTGTTTCTCAGAAGTGTGAAATTAAGCTAAAAATGTATAGCTAGCTGGATAATATAAACATTAATACAATGTTATCACACTATATGGCCTATATTATCTCTTCAACTATTTACATCATGTATTCCCCGCCTGTAATATAAACATTCAGATGCCTGACAAATTTAGATGCCTAACAAGTTTAACTCATGAATGATTAAATCTAGCAGTACTATTCAAAATCATGTAAGTACTTCATACATACCAGCATTAACCTATTAATTTTATTTATTTCTGCATGTTTATTTAGAAAGTATCATGGGAACCAGCCCCCAATATTTTGAGGTAGGTTCTTTTCTATTTTCCCTAAGTGTCAGCTGGTCTGAGAAACAAAGAGAGTACAAAAGAAAGAAATTTTACAGCTGGGTCTCCGGGGGTGACAACACATGTCGGCAGGTTCTGTGATGCCCCTGAGCTGCAAAACCAGCAAGTTTTTATTATGGATTTCAAAATGGGAGTGGTGTACGAATAGGGAGTAGGTCACAGAGATCACAGGCTTCAAAGGCAATAAAATATCACAGGGGCAGAGAGGCAGAGCGAGATCACAAGGCCAGGGTGAAACTAGAATTACTGATGAAGGTCCATGTCCCGCTGGGCACACATTATCATTGATAAACATCTTAACAGGAAACAGGGTTCCAGAACAGACAACTGGTCTGACTAGAATTTTGCCAGGCTGGAATTTCCCAATCCTAACAAGCCTGGGGGTGCTGCAGGAGACCACGGCGTATTTCATCCTTTATCTACAATTGCATAAGACAGACACTCCCAGAGCGGCCATTTTAGAGACCTCTTCCTGGGAATGCATTCGTTTTCCCGGGGTTATTACTTGCTGAGAAAAGAATTCAGTGATATTTCTCCTATTCGCTTTCTGGAAGAAGAGAAATATGGCTCTGTTCTGCCTGGCCTGCAGGCAGTCAGACTTTATGGTTATCTCCCTTGTTCCCTGAAAATTGCTGTTATCCTGTTCTTTTCAAGGTGCCCAGATTTCATATTGTTCAAACACACATGCTTTACAATTTGTGCAGATAACACAATCATCACAGGGTCCTGAGGTTACATACATCCTCAGCTTGCAAAGATGATGGGATTAAGAGATTAAAGACAGGCATAGGAAATTATAAGAGTATTGATAGGGGAAGTGATAAATGTCCATGAAATCTTCACAATTTATGTTCAGAGATTGCAGTAAAGACAGATGTAAGAAATTATAAAAGTATTAATTTGGGGAACTAACAAATGTCCATGAAATCTTCACAATTTATGCTATTCTGCTGTGGTTTCAGCTGGTCCCTCCATTCAGGTTCCCTGACTTCCCACAATAAGAAAGAATATCCTATTGGAATTTATAATAATTTTAAAAATTTAGCCATCATAATTATCTTAGGATAATTAGTATCAGAAGAGGACTGTTTAAAGCAAATATACTTTTTAAAAATAACTTCAACTTTTAGATTCAAGGGGTATATGTGCAGGTTTGTTTCATGAGTGTATTGTGTGATGCTGAGATTTAGGGTATGAATGATCCTGTCATCCAAGTAGTGAGAATAGCACTCAATAGGTAGTTTTTTCAATCATCACCCTTCTCTCTTTCTTCCCCACTCTAGTATTCCCCAGTGTCTATTGTTCCCATCTTTATATCCATGTGTACCCAATGCTTAGCTCCCACTGACAGGTGAGAACATGTGGTATTTGGTTTTCTGTTCCTATGTTAATTCACTTAGGATAATAGCTTCCAGCTGCATCCATGTTGCTTCAAAGGATGTGATTTCATTCTTTTTTTATAGCTGCATAGTATTCTGTGATGTATACATACTATATTTTCTTTACCCAATCTACCATTGATGGGCACCTAGGTCGATTCTATGTTTCTGCTATTGTGAACAGTGCTGTGATTAACATACTAGTGCATGTATCTTTTCTTGCAGAATGATTTACTTTCCTTTGGATATATATCCAGTAATGGGATTGCTGGGTGAAATCATAGTTCTAAGTTCTTTGAGAAATCACCAAACTGCTTTCCACAGTGGCTGAAGAATGTATTAAGTGTTCCCTTTTCTCCACAGCCTCACTAGCATATGTTTTCACTTTTTAATAATAGCCATTCTGCCTGGTGAGCCACCCTGTTCTTCCTGTGAAGAGGTTATGGTGCAGTAGGGCCCTCTACACACCACATCCAAGCATATCTCCAGGCCTCTGGAGGACCCACTCTCTGAGATTAGGAGTTTAGGCTGCAACCCCCTCCTGGTACAGAGAACTTCGGGCCAAGGAGGTTTCCCAGCTCCACGCCTAGAGATACCTCTAAGTGCTTGGTGGCTGCTCCCTGGGTTCTCCCTCAGCACTGGTTCTTGCGCCTGCCATTGGGGAAGCTGTAGGCAGGCCTTCCCATTCGGGCACCACCCATCTTTCCCCACTTCCAGACACTAAGCAGGGAGCTCAGACCACTCTATACTCTGCCGATCAGCCTATTGCCTGAGGCAACAAAGAGTTTCTCCCGGTAAACAATGATCATGTATATACCCAGCTACATTGGCTGCAGCCAGCTCTTACCCATGAATGCTATCTACTGGCTTGAATCTTAAACCACAAAGCCTAATATAAAACCTGCTGGCAAAAGTGCATACAGCTGTAGAAGCAAAGCCAAAACACCCTATCCAACATTCTCTACAGTCACACCCCCAAGGGTGAGGGGAAGGAAAAGGAAAAAAATTATAGGGAAAGAAACAAAAATAAATCCTACCCACATGAAAAGAATTATGAAAATTAGAAGTGCCACCATCTTCAGATGTGAAGGACTCAGTGCAAGAATTCTGGCATGAAGAAAAATCTGAACGGAGTGGTACCACCAAAGTATCACACTAGCTCTTCTGCAGTGGTCTCTAATTAAAATGGAAACTCAGACATTACAGATAAAGAATTGAAATCATAGATTGCAAGGAAGTTCAACAAGATTCAAGGCAAGGTTAAAAATCACCACAGAGGAGCTTTGAAAGCATTACAGGAAATGAAGGAAGAGATAAACATCTTTATACAGAAATCAATCAGAGCTTCCAGAATTGAAAAACTAACTTAAGGAATTTCAAAGTAAAATGAAAGGCTTTATCAATAGACTAGACCAAGCAGATGAAAGAATTTTAGAGCTTGAAGACCAGTCTTTCAAACTAATCTAGTCAGACAGAAATACAGAAAAAAGAATTTTTAAAAATGAACAAAGACTTCAAGAAATATGGGATTATGTAAAGCTGCCAAACCTATGAATTATTAGCATTCCTGAGAAAGGAGAAAAAGTAAACAAACTGGAAAACATGTCTCAGAGAATAATTCAACAAAGCTTTCTTAGTCTTGCTAGAGAGGCAGACATCCAGATACAAGATATCCAGAGAACACCTGTGAGATACTATACAAAATGAACATCACCAAGGCATATGTCACCATATTGTCCAAGATCAATGTTGAAGAAAAAAATCTCAAAGGCAGCTAGAGGAAAAGGTCAGATTATTTACAAAGCAAACCCCATCAAGCTAATATACTTCTCAGACTTACAAGCCAGAGGAGATTTGGGAGCCTATTTTCAGCATTCTTAAAAGAAATTCCAATCAAGAATTTCATATTCCACCAAACTAAGCTTCATACATAAAGGAGAAATGAAGTCTTTTCCGAACAAACAACCATAAAGGGAATTTGTTACTAAACCAACCTCACAAGAGATCGTTTTATTTTTTTTTACTTTAAGTTCTGGGATACATGTGTAGAACATGCAGGTTTGTTACATAGCAATACATGTGACATGGTCATTTACTGTACCTATCAACCTATCATCTAGGTTTTAAGCCCCGCATGCATTAGATATTTGTCCTAATGCTCTCCCTCCCCTTCCCCTGACCCCAGGACAGGCCCCGGTGTGTGGTGTTCCCCTCCCCGTGTCCATATGTTCTCATTGTTCAACTCCACTTATAAATGAGAGCATGTGGTGTTCGGTTTTCTGTTCCTGTGTTAGTTTGCTGAAGAATATGGCTTCCAGCTTCATCCATGTACCTGAAAAGGAAATGAACTCATTCTTTTTTATGGCTGCATGGCATTCCATGGTGTATATGTGCCATATTTTCTTTATCCAGTCTATCATTGATGGGCATTTGGGTTGGTTCCAAGTCTTTGCTATTGTAAATAGTGCTGCAGTAAACATATGTGTGCATGTGTCTTTATGGTAGAATGATTTATAATCCTTTGGGTATATACCCAGTAATGGGATTGCTGGGTTAAATAGTATTTCTGGTTCTAGATCCTTGAGGAATACCGCACTGTCTTCCACAATAGTTGAACTGATTTACACTCCCACCAACAGTGGAAAAGTGTTTCTTTCTCCACACCCTGTCCAGTATCTATTGTTTCCTGACTCTTTAATGATCTCCATTCTAACTGGCATGAGATGGTATCTCATTGTGGTTTTGATTTGCATTTCTCTAATGACCAGTGATGATGAGCTTTTTTTCCATATGTTTGTTTGCCACATAAATATCTTCTTTTGAGAAGTGTCTGTTCATATCCTTTGCCCACTTTTTGATGGGGTATATTTTTATTATACTTTAAGTTTTAGGGTACATGTGCACAATGTGCAGGTTTGTTACATATGTATCCATGTGCCATGTTGGTGTGCAGCACCCATTAACTCATCATTTAGCATTAGGTATATCTCCCAATGCTATCCCTCCCCCCTCCCCCCACCCCACAACAGTCCCCGGTGTGTGATGTTCCCCTTCCTGTGTCCATGTGTTCTCATTGTTCAATTCCCACCTATGAGTGAGAACATGCGGTGTTTGGTTTTCTGTCCTTGTGATAGTTTGCTTAGAATGGTTTCCAGCTTCATCCATGAACCTACAAAGGACATGAACTCATCATTCTTTATGGCTGCATAGTATTCCATGGTGTATATGTGCCACATTTTCTTAATCCAGTCTATCATTGGTGGACATTTGGCTTGGTTCCAAGTCTTTGCTATTGTGAACAGTGCCACAGTAAACATATGTATGCATGTGTCTTTTTAGCAGCATGATTTATAATCCTTTGGGTATATACCCAGTAATGGGATGGCTAGGTCAAATGGTATTTCTAGTTCTAGATCCCTGAGGAATCACCACACTGACTTCCACAACGGTTGAACTAGTTTACAGTCCCACCAACAGTGTAAAAGTGTTCCTATTTCTGCACATCCTCTCCAGCACCTGTTGTTTCCTGACTTTTTAATGATCGCCATTCTAGCTGGTGTGAGATGGCATCTCATTGTGGTTTTGATTTGCATTTCTCTGATGGCCAGAGATGATGAGCATTTTTTCATGTGTCTTTTGGATGCATAAATGTCTTCTTTTGAGAAGTGTCTGTTCATATCGTTTGCCCACTTTTTGATGGGGTTGTTTGTTTTTTTCTTGTAAATTTGTTTGAGTTCATTGTAGATTCTGGATATTAGCCCTTTGTCAGAAGGGTAGATTGTAAAAATTTTCTCCCATTCTGTAGGTTGCCTGTTCACTCTGATGGTGGTTTCTTTTGCTGTGCAGAAGCTCTTTAGTTTAATTAGATCCCATTTGTCAATTTTGGCTTTTGTTGCCATTGCTTTTGGTGTTTTAGACATGAAGTCCTTGCCCATGCCTATGTCCTGAATGGTATTGCCTAGGTTTTCTTCTAGGGTTTTTATGGTTTTAAGTCTAACATGTAAGTCTTTAATCCATCTTGAATTAATTTTTGTATAAGGTGTAAGGAAGGGATCCAGTTGCAGCTTTCTACATATGGCTAGCCAATTGTCCCAGCACCATGTATTAAATAGGGAATCCATTCCCCATTGCTTGTTTTTGTCAGGTTTGTCAAAGATCAGATAGTTGTAGATATGTGGCATTATTTCTGAGGGCTCTGTTCTGTTGCATTGGTCTATATCTCTGTTTTGGTACCAGTACCATGCTGTTTTGGTTACTGTAGACTTGTAGTATAGTTTGAAGTCAGGTAGCGTGATGCCTCCAGCTTTGTTCTTTTGGCTTAGGATTGACTTGGCAATGCAGGCTCTTTTTTGGTTCCATATGAACTTTAAAGTAGTTTTTTCCAATTCTGTGAAGAAAGTCATTGGTAGCTTGATGGGGATGGCATTGAATCTATAAATTACCTTGGGGAGTATGGCGATTTTCACGATATTGATTCTTCCTACCCATGAGCATGGAATATTCTTCCATTTGTATGTATCCTCTTTTATTTCATTGAGCAGTGGTTTGTAGTTCTCCTTGAAGAGGTCCTTCACATCCCTTGTAAGTTGGATTCCTAGGTGTTTTATTCTCTTTGAAGCAATTGTGAATGGGAGTTCACTCATGATTTGGCTCTCTGTTTGTCTGTTATTGGTGTATAAGAATGCTTGTGATTTTTGCACATTGATTTTGTATCCTAAGACTTTGCTGAAGTTGCTTATCAGCTTAAGGAGATTTTGGGCTGAGATGATGGGGTTTTCTAGATATACAATCATGTCATCTACAAACAGGGACAATTTGACTTCCTCTTTTCCTAATTGAATACCCTTTATTTCCTTCTCCTGCCTGACTGCCCTGGCCAGAACTGCCAACACAATGTTGAATAGGAATGGTGAGAGAGGGCATCCCTGTCTTGTGCCAGTTTTCTAAGGGAATGCTTCCAGTTTTTGTCCATTCAGTATGATATTGGCTGTGGGTTTGTCATAGATAGCTCTTATTATTTTGAGATAACGTCTCATCAATACCTAATTTATTGAGAGCTTTTAGCATGAAGGTTGTTGAATTTTTTCAAAGGCCTTTTCTGCATCTATTGAGATAATCATGTGGTTTTTGTCTTTGGTTCTGTTTATATGCTGGATTATGTTTATTGATTTGCGTATGTTGAACCAACCATGCATCCCAGGGATGAAGCCCACTTGATCATGGTGGATTAGCTTTTTCATATGTTGCTGGATTCAGTTTGCCAGTATTTTATTGAGGATTTTTGCATCAATGTTCATCGAGGATATTGGTCTAAACTTCTCTTTTTTTGTTGTGTCTTTGCCAGGCTTTGGTATCAGGATGATGCTGGCCTCATAAAATGAGTTAGGGAGGATTCCCTCTTTTTCTATTGATTGGAATAGTTTCAGAAAGAATGGTACCAGTTCCTCCTTGTACCTCTGGTAGAATTCGGCTGTGAATCCATCTGGTCCTGGACTTTTTTTGGTTGGTAAGCTATTAATTATTGCCTCAATTTCAGAGCCTGTTATTGGTCTATTCAGATATTCAATTTCTTCCTGGTTTAGTCTTGGGAGGGTGTATGTGTCAAGGAATTCATCCATTTCTTCTAGGTTCTCTAGTTTGTTTGTGTAGAGGTGTTCATAGTATTCTCTGATGGTATTTTGTATTTCTGTGGGATCGGTGGTGATATCCCTTTTATCATTTTTTATTGTGTCTATTTGATTCTTCTCTCTTTTCTTCTTTATTAGTCTTGCTAGTGGTCTATCAATTTTGTTGATCTTTTCAAAAAACCAGCTCCTGGATTCATTGATTTTTTTGAAGGGTTTTTTTGTGTCTCTATTTCCTTCAGTTCTGCTCTGATCATAGTTATTTCTTGCCTTCTGCTAGCTTTTGAATGTGTTTGCTCTTGCTTCTCTAGTTCTTTTAATTGTGATGTTAGGGTGTCAATTTTAGATCTTTCCTGCTTTCTCTTGTGGGCATTTAGTGCTGTAAATTTCCCTGTACACACTGCTTTGAATGTGTCCCAGAGATTCTGGTATGTTGTGTCTTTGTTCTCGTTGGTTTCAAAGAACATCTTTATTTCTGCCTTCATTTCGTTATGTACCCAGTAGTCATTCAGGAGCAGGTTGTTCAGTTTCCATGTAGTTGAGCGGTTTTGAGTGAGTTTCTTAATCTGAGTTCTAGTTTGATTGCACTGTGGTCTGAGAGACAGTTTGTTAGAATTTCTGTTCTTTTACATTTGCTGAGGAGTGCTTTACTTCCAACTATGTGGTCAATTTTGGAATAGGTGTGGTGTGGTGCTGAAAAGAATGTATATTCTATTGATTTGGGGTGGAGAGTTCTGTAGATGTCTATTAGGTCCACTTTGTGCAGAGCTGAGTTCAATTCCTGGCTATCCTTGTTAACTTTCTGTCTCGTTGATCTGTCTAATGTTTACTGTGAGATTTTTAAATCTCCCATTATTATTGTGTGGGAGTCTAAGTCTCTTTCTAAGTCACTAAGGATTTGTTTTATGAATATGGGTGCTCCTGTATTGGGTGCACATATATTTAGGACAGTTAGTTCTTCTTGTCGAATTGATCCCTTTACCATTATGTAATGGCCTTCTTTGTCTCTTTTGATCTTTGTTGGCTTAAAGTCTGTTTTATCTGAGACTAGGATTGCAACCCCTGCCTTTTTTTGTTTTCCATTTGTTTGGTAGATCTTCCTCCATCCCTTTATTTTGAGCCTATGTGTGTCTCTGCCCATGAGATGGGTTTCCTAAATACAGCACACTGATGGGTCTTGACTCTTTATCCAATTTGCCAGTCTGTGCCTTTTAATTGGAGCATTTAGCCCATTTACATTTAAGGTTAGTATTGTTATGTGTGAACTTGATCCTGTCATTATGATGTTAGCTGGTTATTTTGCTCATTAGTTGATGCAGTTTCTTCCTAGCCTTGATGGTCTTTACGATTTGGCATGTTTTTGCAGTGACTGGTTCTGGTTGTTCCTTTCCATGTTTAGTGCTTCCTTCAGGAGCTCTTTTAGGGCAGGCCTGTGGTGACAAAATCTCTCAGCATTTGCTTGTCTGTAAAGGATTTTATTTCTCCTTCACTTATGAAGCTTAGTTTGGCTGGATATGAAATTCTGGGTTGAAAATTCTTTTAAGAATATTGAATATTGATCCCACTCTTTTCTGGCTTGTAGAGTTTCTGTGAAGAGATCAGCTGTTAGTTTGATAGGCTTCCCTTTGTGTGTAACCCGACCTTGCTCTCTGGCTGCCCTTAACATTTTTTCCTTCATTTCAACTTTGGTGAATCTGACAATTATGTGTCTTGGAGTTGCTCTTCTCGAGGAGTATCTTTGTGGCGTTCTCTGTATTTCCTGAATTTGAATGTTGGCCTGCCTTGGTAGATTGGGGAAGTTCTCCTGGATACTATACTGCAGAGTGTTTTCCAACTTGGTTCCATTCTCCGTGTCACTTTCAGGTACACCAATCAAACGTAGATTTGGTCTTTTCACATATTCCCATATTTCTTGGAGGATTTGCTCATTTCTTTTTATTCTTTTTTCTCTAAACTTCTCTTCACGCTTCATTTCATTCATTTCGTCTTCCATCGCTGATACCCTTTCTTTCAGTTGATCGCATCGGTTACTGAGGCTTGTGCATTCGTCACGTAGTTCTCATGCCATGGTTTTCAGCTCCATCAGGGCTTTTAAGGACTTCTCTGCATTGGTTATTCTAGTTATCCATTCGTTGAATTTTTTTTTCAAAGTTTTTAACTTCTTTGCCATGGGTTCAAACTTCTTCCTTTAGCTCAGAGTAGTTTGATCTTCTGAAGCCTTCCTCTCTCAACTCGTCAAAGTCATTCTCTGTCCAGCTTTGTTCCATTGCTGGTGAGGAGCTGCGTTCCTTTGGAGGAGGAGAGGTGCTCTGGTTTTTAGAGTTTCTAATTTTTCTGCTCTGTTTTTCCCCCATCTTTGTGGTTTTATCTACTTTGGTTCTTTGATGATGGGGACGTACAGATGGGTTTTTGGTGTGGATGTCCCTTCTATTTGTCAGTTTTCCTTCTAACAGTTGGGACCCTCCGCTGCAGGTCTGTTGGAGTTTACTGGAGGTCCACTCCAGACCCTGTTTACCTGGGTATCAGCAGTGGTGGCTGCAGAACAGCAGATATTGGTGAACTGCAAATGCTGCTGCCTGATCGTTCCTCTGGAAGTTTTGTCTCAGAGGGGTACCCAGCTGTGTGAGGTGTCAGTCCGCCCCTACTGGGGGGTGCCTCCCAGTTAGGCTACTCGGGGGTCAGAGACCCACTTGAGGAGGCAGTCTGCCTGTTCTCAGATCTCAAGCTGTGTGCTAGGAGAACCACTACTCTCTTCAAAGCTGTTAGACAGGGACATTTAAGTCTGCAGAGGTTATTGCTGTCTTTTGTTTGTCTGTGCCCTGCCTCCAGAGGTGGAGCCTACAGAGGCAGGCAGGCCTCCTTGAGCTGTGGTGGGCTCCACCCAGTTCGAGCTTCCCGGCTGCTTTGTTTACCTACTCAAGCCTGAGCAATGGCGGGTGCCCCTCCCCAAGCCTCGCTGCTGCCTTGCAGTTTGATCTCAGACTGCTGTGCTAGCAATGAGCGAGACTCCGTGGGCGTACGACCCTCTTAGCCAGGTGCAGGATATAATCTCTTGGTGTGCTGTTTGTTAAGCCAGCTGGAAAAGTGCAATATTAGGGTGGGAGTGACCCAATTTTCCAGGTGCCATCTGTCTCCCCTTTCTTTAACTAGGAAAGGGAATTCCCTGACCCCTTGCACTTCCTGGGTGAGGTGATGCCTCTCCCTGGTTCAGCTCACATACGATGCACTGCACCCACTGTCCTGCACCCACTGTCCGGCACTCCCCAGTGAGATGAATTTGGTACCTCAGTTGGAAATGCAGAAATTACCCGTCTTCTGTGTCGCTCATACTGGGAGCTGCAGACTGGAGCTGTTCCTACTCGGCCATCTTGGCTCCACCCCCAGGGGTGTCTTTTTCTTGTAAATTTGTTTAAGTTCCTTGTTAGACCTTTGTCAGATGGATAGATTGCAAACATTTTCTCCCATTCTGTAGGTTGCCTGTTCACTCTGATAGTTTATTTTACTGTGCAGAAGCTCTTAAATTTAATTAGATCCCATTTGTCAATTTTGGCTTTTGCTGCCATTGCTTTTGGTGTTTTAGTCATGAAGTCTTTGCCCATGCCTATATCCTGAATGGTATTGCCTAGATTTTTTTCTAGGGTGTTTATGATTTTAGGTTTTACATTTAAGTTTTTAATCTATGTTAGGTTAATTTTTTCATGAAGTGTAAGGAAGGGCTCCAGTTCCTGTTTTCTCCATATGGATAGCCAGTTTTCCCAGCACCATTTATTAAATAGGGAATCCTTTCCCCATTGCTTGTTTCTGTCAGGTTTGTTGAAGATTAGATGGTGTAGATGTGTGGTGTTATTTCCAAGGTTTCTTTTCTGTTCCATTTGTCTATATATCTGTTTTTGTACCAGTACCATGCTGTTTTGGTTACTGTAGCCCTGCAGTATAGTTTGAGGTCAGGTAGAATGATGCCTCCAGCTTTGTTCTTTTTGCTTAGGGTTGCCTTGGCTATATGGGCACTTTTTGGTTCCGTATGAAATTTAAAGTAGTGTTTTTCTAATTCTGCAAGGAAAGTCAGTTGTAGCTTGATGAGAATAGCATTGAATCTACAAATTGCTCTGGGCAATATGGCCATTTTCATAATATTGATTCTTGCTATCTGTGATCATGGAATTGTTTTCCATTTGTGTCTTCTCTTATTTCCTTGAGCAGCTGTTTGTGGTTCTCCTTGAAGAGGTCCTTCTCATCTCTTGTAAGTTGTATTCCTAGGTGTTTTATTCTCTTTGTAGCAATTGTCAATGGGAGATCACTCATGATTTGGCTCTCTGCTTGTCTATTATTGATGTATAGGAATGCTTGTGATTTTTGCACATTGATTTTGTATCCTGAGACTTTGCTGAAGTTGCTTATAAGCTTAAGAAGTTTTGGGGCTGAGACAATGGAGTTTTCTTAATATACAATCATGTCATCTGCAAACAGAGACAATTTGACTTCTTCTCTTCCTATTTGAATATGCTTTATTTCTTTCTCTTGCCTGACTGCCCTGGCCAGAAATTCCAATACTATGTTGAATAGGAGTGGTGAGAGAGGGCATCCTTGTCTTGTGTCAGTTTTCAAAGGGAATGCTTCCAGTTTTTGTCCATTCAGTATGATATTGGCTTTGGGTTTGTCATAAATAGCTCTTATTATTTTGAGATATGTTCCGTCAATACCTAGCTTACTGAGAGTTTTTAGCATGAAGGGGTGTTGAATTTTATCAAAGGCCTTTTCTGCATGTTTTGAGATAATCATGTGGTTTTTGTCATTGGTTCTGTTTATGTGATGGATTACATTTATTGATTTGCATATGTTAAACCAGCCTTGCATCCCAAGGATGAAGCCCACTTGATCATGGTGGATAAGCTTATTGATGTGCTGCTGGATTCAATTTTCCAGTATCTTATTGAGGATTTTCACATCAATGTTCATCAAGGATATTTGTCTGAAAGTTTCTTTTTTTTGTTGTGTCCCTGCCAGGTTTTGGAATCAGGATGATGCTGGCCTCATCAAATGAGTTAGGGAGGATTCCCTCTTTTTGTATTGTTTGGAATAGTTTCAGAAGCAATGGTACCAGCTACTCTTTGTACCTCTCATAGAATTCAGCTGTGGATCTGTCTAGTCCTGGGCTTTTTTTCTTTCTTCTTCTTTTTTTTTTGGTTAGTAGGCTATTAATTACTGCCTCAATTTCAGAACTTGTTATTAGTCTATTCAGGGATTTGACTTCTTCCTGGTTTAGTCTTGGGAGGGTGTGTGTGTCCAGGAATTTATCAGCTTCTTCTAGATTTTCTAGTTTATTTGTGTAGAGGTCTTTATAGTACACTCCAATGGTAGTTTGTATTTCTGTGGGATCAGTGGTGATATTCCCTTTATCATTTTTTATTGTGTCTATTTGATTCTCTCTTACCTTCATTAGTCTGGCTAGTGGTCTATTTTGTTAATCTTTTCATAAAAACAGCTCCTGGATGTACTGATTTTGTTTTTGATGGGTTTTTGTGTCTCTGTCTCCTTCAGTTCTGCTCTGATCTTAGTTACTTCTTGTCTTTTGCTAGCTTTTGAATTTGTTTGCTCTTGCTTCTTTAGTTCTTTTGATTGTGATGTGAGGGTGTTGATTTCAGAGCTTTTCAGCTTTCTGATGGGGACATATAGTGCTATAAATTTCCCTCTTAACGCTGCTTTTCTATGTCCCATAGATTCTGGTATGTTGTCTCTTTGTTTTCATTGGTTTCAAATAACTTCATTATTTCTGCCTTAATTTCGTTATTTACCAAGTAATCATTCAGGAGCAGGTTGTTCAATTTCCATGTAGTTGTGTGGTTTTTAGTGAGGTTATTAATCCTGAGTTCTAATTTGATTGCACTATGGTCTGAGAGACTGCTATGATTTCTGTTCTTTTGCATTTGCTGAGGGGTGTTTTACTTCCAGTTATGTGGTCAATTTCAGAGTAAGTGCCATGTGGCACTGAGAAGAATATATTCTGTTGTTTTAGGGTGGAGAGTTCTGCAGATATCTATCAGGTCCACTTGATCCAGAGCTGAGTTCACTTTCTGGGTATCTTTGTTAGTTTTCTGTCTTGTTGATCTGTCTAATATTGACAGCTGGGTGTTAAAGTCTCCCACTATTATTGTGTGGGAGTATATCTTTTTGTATGTCTCTAAGAACTTGTTTTTTGAATCTGGGTGCTCCTTGTTGGGTGCATATATATTTAGCATAGTTAGCTCTTCTTGTTGCATTGATCTCTTTACCATTGTGTAATGACCTTGCCTTTTTTTATCTTTGTTGGTTTAAAGTCTGTATTATCAGAGACAAGGATTGCAACCCTGTTTTGTTCTGTTTTCCATTTGCTTGGTAAATATTCCTCCATCCCTTTATTTTGAGCCTGTGTGTGTCTTTGCATGTGAGATGGGTCTCCTGAATACAGCACACTGATGGGTCTTGACTCTTTATCCAATTTCTCAGATCTTTGTCTTTTAGTTGGGCATTTAGCCCATTTACATTTAAGGTTAATATTATGTGTGAATTTGATCCTGTCATTATGATGCTAGCTGGTTATTTTGCTCATTAGTTGATGCAGTTTCTTCATAGTGTCATTGATCCTTTATATTTTGGTATATTTTTGCAGTGGATGGTACTGGTTTTTCCTTGGTTTTTCCCATATTTAGTGCTTCCTTCAGGAGCTCTTGTATGGCAGGCCTGGTGGTGACAAAATCTCACAGCATTTGCCTGTCTGGAAAGGATTTTATTTCTCCTTCACTTATGAAGCTTAGTTTGGCTGGATATGAAATTCTGGGTTGAAAATTCTTTTCTTTAAGAATGTTGAATATTGGCCGCACTCTTTTCTGGCTTGTAGGGCTTCTGCAGAGAAAATCACTGTTAGTCTGATGGGCTTCTCTTTGTAGGTGACCTCACCTTTCTCTCTGGCTGCTCTTAACATTTTTCTCTTCGTTTCCACCTTGGAGAATCTGATGATTATGTGTGTTGGGGTTGCTCTTCTTGAGGAGTATCTTAGTGGTGTGCTCTGTATTTCCTGAATTTGAGTGTTGGTCTGTCTTGCTAGGCTCAGGAAGTTCTCCTGGATAATATCCTGAAGTGTGTTTTCCAACTTGCTTCCATGCTCCCTGTCACTTTCCAGTACACCAATCAATTGTAGGTTTGGTCTTTTCACATAGTCCCATATTTCTTGGAGGCTTTGTTCATTTCTTTTCATTTTTTTTTGTCTAATCTTGTCTTCATGCCTTATTTCAGTAAGGTGATCTTCAATCTCTAATAGCCTTTCTTCTGCTTGATCAATTCAACTGTTGATACTTGTGTATGCTTCACGAAGTTCTCATGCTGTGTTTTTCAGCTCCGTCAGGTCATTTATGTTCCTTTCTAAACTGGTTATTCTAGTTAGCAGTTCCTGTAACATTTTATCAAGGTTCTTAGCTTCCTTGCATTGGGTTAGAACATGCTTCTTTAGCTCAGAAGAGTTTGTTATTACCCACCTTCTGAAGCCTACTTCTTTCAATTCATCAGTCTCATTCTGCATCTAGTTTTGTGCCCTTGCTGGAGAGGAGTTGCAATCATTTGGATAAGAAGAGGCATTCTGATTTTTGGAATTTTCAGCATTTTTCACTGTTTTTTCCTCATCTTTGTGGATTTATCTACCTTTGATCTTTGAGGATGATGATCTTTGGATGGGGTTTCTGTGTGGGGGTCTTTTTTATTGATATTGATGTTATGCTTTCTGTTTGTTAGCTTTTCTTCTAACAGTCAGGCCTCTCTTCTGCATGTCTGCTGCAGTTTGCTGGAGGTCCACTCCAGACCCTATTCATGTGGGTATCACCAGTGGAGGCTGCAAAACAGCAAAGATTGCTGCCTGCTCTTTCATCTAGAAGCTTTTCCCAGTGGGGTAGCAGCCTGATGCCAGCCAGGGGCTCTCCTGTATGAAATGTCTGTCAACCCCTGTTGGGAGGTCTCTCCCAGTCAGGAGGCACGGGGGTCAGGGACCCACTTGAGGGGGCAGTCTGTTCCTTAGCAGAGCTGGTGCACTGTGCTGGAAGAATCCTCCTTGTTGGAATCAGCTGCTGTCTTCAGAGCCAGCAGGCAGCAGAGATTGAGTCCACTGAAGCTGTGCCCACAGCCGCCCCTCTGCACTGGTGCTCTGTCTCAGGGAGATGAGAGTTTCATCGGTAAGCCCATGACTGGGACTGCTGCCTTTCCTTCAGAGATGCCCTGCCCAATGAGGAATAATCTAGAGAAGCAGTCTGGCCACAGCCACTTTGCTGCACTGTGGTGAATTCCACCCAGTCCACACCTCCCAGTCTACTTAGCACTGTCAGGGGAAAACTGCCTACTAAAGCTTTGGTAATAGTAGATGCCCCTCCTACCACCAAGCTCGATCCTCCCAGGTCTACTCCATACTGCTGTGCTGGCAGTGAGAATTTCAAGCCAGTGATTCTTGGCTTGCTGGGCTCTGTGGGAGTGGGACCCGCTGAGCGAGACCTCTTGGCTTCCTGGCTTCATCCCCATTTCCAGGAGAGCATATGGTTCTGTCTCGCTGGGGTTCCCAGGCACCACTAGGGTACAAAAATAACTTCTGCAGCTAGCTTGGTGCCTGCCCAAACAGCTGCCCAGTTTTGTGCTTGAAACCCAGGGCCCTGGTGGTGTAGGCATAGGAGGGAATCGCCTGATCTGTAGATTTCAAAAAACTTGGGAAAAACATAGTACTGGGCTGGGTAGCACAGTCCCTCATGGCTTCCCTTGGCTAGGGGAGGGAGGGCCCTGGCTTCTTGCACTTCCCAGGTGAAGCAATGCCCCACCCTGCTTCTGCTTGCTCTACGTGGGTTGCACCCACTGCCTAACTAGTCCCAATGAGATAAACTGGTTACCTCAGTTGGAAATACAGAAATCCACCTGCCTTCTGCATTGGTCTAGCTGGGAGCTGCAGACTGGAGCTGTTTCTATTCAGCCATGTTGGCCCCTCCCTGACAAGGGATCCTTAAGGGAGTTCTAAACAGGAAAACAAAAGAATGATATCTGCTACCACAAAAACACACTTAAGTACATAGCCCTAAGACCCTATAAAGCAACCACACAAGAGACCACAAAGCAATCAGCTAACAACTTCACAATACTTTCGAAGCCTTACATATCAATATTAACTTTGAATGTAAACCTTCTAAATGCTCCGCTTAAAGGGCAAAGAGTGGCAAGTTGGATGAAAAAAACAAGACTCATTCACCCATCCACTGGTGTCTTCAAGAGATCCATCTCACACGTAACAGCACTCACAGGCTCAAAGTAAAGGGATAGAGAAAGATTTATTACACAAACAGAAAACAAAACAGAGGAGGGGTTGCTATTTTTATATCAGCTAAAACAGACTTTAAATCAACAACAGTAAAAAAGGAGAAGAGCATTACATAATGATAAAGGGTTCAGTTCAACAAAAAGATTTAACTATCCTAAATATATTCAAACCCAAAATTAATTGGAGCACCCAGAATCATAAAACAAGTGCTTCTGGACTTACAAAAAGATTTTAACAGCTACACAATAATACTGGGGGATTTCAACATCCCACTGACAGCATTAGACAAATCATGAAGGTGGAGAACTAACAAATTCTGGACTTAAATTCAACATTTAACCAACTGGACTGAATAGACACCGACCAAATCCTCCACCCATCTGCCACAAAACATACGATCTTTTTATCTGCACACAGAACATACTCTGAGATTGACCATATGCTTGGCCATAAAAAAAGGTCTCAATAAATTCCAAAAAATCAAAATTATACTAATCATACTCTCAAATCACAGTAGAATAAAATTAGAAATCAATACCAAGAAGATCGCTCAGTACCAAGAAGGTCACTCAAAACTACACAATTACATGAAAATGAAACAACTTGCTCCTAAATGACTTTTGAGTAAACCACAAAATTAAGGCAGAAATAAAATTCTTTGAAATAAGTAAACAGAGACACAATATACCACAATCTCTGGGATGTAGCAAAAACACGTTAAGAGGAAAGTTTATATCACTAAATGCCTATGTCAAACAGCTAGAAAGATCTCAAATGAACAATTTAACATTGCACTTAGAGAAACTAGAAAAATAAGCGCTAAAACCCCAAAACTAGCAGAAGAAGTAATGAAATTGAGACCCCAAAATCCATACAAAGGATCGATGAAACCAAAAGTTGACTCTTTGAAAGAATAAAAAGATTGATAGACTGCTAGCAAGATTAACAAAGCAAATATACTTTAAACGGGGACAAGAAATTGAAAATAAAATGTGGGAGAAATTATTATTATTATTATTATTATTTTTATTTTTATTTTTTTTGAGACAGAGTCTTGCTCTGTCACCCAGGCTGGAGTGCAGTGGCGTGATCTCAGCTCACTGCAAGCTCCGCCTCCTGGGTTCACGCCATTCTCCTGCCTCAGCCTCTCCGAGTAGCTGGGACTACAGGCGCCCGCCACCACGCCTGGCTAATTTTTTTTTTTTTTTTGTATTTTTAGTAGAGACGGGGTTTCACCGTGGTCTCGATCTCCTGACCTCGTGATCCGCCCGCCTCGGCCTCCCAAAGTGCTGGGATTACAAGCGTGAGCCACCGCGCCTGGCCTAATTTTTTAAAAAATAAAAATGGTTGGACACAGTGGCTCATGCCCATAATCCCAACACTTTGGGAGGCTGAGGTGGGAGGATTGCTGGAGCCTAGGAGTTCAAGACTAGCGTGAGCAACAGTGAGACATCACTGCAAGAAATAAAATAAAAATTTAGAAACTGGGTTCATTTTTCTCTCATATTTAACAAATGCTTAACTAACATCTGCAACTATGGATTAATTTTTAGGGAAAAAATAAAATGAGTATTGATTGGGGAGGTCAGCATTATTTTTAGCAAAATTATGTGGTAACACAGAACAGCGTTTTTCACTTCACAGTTGATTTTCAAATAAAGAAAGTCATTAAAAAGTGTGTATCGGAGATCTTCATCAATTTTCCAAAGAACTCTTACCATCATTTGACATTTAAATTATTATTATTATTTTTTTTGAGATGGAGTCTCGCTCTGTTGCCAGGCTGGAGTGCAATGGCGCTATCTCGGCTCACTGTGACCTCCACTTCCTGGGTTCAAGTGATTCTCCTGCCTCAGCCTCCCTAGTAGCTGGGACTATAGGTGCGCACCACCATACCTGCCTAATTTTTTGTATTTTTAGTAGAGACAGGGTTTGACCATGTTAGCCAGGATGGTCTCGATCTCCTGACCTCATGATCCCCCTGGCTCGGCCTCCCAAAGTGCTGGGATTACAAGCGTGAGCCACTGCACCTGGCCTAAATTATTCTCTTTTCAAGGCTAATGGAGTTACTATTTTGTTTGCTCTCCTTCAAATGTTAATTGGTTTAATTCTAGTCAGCTATTTGTCAACAGGTTTAGAATTTCTAAGATCCTGAATCTCTTGCGAGAATTGTGATGTCTTTTTGCAATTTATTTATTATATCACATTTGCCTTGTATTTTTGGACATTAATAGCACTGTACAATTAATAAGAAACCTACAAAGATGTTGACTCTTCCCATTAGCATTAATTGTAATTACATAGAAAGTAATTGTATAAGTTTGTTAGTAAATTTGTGTGTATGTTATGACTACTTTTGTTGCCCTATGCCACCTTGTACGGGTGGTGACTTGAATGTGAATACTTGGAAAATGAGGATGCCATATTTTAATTGTTATAAATGTATATGTCAGTACAGAATTTTATAGAGTCTCCTGATAATGGGGCATGGTGGCATTATCACCTACTTTTTTTCTTTTTATTTAAGTTGTGGGATACATGTACAGAAAGTGCAGGTTTGTTACATAGGTATACATGTGCCATGGTGGTTTGCTGCACCTATCAACCCATCAAATTCTATGTTTTAAGCCCTGCATACATTAGGTATTTGTCCTAATGCTCTCCCTCCCCTTACATCCCACCCTCTGACAGGCCCTGATGTATGATGTTCCCCTCCCTGTGTCCACGTGTTCTCATTGTTCAACTCGCATTTATGAGTAAGAACATGCGGTATTTGGTTTTCTGTTCCTGTATCACCTACTTTTTAATTATAATCTCATATTGACAAGAAACTTGAATTTACCAGATAGTTTGGAGCATTATAAAAACAGAATATTTTTAATATAAATTTATACACCACGTTCCCATTTAGAAATATTCCTAAGCTCTTTCAGCCTATACTTTTGTATTAATCACTATATCTATACTGAGCATTATGGATTTTTTATTTAAAACAGCACTGTATAATAGAAACATAAGCCACACATTTTATTTCACATTTTCTTTTAGCTACGTTAAAAAGGTAAAAAGAAGCAAGTAAAGTTAATTCTAATTTTATTATTTAATCTAATGTATCCAAAATATTTCAACTTAAAATCAATATAAAAACTATTAAGGAGATATTTTACATTATTTGTTTCATACTAAGTCTTTAAAATCTGAAGTATATTTTGCATGTAGAGCACATCTCAATTTAGACTAGCCACATTTCAACTGCTCAGTAACCCCATGTGACTAGTAGCTCTAGTATGAGATAGCACAGATGTATGTATTTATTTATTTAGGGACAAGGTCTTGCTGTGTCACCCAGGCTGGAGTGCAGTGGTGTGATCTCAGCTCACTGCAACCTCTGCCTCTGGGGCTCAAGTGATCCTCCCGCCTCAGCCTTCCAAGTCGCCGGGACTACAGGCACATGCCACCACACCCAGCTAATTAAAAAAAATTTTTTTTTTTTTTTTGTAGAGATGGGTTCTCACTATATTGCCTAGGCTGGTCTTGAACTCCTGGGCTCAAGAGATTCTCTCACCTTGGCCTCCCAAAGTGCTGGGATTACAGGAATGAGCCACCGTGCCCAGCCCTGATAGCACAGATTTAAGGATTGAGCTCTTACAAGTGGCTCATCTCTAGAGCACATCTTATTCAATATTCAAGTACTTTTCTTAACATGATTTGAGGTAGGGATTCTATATTAGCGGGTGTTATGAACTCAATGTTTGTGTCTTTCTAAAAATTCCTACGTTGAAACCTTAATCCCTAAGGTTGGACCTTTGAGAGGTAATTAGGTTCAGATGAGGTCATGAGGGTGGAGCCCCTATATGACATTAGTGTCCTTATAAGAAGAGGAAGAGACTAGAGCTCAGTTGCTCTGCCATGTGAGTACACAGCGAGAAGTTGACCATCTACAAGCCAGGAACAGGGCCCCCATTTGGAACTGAATTAGCCATCACCCAGATGGTTGTATGGAACTTCCCAGCCTCCAAAATAGTCAGAAATAAATTATGTTGTTTAAACCACCCAGTCTACTAAGACAGAGGGAAAGACCAAAACGTAATATAATGACAACAACCACTGCCTCACAATTTGGTGGAAAAGAAAGACATGTGTGAGAAAGAAATAAGGGAACAAAGAGGAAAGGTAATTCTTATGGGAGTCAGAAAATACAACATAGAAAGCGTAACGTTTGAGTTGGGCCTTGAAGGATAAGCCGGAGTTTGATAGAGAAATAAGTAATCAAATGGCATTCCAGTCAAAAGGAACAGAAACACTGAGTAACCGAAGAACCTGGCATTTTGTGTCTGCTGAGAAGTTTAATAAACCTGAACTACAAGAGACAGGGTCTCCAGGGTGGGCAGGTGGCCTGAGGATTGCAAAGTGTTTGTATCAACCACTGCTCAAAATAAGAAGATCTGATTTAAAATGTTGCTGAGCAACAACAAACTGATGATGACCACCGCATAGTTTTTCTATTTTCTGTAGTTTTACTTAAACTAAAACAAAATTTTTTTATCAAGGATTGGCTAAGTTAGCTCATAGGAAGATCCTAAGATTACTGAAGATTCTTGTGTGAACATGCTTGTGATTTTTGATTATTGGCTTCCAGGCTAAATATATAAAGACAGCTTGGGACTGGGGATGCTGGGCTGAGAGAATAAGATAATGAGAAGCCTGAAAGTCACCATACATATGGAGAAAAGATTTAGCAGCAGGGACAGTGAAGAGCTTAAGAAGTAGAAGGGAGACTCTTGTGGCCAAAGGACAGGAATTGGGGGATAGAGCAATTCTACTTGGTAAGGCCCAGGGTATGTCTGTATGGAAGATTTGTTAACATTGCTGGAATAGAATTGGTTAAAGAAGTTTGTGGGCAGAGTGTTAGACATTCAAATGCAGATAAAGACTACAGACCAAGGCTCAAGACCTCAGGGGTTATAGAAGAGGTCTGAGGATGAAGATGGTATGAGTAGAACTGATGTAAATGAATGTCAGATATCTCAAATGTTACTGAGGGAACACTATATAGCAATGTCAGCATTGGAAAACTGGGAGCTATTTGGTCCCAACATCCCAAGATACAGTGAATGAGAGTGAATGAATGCCTTTAGCCAAGTACTTTACCAGGGATAGGATGTCAGAAGGGCAAAGAGAAGCAGCATGGCACAAAATAGTGGTTCTCAAATTTTGACTATGTCCCAGAAACACTGGGGAGAGCTGATTAAAAGCACTGATTGGTTGTTATGGTGTGGACATTCAAATGCATGCCAAGAGAGCCATTGTTATAAAGAAGAGAGACTGCCTGGGTTTTTTTTTCTTTTTTCTTGCTAGGATATGCATTTTTTTTATTATGCTTTAAGTTTTAGGGTACATGTGCACAACGTGCAGGTTAGTTACATATGTATACATGCGCCATGTTGGTGCGCTGCACCCATTAAATTGTCATTTAACATTAGATATATCTCCTGGGTTTAATTCACTTCTTTCACTTACTAACAGTGTAAACTTGAGAAAATTACTTAACTCTGACTCTCAGCTTCCTCATCAAACATGTAGCTATATAATACATACATTTCAGGATCATAACGAAGTAAACTTGAACTGAGAACATGCCAGACTCTAGTGTGCCATGAAAAGTATCAGGCCGATGGTCACGGGACACAGTGAACTGGCAGAAGATAGCTACTCTCTGTAAGTAGAATAGTCCAGTATGTAACTATTAGGCTTCCCCAATCTTGGGCAGGGTCGAAGCTATAGGGCAGAAGATGAAGGCTCATTGCTATATATCTATGCTAAAGAAAGTTTTAAAAAATATTTAAAGACAAGTATAACAATGTTTAAGAGTTTAGAAGTTCATATTACTCAATTCTCATCTTCATATTATCTTTAAATCCATATTTTTAGAAGTGACTTCTCTGTTTAAGTATGAGCAGCATAGATCCCAGCAGTGCTTATAAATTAGGTCTGGTGGCTCACTCTCTTTTTATAGCACCATCAGTCAAAGAAAAAAGCAGAAGTTCCACCGCAGCTTCCTTTTTTGAGAGACTGCCTCAAGGGCAGCTAAAGTAAGGAAGTGATAAAGTAAAATCTAGCATGCAAAGGGAGAGAAAATAGGAGTACTTAAATATATGAATTAACAACATGCCTTCTTTGACCAGACTTCAGTCATGCTCCTCTAAGCCCTCTTCTCGACTGGGGCTTGATCTTGGCCCTCATCATTCCCAGACCTGCATAGCCTGGTTTAAGCAAGAATCCTGTTAAGTCAATTTAGAGGAAATATTTCCCATTCTTTTCTGATCATCCTGGCCTGACCGCGGCAAGAACCCTGTTAGATCAGTTTAACAAGAATCCTCTCATCCTTGATGTCTCTTCTTAGTGATTTTTCCATCCAGACTCTGCTCCTTGGCTATAAATCTCCAGGTGTCTTTATTGTACTCAGAATTGAGCCCAATTCTATACTAAGGCCTTTTTTTCCTTTTTGCAATTTTTTAAAATAAAATGTATCTTTACCACTTTAGTGTCTGGCTGTGGTTCTCTTTAATAATATGTACAGCCAGATACATGTGTACATATAGTTCCTATGTTTAATATATGGTCTCCATGCCCATATGCTGATGATGAAAGTATAAATTAGTGCAAGTTCCAAGAGAGTAACTGGATACTTTACATTTGAAATCTTTAAAACACTCATATCCTATTCACTAATTCTAATTCTAAGAATCAATCTTACTAAATAAAGAATATATAAAGATATGCTATGCACAGCATTATTATAATAAGGAATAATTGAAACAGATCTGAATATTCAACAATGTGTTATGTAAATTATGCATTCATTTGCAAAAACATCGTATAGTCCTTAAAATGTTTATGAAAAATTGTAATAACCAAAAACATGCTTATGAAATAATAAATACAGAAAGCAAGATACAGAATTGCATGAAATTATGCCCTTGATCAACAAACAAAATCTCTATATGTGTATTACATATTTTAAATATATATATGAGAATATGTATAAAAGATTGATAGAGGCACATGAAAATGTTGAGAGGGAGTCTTCTGAAATGTATTGATAATTTTTGTTTCCTTTATCCTCAAAAAGTCAGGATTCTTCGTTGCAAAGAAAAGAAGCCACTAAAGTGGAAATGATATTTATTAAAAGAAATTAGGTAGCTGACAGAATGATTAAGGGGGCTGAGAACAGTCTCTAGGCTAAGCTTCCTAGGGCAATGCCCACCAAGTCTGCTGTAAAGAAAATCATCACCGTTGATGCTATTGAGTAATAAATTCCAGCAACAGAACTTTTCTAAAACTTCTGGCTACCTTGCTCTTCTAGAAAACTACCACCTCTTAAACTGCAACCCCCAAAAGCTGTACGTGTCTGTTGCTATCTGTCAAAAATAGAAGCTTCATGCAGAGTCTGTTTCTTCATGTTGCTCATCTCCAGATCAAATTCTTAGAGAGCTCCAAGCAGAGGAGTGACATAGCTGACTTATATTGTTAAGAGGATAATTCTGACTGCCAGACGAGAATATATGTAATGGGCAAGGAAGGCAGCAAGGACAGTACTTAGAAGCCATTGTAATAATCCAGGCAAGAAGTAAAAGCCAGGTTGGTAGAAGGTGGAGTGATGAGAAATAGTCGAATTCTAGATACATTTCAAAGATAGACATAGTAGGATTTACTAATTGCCTACTTTTGAGGAGTGAGAGAAAGAAAATGCAGGAATAATCCTAAGATTTAGACTTGAGAATTTGGAAGATATTTTGGTGACAATGTACTGAGATAAGGAAGATCTTGGGGCAGACGTGACAGGTAGCAGTTGAGTGCATGAGGTGAGCTCAAGGCTGGAGATAGAAATATGGAAAATGCCTTGCATAATAGCTGGCAACTAGTGGGATAGTGGGCAGGGATTTCCTGCTGGGTACAATTTTGGGCATATCTGGGCTTGCCTAATCAAAGTCCTATTTTCATGTAAATGAAGGAGCCTCCTAGGAAGAAAGTTGTGCTGAAATTTACCCAATAGAAAATTCTTTAGCCCTTGACAGAGAAGGAAGATTCTGAACAGCATGGATACCATCACTCGAATTTATCTCCTAATCCAAATTCTGTAGATAGGCAATCAGGTAAGATGTAAGTAAAAACTAAAGGGCATCTGAGCATGGAGCACTGCTTTGGGGCTGACCCTGTGGACTGACTTCTTGAGGCACCCCTAATAGAAACCCATGGAACCGTGGCCACACAAGAGAAAAGACAAATGTCTGGAAAAGTAGCATAAGCTCTTGGTGGAAATGGACTTCTTCACCAGTTAATGCAAAAGAAACCCTCAGACAACCTTTTGTGGATGATTTTACAAGGCGTTGAGGTCCTATATTAGGCAGTTGTAGGCAAAATCAATGAGGTATGTATTACTATCCTAATCTGACACAGTTGGTTCCATTTGGGGAAGAAAGATCTTGTTGTAGTATATATTATCACTAATGAAAGGGATTGAGAAAAGAAAAGTAGTAAGAGTACAAAAGAATAGATTATTTCTTCTCTTACATCTGAGAAATTGAAAGGAAATATCACATAGCAGAATCCTTGGCAACCAGAAGAATTCAATGTAGCTATAGTTATGCTTGAATATACAAATATAATTAACCTAGTCCTGAGAACTGCATATAACCCAAAATCATCCAAGCTAGACAAAACATGTTAAAGTAAAAAATTAATTTTACAAAGCTATATATTTTTAAAAGGCAATTATTTTTTAAAATGATCCTTTGTTGGGTAGAGAAAGGGAATACATAATAAAGCTAAAAATGTCCAAACATACAACATAAAATTGTTGCAATCTAATAACTAAAAAAGCCAATATTACTGTTTTGTACATTATTTTAGAAGAAATGAGTATATTTAGTAGGAGCATTGCTCTGCTCCAGTGTCATTGTGTAAGAATTAACTTTGACTAAGAAGTGGCATTTGCCCAACATTTTTCATCTGAATATCTAAAACTGTTTAAAAACTAATTATAAAACATTTATGGGTCATTAAATACACCTATTTCTAATATTAGGAAAACAAGTTATTTAGACTATTCAAATGAATACCAAATGCAGTGTATAAAAAGTCACAAGGTAAAGAACCTGTCAAGAAACAAATTTAACACCATTCTGAATAGTTTGTATCAAAAATCCATTATTGATCTATAGCAATAATACTTAGTGTCAAGATATATTTTTTCCTAACTTGATTTTATTCTCTTATCAAAATGTAATGCTATAAATATGAAAGCGTTCTAGGTTAAACATAGCCTCAACTGTATGTATGTGTATTAGTCCATTTTCATCCTGCTGATAAAGACATACCCAAGACTAGGTAATTTATAAAGAAAAGGGCTGGGCGCGGTGGCTCACACCTGTAATCCCAGCACTTTGGGAGGCAGGCGGATCACGTGGTCAAGAGATGGAGACCATCCTGGCCAACATAGTGAAACCCCATCTCCACTAAAAATACAAAAAAATTAGCTGGGTGTGGTGGCGTGTGCCTGTAGTCCCAGCTACTTGGGAGGCTGAGGCAGGGGAATCACTTGAACCCAGGAGACGGAGGTTGCAGTGAGCTGAGATCGTGCCAGCCTGGTGACAGAAGGAGACTCCGTCTCAAAAAAAAAAAGAAAAAAGAAAAGGAGGTTTAATGGACTCACAGTTCCACGTGGTTGGGGAGGCCTCACAAACATGGCAGAAAGTGAAAGGCATGTCTTACATAGCAGCAGGCAAGAGAATGAGAGCCAAGCAAACAGGGAAACCCCTTATAACACCATCAGATCTCATGAGACTTATTCACTACCATGACAAAAGTATGGGGGAAACCGCCCCCCACGATTCAGTTCTCTCCCACAGGGTCCTTCCCACAGCATGCAGAAATTATGGGAGCTACAATCCAAGATGAGATTTGGGTGGTGACACAGCCAAACCCTGTCAGTATGGAATGCACTTATGCATACCTAGAGTAATAAAGGAAAAGAAATAATAATAATAGCTGGTATATATAGTACTTACCCTGTGTCAGGTACTACCTAATCTGTTTTTAGAAATAACTTATTTAAATTTATCAATCCAACGAAGGAGATAATATTATCATTACTATTTTACAGATAAGGAAACTAAAGGACAGAAAGACAAAATGCCCATTCATACACCTAGTACAGAGTATTTGATTTGAACCCAGACAGTCTACTGAACTTGTGCTTTTAACAACTACAGACAAGATTTGTAATGAGACCTTAAGTTAACATCTTACTAGTGTCATTCCTCTGGTCTAGTTATTTATCCTCTTTATGTCCCAATATTTTCATCTGTAAATAGGAATAATTATGTGTATACACATACATATATACACCCACATATATATGTCACAAGATTATTATGAGAGCATAGTGAGATAATGAATTTGAAAAGGCTTGGTGCTTGTCATCACTGCTGCCAACTGACCTAAGCTAACATGGCCTCAAATGTCAGGTTCTTTTGATAAATATTGAAGCCTTTTGCGGTTAGAGCTGAGTTATGCAAAGGCTATGTTCCCCTCCCTTACAAACCCAATACCTGATAGTATGCTATTATGAAAGTAAGTCTTGGACAAATTTTGCTAAATGTCTTAACATTCATTAGCAAACAATTACAAAAACATTCCTGCTCTCTTTTTTTTTTTTTTTTTTTTTTTTTGAGACAGCGTCTCGCTCTGCCACCCAGGCTGGAGTGCAGTGGCGCGATCTCGTCTCACTGCAAGCTCCGCCTCCCGGGTTCACGCCATTCTCCTGCCTCAGCCTCCCAAGTAGCTGGGACTACAGGCGCCCGCCACCACGCCCGGCTAATTTTTTGTGTTTTTAGTAGAGATGGGGTTTCACCGTGGTCTCGATCTCCTGACCTCGTGATCCGCCTGCCTCGGCCTCCCAAAGTGCTGGGATTACAAGCGTGAGCCACCGCGCCCAGCTACATTCCTGCTCTCTACTCTTCGACGCTCCAATGGTAAGCTCACTAAACAGACATTCTAAAGTTAAGACTAGCAGCCTTGAAGTCAAGGCAGGAAATGGGAACCTCTTGTGAGGTGAGGTGGCAATTCCCTTGAACACTACACCAGCAGTAATAGAGATCTGAGGATGTCTGCTTCTTTATACTTCATTCATGCAATAGCAGGAGGCTGTGTTCAATCTCCCTACAAGCCATTCACCATGAAAATTACTCATTTTGCCAGAGAACATGATTCTCTAACATGCCCTGTTCTAATTAACAAACTCTCAGTTATCAATTTCCATAACCATATCTGAAGTGTTACCATCACCTTTGGAGTGTGGATACCTGATTAGAGTACTTCAGCACTAATTAACTGCTTCTAGAATATGGACTATAGTTAACTTGTACATTGTCACATATGTAAAACTAATTTATACCAAATTAAAGTATCATCACACAACAATATGACAGTGTTGTGTTTGCTTAATAAATATAGCTCCTCCCTCTTTCTGAATCCTTTCTCTTTGTCCATCCCCACACCCAACACATAGCCCCAGTAGAATAGGTGGCTAGAGGTTTTGGATCCTAAATGTTTATGGAATCTAATCAGAAAGTGTGGGATTATAGAAAATTCTGTATCATTTCTCCCCAAGAAATAAAAAAGCTCATCATGTATATAAATGGATATATTTAGAACAGTATAGCAAGGTTGAGATTTTTCCACATAATATAAATGATTATCTCTAGCTACACAAACTGTTGCTTTTTATAAGACACTTGAGTAAAACTTGCTGGGATAGAGAGACATAGTCCATTATGCAGTATTACCCACAATACTGAAATTGTGGATATTCCTTTAGTCTTTTATCTATGCATGGGTTTATCAGGCAATGTATATGTGTGAATTTGTGCATGATTTTAAAGATCCCATCACTCTCCAAAATAATTGCAGTTTATTTTATTACTGTGAAAGACAGCATGTTCTTGCTGTAAAAAAATTAAATGATACAGAGAAGAATTAAAAAGAAAGTTAAAAATCTTTTAAAATGCTACCACGAGTGATGAGCACTAAAAACCAATCTCTCTGTCTTAACACACATGCATAATTATCAAAGAGATCATGATGAAGACTTGGGTTAAGAAGCAGAAAAAGTCATAGCAAAGTTCAAAGCCTTCTAAGAAGTGCAGGCTTACATTTGCTTCCACGTAAATGTTCCTGTTCTGTGGCAAACCACTTCTCTGGACTTTTGGTGCAAACATGTAGTGTGAATTGAAAAGTTTTAGAGTTGTAGCTGTAAGGAGCTAACCTGGTCTGCACAATAACACAAAAATTATCTCTGTGACAGCAGACTTTCCCTTTTGCTGATTATTTTCAGGAAATTAGAGAAAAAATATTAAATCGTTTCAAGACCAAGATAACATTGCTCATTCTTGGGAGTTGTACGTGTATAACAGGGATTACGCAAGCAACCACAAAACACCACTGATTTTGCTTGCTCGTGGGGTTTCATTTTTCTTGTTGTTGCATTCAAAACTCAGTCTAGATCACAGAGACCCAGAAGAAGATGAGAAGCAGGCCTTAGACATGGTTACCACTTCAAACTGGAGAAAGGTCTCTTTGTTTATTGTCACTACATTGATCAAAAAGTTGCCTATGAGACCTGGATGAGACACTGCTTATCTCAGATTCCTATAATGTAAAGACATGCTAGTAGAAATTAGGCAGCCTGGACAAAATTTGAATTTATATATGAGTATTTTTAAGGTTATTTGTGTGTGTGTGGCAACAGTAATTCTGCCCTATGGTTCTGTAATGGTTTTTGTTTGTTTGATTGGTCGGTTGGGCTTTTTTGAGATGGAGTTTCACTCTTGTTGCCTAGGCTGGAGTGCAATGACACAATCTCAGCTCACTGCAACCTCTGCCTCCCAGGTTCAAGCAATTCTCCTGCCTCAGCCTCGCAAGTAGCTGGGATTACAGGCATGCACCACCATGCCTGGCTAATTTTGGTATTTCTAGTAGAGACAGGGTTTCACCATGTTGGTCAGGCTGGCCTTGCACTCCTGACCTCAGGTGATCCGCCCTCCTTGACCTCCCAAAGTGCTGGGATTACAGGCATGAGCCACAGTGCCTGGCCTGTATGTTTGTTTTTAATGATGGGGTCCCACTCTGTCACCCAGGCTGGATTGCAGTGACCTGACTATAGCCCTTCACAGCCTCAAATTGTGGGGATCAAGCTATCCTCCCACCTCAACTTTCTGAGTAGCTGGGGCTACAGGTATGCCTAAATGTTTCTTTCCTTTTTGTTTGCATTGGAAATATTTCCCCACCTCATTCCATTTTCCATATCTCTTAATTTTCTAAAATACAGGTGTTTTCTAAAACCAGGTCTAAACCCCACCTACAGCTAAAATCCTCCAATAACTTCCCATTACTTTGGTGATAAAATAAAAAATCGTTAGCAGAATTGAGAAATCCTTCCTGATCTGACTCTTAACTTCTCTCCCCCAAGTGGCATGAAAGCATTATTTGGATTCTGAATTCCATGACACCAGGTATCAAGTTTCCTACCAGTCAGAATCAGTACTTATTTACGGACCACATTTACAGAGGAAAACAACATGGAGAGGTTCTTGCTCTATTCTTGCCATAACACTGTGTCTTCAACTTCACAACTAGAAATATAGTTCCTATCCCTCTAATTCCCTTCTCCTCTCTAGCCCTTTTTCACTTGATCAACACCTAGCTGATTCTAGCCTCAGCAAAGTCCTCACCTGCTGTATGTAGGAGGCCAGCTCTGCCGTTTCCAGAATGGGTTAAGTATACTGTCTTGTGTGTCCATATCTTCCTGTGCTTTCCTATATCCAGATCTCCAACAGCCCCTGTTGTAACCATCCTTGTCGTCACCGTCTCACAGCTCTTACCACTGTGAGCTCCTTGGGGCCAGTGACTGTGTTTTTATTTCTGTATTACTAAGGTGAATATACAAGGCAGGAATTTAATATTAGCTAGTTCATTTGATCCTGCCAAACCTCTACAATTAAGGAAGCAGAAAAGGTCCCATAGCCATTCAATAGGTGGCTGAGGTTTAGAGAGTTTGGTATCCTGTCCAAGGTCTTACAGCTAGTTAGAAACAGAAACTAAATTCTCAACTTGAGTCCTGTATTCTTTCTACTATTCTCTCTCTCAATCGCTCTCTCTTTCTCTCTCACACACACACAGACACACCCTTACATGTTTCTACCATCGTGAATGAATTCTAGGTCACGTTTATGATGTTAACCAGATATTCCAACCACTATGTATTGATATGACTCTAAAAAGAAAAAGATTTCTGAAAGCATTTTGCAAGGCATTTATAGAAGTAAGAGATGTGTTTTCATTTTATCACCACAACCTCCAGTAAAAATTGGAGACTATTATTCCTGGAGACTTCAGAATTTTCTTTGGAAATATCCCCCAATTCAAAAGGAAGTCTGACACAGCCTCATAAAAATCTATGTCTTAATAGGTGCTGTGTCACTGAAAACCACTGAAAAGACAGGGTTAAGAACACAAAGTGAGCTGCACACCATATATGGAGAAACCCGTTTCTTAAAACTAGTGATGAACTCATGCTCTGTTCTGTTTTCTCAAAGCTGAAGTCGGCTAGGTTTGCAAAGCTGCGGGCTGAGCACTCAGGCAATCACACTCTCAGAAACTGCGGCGGCTCTGGACTGCAGCCTCCCAAGGCTCCATGCCAGACAAAGCATGCGTGTCACACTTGCTACAATAGCCTGGATGGTTTCTTTTGTCTCCAGTTATTCACACACAGCAAATCTTTTGCCAGATATCGAAAATGAAGATTTCATCAAAGACTGCGTTAGAATCCATAACAAGTTCCGATCAGAGGTGAAACCAACAGCCAGTGATATGCTATACATGGTAAGGAAAATATCATTAATTGTGGCGTAAGTCAGTCAGAAACAACTAATGTGTTTAACTTTGGTGTTAATACCTTCGTAATCCTGAATGATTTTTTTCATTGTGATTAATGTGTGCAGTAAATTCACAGTCTGTGATCAAAACACATCCAGTTTAGCTCTGTCTACTCAACTGTTGTTATAAGCAAGTGCCACAGCACATTTTACTTCTCTTTTTGGACACTTCCTGTTTTCTGGTTTTCAGTGGATTTTATTTCTCTTTTTGTTATTTTCTTCCCTGTTTATGTTTGTGATTTGGTTTTCTTTTGGTTTTTGCCTCTAAATTTACTTTTTTTGTTGCTGACAAAGTACTGAGTTGCTCAGGTAGGCAGAATGGCATCTGGGGAAAGGATGGGATTTTGATTCAGTAAGGCTTGGGATTGAATTTCAGATCCGTGGCTTTAAGCTGGTTTTTAACCTTTCTGAACTTCTTAGGATATGGGCTGTTGCGGTTATGGAATAATGTTGTGAAACATGGCACACACTATTTTGCCCATAATTAGCCTTCAGTGAAATGTCAGTTTTCCTCACTTAGATTCTAAATTCCATGAAACTAAATAATCACGTTTCCTACCAGCCCTACACAGTGCTTGAAGACCATATTTATAGAGGACTCATATGCAGTGGTATCTTCTCTCCTTATCTCACCTCGTTTTCCATTCAAATTCCCACTGTACTCGCCCCAGTTACATTTTAGATGAACCCCCTATTGCTTAATGCTTATTTTTGCAGACTTGGGACCCAGCACTAGCCCAAATTGCAAAAGCATGGGCCAGCAATTGCCGGTTTTCACATAATACACGGCTGAAGCCACCCCACAAACTGCACCCAAACTTCACTTCACTGGGAGAGAACATCTGGACTGGGTCTGTGCCCATCTTTTCTGTGTCTTCCGCCATCACAAACTGGTATGACGAAATCCAGGTCTATGACTTCGAGACTCGGATATGCAAAAAAGTCTGTGGCCACTACACTCAGGTAAGGATCTGCCCTATATTTTCTTGAAACTGTCTTTTCAAGTGTGAGGAGAAAATTGTACTATGAGGTTAAGAAAATGTATAGTATGCTAGTATACCTGTAAATATAAGGGAGTTACAGACTTACTTTAAAAATAATAAATAGAACAGACTCCAATAACAGAGAAAATAGTGCTTGAAAAGTTTAGTTGTGTGAACTAAGCACATAATAGGTAATATGTGAGGCCCACCAACATGGACAGGCTTTGAACAATTTCTGTAACAGCTATTCTCCCATAGGACTTTATTTCATTTGTGAGAAATCAAAGAACCTTATGAGTGAAAGGATTTTCAGGTTCCAGCTGGCATAAGTTTTAAATGAAATTTGAGGCAATTGTTTTGGGACTACAAAATTGGAAGAAACAAGCCTCTCAGACAGAAACATCGATAAGAACTGGTGCTTCCACAGCCTCTCATTCTCTCAAACATCGACTGAAAACCTACTATGTGCCATGCACTAGGCACCATGCACGGTGCTACACAAGGAGGGAGAAAAAGTCAGTCCCAGGCCAGCAGAGAGGCCAATGTGTAAACTTATATGAACCATTCTGAGGGTATTCTGCCCCCAGAATCCATATTATTAGTCCTAATAGCCACATTCAGAGCCACCCATTGAGTTTTTTTTTTAAATTTTTACTCAAGCTGATTCTGGCTCCCTAACCCTACCTCACATTTGCAGCGTGACAGAAACAACTCCCTAGGAAGCATCTGTCATAATCGCTGCCTTCCTCTCCTGGTCACATTTCGTTTATTTACTGTCACTTCCTGGCCATCCTTGTCAAACCAATAACTTATGGTACTTAACCTATAATTGACTGTTTGGGGGCACAAAAAAATCAGTTGAAATGGGGTATGAAGGCAAAAACGTTTCTACCAAGGCAGTTACATTGAAATATTAGGTGGTTTTAAGGAGCAACATGGTGTTAGAAAAACTCCCTCACTCCAGCTCAGCCTTACAAAGCCTGTGATCTCATTCGTGGTGTTACAGATGAACCAAGTTTAGTGCAGTTACAAAAAATTAGTATTATAAGAGTAAAATGAATTTCTCCTAAATTTACCTCATAAACTAACAATTTTGGTTTACATTTACAAATAAATTTAACCAGGAAATAAGTTTCCTTGGATTCCAACAAGACCTAGGGGAGAAGACAGCTAAATCTAGATAGCCTACAAGTGGTAATTGTACTATTATGCACTGCAGTATTTAAATACTCAGAAATAATTGTCAGTTTGAGGGCTCCTACTTTCATTTATTTATTAGTGTTTAAGCTTTTACCCTATAACAGGCACTAGTGATATGTTTTAGTCCAGATTCTTGGAAAACAGAGCCTGAGACAATAGTTTATGAGCTAACATTTTATTGGGATACAATTTTGGAGAAGTGGAAGTGAGGAGAAATAGGGAATGAGCCAGGGAAGGAGGAGAAATACAGCTGGGAATGGTCCCTGACTCTCAGGAATTGACCTTTTGGGAGAGACTTATGTGTAAATGGATTATGACAGTGTTTGGCTAGTACAATTTAGAGAAGCTGACAAAGTGCCATGTGAGCAAGGAGGACAGAGTGAGCAACTTATCCAGCCAAAAGGAAGTGTAAAGCTTCACACTGCAGAAGACATGTGAATTGGTACTTGAAAACTGAGTGGGAGTTTTTCAGATGAAAAGGAAAGGGAAGAGAATTCTCAGCAAGGTGTGGAAAGTATACAATATGTATGAATGGGCCTGGTACTTTAGATCAATGGCAAGAAGCTCAGCATGCCAAATATATAGAGGTCAAAAGACTGTAAAATTGACAACAGACTCCTAAACCATGCTCAATACACAAGACACTCCATGTTCACCATTCCAGGAAATCGAAAGAAGAGAAAATTTGAATTTATGTCATAAATGCCTGAGATTTCACAGATGGCCCTCCCAAAATTAACTGAGCTTACTTGTAAAATTTCCCCTTACATCTAAGGGAAAAAAGGAGGGCTAATATTTTGGTCACGAGAAAATTCATTTTCTAAAACCCAGTCCCATACATACAGATATTAAAACCCAAGCTCAGTGATCCTAACATGAGTGGTCCTCTTTAAGAGACCACTACATTCTGCCCCCACTTCAGAAGAGGGACACTCATCATGGGGAGAATGTCAAAGAACCCCCTGGGCTGGGAAGATAGAACAGCAGCAATCACTTTTTAAACGGGCATAGTGTTTAGCTCTCTACACTGAAGACCTCATTCATTTATTACCACAGATCTATTAAGGAGATGTTAATGGTATTACCCACAGGTGAATAAACAGAGAGGTTAATAAGTTGTTCCCCTGATGTCATTTGGCTGGTAAGATGAAGAGTTGAGGTTCAGATATTAGATATGTTGGAAGGCTTAAATAATAATTTCACTCGCGTCTGTGTGAAGAGACCACCAAACAGTCTTTGTGTGAGCAATAAAGATTTTAATCACCTGGGTGCAGGCGGGCTGAATCCGAAAAGAGAGTCAAGGAAGGGAGATAGGGGTGGGGCCGTTTTATAGGATTTGGGTAATGGAAAATTACAGTCAAAGGGGGTTGTTCTCTGGCTGGCAGGGGCGGGGGTCACAAGGTGCTCAGTGTGGGAGCTTTTGAGCCAGGATGAGCCAGGAGAAGGAATTTCACAAGGTAATGTCATCAGTTAAGGCAGGAACAGGCCATTTTCACTTCTTTTGTGATTCTTCAGTTACTTCAGGCCATCTGGATGTACACGTGCAGGTCACAGGAGATATGATGGCTTAGTTTGGGCTCAGAGGCCTGACAAATATGTATAAATTATCTAATAAAATACTAGTATTTAGTGGGCACTGAACAAAGGGTAGATCCCTTACATGAGCTGGTTTTCCAACAATTATAATGGAAGAAGGATCTGACAGCTAGGTGAAAGACTCTCTGTTTTCATCGTGACAAGAAATCTTCCTGGGGGACTCAAAACTACTCAATTGCTGTGTTAAATTCATGCTGGACAGTTACTTTAAGTGGATATTACAACCTCCTACTTATCCTCTTCTTCTCTTCAAAAATCAAGCTATTTGCAGATTTTGGCTGATGATGGGAGGTTGTACAGAATAAAGAAAATAGATTCAGACCCATTATCTCCTCACAAAATGTATGATATTTCTTGATGTATTCATTCAACACTTTAGCTTTGTCTTCACTGGAGATAGACTGGCATTGAGGAAAAATGTTGGTGTATAAAATGTAAGATGATTCAAATTCGACATTCTGTTGCTGACAGTTCAGCTTTATAAAGTTTAGAAATAGTTTGATTAAAGTATCTGGGCAGGGTAGCAGATTACTTGGGTTTGATAGTCCTAGGATTTCCCACTAGATGGCGCTACTGATCTTATTTTAGTTTTTCTCTTCCTGCCTCCTCCCACCCTCTTGATATCTTTATTTTTATACTCTCGTAGAACCATGGAAATGTGACGTTTCTCAATTTCTGTAGTAGGTTTCATATATGTTACAATGTTACCATACTCCTGATAATGAACCAGAAGAGCTCATACAGAGAATTGAAAGGGAAAGATGGTGGGAAGGGGTTGTGGGCCTATAAGGGAGACATCTTCCTCCCCTCTGGGTTCCCCAGGTGCAGTGCTTTTGTAAGAAAGGTATAAAGAGTGGTTCCTGGTTCTGAAGAGCTTGCTAAAAGAGAAAACACTAAAACCATCTTGCTGAGGGCATGGACTGTCCTCACAGTACTTCATGGCCAGGCAGAATTAGGTTCCAATCTTTTACCTACAAAAGTAAGAGCAATAACACTTATTTATTGAGTTGTTATAAGGATTAAACATGATGTCACATGTAAAATGCTTAATGGTACACCTAAGTTCTCAAAAATGAGTAGTTCTTATAATTATGGTTTTTTGTTTACTATAGTAAGTAAACATACAACAGAAACCTGCCTGATAAAAAAAATTAAAGTGTTAAGAATTTTTAAGCATAAGAAACTTAGTGGTAAGGGAATGAAACAAGAATATTTGCTGAGTGCTTGCTATGTTCCAGAAGCTCATTTAAAACTTCAAAATAGGCCTATGGAGTTGGTATTGTTATTATCCTCATTTAATAGATAAGGAACCTAAGACCAAGGTCACACTGTAAGTGGCAAAGCTTGAATATGAATTCAAGCCTTGTGGCTCCAAAGCCCACAAGTTTAACCAAAAACCAGAGTGACCATGAAGCTTTTAAAAAGATACTGACTTGGAAAGATAGATAAACTGTGCTACATCCATGTAATAAATATTACTCAGCAATAAAAAGCAGTGACTACAAATGAATACAACAAATGCTTATACTAAGTAAAAGAAGCCAGATTCAAAAAGCTATATTTAGACTGATTCCATTCGTATAATGTTCTGGAAAAGGCAAAACTACAGAAACAGATTAATGATTGCTGGGGTCTAGGGGTGGGGGTTGACCACAAAGGGGCTCAAGGGAACTTTCTGGGGCGATAAAAATATTCTATATCTTGAATGTGGTAGTGGCTACACAACTGTATTCTTTTGTCAAAATTCGTAGAAATGTACACCTAAGAATCATAAATGTTATTGTATCTTTATTATACCCTAATAAACCTGACTTTTAAAAAAAGAGGCCAACTAAAACACACAAAATGGTAACTAACATTTGCACACTTCTGAGGAAAAAGTATTAAAATGCGGAAGGGATCTAAAGATTAAGAATACTTTTGATATAACAATGCTACAGAAGAAAGTACCCAAAGACCAAAGCATAAAAATATAAAATGAGCAAGGTGACAATAAAGGAATAAAGACAGCACTGAACACAGCATGCATAGGAATTACCTGAGGAACTTGTTAAAATGCAGACTCCAAAAGCAACTCCAGTGACTGGCATTCAGTAGGTTTGAGACAGGCCCAAGATCATTTTAAACAAAAGACCCCATGTAAAATCACTTTGAGATATATGAATAAAACTAAAAAATTTTAAAAATAAAACTGATCAGAAAGTAGAAGTTTAACGATCAAACCTGAGGATTAACAACCCTTATAAAGCTGGGCTTTCGCAGTGAGACAGAGGCCTAAGCTGATTCATTGCCTGTTCAGGCTGGAGTTCCCTGCAGGGGGTTCCTGGGGATAAAGAAATGTTTCTAGGGAGCACTCCTTTTAGATCATGGAGTAGGGAAGTACACTCTCCCTTGCCAAAGGAGGGTACCCTCTCCAGTTGCCAAACCAAGGAGAAGGCAGCCCACATTCTGCCCACCATCTCCCTAGTCACGTCCCCACCTCTACCACACCTTTAAATCTTGGAGAAGCTGAGATCCAACCTCAGCTCTCCTCTTGCCTCACTTCCTATTCTCCCTCCAGGTGTTACAGGAAAGGGGTCGGGATCCAAACCCCAAGAGAGGGTTCTTGAATCTCGCATGAGAAAATTCAGGGTGAGTCCGTAAAATGAAGGCAAGTTTATTAAGAAAGAAAAGGAATAAAAGAATGGCTACTCTATAGACAGAGCAGCCCTAAGGGCTGCTGGTTGCCCATTTTTTTTTTTTTTTTTTTTTTTTGATGGTTATTTCTTGATGATATGCTAAACAAGAGGTGGATTATTCATGCCCTCCCTTTTTAGACGATATAGGGTAATTTCCTGATGTTGCCACAGCATTTGTAAACTGTCATGATGGGAGTGTAGCAGTGAGGACACCAGAGTCACACTCATCGCCATCTTGGTTTTGGTGGCTTTCACCTGGCTTCCTTACTGCAACCTGTTTTATCAACAAGGTCTTTGACCTGTATCTTGTGCCGACCTCCTATCTCCCCTGTGACTTAGAATGCCTAACCGTCTGGGAATGCAGCCCAGTAGGTCTCATCCTCAGCCCCTATTCAAGATGGAGTTGTTAGGGCCGGGCATGGTGGCTCACGCCTGTAATCCTAGCACTTTGGGAGGCCGAGGCAGGCAGATCACCTGAGGTCAGGAGTTTGAGACCAGCCTGACCAACATAGTAAAACCCCATCTCTACTAAAAATACAAAATGAGCTGGGCATGGTGGCACATGCCTGTAATTCCAGCTACTTGGGAGCCTGAGGCAGGAGAATCGCTTGAACCTGGGAGGCGGAGGTTGCAATAAGCAGAGATCGCACCATTGCACTCCAGCCTGGTCAACAAGAGCAAAACTCCGTCTCAAAAACAAACAAAACAACAAAACAACAAAAAAAACACATCACCAAGATGGAGTTCCTCTAGTTCAAACACCTGATACAGGGAGCGAACTTCATTTATTTTTAAAGTAACTTCTTCGTTTTCTGCAGCCACACTGGCTTTTCTTTCAGTTCTGTGAATGGGTCAATCCCACCCTGGGATCACACAGGATGTTGCCCTCTGCTGGAAGACTCCAGACCAGCTCATCCCAGGTCCAGCTCCACCTCATTTCTTCAGAGAAAGGCACCATACCATACATGCCCTTAGCATCTTCCACTTCCTATTCACAGTGGTCAAACTCTCACCTGATGAGTTTCATGACTGCTTTTTTTCTAAGTTTTGTGAATGTACCCACTGGTTCTAGCTCATTCATTTTTGTGTCCCCTGTATTTAGCACAGTTCTTATGATAAAATTGCTCAAAAACTTATGAATAAAAAATAATTTAAATTGTAATTTGGTACTGCTGTAAAAAGGAGTACATTTAATTGCTGGCTGTATCCACCTTTAAATACTTTCTTCTTTAGGCTTTTGTGACACCAAACACTCTTGGTCAAGATGGGCTATATAACTGAATTTGTGGAGCCCATTGCAAAATGAAAATGTGGAATCTTTTGTTCAGAAAGCAAGAGAAAAGCACCACTAAAGGTGCAAAAATATGTGACAGCACTGCTCTAAACCAAGCATGGGGCTCTTTTGACTGCTGGATCCCATGTAACAGTGCAGGTCTCTTTGTTCTTGGCTTCCCTCCTACATCACTGACCCCTCCTTCACTCTGTTTTGCAGGCTGGTTTTGTGTTTGTTTTCATTATCCCAGACTCTCATTTACTTGATCTATTATATTTGCCTGTGTGATCTAATCTTGCCCCCATGTCTTCCAGATTTACATCTGTAGCCTTACCCTGTCCTCTGGACTGCAGCCACCAAGTCAATCTTCACTTGATGTCTAATAGGCATCTCAAAATCAACATGTTCTGAACAAAACCCCTGCCCATGCTCCCACCTACCCTCCTCCTTCCCTGGTTTTCTCCATCTCAGTAAATGTTTCTCAAGCCCCAAACCAAAATTTTTATCTCTTCCCCTCTTACCCTACACTCAAAACAGAATTCCTTTAGCTTTACCTCTAAGCTGAGCCATGAACCTGATTCATTCTTGGGAGCTCCACTGGCATCACCCACGTGTGAGTCACTATCTTTTCATTCTTGTACCATTGAAACAGCCTCCAAAATTACCTGCTTCCTGTTTCCCTTGCTCTTCTCAGTCTGTTCACTTCATAACCACCAAAGTGATCTAAGACATGAAAAAGAACATAGCACTCACAGGAATCTCCGTGATTGGTTTCTCTGCCTTTGACCTCATTGCTTATAACTCTCCCCAACTCATCAGATCTTGGCTTCACTTGCTTTCTTCCTGCCATTCTATAATGTCAAGCAAATTCCATCTCAGGGCCTTTCTCCCTGGTGTTCCCTCTGCTTGGAATGCTCTTCCTCCATTGTTTGTTTCCTGAATGTTTGTCCTGAGTGTTGCATCCTCGTTGTCCAAGTCTCGGTTCAAATGCTTCCTCTTCAGAGATGTCTTCCCTGAACACCCAAGTTAAATCAGCATCACCTCGCCAGCAATCACTCACTATTGCATTACCCTGTTTTATTTCTTCATTGTACTGTCAAAAATTATCTTATCGTTTATTACACACACACACACACACACACACACCACAATAATGGTAACTACAGGTCTATCCAGCTGATTTCTGAGCATCTAAACCTTCCTGGGTTTTAAGCACTCTAACTAGAGTGGTATACCTCATCATGTTTATGAAGACCTAATCATACCCAATGTTTATCTTATGGTTTCTCTCTGTTAAAAATCCTTATTTCCTTTCAGGTTGTTTGGGCAGATAGTTACAAAGTTGGCTGCGCAGTTCAATTTTGCCCTAAAGTTTCTGGCTTTGATGCTCTTTCCAATGGAGCACATTTCATATGCAACTACGGACCAGGGTAAGTGCCTGAATCAACCTGTTTATAGGAAACATCCCCAAATAACAACAACAAAAAATCATTTTAGCAGTATTCCTCTTCATTATAGAAAATCTGGATAGTAAAGTATAAATAAAAAATTAACATAACCTTTAATTCTTCTGCCCAGAGATATACTTCATTAACATTCTGGTACATTTTTCTTGGAGAGAGAGAGAGGGTGTGTGTGTTTGTGTACATCCTTTATATATACTACCTAAATACATATGCACATATTTTTAAGAGTGGTAAGACTAAAATGTTCGTCAGGGACATAAATTGTATACGGTAATAATACCACAGAGTGGAAGAACTGATGTTATATTTATTGGTTTATTAAAAACTTGGCAATTTTACACAATTTTCAAAGCAAAACAAATTCCTCAACTTATATAACCTATTTCATTTACTTTTGACAGTTATTTTTAAAACAGATATAGTTCCCACTTTGGGAAACAGGGAACACACCTTCCTCCTACTTTCTTTAAACTTACATATGTGTGCTTGTGTCATACACATATTTAGAAAACTGATCATACTGAAAATATACATTTTCTATTTTTCATTTAAAATTATGCTGTGAAAAATTTTCCCCTTATCAAAATTTTAAGTGATTTTAATCATAAAAACGATAGATTGTTTATATAATGCTTACAATGCTCTCAGCACTGTTAAAGTGCTTCACATATATTAACTTAATCTTCACTAAAAGTTTATGAGATGGCTATTACTACCCCTGTTTGGCAAATAAGAACAGCAAGGCACACACGGGGTCAGCAACCTGCCCAAAGTCCTCCAGTTAGTGACCATCACTGATGGACTTTGATTTGGCTGTCTAGCTCCAGAGTCCATGCTCTTGATGGTACCACCATCCTGTTGAAGAATTTAGATTGTTCACTATATTTTCATTTAATATATGATGAACAACCTCGTATATATATCTTCAGTCACTTCTATTTCCCTATAATTCCTTGAGATACTAGCACGTAAAGACTGTGACCATTTTTAAGTACATATTGCCAAATTACATTCCACCATTATATCAATTTGTATTTCACCATCAGTACTAGGTATTATAATTTCTTAGTATTTTCTAATTTGATGGAAATGGCATTTGTTTTCTTTTGCATCTCTGTGATTACTAGTAATTATAAATTTCTTCACATAATTGTCTATATTCCTTTTTCTGTGAATCATGTGGGCTGACCATTTTTTCTACTAGATTTTCTTATTTATAGAAATTGTTTATATTTTATAGTTTTTTAACCATTTGCAATATATATAACGATCTTTAATTTGTTGCCTTTGAATTTTTGGATTCCTGGAGATTGGCTGAAAGAAAGCCATTTCCCTGATGTAATGTGCAGAAGACATGCTCGATATTCTGATTGAGTGCTGTAGGTATGAAGGAGGAGACAAAGCAAGTGTCATTCAGAAGATGACAGCTTTGACTTAATATCTTAGAGTCGGAAAATAAAGAAAACCCAGAAAAAACTAGACAAAGCCATAATTTAGTTACTGGTAACTTTTCATATGACTTTTTTTTTTTTTTTTTTTTTTGAGACAGGGTCTCTCACTCTGTCACCCAGGCTGGAGTACAGTGGCTTGCTTATGGTTCACTGCAGCCTTAACCTCCCAGGCTCAAGCAATCCTCTCAACTCGGCCTTCCTGGTATCTGAGTCTACAGGCACATGCCACTATGCCCAGCTAATTTTTTGTTGAGACAGAGTGTTGCCGTATTGCCCAGGCTGGTCTCCAACTCCTGGGCTCAAGTGATCCACCTGCCTCAGCCTCCCAGAGTGCTGGGATTATAGGCAGGAGCCACTACACCTGGCCTCATATGACATTTTTAATGGTTAAGATACAGCTAATTTACTGTGTGACCCTGGGCAAGTTAACTCTGAATCTCAGTTTAACCTCCAATAGATCAGGATAACAGCACCCCCCACTTAGAGTAGCCATGAAAGTGACAAGAGAAAGCTTTGTAAAATACTAGGTATATATAATGTTTGGCAATGGTGAATGTTTTATAAGTATTCATGATTTTCATTAAAGTACAAATGTAAATTTTCCTGGTTTAGACTCATTTATCTTCAGTTTTTTTTTTTTTTTTGAGACGGAGTCTCGCTCCGTCGCCGAGGCTGGAGTGCAGTGGCGCAGTCTCGGCTCACTGCAAGCTCCGCCTCCTGGGTTCACGCCATTCTCCTGCCTCAGCCACTCCGAGTAGCTGGGACTACAGGCGCCCGCCAGCACGCCCGGCTAATTTTTTGTATTTTTTAGTAGAAACGGGGTTTCACCGTGGTCTCGATCTCCTGACCTCGTGATTCGCCCGCCTTGGCCTCCCAAAGTGCTGGGATTACAAGCGTGAGCCACCGCGCCCGGCTATCTTCAGTTACAAAAAATATTAAATTGTAAAGCTTATAACCAAAGTTATAATGCTTCCATAAAGACTAACTTCAAATATTCATTTATTCAACAAATATTTGTTTACTGAGCTCCAAAGGAGAACAGGGCAGTCTCTGTCTTTATGAGAGTAATATTTATGGGGCAAACAGGTAATAAAAATACAAATAAAATAACTGCATCATTATGGGGCAATTAAGGAAATATAAATAATACTGTAATAGAAACTATCAATAGGCAAGGCCCCTATTTAAAATAATCAGGGAAGGGCTTCCTGTGACATATTTAAGCTTAGGCATGAAGAATGAGAAGGAATCAGACATAAGAACTTCTGGAACAGCTGTCTAGTGGAGAAAAGAACAGCAAAACTTCCGTGAAGAAAAGTTTGGCAAGTTTAAACCACAGAGACCGGTGCCCTCGGTCCGCTAAACAGATGAAACCTGGGGAGGAAGGCAGTTGCAGCTCTAGCGGGAACTTTTAGATCATGACAAAGTTTACATAAGAAGTCATTCAAGTATATTAAGCAGGGGAGCGATGAGACCTTTAAATTTGGAAATCAGTCTGGATGGAAAATGGATTAGAGGAGCATAAAAGGTAAAACACAGAGACCAGTTAGGAATGTCCTCATTTCCCTTTGCCCTCTGCCCTCTGAGGTATTATTTTCCTATATACAAAGAAAAAGTTGTAGGCCCCCATTCCACATAATCTTAGGAAGTCCAGTATCCTCCTCAATATTTCTGAGGATACCTCAGAATGGGGTCTGGAATGCTTAATCTTCCAGTTGCCTGTAACACTCTCTTCTTCATGTCCCTGGGGCACCATGAACAAGGGTATGGTGTGTAACAGATCTTTACTCAGAGTGGATTAGTGGAGGAAAGGATTATAGCACAGAAGAGGAAATAACTTTGACCACAAGATAGTCAAGATGGTACCAGTGTGCTTAGGCCATCACTGCCTTAGGGACCCTTACCCATATTTATCTTTTTCTTTAAAGATCTGTCTTCGGTCTTCCCCTGGGTCCCAGAACCCCAACCCTCTTCTCTCTCAGGCTACCAGGGAAAACACTGAAATGTCCTGTTGCTTTACTGTGCTGAATACTTTAGGTCCCACAGTCTTAATGACTCCCATCTAGACAAATCCAGGCCTTTCCAGCAGCATGTTTCTCCCAAGATGAATACTACCATTTCCATAGACCTCACCAACTGTCTTGGTTTTTAGCTTATTTTTAAGTAGCATTTTTTACCTTTTCCTTTACAGTTTGGAATGCACAACTAAGTATCATAAATGATTTTATTAAAATCATTCTAGAACTTAAACCACTTAATACTGTGCTTATTAACAATGAAAGACATTTCAATGACTAATGTCTATTTTGGAAATCTTTTGAAATTGCTATCAGAATTTCTACTATATTACCTTTTTTCCATGGTGCAGAGTAAGCACAGGGTAAATTTAATTTCTGAAGCAACTTAAAATTTGGAGCAAAATGAGATAAGTACATAGATTTGGGGTTGGAAATAAGGTGTCGTTATAAAGTTGTGTGTCTAAGGGGAGAGTTCTCAACTTTGGAGGTAATTGTAGAGTGTTGGGGAAAGGAGGACCATAAACTTTGATTAGAAAAAAAGCTTTATTTTTATTTTCACTAACCTCTATTAAAAATAACATTTCCTTTCATTATGAATGAAGACAACACTCCACCATCATATTAGCAATAAACGTGACTTTGACTTAGCAGTATCATCTTTGTAAATATCAGATATTTTCATACCACATTCCAGTTGCTGTAGAGATCTCAAAATATAGTTTATGTTCATCACTACTTTGAAACTAATAGCCCCCTAGTAGATCTTTAAATAGAGAAGCACATATTACTTTATCACAAATCTTGTTTTAAACATTTTGATAACCATTTCAATTTAATTGGTTTCCTTTATAATCCTATGTATTTTATGCATTTAACAACAAACTATGTTAAGAGCCCATAGGCCTCACCAGACTGCCAAAGGGTACAATTACATAAAAAAGTTTAGAACTTTTTCCAAAAGCAGAGTTCCAAAAAAAAATTAGTGCGATGGCAGGTCACTGAGAGAAATGGGCAGCCTCTCCCCATTACTACTATGAGGATATTTATGGGGATATAAAATGCTTGGATATTATTTCCCTTTCTAGTCTGTGACCTTGGTCAATTACTTATACTCTGTGACTCAGCCTCTAGCTTTATAATGGGGATAAATAGACAACTGTAACTTCCTCATAGGGTTTTTGGGAAGATTATTTCATTCAAGGTTGTTTAGAACAAAAACAAGCACATGGGGAGTGCTCACTAATTAGTAGCTATTATTCATATCACATCTTGTATGTGAAAACAATTTGTACTTTAGAAATTCCTCCATGCCATTATTTATTATTTTTTTGGAAGGCACCAGCCAAATGGCTCCTATCCAGTGAAAATTACAGAGGGCTGACCAACTGAGAAGATTGAATGTGGGTCACCATAGCTTTTCTAAGATGGACAGTTTTTTTGAATGGCAGTAATCATATAGGCCAGAGGGTAGGTAAAGAGAGGGAGCACAGCCCTGGAGTCAAATCCAGGTTTCCTCTGACTCTGAAATGTATAAATTGTGATTAAAGGCATCTCTTACATCTTTTGTCTCAACTGTAAAACAAGAATAACTTCCTCTCAGAGCTGTCACAATTAAATGGGATGCAGATTAAAACAGGTTCATAGACATAGGTACATAGAATGAACTCTGCAAATATTAGCAGCCTTCCATTTCTGCCGTCCTGTCTTCACTTCTATTACCAACTCTCTGAACCTTTGTACTTCACTATTCTTCTGGATTTAGTTAAGGATTCATAGTAAATTGCAATTTTAAAAAACCAAAAAACTCCTAATGGACATCCTTCTTCTACTTTACAGAGGCAATTACCCAACTTGGCCATATAAGAGAGGAGCCACCTGCAGTGCCTGCCCCAATAATGACAAGTGTTTGGACAATCTCTGTGGTGAGTAAAGGAACGATCTACCAATAGAATCGTTTAACAGTAACATATAACTTTCTACAGAATTAACAATGAAACCATGTTTTATCCTAACGGCTATCTTCAAGGAAAGTGGCATCAAGTAGCAATTAAACCAATGGCTTTCTGTTCTAGGAATACATTTAAGATAAATTTAAATGTGAAAATCACATTCTTTTTATTTAGTTCTAATTGGTCAAACAACAACAACAAAAAACCGTCAGAAACTGTAGACTAAGACTCCTAAGATTTGCTTATTTCAGTAAGATCAAAAATAAGTATAACAAGTCATCCAAACAATTCTGCTTTTTTTTTTTTTTTTTTTTGAGACGGAGTCTCACTCTGTTGCCCAGGCTAGAGTGCAATGGTGCAATCTTGGCTCACCGCAACCTCCATCTCACGGATTCAGGTGATCCTCCTGCCTCAGCCTCCCAAGTAGCTGGGATTACCATGCCACCATGCCCAGCCTGGCCAACATGGTAAAACCCCCCTCTACTAAAAATACAAAAACTAGCTGGGTGTGGTGGTGGGCGCCCATAATCCCAGCTACTCAGGAGGCTGAGGCAGGAGAATCACTTGGGCCCGGGAGGTGGAGGTCGCAGTGAGCAGAGATTGTGCCACTGCACTCCAGCCTGGGTGACACAGTGAGGGTCTATCAATCACCAAAAAATGAAAATAAAGCTGCAACATGGCACTTTTTATTAGCCAGACAGCATTTAATGAAGAAATGTAGAAGCTGCAAGCAGGTAAATTTCCAAAGATGTTTTATGAAACAAACATCCAAGCAAAATTCTGCTTTGTGATTTTGAAATATTAGTAATTGGCCAAGAGTTTATTTCTGGTTCTTGTTCTAGACACAAGCCCTTCCATTCCAGTATGTTTTTATTTTTACCATGGTGTGAAGAGGAAACTTCAATTAAGCTGTGCAAATCCTGTGGTACTTTTGTGTCCATATTTGTAACAAACTGAACTCAGAGCAGCCGGGCTAGAGTAGGGTGCTTAGAATAGGGGAAGGACAGAGTGGGCCAAGTTTCACTGCATGAAATTTAGTTTGGAAAAAAGTGTTCCATTGCTCACTTGTTTTCTAAAGTCCCTTCCAGGCCTAAAATTATAAAATTCTATCTATTAAACTGTTTGTTCTCCTCCTTCCCATTTAACGTTGAATATTTATCTTTACATATAATAGTACTTTTGCAAAGTTTTCTGAGCCATTTTTCTCCCAATCCAATCATTCTTTATTATTTCACTCATATCACTCTTGTGAAGTAACATGTAGCCACAATGCAGCTAATATCAAGTTTATCAACATATTCACTAAATTCTTCCTTTCACATTGCTGTAGCACTTCAAAACATATATATTTGTTCCTTCCAAATTAACCAGTATACATAAAGGCTAAAACTATGGATTTTAGAAACAGTATGTCAAGTTTCGGTGCAATTTCCAGTTCGACCACCGTGACTTTGGTCAAGTTTCTGCTTCTATTTTTTTCAGAGAAACAATCCAATGAAAAAAATGTTTCCCTTTAAAAATCTAGGCAATTAGTAACACTACCACCACCACAATGACAAAAATACTTCTGGTTTTAGCTTTTGATCTGTGGTGATCTAACTTGAGATGATCTTCAATCTTGGGGAATAACATTTAGAAGATTAAAGCTGTAGTCCAATAATTAAAACCCTTGGACTCTTGAGAAAACACACGCTAACTAACTTGTTTTTATAAGATGTGAAACTCATTACCCATTTACTTCAGGTAAGTGCTTGACATCTTGCAGACTGATCTTGTCACTAATTTCCTATTCTCAAAGCTAGATTTATGTTATTTGTTTTCATGTGTAAGTTTAGGCTTACTTGAAAGTATTCTACTCTTCGCACTAATACTGAGTAAGTAAGATTTGTGACTAAAAAACTTAAGAATCACCATTTGACCTTTTATAAGGTCTGATGAAGGTAAAGGTTAGAGGATAAAAGCTTTTATTTAACAGATTCCATCTCAGACAAATTATGGCAAGCACTGGAGCATAAACTCCTTCGTGGTCTCCTAGATACTGCTGGTAGTTCAATAAATACCCTTGGAGGCCAAATCAGGACTGTTTTACAAAATGTGCTGGGCATACTAGTGGTACATGAGATGATTTTAGCTAGTTCACAGATGTACATTTGTTTCAATAGTTGAATATTGAACATTTAAAAATATATATAAGAAAAAATAACTAGAACATCACTCTTGATTTCATGGATATAACTGCCAAGAAAAGTGAGGGTAGCATCTTTACAGTAATTCACCACAGACAAAGCCCACTCACAGGTATGAAGACCAGGGATGCTCACAAGTGCCCAGAGGACCAGATGATTGATGGGTTCTACCACAAACATCTAATAGCGACTGCTGCAGAACTGGTGTGGAAAAGGTTTCTATTATTTCATAAAAGAAAGTATCCAGAAGGCTAAAGGCAGTTGTGGAATTTATTTCTTCCCAGTGCTCTGAATGTCAAAATTTGAATAAAGCTCAGTGAAAGGAGGCGAGTAATTAACGACTTGATAGTCAAATATCGTAATGATGATTTAGTGACATACGAGACTGGATGAAAGAGAGGTCACTGTCTTTTCACTAGGGACTCATCACAAACAGTTATCATTCTTCTCAGGAAGAAACTTATTTTTAGAAATATATTTTAATAAATTTGTCACATTCTAATATTTTTTATTTTTTAAATTTTATTACCTGCTAGTTATGATGATAAAATGATTTTCCATTTATAGTAATGGTATAGTTTCCTTTTTATAAAAGGTTTATGAAGTTTATATAAAAAGTCAACTTAAAAATACTAAATTAATTCAGTCAGTTCAAAAAATTTTGAATAATTAAACTTGGAAAGTCACTGCAATAAAGCCAAAGCAAGTTAATGGTTATAATTAAAGACTTAACTTTTTGAAATAAAACCCTCACCTGTGCCTACCCTTTTAATTTTTTTTTCTTTCTTCTCCTTAACTTTACAGTTAACCGACAGCGAGACCAAGTCAAACGTACGTACATCAATCTTAAATTGTTTCATTAAGAGCTATGTGAATTCTGTCAATGCATTACGAGGAACAATGTCTAAGAGGATATTCTATGTTTGTTTCACAGGTTACTACTCTGTTGTGTATCCAGGCTGGCCCATATATCCACGTAACAGATACACTTCTCTCTTTCTCATTGTTAATTCAGTAATTCTAATACTGTCTGTTATAATTACCATTTTGGTACAGCACAAGTACCCTAATTTAGTTCTTTTGGACTAATACAATCCAGGAAAGAAAAAACCCAAAAACCAACCTTATTCACATATGGCTTTTTTTTAACCAATAACAATTAGGTGTATTTCTATTTTAAAACATTTCAGAAAAAAATTAATGTTACAGCAATACTCTTACTCAGAAGAAGAAACTTCCTAACTCTATCAGATAAACTCATCTTTACTATAAATAAGCATTGTTTGCAGGTTGCCACAGGTGGACTGTAACCCATGTTTCAGCTTCCAAATCTGCAAAATGAGCAAGGTACAGTAGCACTTTTTTAGGTGATTCTTAGCTCCAGTAGCCTTCATTAGTTAAAAACATTATTATCTTTTGCATGCTGCTTTGACTCTAAATATCTGGTTTTCTCTGTCTTTTTGGTTTACCACTTCCCCAGATTCAGAACAGAGGAGTAACTAGGGGATCTGATTTTAGAGGCCTTAATTTTCTGTTCATGGACTGCTTTTTCAAAAGCGATAAACCTAAATATTTACTTGTTATCATTAGAGAGGGAGCATCAAATGCTGGGACATCATTATATTTGAAGACTAACCAATAGCATCAGACACTGGATTTAATGGATAATCACAATGGTCGTAGCGTATACAGACATATGTACCACTTTCTAGTATAAATTTTTCAAAAAATACAATAATAATTTATAAATAACACTCTTCTATGAACCACCACCACCACCAAAAAAAAAAAAACAAAAAACCCCTCAGAAAATTTCTCACAAATAAGGCAACTAATGCCTGGTATCTCGAAATCCTTTACAAAAGGAGATAGTTCTAGTCAAGGAGTTTTGGGTATGTTACTTTTTTTTCTTCTTTTTCTTTTCATCTGCCTCCATCTTAAGCGCAATTTCTTCAGCTGTAAGAGCTCCCAGTTTCTTATTCTTTGCTTTCTTAACCTTTTCCTTGATGCTGGCCACATCAATTTTAGTTTCAGTAGAAGCTAGACAAATTAAAAGCACAATACATGTAATACTTTAGATTTTACCAAGTAAAACAAATAATACATGTTTAAGGCAGTTAACTTCAGAGTACTCTTATAATCGAAAGATCACATATAAAATATAAAAACACCTGCCTAACGCAGAAATTTCTTCAGACTAACATAAAACAAATCATAAAATACTTTAAATATATATTAGTACAAGTATACATAAAAATGGCATAAATGGCATAATTGAACCAATTACTGGATTCAACTATATTAAGACTATTTCCTTAAGTCCTACTTCAGACTCAATTATTTTACCTACATTCTTTTCCATATTTTGGAACTTCTGAGTCCTCATTATTTTCCATCTTGCACATTAAAATAATTTAAAATTACATGTATCCCTTCTCAATAAGTTTTATCAGCTAACCATGAGCTAGAGGTCAAAATCTACTTCCTCTAGTATCAAAACCCAAATTTTCCAAATATTAATGAATTAATTCATTGAATATTAATTCAATGAATGACTAATAGTATTTTAACAAGATTTTGGTATACTAACAACATTTTGGTAATAAAGACAATAATTTGGGAGTATTTGGAAGTCCCCCTAACAGAACCCAACTATCTAATCAATGCCAAAAGTGTGAACAAAATAGAGAAAGGAAGCAGTAAAGAAGAATGCAACTTTTTCTTACCATTCAAAGTACAGTATCACAGCATAAAATAATGTACAAACTACCCAGCAACCTGAGAAGCACAGAGCATTAAAGCCTCCGCCGTGTGGAGAAACTACATTAGGGTAACTAGCTATTAAGGACCTTCAAAGCACTCAACTGACAGGTTGTACAAACTGGAAATTATAATACTTATGACATTTCTACCTTTTATATAACCAATAATCTACCAAACTGGAAATTATAATACTTATGACATTTCTACCTTTTATATAACCAATAATCTACCATAGAATATAGTATTTTTAAAGCTATTAACAAGCAATATATTAAAATAATAATGTATTAATCTGTTTCTGATCAAGTCTATGTACAATATTGCTGGTGAGCCCTCTCCCCTCAGTGTGTCACTGTTCACTCTGGAGGGCTACTTTAGGAAGAGGACAAGTGTTACCACAGGGGAAAAAAATGCAGAGGATGCATCAGAAGAAATGAAGAAATGGCATGAGAATGTTTTCTCTTAGTATCTTTTAAATACTAGGTTAGTGCAAAAGTGATTTCTGCCATTTAAAAACCACACTCAATCAATCACTTTGCACTAATAGCTCCTGAATAGGACCTGTCAGCATCCTTTAGTCTAAGGTGATGAGAAATCCATGTTACCAATATAGAAGCCAAACTCTAAGCCAAGATTACATAAAGAGAAGAAAAAGTACAACTTCTGATAATTTCTCTTTGAGAGGCATGACAGCAGAGCTCAGGGATCTTCTTGCATTTCTACAGAAGATGCACTGGCTGTCCTGGGTTTGTATCTTTCACAACAAAGAGTCTTTCCCAAGCACAGACCAGAGGTCAGGAGAGGTTTGCACTGAAATAGGCATTAGCTGCCTCTAAATTATAAATTATCTCAGTCATCCCTTGTCCTTAGGATTAGTAATTAATGAAATGCTAAGAGAACTGATGAAAAGATACAACTGTTTCTTAAAGAGATTCCGACAAATTTACTATGGGTTTACTTTTCCTAATTAATAAAGACTTTTACATCACAGAAAGCATTACCTTCCTTAGGTTTCACAATTGGTTTTTCTTTAGGTGGAATAAATGCTTTGTTTCTTTCCTCTTGTCTCTTACTGATGGCTTCTGCTTGTTTAGCCTACATTAATAAATAAAAAATACATTAGTTAAATGTATTTATAGTTAAATAATTCAAGTATCTATGAACTTTGCTATTAATGTTGTGAGCCAGACATAAAATGCCTTACCTTTATTGCTTCCATTTTCTGCCGCTTCTTCTGATTTGCCTTCAAAAAGTATTCACCACTAGCCAATTCTTTATCAATCTGTTGAAAATGGTATTTATATCAGAAATAATGTAGAGGAGACGTCATGTCCTAAGCAAGTCACAATATCCTTAGGGTAAAAACAATGAGGTCAAACTCTGATTTATTAATAAAAATGGTTGGTAGTAACATAAAGGAAAGAGTCTAAGCTGAGGGGAATACATGCACAAAAGTGTGAAGGTAGGAAAGCACCTCCATGGAATACAACCCAGAGTAGTTCAGGGATACGGCATGGAAGGTCACTGATTCAGAAAAGTGTAAGAAGAAACTGGAGAGAGAGTTTTGGGGAAAATTTGAAGAAGCTTCAATGGCAGACAAAGTAGGAGGGATAAGATTTAGAAATGACTGTAGGTTTCTGAGAAGCCTGAAAAGACCAAAGCATAATTTTAATGGAGAGGAATGAAGAATAGATGAGAGCCTGGAATAAAGGTAGTGGCATGCAGAATAAAAGCCAGAACTATCAGGAATTGGTGACTCATTAAGCAAAAGCAACAGCTTGCTCATTCAGTATACAGCCAACACATAAAATGTGTATAACCGACCTGTCTCCCACTTATATAGCATTATTATGTCTAAGGCATTGTTCTAAGCTCTTTATAATTACTCATTTAATCCTCATTAACAATTCTTTAAGATAGGTATTATCATTACTCCCACTTTAGGTACGGGGAAACTTAAGTACGGATGGGATAAATAACTTGCCCTGTCACATAATGAATAAGTGTAAGAACAAGTCAATCAAGACATCACTGTTTCAAGAAGCTTACACAGCTCCGGAAGAAAGATAAGTCAATTACTACAAGAAAGGGCCATAAGAAATAAGGCAGGTGTTATGGAAGCATGGTTTAATGACTGCATCACTCCACTTTCTCCCCAACTACTATCAATTTCCTCCACGATCCAACAATTCCATTGTTTTTTCACTATGATCATCATTTCCCCCATCAATCAATCATCAAATCTTCCCTGAAAGACTCCCAACATGGTTGTGGAAAAAAGAGATATAGAAAGCAATGAGTTCACATGCTGAGCAGAAGTAGAAAGGGAAGGCTTTAGGATATAGCCAAGGAAGGGAATAATGAAGCAAGAACCCCCAGGAGATAGGTGAAGATGGAATTTAAAGAACACATAGAAAAGGCTGATGCAGGTGGAAGAAAACCCATACGCGAGAGAAGAGGAAACAGAAAGGGGTTCTTATCTGGTGGTCTCAAATATTTCAATAAAATGCAATGTCATATCCTAAACGTGGGAGGGCACTGAGAGAATTAAGAGGAAACATGAATTTTGAAAAAATTAATCCAAAGATAAAACTTTCTCTAACTTAATTTGGTAGCCACGTTGCAAGGAAGAAGTCAAGTTTTTAGACTGATCTAAGTTTTAGAGTTTTGCTGAGAAGGTAGGACAGAAGTAAAAAGGGGCATGAATCAAAACAATGATGTGCAAGAACAAAATGGAAACTGGTCATGGTGGGAGAGTAAATGAAGCAGAAGACAGGTGACAAAAGGAATCATAACTTAGAAAAACGGTGGGTGTTACAATTTACAATTTAAGATTTCAGAACTAGAACAATCATAGAGCACACAGTCACAAGAATGTTGCCAAAACAGAGAAAAGAGTAATTGCAGACTAAATTGTTCAACTTTTATCTGTGGAACATTTACAGTGGCTACAGAGACACAAACCTCCTGGATGGCGTTTATAATCAATGTGAAGGCCCCACTGCACACCGCCATGCACTCAGCTAAAAATATGCCTATTTATATTTACTCTCAGTTTCTTATAGCTCTGCACATACACACTATATATATATATATACATATCTCACCTGAAATACCTTCAATAAAGTTTCTGACCAAATACATTAAAATAGATTCTCCTTCATATAAAGTTCAACATTTAGTACTAACCTGACTTTCTGGTTGTGGTGGTGGGAATGGCGTATATTCCTTCTTAACAGTTTTTTTCTTTGGTTCCTTGCGTTTATTCACATTTTTATGTTTGAACTGTGGCAAAAATCTCTCCCAACTTTGTGATCGTAATTCAGAATCTTTTGCCAACTCTCTCTTAATCATTAAGCTCTTCAGTCATGCAACAAAGTAAAAATTTTTACTTTCCAAAGTCACACATTTGTCAGACTCAGACATTATAAATATTGCTTCTACAAATAATAAAAGAAACTGTTCCTAGTTTCTTTGGTGAAATTAAACCAATTACATAAGCAAAAAGATAAGTTATCACAAACATGTATAATTATTAGAAAACCACTAGAAACTTAATTACAAAATGCAGAATTGTTAAAATGAGACAAAAATAAAACTGACTTTTCAACCATTATTTCATTAAAACATTTAAAATGCAACTTATAAAAGCAGGGAGGGCTCTTAATTAGCGATGTTCCCTGCAAGCAGGAAGTTTTCGGTAGCAACTGAAATACCATAAAAAAAGACAAAAGTAAACTTTCTCATGATTACAGAAAACCAATATTTTCACATTTCCCTATTCCATTTAAATTTTAGACCTTGTAATATCAGAGGATGCAAACCAGGGATCAGACACATAGCTTTGTTTTTATCTGCAATATCCCAATGTAACTCAAAATCACTTTCCCCCTAATCTAACAGTGACTTTATAACTTAAGTTCATCAAATTTAAGTGGATTGCTCAACAAACCCATCATAAAATAGTTCTATATACCACCGTTACACTTCTAAGAATAATCAAACTTTGTGCACACAGAGATACAACAGATCTCTATCAAAGGGGCTACATTTTGAGTGTTAAATTCAAAAAAAGGTTTTAATGCAACATGAGATGTTGCAGATTTTAACAGAAAAAGGTAGAATTCTGAAAGATCATATCTTTAAATACATGGGTTCATAATCTAAGAAAACTAGATTGGTATGATCTGTAACAGATTCTGTGAAGCTTATTTTCATTGATTAGAACTACATAACATATTACAGTATCCCCTTCAGTCTTCAGTAGTTTTCACACTGTGCTCCATAGGGAGCTTCCAAGAAGTACCTACAAAACTGGGGTAGAATTAAGTAGGTTGAATTCTACCCCTAATTTACCCAAAATAGCTCTGCTTTATCTGTTCGTGCATTAGAATTTCATAAAACATTTAATTTCAAGAAAGGTTTCTGTAGCTAAAAGAAGTATGATCATCACTGGTACAGTTATATATAATTATCACTCACTTTAATGTTATAAATTGGATGAATATTCTTCATAGTATCTAGGACTACTTTTCTAACCTGAAATTTGCAAAGAAAAATAAATTAGTCACAAGGATTTTAATGAGCTATGGAGAAGAGGATTAATACTGCAAAATATCTAATCAGGTAATGGGTACCAAATTAAATAATTAAGTAGTTCCTTCAACTGCTCTGAGTGGCTTCTAGATCTGTCATAAAGGCAGTCAATCTCCCTTGAATACAATAAAGTTTCTCAATTACTGCTAAAATGTAGCACAGAGAACTAATACAACACTCTAGAGCAATGTGATTTAGGAGGAAGAGGGCTGGAATACAAGCACTGCCACCACTGCATACAGGAAAATCACTTTCCTGTTCCAGCTTTCTCATTTGTAATATAAAGATAAAACCATATACTTCTAGACTCTCTTATAAGAATAATATATTTTAAAGACTTAGTAAAACAAAGTATTCAATATACTTAATTATTGCTCCAAGAGAAAAGAGCAGACAATTTATGACAAAAAGGGCCAACAGGATTACTATTAAATGCCCTGGAAAGGAAGCACAACCTACAAGCCAGATCCAGACAGTAATAGTACCAAAAGGAGTTAACAGAAATAACATTTGCTCCACAGATTTTCTCACCACATTTAATTTGAAAAGTTAAAGAAAATATTCATGAAAAGTTATTAAACATTATACTAAAATTCAAACAAAAGAAAATACATCTTGAAGAAAAGTTTTCAGAGTGTGACCTCTACTGGCTGTATACACTACTGCAAATAACTGGATTTTTGCTCAATTTTCCTGTCATTGGGCATATGCAACTATACCATGTTGTTCATATGTGCTACAGACTGAAGATCTTAATGTTCATTTAAATTTTATACTGGGAGGAGTAATAGTGTGCAGACCTAATTCAGAAATGGATGTCTCCACAGTTGCCAAGGTTGGCCAAAACATGTTAGGGTCCAGAAATGATTCCCTTGAATTATATGACATACAAAGTATTTACTAATGGGAAATCAAAACACATTCTAAAAAAATTAGATCATAAAGCATTATCCAATAAACTATATTATAACCAAATTATTTGTTCTCTGCTGAAAATGAACCGAAGATAATACATAGTTCTCACCTCTTTTAAGCCACTAAAAGGTCCAATGGCTGAAACTGTGTTTCCCTGAACCATAATGTAACAATTAGTTAAGAGTTCCAATGCCTGTATCAAGAGATCAAGTTAAAATTAATTACTCTGAAAAATTATTAAGGAAGAGACTCAAGTTTTCCACTAATAAAAAATACCTTCAATGTAGATCCTTTGGGACCAATAAGCCGTTGTCTTCGTTTTACAAATCTCTCTTTATTCCTTACTAAAGAACCTATTTTAATGATGTCACATGCAACATCATCCTGAAGAATTCGTACTGCCTTTTGCAAAAAAAAAAAAAAAAAAGACATTATCAACATTTTTTACAATTACATTTATTTTCCAAGCCCACGCTATTGTTATCTAAGCACAAATATGAAAACTTGATGGTGGAAGGAGGAAGAGATGGGATGTTATAGGTTAACACTGATGCAAACAAAGCAGTCTCTGTAATTCTAGATTTACCTGTTCAAATGAAACACTCCTTGCTAACAGTTTTATCAGATCTCTGGCCCTAATGATGATATATGGATCAAAAGTCTTCTTTGTAGTACAAACAGTCATGCTGCCTTCGATCAGGTCCAGGGTTGCATTAACATGCTACAAAAGGAAAGAGCACACAAGCAGTTGTCTAAAAATGAGTTTATGTTTAGATAATTATAAAGCCTATCCTAACCAACCTATTAATTTCTGTCACCTCTCAATTCCTATGAATTACTTCCCTGAAGAAGCTAGGTAGTTAAGTATAAATAATGAATACTCAATTACTTTCACACTTTACAGACTATAAGCAACTGGAGCAATTGAAACCATTTACACTTGATTTTAGAATACTTTGTACCCATTGGAATATAGATTGCCTCTAATTTTAAAATTATAAATCAAACAAATGGGGGTCATACTTAAAATGTGACTAAGGTAAAAATGTAAAGCTGTACGGGCTTCCCTATTCTGGACCCAGCTCCAGTCTACCATCTGCTCCATTGGGTATGAATTGACTTATGCTTTCAAACTTTTTTCTAGCTAATTACGGGACTAAATACAAAGTAAAAGCAAATTATCATAGTTTCAGAAAAAAGCAATGATTAGAAAACTTAAGCATTAACTTTCAACAGGAAAAAACAGATTTCAACAAAGCGAATTAAAATGCTATTTTCTCACTTGTGAGCATAATCTCAAGAATATTTCAACATAGTTAAGTGAACAATTCAACATATGGTTGAGTCTCTAAGTTTACAAAAAAAAAAAAATGAGCTCAATTCCAGATGCAGCTATAAAACACAACCTGCAGCTTGCTGAGCCACCTTTACCCACAATGGCACAACCAACTCCAGAGCAGTCCCACAGTGAGAAACACGTTATATCACAATCTAATACATATACACACACACACACACAAAGCCAATATCAAAAAAAGATACTTTTACCATGTGATATGTCATTTTCTAAAGGCTCAGTATAGCCATTAAATTGACTTCTCAATACACTAATGGGTTTCAATTCCCAGTTTGAAAAAAAAAAAAAAAATGCAGTTATCTAGGGGAATAGCATCAGCAATAAACAAGGAAAAGTTGGACACATCCATATCTTCCGTTTCACATGAAAGGTAATCAATTAGAAACATGACTCAGCTCAAACTGGGACAAATACATGACAACTGTCATGGCCTGAAGCAGGCATTCTGAAATTGGGACTTCACAGGTGAATTTCAGACAGTTGTGAAGCTCCTAAAATATTAAAGGTATGCAAATTTTTCGAAGTAATTTATTACTCATAAAATTAAAAACAAATGAACATTAGGTAAGAAGAAAACTTACCTAAATAGTTTAAAATACCAAAGGAACCAAAGTAACCAGCTATGTTAGCACAATTAAAAAAAAAAAAAAAAGCATTAGCATACATACACTTAAAGGCATAAGCAAGAGCAAAGTCTCAAATAAATGTATTGATATAAGATACACATACATGTTCATTTAAGGCTTTCTGCACCAATGGCCAACACTCTTTCAAGTAAGCTTCTCTGTATTTTGGGAACAAAGTTGCAAAACTGCTCTCCTCCAAAAGTCCTCTGGGATTGTCCTCTTTGGAAAAGGCTGGTTCCTTCCAACCATCAGGAACCGTAAGGAGTTCTGATTCATCTACAGAAAGGAAAAAATTTACACATCACATTTTAACTGTCTTTTGGACATACACATCACATTTTAACTGTCTTTTGGACACTTTATGAACATCCTATGCACATATTCACAAGCCTTCCAATACTCCTTGCATTTCCTTTTCCCCTGCTTTTTATATTATTCAAGAGTAAAAGAACATTCCTCTGTCATTATCATCAATTCTCTGTATTAAAATTATCTGTACACATTTCAGTTGCCTCATATGACAAAGTTCCTTAAGAGCAGAAACCCTCTTCACACTAGCTGGCATATGCCAGGCAGATAATGAGTACTCCAGAAACATGTACTGCACTACACTATCATAAAATTGAAGATCTGAATGCCATTTTGGTAGGTATTTTAAATACAATTAACCTTTCTGACTTTCCTGGAGTGTATGGAACCTGGATGTGTGTGTTTGTGTACAACTTCTGAAAGAGGATTCTAGTTTATCTTTCAGTTAATAATCACTGGTAATTCTAGATTTTCCTAAGCATTTTGAGTGCCTTATTTCCATATGCCTTTCATCGTAACTATAAAAAGTAGAATTTGTATTATTACTCTCATTTTATAAAGATGGTCTAAAAAGGCTAAGTGACTTGCCTAAGGGAACACAAAGCTCACTCAGCCTGGGACTCCTTTCACTACAAGAAAATACCTCCTAAGGGCCGTAAATTATCTTCTGAATCATTTATTTAAAAAACTCTTGGTCTTGAATTTGAAGAACTCCTTAAATTCAATAGCTATACTCTAATTCAGTTATACTCAAAGGTATGATCCACAGACTTGCAGTATCAGCACAAACTATAAGTCTGTCAGAAATGCAATTATTGGGCCCCACTACAGACCTACTGAATCAGAATCTCTTCGACGAGGGACAGGAGTCTGTGTTTTACCATGCTCAACAGGAGACTCTTAAGCACGGTAAAGTTTGAAAAACAGGTCGTTACCCTATATTATCAGCCTCAGACAGGTAAACTTTCTGCTTATACTCACATCCACTTTGCTATTTCTGGTTCAAATCACAGACAACTGGCTAATCTTCATATAAAGGATTCTCCAATGTCCTTTAAAGAACACAAATTCCACAAAAGTGATTACTTATATATTATACACTTTTTTTTTTATTTTTTTATTTTTTATTTTTTTTTTAAAGACAGGGCCTTGCTCTGTCACCTAGGCTGGAGTGCAGTGGCTCCATCCCAGCTCACCGCAGCCTGGACCTCCTGGACTCAAGCGATCTACTCTCTTGCCTCAGCCTCACAAGTAGCTGGTACTTCAGGCATGTGCCATCATGTCCGGCTAATTTTTGTATTTTTTTTTTTTTTTTTGTAGGTAAAGGGTTTTGCCATGTTGACCAGGCTGGTCTCCTGGGCTCAAGCAATCCCCCTTCCTCAGCTTGCCAAAGTGCTGGGATTACAGGAGTGAGTCACTGCAACTGGTTACTTACAATGCTTACCTGACAAAGTCCCTATCCAATTTAAACACTTCAAAGGCTATGGATCACTTTTTAAAAAATCCGCACTACAACCTCAGAAAGAAAACTGACAAAAGAAATACACAAGAGTTTCACAATTAAGGAAGCCTCAAAACATGTGAAAAGATATGCAACCTCATAGGTGATCAGAAAATGCAAATTAAAACTGCAACCAAATACCATTTCATACCTACCAAAATGACAGAAATTCAAAATTCAGATAACATATATTCATACGAATGTAAGGCAATGACAACTTTCGTCCACTGCTAGTGGAAACAAAACTGACACCAGCACTTTGGAAAACAGTTGGCATTACTTACACACACCTTGCACTTCAGTGATTCCAATCCTATGTTCACAACCTAGAGAAACCCTTGAACATGTTAACCAGAAGACATGTACAAAGATGTTTCAGCAGTATTGTTTATAATTGCAAGCAAGTGGGAACAATCCAAATGTCCACCGATGGTAAAATGAAAAAACAAATTGGGGTATATTCATACAAGGAAACACCACATAACAGTGAAAAGACTAAAACTACACCTGCAAGTATCACCCTGTTTGAAAAACAAAAAGCTAAATCTAAGAAGCAAGACACAGAAAAATGCATGTATATATACACTTTCATATATATAAAGTTCATATATATACATAAAATATATATGTATGTACATCATATACATATACAATATATATTTATGTACATCATATACATATATAATATATACATATATAATATACATCATATATACATATATACACATAAAATTCACATATATATTTCATACATATACACTTTCATGTATATAAAATTAAAAAACAGGCTAAATTAAGCCACTTCATGACTACAAGAAGAGGAAGAGAATGCAACACAATTCAGAGTGGTTACGTCTGATACAGGAAAAGAGAATATGATCTGAGAGGTGCACGTAAGGGTTTGAGGGGTATGGTAATGCTCTATTTTACTTAGTCTGAATGCTAGTTTCTCGCATGGTTTTATTAAACTCTATGTAAGTTGTATCCTCTATGTACGTTACATAATCATTTAATGAGCAACAACAAAGAAACCTTGAATACTTTCCCAATACATTTAAATTGAGAGTTCAATGTTTTTAACATTTCCTATAAGCCTGGTTGAACAGATCCCCAGGCTATTTCTGACTTCTCTATCATTCACACTGAAGAAAACGGGTAAAACCAGACTACAACGCAGGAGTTAACAATTAAAAGGTAACACAACCTAAAGAGTAAGGGCTGTGTCGTCTAATATTTTAGCAATCTGACAAACAGGAATTGGTAATCTTTCAAAATGTCTTTACTGACAAACTAGAGCTAAGGACATGTCGGACAGCTCCTTTCCCCATACCTCACCCCATTATCAGGGTCCACTCCTGTACATCATGACTACCTATTCCCACCTCACCCTATTCCTCATTCCGTCAGTGACTTTCAGACACCCGCAGGCTACAAAGTTCCGCAGAGCTCTCGGTATTTTCTGAATACTAAGCCTTTTACAGAAGACGTAATCCGCAACAGCTTCGCTTTGGGGACCCTTTAGCAAAAGCAATGAATTAGGAACACGTGGGTGGCACCATATCGGCCAGTCGTTTCTGTGGGCCCAGCCAAAATCTTATCAGTGATTATTTAGGTACTCAACTACACAGTACAGGCTCCAGGTGGTTTTATAAGTCCACAAGCAACGAAAGAAAAAAACATTGCAACTCAACGTACACAAACCGAGGCTTCGGTTCCCACATAACATCACCTTGGTTCTCCGGCTTCGGCTTCTGGTTACGAAATTCACTTTTTCCAACCCCTTTTTCTGGCCGCACCAGCGATGGAGACGCCATTTTCAAGCTGCTTCCGGTGGTTCCGGAAATGAAACTGTTCTTAAACCCTACCGGCTAAAACGCCTACGCTCAAAATGAGTTCCGCCGAACTCAGACGAGGAGATCTGCGCAGTCTCCGTGCGTACGTGCGTTAAAGCCCGCACTTTACACAAACCATAGCTTCTCCTACGTGGCTAATGAAGGGCCGGAGACTTTCTCCCAGTATGCACTGCAACCATGGAGTTTGCATACTGGGACTTGTAGTTTAGCAGGCGGTATAGGCAAATTGGATACTGTCTTATCCGTAGTTTCCTCGTGGCCTCACGGTCTAACCTGGACCATCGGAGAGAGGAGTGCTACCAACCTGTCATTGATGTCATTCATTCTTTCGATATCGATAAATATTTATATGTTGGCCAAATATGCGCTAGATGTTGGGAGGAGGTACAAATATGAGAATACAATGTATATTGGGCCTCCACTGCAAGAAGTGACAGGAATAGCTACTATTTATTGAGACTGCTTTGTTTCAGTACTTTATTTACATTATTTCTAATTTTAAAAACAATGATAAAATTAAACTTTTCAGTTGTTTCTGATGGTAATCTTCCCGAGTGTTGGTATTTCTCTAAGTTAGAGGGGTGGTAATTCAACATCCTGACATTTCTGAAGTGTTTCAACTAGCCTAAGATTTCTCAAAATCTCTTAACTCTACCCCCAACATTACATAGGGCTAAGATGTGTAGAGAGGTTCATCACTAACTACAAATAACTACACTTTTAGAAGTATCAAAGTTCTTCAACATGCCAAATACAAGATTTTTTTTAATTTTGATTTTATTGCTTGCATTTCTAAAATTTTCTGCAGCAAATAGGGAAGGTCTTTGATAGGTTGAATTCCTTGCATTAGTGAAATACACGTTTGTCTGATAAATCCACTCTCGTGTATCTTATACAAAAATTTAGGTTTTCATATATGAGATCCAGGTATGAAACAGATTGTTACATACGGACAGAAGAACCCACGACAGAGGGTTTTTTTGCTTTTATCCTGTGCGTTTTATAAAAGACAGGGATTTTATCTCTGTTCTTTTAATTTCCTCAAAAAATGATAAATCCCTAAAATAGAACAAATAGCAGCAGGTGAAAGTTATAAAGTGAGGAGTACACCTCATGAAGCAGGTTTTTATCATCTTTATTTTAAGTAACTCAATCACTAATAAGTGGAAGGTCCACCTTCAGGTCCAGGCAGTTTGACCTAGCAGCTTCAGGGGGCTACTATTCATTAGGAGCTTCAAATGTGTTAGAAAGAAGGCTGATAGGGATTAAGGGGAGGGAATAGTCTAGAAATAATACTTGTGTTAAAGCCCTTTATTTTATAGCAAAATTTTCTACATAGCCTTTTCTTCCCATTTACATGTATATTTTTAATCTTAGTATTGCTATTATTTGAGGAATATTGAGAATATGATGGAGATGGGAAAATGAAAACCCACCCATCCTTTTCTTGGCACTATTGAGTCTGTTTGTAAAACCGAACCTTTTAATTACCATGCTATGCAGAGCCCACAGTTCATCTGTCCCTTTTTGAAATTTTAAATTTTTTTTCCAAATCATTACTGAAAAGGGTATAAAAACATGGATAATAATTGAGTTCTAAGATTCTCTAAGGTCCTCTAGACCTCCAATTATAGATGACACCACACTAAAACTGTCCTGTCTTCTTTCCAAAGGAAAAGATTCATCAGGCTCCTACAATAAGTTATTTCAATATTAAATGATTCTTTCCCTTCCCTAACTCAAAAGCCCTCACATTGTCCACCAACTGAATATACAATATAAAAACAATATATGATTGGAAGTTAAGTGAATTTTTTGTCTGTTACTTGCCTTCCAGAAGCCAATAATCTAACACAAGTTATGTCACTGGAATAGGGAGTTATCTTACATATAGGATATATAAAAGCTTTTACTAAAAAATAAATCCTGCAACAAAAATCACAAATTAATTTAAAAATATTAATTATAATGACTATTAATCATATACTGAAGGGTATATATAATTATACAGTACTTTTTCCTCTGTGATAATATGAGATAAAAATATAGCAAGATACTAATTTGATGCTAGTAGTTATAAGAAGTAATATATAAAAATTAAATGAATAGAAAATTGCATAAGACTGAGAGGCTGAAGCTTTTCCTTAGTACACATACTTTTTTTTTCCAGTTTTAAAACAGACTCTGATGCTTAAATACTGTTACTCATTAACTGAATTTTCATATTTTGGCTTGACAAGCAGGAATAGCACATATATATACTTACTAAAAATTAAAATTGACAGTCAAATTGAATGAGAACAATGTTTCAACAATTTGCTTAGACTATATTTTAAGCAATTTTGAAGAAAAATTTTAAAATAAACGTGGTATGGAATAAATAAATTCCGAAATTAATTCGACTAGTTCTTCTAAGAATTAAACATTGTAACCAATATTACATATGAATAGTTTAAACTTTTAAAACCTCTAAACAATAGTTTCCACAAGTGGGAACTATTTGCTCTAGATTCCTTACTTTGGAAAAGAGCAGATCTAATTTCAACATCTTCCAAAAATTCATTAGAATTGAAAGAACAATTTGATTTTAAATAAATATTGAATAATAACTAAAAATTATAAATATTTATTGAATACATATTGAAAATAAATATTGAAAAATCTCCTAAAATCACCTTAGAAGACTATAAACTCAAAAGTGATTATCAAAATGACAGTGTCCAAATTTTCATCTCAATTTCAATGATTCACTGTTTATAAAGTATTCAAAATAATAATTTAAAATTTAAAATGATGAGAAATAGGATAAAAAAAAAAGGATATAAAAAAGGGCAAAATACTCGCCAAACATTTAATGGGTTGATTACAATAATATTCAAGGTGATAAAAAGATGTAAGCAATTCAATCGAAAAATGAGGAAAGGCTGAGCACAGTGGCTCACGCCTGTAATCCCAGCACTTTGGGAGGCTGAGGCGGGCGGATCACGAGTTCAGGAGATTGAGGCCATTCTGGCTAACACGGTGAAACCCCATCTCTACTAAAAATTCAAAAAATTAGCAGGGCATGGTGGCACACACCTGTAGTCCCAGCTACTAGGGAGGCTGAGGCAGGAGAATCGCTTGAATCCAAGAGGCAGAGGTTACAGTGAGCTGAGATCATGCCACTGCACTCCAGCCTGGGTGACAGAGCAAGACTCTGTCTCAAAAAAAATAAAAAAGAAAAAAAAAGAAAAGAAAAACGGAAAATATATTAGTAGATATTTGTGATGGTTAATTTTAAGTGTTAACTTGACTGGGTAATATTGTCCCGATATTTGGGCCTACATTATTATGGATGTTTCTGTGAGACTACTTTTAGATGAGATTAACATTTAAATCAGTGAACTTCGAGTAAGGTAGATTGTCCTCTATACTGTGGGTGGTCCTCATCCAATCAGTTGAAGACCTGAATAGAACAAAAACATTGACCTCCCCGGAGAAAGAAGAATTGTGCAGCAGAAGTCCCTTGGACTTGAGTTGTAGCATTGTCTTGTCTTTGTCTCCAGCCTGCCAGCCTACCCTGCAGATTTTGGACTCACCAGCCTCTATAAGCATGTGAGCCAGTTTTTTAAAATAAATAAAAATAAATTACACACACACACACACACACACATTGGTTTTGTTTCTCTGGAGAGCCCTAATAAAACAATTTATGGTAGAGTTAATCCAAATGACTGACGAACATATGATGTTCAACCTCACTACTGTCAACAAAGTATACAGACTTAACAATGAAATATCGCTTCTCACCCCCCAGATTGAAAAAAAAGAAAAGAAATAATAAACATACATGTAAAAAAACAATACTGCTAAAGGAAAGAATAGTCTCATACATGGCTAGTGCAAATGTAAATTGTTACTGCTTTTTTGCAGAGCAATTTAGCAATATAAAATATACACATATGGTTCTGCAGTAATTTCACACCAGATAAACTATTGAATAGAAATAAAGGACCATTCAATTAGAATGTTTCTACAATAGTGTTGATTACTACCTTCTGTAGAAGTAGTTTAGTGAAATATACTTTGGAGCCATACTCACTAGTTTGCCACCTATCGGCTATATAGCCTGGGGCAAGTTTCTTACCTACTCTCCTGCTCAGTTTTCTAAAATGGGTAGAATAACCTAACCCCTCAGTAGCTTAATACATGTAAAGTGCAAAAAAAAAAAAAAAATACTTAGCACATGGTAAACACTTAATAGGCGTTAGCTATTATTGTTTATACTGGCAAAAAGTAAAAGCATTTAAACTATCAAATAGGGATCTAGTTAAATAAATTGATGTTACTTTCATAACCATGGGCTATTATACAACCATTTATAAGAATTAAATCTATATGAAAAAATACATAGAATATTGAGCAATAAAACCAGACGTGTAATATAAACATACACGTACACACACGTATATATAATATGATCTCATTTTTCTAAGGCAAACCATTCATTTATTCAACAAATACTTATTGAGCACCTATGACGTTCAAGACACTGTTCTAAATACTTGGTTATATTCTATGTGCTGAATATAATATACGAATACCTGAGTTTGTATGTGATTGTACAACAAAAAAATTGGGATGGATACACATTAAGCTTTTAAGACTGGCTAACTTAGAGATTAAGATGATTAGAAAAGAAGATGAAACTAGGCAAAAAGACAAAAGAAGATGTCCATGATAAAACAGCATGTATAATATGATCCTATTTACATACAACTGTCTGTGTGTGTGTGTGTGTGTGTGTGTGTGTTTCTGCATGAAAAGATGGTCATCTAAACGTTGACTATGTTACCTCTCAGTATAGAGACATTTCAAAGTATGACAATTAAATAGCAATACAGTTGTAAATCAATCACAATATACATCATTTTTCTTTAACATTCTTGGAAATCTGAACATAAATATGAAAATAAATAAACAAATAGAATATGTACTTAAATGACACTAAAAGGGGAAAGAAAAATGGACATCTCTGAAGGGTTTCTTGGTACAAATCTAGAATCTAGATTGGAAAGCCCTTGGGTCACAGCCACAGGCAGGCCTTTTTCTTTCGGAGACAGAGTCTCTCTCTGTTGCCAACGCTGGAGGGCAGTGGTGCCATCTCAGCTCACTGCAAACTCTGCCTCCTGGGTTCAAGCAATTCTCCTGCCTCACCCTCCCAAGTAGCTGGACTACAGGCGCCTGCCACCATGCCTGGCTAATTTTTGCATTTTTAGTAGAGATGGGGTTTTGCCATGTTGGCCAGGCTGGTCTTGAACTCCTGAACTGAGATGATCCACCCACCTTGGCTTTCCAAAGTGCTGGGATTATAGGCAGGCCCCTTTTGATTGTGACTTCTCTCCTCTTTGGCCTCTTAAGCAATCTAGACCCACATGTAGCCACCATCATCTTCCTGTGAGAAATGTGCTCCACCTGTTCTTACCCTGCTTATTCATTTTCCCAGGGAAAGCACAAATTGCCCTCACAACAACTCTCCTTTGGAATTAAAGACCTTAATTCTCACGGTAACCAGAGGGTAGAGGGGAAAGAAAGAGTAAGGATGAGATTTAACAGTGTCTTTGGAGAGTGTATTATCTCTTATTAAAGCAAACAGGAAAATGGCAAATAAACGTGGTTTATTTTTATTTAACATTTCTACACTGATTTATCAGAGATAAAAATTAAATTTACACAGTAATCTACTTTGTTGCTAACTTTATTGTCTTTTTAAAATCATCTAGATAGGATTTCTCAAATACATGAAGTTGACACATTTTTATTTTCTTTTTTTTAATTATACTTTAAGTTTTAGGGTACATGTGTACCATGTGTAGGTTTGTTACATATGTATACATGTGCCATGTTGGTGTGCTGCACCCGTTAACTCGTCATTTAAACATTAGATATATCTCCTAATGCTATCCCTCCCCCCTTCCCCCACCCCACCACAGGCCCTGGTGTGTGATGTTCCCCTTCGTGTGTCCATGTGTTCTCATTGTTCAATTACCACCCATGAGTGAGGACATGTGGTGTTTGGTTTTCTGTCCTTGCGATAGTTTGCTGAGAATGATGGTTTCCAGCTTCATCCATGTCCCTACAAAGGACATGAACTCATCATTTTCTATGGCTGCGTAATATTCCATGGTGTATATGTGCCACATTTTCTTAATCCAGTCTATCATTGTTGGACATTTGGGTTGGTTCCAAGTCTTTGCTATTGTGAAAAGTGCCGCAATAAACATACGTGTGCGTGTGTCTTTATAGCAGCATGATTTATAGTCTTTTGGGTATATACCCAGGAATGGGATGGCTGGGTCAAATGGTATTTCTAGTTCTAGATCCCTGAGGAATCACCACACTGACTTCCACAATGGTTGAACTAATTTACACTCCCACCAACAGTGTAAAAGCATTCCTATTTCTCCACATCCTCTCCAGCACCTGTTGTTTCCTGACTTTTTAATGATGGCCATTCTAACTGGTGTGAGATGGTATCTCATTGTGGTTTTGATTTGCATTTCTCTGATGGTCAGTGATGATGAGCATTTTTGCATGTGTCTTTTGGCTGCATAAATGTCTTCTTTTGAGCAGGGTCTGTTCATATCGTTTGCCCACTTTTTGATGGGGTTGCTTTTTTTCTTGTAAATTTGTTTGAGTTCATTGTAGATTCTGGATATTAGCCCTTTGTCATATGGGTAGATTGTAAAAATTTTCTCCCATTCTGTAGGTTGCCTGTTCACTCTGATGGTAGTTTCTTTTGCTGTGCAGAAGCTCTTTAGTTTATTTAGATCCCATTTGTCAATTTTGGCTTTTGTTGCCATTGCTTTTGGTGTTTTAGACATGAAGTCCTTGTCCATGCCTATGTCCTGAATGCTATTGACTAGGTTTTCTTCTAGGTCTTTTATGGTTTTAGGTCTAACATTTAAGTCTTTAATCCATCTTGAAATAATTTTTGTATAAGGTGTAAGGAAGGGATCCAGTTTCAGCTTTCTACATATGGCTAGCCAGTTTTCCCAGCACCATTTATTAAATAGGGAATCCTTTCCCCATTTCTTGTTTTTGTCAGGTTTGTCAAAGATCAGATAGTTGTAGATATGTGGCATTATTTCTGAGGGCTCTGTTCTGTTCCATTGGTCTATATCTCTGTTTTGGTACCAGTACCATGCTGTTTTGCTTACTGTAGCCTTGTAGTATAGTTTGAAGTCAGGTAGCATGATGCCTCCAGCTTTGTTCTTTTGGCTTAGGATTAACTTGGTGATGCGGGCTCTTTTTTGGTTCCATACGAACTTTAAAGTAGTTTTTTTCCAATTCTATGAAGAAAGTCATTGGTAGCTTGATGGGGATGGCATTGAATCTATAAATTACCTTGGGCAGTATGGCCATTTTCAAGATATTGATTCTTCCTACCATGAGCATGGAATGTTCTTCCATTTGTTTGTGTCCTCTTTTATTTCATTGAGCAGTGGTTTGTAGTTCTCCTTGAAGAGGTCCTTCACGTCCCTTGTAAGTTGGATTCCTAGGTGTTTTATTCTCTTTGAAGCAATTGTGAATGGGAGTTCACTCATGATTTGGCTCTCTGTTTGTCTGTTATTGGTGTATAAGAATGCTTGTGATTTTTGCACGTTGATTTTGTATCCTGAGACCTTGCTGAAGTTGCTTATCAGCTTAAGGAGATTTTGGGCTGAGATGATGGGGTTTTCTAAATATAGAGTCATGTCATCTGCAAACAGGGACAATTTAACTTCTTCTTTTCCTAATTGAATACCCCTTATTTCCTTCTCCTGCCTAATTGCCCTGGCCAGAACTTCCAACACTATGTTGAATAGGAGTGGTGAGAGAGGGCATCCCTGTCTTGTGCCAGTTTTCAAGGGGAATGCTTCCAGTTTTTGCCCATTCAGTATGATATTGGCTGTGAGTTTGTCATAGATAGCTCTTATTATTTTGAGATACGTCCCATCAATACCTAATTTATTGAGAGTTTTTAGCATGAAGGTTGTTGAATTTTGTCAAAGGCCTTTTCTGCATCTGTTGAGATAATCATGTGGTTTTTGTCTTTGGTTCTGTTTGCATGCTGGATTACGTTTATTGATTTGCATATGTTGAACCAGCCTTGCATCCCAGGGATGAAGCCCACTTGATCATGGTGGATAAGCTTTTTGATGTGCTGCTGAATTCAGTTTGCCAGTATTTTATTGAGAATTTTTGCATCAATGTTCATCAAGGGTATTGGTCTAAAATTCTCCTTTTTTGTTGTGTCTTTGCCAGGCTTTGGTATCAGGATGATGCTGGCCTCATAAAATGAGTTAGGGAGGATTCCCTCTTTTTCTATTGATTGGAATAGTTTCAGAAGGAATGGTACCAGTTCCTCCTTGTACCTCTGGTAGAATTTGGCTATGAATGCATCTGGTCCTGGACTTTTTTGGTTGGTAAGCTATTGATTATGGCCTCAATTTCAGAGCCTGTTATTGGTCTATTCAGAGATTCAACTTCTTCCTGGTTTAGTCTTGGGAGGATGTATGTGTCGAGGAATTTATCCATTTCTTCTAGATTTTCTAGTTTATTTGCATAGAGGTGTTTATAGTATTCTCTGATGGTAGTTTGTATTTCTGTGGGATTGGTGGTGATATCCCCTTTATCATTTTTTATTGGGTCTACTTGATTCTTCTCTCTTTTCTTCTTTATTAGTCTTGTAGGTGGTCTATCAATTTTGTCGATCTTTTCAAAAAACCAGCTCCTGGATTCATTGATTTTTTTAAGGGTTTTTTGTGTCTCTATCTCCTTCAGTTCTGCTCTGATTTTAGTTATTTCTTGCCTTCTGCTAGCTTTTGAATGTGTTTGCTCTTGCTTCTCTAGTTCTTTTAATTGTGATGTTAGGGTGTCAATTTTAGATCTTTCCTGCTTTCTCTTGTGGGCATTTAGTGCCATAAATTTCTCTCTACACACTGCTTTAAATGTGTCCCAGAGATTCTGGTATGTTGTGTCTTTATTCTCGTTGTTTTCAAAGAACATCTTTATTTCCTCCTTCATTTTGTTATGTACCCTGTAGTCATTCAGGATCAGGTTGTTCAGTTTTCATGTAGTTGAGGGGTTTCGAGTGAGTTTCTTAATCCTGAGTTCTAGTTTGATTGCACTGTGGTCTGAGAGACAGTTAGTTATAATTTCTGTTCTTTTACATTTGCTGAGGAGTGCTTTACTTCCAACTAGGTGGTCAATTTTGGAATAGGTGTGGTGCAGTGCTGAGAAGAATGTATATTCTGTTGATTTGGGGTGGAGAGTTCTGTAGATGTCTATTAGGCTGCTTGGTGCAGAGCTGAGTTCAATTCCTGGATATCCTTGCTAACTTTCTGTCTCATTGATCTGTCTAATGTTGACAGTGGGGTGTTAAAGTCTCCCATTATTATTGTCTAGGTCTCTTTGTAGGTCTCTAAGGACTTGCTTTATGAATCTGGGTGCTCCTGTATTGGGTGCATAGATATTTAGGATAGTTAGATCTTCTTGAATTGATCCCTTTACCATTATGTAATGGCCTTCTTTGTCTCTTTTGATCTTTGTTGGCTTAATGTCTCTTTTATCAGAGACTAGGATTGCAACCCCTGCCTTTTTTTGTTTTCCATTTCCTTGGTAGGTCTTCCTCCATCCCTTTATTTTGAGCCTATGTGTGTCTCTGCATATGAGATGTGTTTCCTGAATACAGCACACTGATGGGTCTTGACTCCTTATCCAATTTGCCAGTCTGCGTCTTTTAATTGGAGCATTTAGCACATTTACATTTAAGGTTAATATTGTTATGTGTGAATTTGATCCTGTGATTATGACGTTAGCTGGTTATTTTGCTCGTTAGTTGATGCAGTTTCTTCCTAGACTCGACGGTCTTTACAATTTGGCATGTTTTTGCAGGGGCTGGTACTGGTTGTTCCTTTCCATGTTTAGTGCTTCCTTCAGGAGCTCTTTTAGGGCAGGCCTGGTGGTGACAAAATCTCTCAGCATTTGCTTGTCTGTGAAGTATTTTATTTCTCCTTCACTTATGAAGCTTAGTTTGGCTGGATATGAAATTCTGGGTTGAAAATTCTTTCCTTTAAGAATGTTGAATATTGACCCCCACTCTCTTCTGGCTTGTAGGGTTTCTGTGGAGAGATCAGCTGTTAGTCCGATGGGCTTCCCTTTGTGGGTAACCCAACCTTTCTCTCTGGCTGCCCTTAACATTTTTTCCTTCATTTCAACTTTGGTGAATCTGACAATTATGTGTCTTGGAGTTGCTCTTCTCAAGGAGTATCTTTGTGGCATTCTCTGTATTTCCTGAATTTGAATGTTGGCCTGCCTTGCTAGATTGGGGAAGTTCTCCTGGATACTATACTGCAGAGTGTTTTCCAACTTGGTTCCATTCTCCCCGTCACTTTCAAGTACACCAATCAGACGTAGATTTGGTCTTTTCACATAGTCCCATATTTCTTGGAGGCTTTGTTTGTTTATTTTTATTCTTTTTTCTCTAAACTTCTCTTCTCACTTCATTTCATTCATTTGATCTTCCATCACTGATATCCTTTCTTCCAGATGATGGAATCAGCTACTGAGGCTTGTGCATTCACCACGTAGATCATGTGCCATGGTTTTCTGCTCTATCAGGTCCTTTAAGGACTTCTCTGCACTGGTTATTCTAGTTAGCCATTCGTCTAATCTTTTTTCAAGGTTTTTAACTTCTTTGCCATGGGTTCGAACTTCCTCCTTTAGCTTGGAGAAGTGTGACCATCTGAAGCCTTCTTCTCTCAACTCATCGAAGTCATTCTTTGTCCAGCTTTGTTCCGTTGCTGGTGAGGAGCTTTGTTCCTTTGGAGGAGGAGAGGCACTCTGATTTTTAGAATTTTCGGTTTTTCTGCTCTGTTTATTCCCCACCTTTGTGGTTTTATCTACCTTTGGTCTTTGATGATGGTGATGTACAGATGGGGTTTTGGCGTGGATGTCCTTTCTGTTTGTTAGTTTTCCTTCTAACAATCAGGACCCTCAGCTGCAGGTCTGTTGGAGTTTACTGGAGGTCCACTCCAGACCTTGTTTGCCTGGGTATCAGCAGTGGAGGCTGCAGAACAGTGAATATTGGTGAACAGCAAATGTTGCTGCCTGATTGTTCCTCTAGAAGTTTTGTCTCAGAGGAGTACCCGGCCGTGTGGGGTGTCAGTCTGCCCCTAATGGGGGGGTGCTTCCCAGTTAGGCTACTCGGGGGTCAGGGACCCACTTGAGGAGGCAGTCTGTCCGGTCTCAGATCTCCAGCTGCATGCTGGGAGAACCACTAATCTCTTCAAAGGTGTCAGACAGGGACATTTAAGTCTGCAGAGGTTTCTGCTGCCTTTTGTTTGGCTATGCCCTGCCCCCAGAGGTGGAGTCTACAGAGGCAGGCAGGCCTCCTTGAGCTGCGGTGGGCTCCACCCAGTTGGAGCTTCCTGGCTGCTTTGTTTACCTACTCAAGCCTCAGCAATGGTGGGCCCCCCTCCCCCAGCCTTGCTGCCACCTTGCAGTTTGATCCCAGACTGCTGTGCTAGCAATGAGTGACGCTCTGTGGGCATAGGACCCTCCAAGCCGGGCGTAGGACCCTCCAATCCAGGCGTGGGATCTAATCGCCCGGTGTGCCGTCTGCTAAGACTGTCGGAAAAGCACAGTATTAGGGTGGGAGTGACCCGATTTTCCAGGTGCCATCTGTCACCCCTTTCTTTGGCTAGGAAAGGGAATTCCCCGACCCCTTGCGCTTCCTGGGTGAGGCGATGCCTGGCCCTGCTTCGGCTCACGCTCAGTGTGCTGCACCCACTGTCTGACAATCCCCCATGAGATGAACTCGGTACCTCAGTTGGAAATGCAGAAATCATTCATCTTCTGCATCGCTCATGCTGGGAGCTGTAGACTGGAGCTGTTCCTAATCGGCCATCTTGGCTATACTCCCTATTTTCTTTTTTTTTTTAATCTTATTTTAGGTTCAGGGATACATATGCTGGCTTGTTATATAGATAAACTCCTGTCACGGAGGTTTGTTGTACAGATTATTTCATCACCCAGATACTAAACCTAGTACCAATATAGTTATTTTTTCTGCTTCTCTCCTCCCACTCTCCACCCTCAAATAGGCCCCAGTGTCTGTTGTTCCCTTTATATGAGTTTTCATTATTTAGCTCCCACTAACAAGTGAGAACATGCAGTATTTGGTTTTCTGTTGCTGTGTTAGTTTGCTAATGCAGGAACAGAAAATGGATGGAGCTGGAGAATGGAGCCTCCAGCTCCATCCATGTTCCCTCAAAAGTCGTGATCTCATTCTTTTTTATGGTTGCATAGCCACATTTTTATTTTCTGACATACATTAGCTGCTTTTCATTCCAGTCAACTTCATGGAAAAGTTTAAAATTCTAAATCAATATATCTAACAACATCAATAATAGTAATGATACCTGTGGCTGTAAAAGTAAGCCCTCTTCTAACTCCAAGTGATTTCTAAAAAAGTACTCTAGCTGTAAACTAATTATACATAATCAGTCATAAAATTATTATATTATTAACCTATCTTTAGAAAAATAATGTGTTGATAAAAGTGAATTGTTCTGCATGTAACCCAAGAACCCTGGGAATCTAAGACAGAGACCAGATTTACGAAACATATTCAGTAAGTCTTGAAATGCTTTCTGCTGTGCAGCAGGATGTTTCATGTAGTTGGTGCCTGGGTGAAATATCTTTGCAGGATACCCACCTCTTTCTCCAAGGGCACACTTAGCAAATTCTGTGGAGAATAAGGTATCATGTACTGTTTTGACTCTAACCAGATATTTAATCTTAGATAAGACTTAACCAACTGGTTTCTTCTATTGTAAAATGAGAGAGTTGGGTTAGATTACCATTTTTCAAACTTTAACCAGCCTCAGAGTCACATGGAGGGGTGGCCCCACTCTCACTTTATAGTAGTATAGTAGGCCCTGAGAATTTCCAGCCCCCCAACAAGAAAGAATTATTGAACCCAAAATATCAGTAGTGCCAAGGATAAGACACTCTGGCCTAAAGGTATTCTGTGTTGCTGTCATTCTACTTTAAAGGGCCAGTAAGTGCCTAACCAAGCATGCCATGAAAGCAGAGTTATTTTCCACTTTTTTTTTTTTTTAAATTTAACCTACCTAGGGCAGTATTAGTTTGATACCAAAGCCAAAGATTCCAGATGGCTGTTCATTATGATGCTGGGTTCCTCTGTGGACAGGTCTCCATTTTCTTCAACCATATCATTGTGGAATTCTGTTGCCTCATGACCTGAAAAAACATTGGGATTTGTACATACAGTGGACCCTTTGGGTTGAAAGACACTCATTACTGCTTGAATATTAGTCTCTTCAGGCCCCAAGCCAATAAAACATTCATATTTCCATTGGGAATCTAGCCTCTCCTATAATTTACAGGCAATCTTCCCTCTTTCTCTTTGTGATTGTTCTCATTGATAAGGACCAGCTTTGATATAATTTTCAGTTAGAACGTTCTTCCCCCTAAAGGAAGCTGGAATACATTCCGTGGTATTAGGTTCCACCATAGCAACAGAAGGCTTTTTAATGCATTCATGAATATTCAGGATTTAATCAGTGGCATGTGAAATGTATTGATACTACTCAGAATTATTTTATGCTAATAGAAAAAGCAAACGACAGTCTTTTATTTGTAAACATAACACTGAAAGAACATTTGAACTTTTCTGGAAAGCAAATCTTTAGTCATTTGTTGAAGCTATATGCCTTTCCCATCCTTTAGATGGCAGTAACTGCAGATGGCCCATAATAAAATGAACTTTTTAAGTGAAATATTTTAAACATTTAATAGATTTATATTTTTAAAAATGATTTCATGATGTTAATAAGATGGTGGCATTGCTTCTTCATAATTTCAAATTCTCTAATTAAAAAGTCTAGCTACCTGACACTAGGAGGTGTGTAAATGCAGGCTTTAACATAATACTTTTTATCATCCAACAGTGATTTTAACCTCTTTTTGTTTACCATTCCGTTTACTATGTGATGGAATACAGACTCTTTCCCCAAGAGCACATGTTTGCATAGACTTAATAGCACTCTTCCATAGAATCCCTAGAGGATCAGGCTACCAGTTTAGGGGGCCTTGCCTTAAAGCAACATGAGAGGAATGTCTCAGAAGCCTGAATCTGATCTTATAAGCACTAGAGTGTCCTGCTCTTAGAGTTGCCCAGGGGAGGCAGAGGGGATGGAAGCACTCTTTACCTTTAATAAATAAGCATATGCCTTTTTCTATAATTATGCTTTCAGTATGATTAAATAGTTGCATAGAACTATACTTCTCAAGACTCCTTTGACGGCAAGTCATAGAAACTCGAAGTAACTTAAGTAAAAAAGAGGATTTATAGTCCCATAACCTGGATACTGCATCTAGGAACTCAACAGTGTCATCAAGACAGTAATGCCCTCTCTCAATCACTGGCATGTTCTCTCTGTTTTTCTCTCTGTCCCCCTTCTGTGTCTATCAGCAGTTCTAGGATGTACATTCTCAACATAAGAAGAGCTTCTTTTTCTGAAGAGTTATATCAAAAGTCCCAGGTAACCACTTATGTTTAGTTTGGTATTTATCAGTTCCATGCATATTTTTGTTTTTATGGCTACTACATGCACACACACACACACACACACACAATCTTTAAACAAGATAAAATAGGCTTTACATATTTTATATGACATATTGTACATCATATTTAAACATGTATATAATTATTATATAGCTATTTTATATTAGTTACATTCATATAATGTATATGTATATTATATATACAAAATTATATATATAATGTGCATGTACTTATGAAACTTGCTTTTTATGTGGAATATATTGTTTTTAGATATATTCATCTTGAATCCATGTAATGCTAGTTCATTCATCCACAGTATATAACTTTTGAAATTAATTTATAAAAGACATTGTGGCTTCCATTTTTGTTGCATTCTCTCTCTAGCTCTTTCTCTCTGTCTCTCTGGGATCACTCATTCTGGGGAAAGCCAGCTGTCGTGTTGTGAGCAGCCCTGTGGAGAGGTCCCTGTGGTAAGGAACTGAAACCTGTCAACAGCTACGTGAGAGAACTTGGAGGCAGCTCATGTAGTTTAGTCAAGCTGTCTGATGACTGCAGCCCTACCTAATTGCAGCCTCCTGGGAGACCTTGAGCTGCAAGCTCCCAGCTGAGCTGCTCACAAATTCCTGACCCTCAGAAACTGTATAAATGTTTAAGTTGCTAATTTGGGGGATAATTTTTACACAGACAAACATAACTAACACAATATTGAAGCAAATCTAAGCATTTGTCAATATATCAGGTTTTGGTGGGGATACAGACATGAAAATTTTTCTCAGTAGGAAAAAAACTGGTTCTTGCCACTAGAGGGCAAATGGTCACAAATAATGGCCTTTTTCTGTTTCCATACAACTCAGATGTCCGATGCAAACATTCTTAGAGACTATCTGCTCTGTTGCCTTACAGATGAGTATACAAATGCCCACAGCCATTAACTTACTTGTTCAAGTTCACACAGGCTAGATCTTAATGTAAAAACTCAGCTGCAGTTATTAACATACAAACCAGCTATTTTTAAATTTTTTTTTAAATTTTTGTGATATACACTTATACACCGTACATCTATGTATATATATACACCTATGTGTATACATCTATACATAGGCTTATATATTTATGGGGTACATGAGATGTTTTGATACAGGCATGCAATATGAAATAAGCACATCATGGAGAATGGGGTATCCATTCCCTCAGGCATTTATCCTTTGAGTTCCAAACAATCCAATTACACTATTTAAGTTGTTTTAAAATATAAAATTAAGTTATTATTGACTATAGTCACCCTATTGTGCCAATCAGTTAACTATTAATTAATGCTGCTATTTCTGAAAGTCACTAGGTACAAATAAAGAAGGCTTTATCTTTTTTATTTCAACTAGCATGTTAAAATTCCTAAGGTCACAAAATTTATGATAACGACCATTGCTATTTATTGGGTACCTATTATGAACAACTTATTATACACATGTGCTACATGTCTTTTCATTTAATCTATATAATGAAGCTTTGAAACTTATGCCTATCAATGCATGAGGGTCAGGGTCTTGTCCAAGGACACATAGCTAGAAAGAAGGAAAACAAATTTGATTCTGATAGGGGTTAAATCTCTTTGCAATATTTTTCTTAGGGGACAGCTCATAGCCTCTGATTATACCAGAAGTTTGTTGCTTCTGGAAACTTTTAGTATGTTGAGACATTTAAATGATTGCCATATAACATTGGAACAGAAAAGAAAAAAAATTGATGACTCTCCTTCCTTTTTTCCCAGAAAAAATTCTCTCTCTCTCTCTCTCTCTCACACACACACGCACACACACACACACACACATCACACTCTCTCTCTCTCTCACACACACACACATATTGCCTCTTTCCTTCATTCTAGCGGACCAGCTTTGTGATATTGGTTAACCTTCCTAGAGCTTCATTTTGTTGCACCTTCTTCATTTCTAAAATAAGAATACACCTACCTCTTTTAAGCTCTCAGCGGGGATGCTGTGATAATTAATGAAAAAGTCTTGATGAACCTCATTTGATTTTGCAGAAGACAGAAGTTTAATAAGCTGAAGAATCATTATAATGATAATTAGGTATATTTTAGGACAGATGGGCAAGTGTCTGGCAGTGGTGGCTTAGCTGGAGCTGTTGCCACACCAAAGCAATAAAGTAATGTCAATATGTCAGCCACATCAAGTTAGGCACAAGGAGGGTGCAATAGCAGCCTACTTCACACACTGCTTTGTTCATCGTCTCTGCCTGGCACAGACTGGGACAGAGTTACAGCATTTCTAAGACACACAGGCAGTTCGAGAAGAACCACCTCATTATTGTGGCATATAATCTCCAAAGATAGCCACCACTGATAGCTTCCTTCCTTGTTGATATGCATGTTACTCCTCACACTAAGAGAGTGAGTCTACCTCCTTGAATCTGGCCTGGCCTTGTGACTTGTTTAGATCAATAGAATACTGTGGCTATGACTGCTAATTCTAGGTCAAGCCTTTAGAAAGACTGGCAGCTTCTGCTTCCTCTATCTTGGAAGAATGACTCAGGATAAGAAGTTCAAATACCCTGAGCCCATCTCACTATGAGAAAGCCCAAGCTAGCCATGTGGAAAGAGGGACAGAAACAGGCCTGGACCAGCTCTTGGATATTCCAGTCATCCCAACGGAGGTTCTGAATGTGACTGAAGAAGCAATCTTAGACATTTCAGCTTCAGTAGATACCATGTGGAGCAAAAGAACTATTCAGTCCGGATCGTTTTTAGGCCATTGTATTATGGCGTGTTTCTTATATAGCAATAGATATTTGAAACACCTATCAGCATTTAAAATAGGGTCACATATCTCTTGATCTTCTCTCTTTGCTAAATGAAGTAGAGGATTCCTTCAGAGAAATGAAATAAGGGAAAAACAGTAAGAATTTGATACTATTAAGAGGTCAGTTGCTTTTTAGAGGATACAAATTTTAGTTTTATGAAAGTCCGATTAAGATAGAGCAGTTATCCTTTCTTTGTTCACTCATGCATTCATGATCAAATATTTGTTGAATAAATTTATTGCTTACTATACATCAGACATATGGATTATACACAGGCAGTCTCCAACTTATGATGGTTGGACTTACAATTTGTTGACTTTCTGATGGTACTCGGAAAGTCGAAAAATTGCGAGTCTAACCTTCATAAATTGGAGAGCCATCCTGTTTTCACTTTCAGTACAGTATTCAATAAATTGCATGAGATATCAAACACTTTATTATAACATAGGCTTTGTGTTAGATGATTTTTCCCAGCTTCAGGCTAACATAAGTGTCTGAGCACATTTAAGATAGGCTAGGCTAAGTTCTGATGTTCTATAGGTTAGGTATATTAAGTATATTTTCAGTTCAGATTATATCTTCTAACTTATGATGGGTTTATCAGGATGCAATCCCATCATAAGTTAAGGAACATTTGTAGAGCTAAGTGAGATAGATAAGGTCCCTGATCTCATAGTGCTTATATCCTAATTGTGGAAGACAAATAACAACAACCAAAGCAAAAAGACAATTTCAGTTGGTGATAATGCAATTAATCTGGGGAAGGGTAATGTGATAGCATTATGAGAGTCTTTCTAAGGGTTCCCCACAATGCATCAGCAATAAACTAACAAACAGAAAAAAAGAAAGAAACTGTTCACCCCAAGACTGTAATACAGTTTAATTATCTGTAACCTAATTAGCAGTTTCCAGGTATGAGTAAACACAATTCATGGTGTGGGCAGTGTTTTCCCATTTTGTACTTTGAGTCTTAGCTTTGCTGACACTGAAACTGATCTGGTGGGGTAGATTTTTTTTCTCCTACCTTATTAGCTTTTTAAGGAAGTAAAAATGGAATGTGCTAGCACTGGAGGTACAGGTACTTTGCTGGTCCACATGTTGTCTATTAACACCGTCCCTAAGACAGAGCCATTGATGTACTCAAAGAAAATGAGTTTGATGGGCACCTTGGTTGATTCCATGCCTTCACTATTGTGAATAGGGCTCTGATGAACATATGAGTGCATATGTCTTTTTGCACTCATTTTATGAACTTCTTATCCTGTGTCATTCTTCCAAGATAGAGGAAACAGAATCAAAGAACAATTTATTTTCCTTTGAGTAATGGCATTGCTGGGTCAAATGGCAGTTCTGTTTTAAGTTCTTTCAGAAATCTCTGAACTGCTTTCCACAGTGACTGAACTAATTCACATTGCCACCAGCAGTGTATAAGTGTCCCCTTTTCTCCATAGCCTCACCAACATCATTTGTTTTTTGACTTTTTAATAATAGCCAGTCTGAGGCCAGGTGCGATGGTTCACGCTTGTAATCCCAGGACTTTGGGAGGCCGAGGCAGGTGGATCACTTGAGGCCAGGAGTTCAAGACCAGCCTGGCAAACATGTATTTTTTCTGCTGAAAAAATACAAAAAATATTAGCCAGGTGTGGTGGTGGGCACCTGTAATCCCAGCTACTCGGGAGGCTGAGGCAGGAGAGTAGCTTGGACCTGGGAGGGAGAGGTTGCAGTGAGTGGAGATCGCACCATTGCACTCCTGCCTGGGTGACAAGAGCGAAACTCCGTCTCAAAAGAATAGTAATAATAATAATAGCCAGTCTGACTGGTATGGGACAGTATCTCATTGTGGCCTTGATTTGCATTTCTCTGATGATTAGTGATGTTGAGCATTTTTTCAGATGTTTGTTGACCACTTGTATATCTTCTTTTGAGAAGTGTCTGTTCATGTCTTTTGCCCACTTTTGAATGGGGTTATTTGTTTTTGCTTGTTGAATTGTTTAAGTTCCTCATAGATTCTGGATATTAGACCTTTGTGAATATTTTATCCCATTCTGTAGGTTGTGTGTTTACTCTGTTCATAGTTTCTTTTGCTGTACAGAAGCTCTTTAGTTTAATTAGGTCTCACTTGTCAATTTTTGTTTTAGTTGCAAGGGTAGATTGGTTAATGAAATGTGGTACATACATGCCATGGAATACTATGCGGTCATAAAACAGAATAAAATTATGTCCTTGGCAGCAGCACACATGCAGCTGGGGGCCATTACCCCAAGCCAATTAATGAAGGAAAAGAAAACCAAATACCACATGTTCTTACTTACCAGTAGGAGCTAAACAGTGGGTACTAATGGACATAAAGATGGCAACAATGGACACGCGAGACTACTAGAAGGGACAGGGCAAAAGGGTTGAAAAACTAACTACTGGGTACTATTTCCAGTACTTAGGTGATGGGATCAATAATATCCCAAACCTCTGCATCACAAAATATACCCAGCTAACAAACCTGTAGACGTAGCTTCTGAATCTAAAATAGAAGTTGAAATTGTTTCTTCAAATGAAAATAAGTTTGAGTTAAGAGAATCAAGGAACTAGATATTTTACAGTCCTACATTTCTGGAAGGCTTCAGTTAATTAATTTCTTCTGAAGAAAGGACATTTTTCATAAGAGAATTATAAAAACCACTTTCTTTCGCATACATAGCATGGTTCTCTGTGATATCCCATGAATGTTCTGTTGAGACCCTTCCACATTATTTTGAAATTAGCAATGATTTCCTTGAAAAAGGAAATTTTGTATTAATTTCTTTGCTTATTTATCCTCTCACACAATATCCTGCCCATAGTACATGCTTAATAAATATTTGTTAAACAAATGAATGTCGGATTAAGAGACCAGTGTCTACATTTGAAACCCAGCTCTGCAACCTATTAGCAGTGTGATCTTGGTCAAGTTACTTAATTACTCTCAACCACTACATTGTTACTTTAAAATTAATACTAAATTTCCAAAATGGTGACTCTTGATAAATTAGAATAGACACTTAGCCATTGACAGCTAATGCTGGCAACACTCTGTGTGTGTGTGTGTGTGTGTGTGTGTGTGTGTATGTGTGTGAATGTGTGTTTAATTATACATCTATACATGTATATGTATATATTTGTATATATATTAGTTATATTTGTATTATGTATTTTAATTAATTTCAATCATGTGTAGGCATACATATGTGTACATACGTACATATACACATATCTATCTATGTATATGTACACATATGTATGCATATATATACACATGTGTATATATGTTTACAGATGTGTAATATACACATATATATACACAAGTATATATACACACACACATATATATATGTACACGCACACACACATATATATATATGTGCTTGCAAATGTAATTCATCCCTCCTAGAGGTGATTTGCCTTTGGATAAAATCTGGGAAAAGTGAAGATCATTACTGTTAGAATTCAATTTGAATATATTTTTACTTAAATACTGACTTTTTAAACTTTGCTTTCTTCTAAGACAAATTCCTTAGTTGGGCAACAATAACTGGCAATGTCTAAGCATCTATGATAATTTATCAAGAGTCACCACTTTGAAAACTTAATAATATTAGTTTTAAAATAATTATATGATGGTTGAAGTTTATTAGTGGAAATGAGGCAGGAGGACAGAGGAAAGAAACGGCAAACTTGATGTATTTTACGACCTAAAGGTCTAATGCCAGAAGAGCTAATCTTACAATGCTTGTTCATGAAAAACTCATTGAAAAGTCCCATGATATTAATGAGATAAGTTAAATGTCCTTATCTACAATGAATCCCAGTAGAAATTTTACAATAAATTTGTCTTCAATGAAAGGTAATAGGGTAGAGAAAGGAAAAAAATCACATAAATTAAGAGTTTTGCCATTTTTTATGTTTGTCACATATTTGTGGACTAAGTAGATGAGAAGTTATTGATATAGAATTCAACAAAATTCAATGAGATATAATTATAATTATAATTATAATTTTAGAGCATAGGATTTATTTGGCAAAATGGGAACACATAGTGGTTGGGATGCACCAGTGTTTAAAAATGAATAATAATAAGATAATATTTTGGTTAGGACAATCAGCTTAACATCAAAAGCCATTTGTGTAGACCGTAATTTAACAGAAAATATAATGCTAATATTCAGTTTATATAATAATCCCTTTAAGTGGTAGAAATTATAGCCTTTAAGATTCGAACCTCTTCTTTTTTAACTTCTAGGGAGAGCCTTATCTGCTCTCAAAAGGTCTTAAAATAACCATCTGATCTTTCAAAATCTATATCAGTCTTAATTCTAGGGTGTCTCATCCTTCAGCGAACATAAGGGTTTATAAATAAATTTAGAAATAGCAACAACAAGTGATTCCTCCTTCTAAAATGCATTTTTACCTTGGATAACAAATAACTGAGAGATTTCCAACTACTTGCATTCCTTTCTGAGCAGGCAATCTGAGGGCACGCTCTAGCACCCAGCCATCCAAATAGCAACTCTATTTGGAATAAAATTAGATAGAACATTATCACTGCAACCTTACAAACACTGAGACTACCCCCACAGAAGTAAGCTAGTAAAAACATAAGATAAACAGCAGATCCTAAAGATATGCCAAAAATTTAAAAAAGTGTTTTTATCGTTGAACTCCAGCTGGATATAGGGTACAAGGTGGAGAATATGAAAACTGGTTACACATTCCATACCACTCTAAACAGCTCAATGAAGATTCCTTGGGACTTATTATGACAGATACTGTTACACTTTCTTTAGCGCTCAACTTAAAAGCATATGTTTGGTTCAATCCCCACCCAGAATTACTGGGTTTATATCACTGTCAGGTAACCAATGTCTTCCCAGATAGTGGAATATGTTACTGAAAATATCTTTATTGGCCTTCACTCACAGATTCACATACAGCAGGGGCTTAAATGACCCTTAGTCCTGGGAAAGTGGGTGATGAGGGGGTCAGGAATGGCACAGGTAGAAAAATGTTCTCTTAGTGGAATGTAGTATTGGCTCTTCACCCAATTTCTGCAGATGACCTAAATAACAATTGCCTTAGAGATGCTGGTAATTTGAAATAAAAATTACAACCTGTATCCGATGTTGGCTAGCATCTCTTGAACCATCTAGTCTTTTATTTATTCCATAAAAATATATCAAGTGCCTTCTCTGTTCCCCAAAGTGTACTGGGCTCTACAAATACTGGATTTAATGAGACAGACGTTGTTCCTAACCTGCATATGAACTTGCAGTGTAGAGGTGAAGGGAGACACTAAACTATAGTAAACTAAAAAGCAGCACTAAACACGTTCGCGGTCAAGTGTTACATATGGGAAGCACATAATGCTATGGAAACCTGTTGTAGGAATGTCCTTACTTCTTCCAACTGGTAGAAAAGGACACCAAAGTGATCCTCATCTGAGTATCCCAGTGCAAATGACTTAATTTCCTGGGCTTTGATTTCCATGGATAAAAGTAAGAGGAATTGGAATAAATGATTTCTAAAGTCCCTTTCAGTGATAAGGTGCTGGAATCCTTTTCAAATCTTCCCAATCCCAAAAGCATATTCCAATGGCACATTCTCTGCAAGAATAATTTGAGGACTTGTTAGTGACTAAGTGCAGACAATGGTTATGTCTTTGACCATCCCTAGAGTGCCGGCAGTGAAGCTTAATTTTAGAATCCTGGGATGCTCTTTCACCTCTACTGGAAATACCCTAGGAAGAAAGTCCTTGTTGAATCCCATAGGGTCTTACTGTCTGTTTCCCAAATGCCCCTTTTCTGTGTGTGTACCAAGCAGGGTAGGGGTACTATTCTCTTCTGATACATAGTCATCTGTCACGTGCCCTAAAGGCGCTGTCTCAGAAGGTTGTATCCTCTCATTTTTCTCCCTTAAGTAATCAAGTAGATAAACAAAATCCCCAAATTATTCTTGTTAGCCTTTCATTACCAAAATAAGGGGAAGAGTCACATAAACACAGAAATAGAAACCTGCTTATGTTTTCCATGGTTTCTGAAGTAAAGATGCAAATGACTTCTGTAGTAGATGCTGTAGTATGGCTCTTTCAATACCTTTTCCAACCCTTCTCTTGTTTTCCTCTATTATTGATGCCAGAAAATGGAAATGCTTAACTCTCAGCCTCTTTCAGGTCGTGGTAGCTCAATTCTGGCCTATAAGATGTAGAGGAAGTCCCTAGAAACCAAAAGGGCTTCCTATTGCTTTGCTTTTCTCATTCTTCCTGTTTGGAACAGGGATGTGATGGCTGGAAATACAGCAATAATAATGAAACTGTGAGGATGAAAATCACTGGTGAAGTTGATGGAACAGAAAGAAAATGAACTTGGTTCTTTGATGACATATTAGAAAAGCCGCCTCGGCCTTGAACAATCTTCATTAAACCTGATATTTAAATGTTTACTGGGTTTTTGTTTGTCACAATGAATATAATTCTAACTGATCAACTTCTAATAATAATAATACTGATTGTATACAGAAAGCTCATATATAGAAACTTCAGGGTGGCCTTGGTGTACTTGGAAGTAGCCTAAAATTGATCAGAATATCTTCATACTGGTTTAGATTGTAGAAAATCATCCTTGTTATTTCATCGTATTTTATCTTCTAGGTATAAGATTTTGATCAATAAATATTAGAATATTCAAACTAAATGGAAAAGCTGCCAGTCCCTACATTTACTGACAAGAAGACTAAAATACTTTTAATTTTGAGAAGCTCAGTGTTGTGACCACTCTGAACTCAATGGTGAGGTGCTGTTCCCCATTTAGAGGGATAGAGTCTAAGCCTAAAATATTTGTTTTTATAAATGCAAGGTTGTCTCAAGCTACATATCATGGGGCATATTAAATAAAAGTTCCCACTCTGCAGAAAACATCCCTCAGATATTTAAACATTTTGGGAATGTGAGAGGTTCTTTGTGTCTTATTAAACAAAAAGTTTTGAAAATATCACCACTCTAGGCTCTCGAGTCAGCCTACCTGGCTAATATCCTTTTTAAACCCTTACCGGCAGTACAATTTTGACAAGTTATGGAACTTCAGTAATGTTCAGTTTCCTCATTTGTAAAAAGGAGTTATAACAACAATTACCTCCTAAAACTGCATCTACTGGATAACAGTTACATTTCCAGTAAATGTTATCAATTACAATTATTGTGGCAGAAGCTTTACCTTAAAGTTTGTTTATGTTTCATTTTTGGTTGATATTACATTTCTTTACCTGTGTTTAAGTTGTGTGGGTCTTTATGGATAAAAAGTCATCAGCAGTGTTTTTTAATAGATGATATGTAAGCCCACTAGACTCCTTGGAGTCCTCGAAGCACCTTGAAGGCAAGAAACATTTTTGCCCAGTGTCCAGCACAGTGTTTGGCACATAGTAGGTGCTTAACAAACATTTGTTAAATAAACACGTAAGTGACTGCTATGAAAGGAGATAAAGAAAGAAAATCCCTTGGGCAACTCTTTGTTGCTTTACATTTATGAGGGGCCAATATAAATAATAAAATAAATAAAAGCTATATTTAGAGCATAAAGTACCCAATGTCTCTGTATACTAACTTCTGGACTCTTAGAACTTGTTTTTATCTACAGTGTTACTAGCATTTTGAAAAGACCTCAGTTGCCTTGGCTCTCTTTGCTATTTATTAGTTTTGTTTGTTCTGTTCAAGTAGTATAGCAACGGTGTGGGAATTAAATTGAAACCATATGAATGATGTGTTAAAATCTAACATGCTCAAACAGGGGAAAGCAGAACCAGACAAGAAACAAATTTCAAGTCTCAAGAAGCCAATTTTGTATTTCTGCAGACCCCACATATAGAATCTAGGCACGGTATTAATAATAGATTAATGCTTTTGTCTTCTAAAGAGTGATTTGCTCAACAATAGGCCTTCCACGGCAGTTTTATGCTGTAGTTGACTGGCATGTATTGTCCTTAAACACAAAAATATAACTATAAATAAAAATGTAAACTGATCAGAGAAGGGAACTCAACATATGTCCCTGATTTCCCTTAGGCATGCTTGGAGATACCCACACTCTTGCAAAGAGAGACAATAAAACAATGATTTCACGTTCTGTCACTACAGAACAAGTAGAATCAAGAAATTCCTGAAGACACTGAATTGCAATTTTCTAAACTTCAGGTTAGATAAAAAGTTGATGTTTGCTACCTTGTTGATATTTGACACATTCTTGGGTACTATATCTGTTATGAATTCCATTAGTTTTGTTTGGTTACAAATAACAAAACAAACTAAAAAAGCTGCAGCTTAAACTACCTAGAAGATTATTTTCTTTCACGTAAAGTAGTCCAGAGATAAACAGTCCTAGATTGGTATAAACATATCAAATTTTCTTAAATGTTTTCTCCAACTCATGCATTTTAACTAGAAATTTGGCAGACTTGAGCAATTCCATGTGATGGTGTTACTATGTTTTGATTAAAATGAACTCTTACCTAATTCCAAAATTTATATTTCCCCTTATATAACAAAGCATTGTCACAATTTATATATATATATTTTTTTGAGATGGAGTTCCGCTCTTGTTCCCCAGGCTAGAGTGCAATGGCACAATCTTAGCTCACCACAACTTCCGCTTCCCAGGTTCTAGTGATTCTCCTGTCTCAGCATCCTGGGTAGCTGGGATTACAGGCATGTGCCACCATGCCTGGCTAATTCTGTATTTTTAGTAAAGACGAGGTTTCCCCATGTTGGTCAGGCTGGTCTCAAACTCCCGACCTCAGGTGATCTGCCCACCTCGGCCTCCCCAAGTGCTGGGCTTACAGGCGTGAGCCACCGCGCCTGGCCTAGAATATTTTTAAAAAGCAATATAGAATGTTACATTGATTTAGGGACAAATATAACAGAAACATAAATATATTTAAAAAACGGTTTAAAAATGTGTTCATACATGTATGTGTGTGTATGCGTGCACACGCGCGCATCCCAGGCTCACTAAATTGGAATTGACAAAGACTTTTAAATATGTAATCCTGTTAGCGTAAGTAGTTAGACAGACATGAGCAGGGCAGAAAAGGGTCCCCCCACCACCCAGGAATGTCAGGTGACCATTAGGCGATGGTCAGGTAGTGGTTAAACTGTCTCTCCAAAGTAATAATTGGTCACACCTGGTGCCAGGGAAAGGCAGTCTCCCAACAGATAAAATACACCCGAAGTTGGTGGTGAGCAGCTTCCTAATAAGATCTGAGGAGTTGGGCAAGTGTGTTCAAGCATGCACACTAAGAGGCAAAATGGCAGAGTTTAACTCATATATAACCTTTCTCTAGGAACACGCGACTGGTAAGGAAAAAAATGCCTCAAGAGAGCATGCGTACAACTTCAGTAAACACACTGTGCATGCGGCCCCTCCACAATGCTGGCTGGCACATGTGGAATGCCAACGTATAAAACCCCAAGTCAAAGATAAAACTGGGCACTTGAATCTCTCACGTTGCCCACTTGACCATCCTCCAAGTGTACTTTACTTCCTTTCATTTCTGCCCTAAAACTTTTTAATAAAGTTTCACTCCTGCTTTAAAACTTCCTCAGTCTCTCCCTCTGCCTTATGCCCCTTGGTTGAATTATTTCTTCTGAGGGGGCAAGAAGTGAGGTTGCTGCAGACCTGTATGGATTCACTGCTGCCAACAATCCCATAATTTCTTTGTTAGAGTATCCAAATAGTATCCATGCAGGAGATATATTTTCCCACAAACATTTGTGAAGGGGAAATACAAACTCAGGACCCCAATTCACTATGCCAAAAGGAAAAAATTAAACTGAAAGCAGAGTCATACAAGAAGCTGCCTTTCCTTTTGTTCCTAAGCAAATAGCTACAGATAAAAGGTTATGTTCACCTTAGCTTATGTAACGTGCTGCCAGATGAATACATAATTGACTACTCCCCTACCTGCTCCTATTTTCTTGCAACATGTGGGTTACCGTACCCGCTCTTCTTTCCCTCCAGCCCACTTTTTCCCCTTTAAATACTGAAGCCCTCAAATTCATCTTTGGAGAAAGGCACAGACCGCACATTATTTCTGTGATTCCATGTTTTCTTCTTCCAGGTATGTCCTTAACCTTGGCAAAGTAAACTTCTAAATTGATTGAGACCTGTCTCAGACACTTTTTGGTTTACGTATTGTAGGTCTACGATGTGCAAATTACCTGCATATTGTCTGAGACATAGTTCTTGCCCTAAAGGAGCCCCAAATCCATAAATATAGAACTCCAAAGACACATGCTATGCTATGGGTGGTAGGTACTATAACAAAAGTAAACCTGAGAAGAGAGGAGGGAGTGAGGAAAACCAGGGTGGCTTGGAACTTTCTTTGCTAGGTGGTGTGAGAGAGACAAGGGCTGCATAGAAGGGCATCTGCAGGGCCTAAGAGTCTTGTACTACATGGCAGAGAACTATTTCAGCCCCATCAGCACCATTGGGGCAGTTCCGCCACCCCCATAAACAGAATCTCCTAAACCTGGCTTAGGCGAGTGAATAGGAAAAGCCATCAGTGCTTAGTAGGCAGGCTTTTTAACATGCATTCAAGTTGCTGGTCTGAATGTCAAACAAGGGACAGCAAGGTGTGACCCAGAGAGACAAAAATCACTGCACTGACTCTGTTTAGGTCCTCTTCTGCATTCTCATTAAAACGAAAAATGTAAACTGAAATCTATCCAAGCATAGGTTTCACTCAGTCATCCACAGCCCTGGGCTTTATGCCAAATTTGCTGATATCAATAAATTATATCTGTATCCTTCAACATTTTCAGTAATTCAATTTATTACGAGACAAGATTTACACACCGCCAATTTTCAGTTCTATCCAGCTCATCTTTGGTACCCAAATCATTTCAGAGAGAGCACTACGTGAAGATGCAGGTGTACGCAAGGGCTGAAAACACAATTTGTTTCATCCTTCTAGGGATCAAAGTTATTTGCCAAGTATAGCCTTAACATTTGGGTGTCCAGATTAAGGCATAAGACTTTTCTTAAGAATAATTTTTCCATTGCTTCTCTAAAAAAAAAATCCAATATAATGTTGACTAGAAGGTATCGTGCAATGTTTTTACATATCCTCCAATTAATCAAATATATACACATGTGTATATTTATTTTAAATTGAATGTCTATTTAGGTTTTGTTTAGTTATGAAATATTTTAAGCATATGGAAAACTACAGAAACAAAAGTCACTTAGTACCCAGTATCTACAATAACATTTTGTCATTTTTTTTTCAGAGTTCCTAACCTTTCAGGCCTAATTACTATCACTATCTTGAGGGTGGAGAGTGTCTCTCCCATGCATACTTTTATGCTTTTATTATATATGCATGCCCCGCAATATCATACAGTATTGTTTTATGTTGATTTTAATTGATAAACGTGGTATACTGAACATATTTTGCAACATGCTTTGTACTCTATATTATTGAGATTTATACATCATAGTACACACAGCTGTCATTCATTTATTTTAACTTCTAACATGATATAAATATACTCTTATTTTGTATTGTTTATAGATACTTTTAATTATTGTTTTTGCTACTGTAACGAAACCAATGAACTTTTCTGTACATGTATTCTGCAGTGTGCAATAATTTCTCTGGAAAATACACTTAGAAATTAAGCAACTGGGTCATAGTTGAATATTCATCTTTCATAAATATTGCCAATTTTTGCTGTAAATAAGTATTCTCTTTTCTCCACATCCTCACCAACATTCAATTTTTAGCCTTCAAATTGTATCAGTTTGATAATCACAGAATGGTATCATATTGTATTGCAAACAACTCCATCTAGTATGTAGTTTTTCTTTTTATTTTGTACGGTTTTCTTGGATGAATAGACATTAAAAATTTTCATAACTAATTTGTAAATATCTTTTTTATGATTTGAGGTTTATGTATCTTGTTCAAATTTTTTTTTCTTCACAAACTATGATCATAAAATATTCTCATTTTTCCTAAGGCTATCAAGATTTTATTTTTACATATTTTTACATTTTGTCACTTCAAATTGATTTTTGTGCATAGTGTAAAGTGGGAATCAAACTGTATTATTTCCAAATAAAAAACCAATTATCTCAGGACTATTGATTAAATTGTCCTTCCCTATGGTTTTGCGATGCTTCCTCAGTCATAGATTAAGCTTCCATATATGGGCTTTCTAGTCTGTTTCACTGGTTTACTTACTTATTCCCATACTAACACTATGCTTTTTAAAAATAATACCTACTGAAATCTAGTAGTGAGATTTTCTACATCTTGTCTTTTTTAAAAATTGCATAAAAAATTCTTGCTCCTTTGCTTTTTAATTAAACGTTTAAAATCAGTTCTGAAGTTACATACATACATACATGTCTTTGGGATGTTGGGATTGAGATTTGGTGTTGGGATTTGACTGTGTGATCACAGTGAATTTAACATTAATTTGGCAGGAATTGACATGATACTGAGTTTTTCTATCCATAAACATGATGTCGTCTTTCCGCTTATTTAAGCCTTCTTAAATGTCTTTCCATTATGTTTCATATACTACTGCCCATTTTTATTAATAGATGTATTCCTAGGCCCCTAACAACTTTGTTCTTATATTAAATGATATCTCGTACAATTACATTTTCTGTTATTGTAGACAATTAGGAATGTAATTGTTTGACTTTTATGTATCAATATTATATGTAGCAAGCATTCAGGGCACTCATTAATTCTATTAATTTGTCTATAGATTTTCATGAGATTTTTACATAATTACAGAGTCTCTGTATCACAATAGTTTTTTCTTTCTTTCAAGTCCTTAACCTTTTATTACTTTTTATTGTCATACTGCCCCAAACACTCAATATAATGTCGAATAGAAATATCAGACATTGTTTTTAAATATCCACAAATTAATAAAATGAAACACATACATACATACATATTTGTTTATTTTTATGTCAGAGCCTATTTAGTCCTAATTACGTGTTACACATTTTTTTGCTCACTACTGCCACTCTCTCTTTGGATCCAATTCCTTTCCTCCTGAAATATATCTGTTTTTTTTTTTAATTCTCATCTAAAGAAATTTCTTTGTGTATAGAATTCTAGGTTCACATCTTTTTCAGCATGTTATGGATACTATTCACTTATCTTCCTGCCTTTATTGTTGCTGATTACAACATGGCTATTGATCTAATAATTCTTTCTCTGTAGGTAATCTTTGATTGTTCATCTTGCTGCCTTTAAAATGTTCTCTTTGTCTTTAACATTTTGTAGTTTTACCAGTGTGTCTATATGTGGATTCTTTTTTCCTTATTCTACTTAGTATCTGTGTGTTTTCAGTCCGTAACCTCATGTATTTTCATTAGTACTAAAGATCTTCAGCTGTTGTCTCCTTATATATTATCTCTTCCCCACTCTTTCTTTTCTCTCTTTGAAATTCTCATTAGAGTTTTGTTTATCTTATTCTGTACTCCACTTCTCTTAACTACTTTCCGATATTGTGTTTATGCTTCATTCTAAGCCATTTCCTTAGAGATTTCTTTTAATTCACTATTTCCCTTTTTAGCTGTATAATTTCTATAAGTTTTATTTGATTCTTTTTCGTATTTATCTGTTCTATTTTCAGTATCCTATTCTTCTTGGTTTCTAGTTCTTTTATTTCTTAAACACATTAAACATATTTATTTTATAGTCTTTTTCAGATTGTTTTATTAGCCAAGCTCTTATAGAGTATTAATCCTCCAAATGGTTATCTCCACTAACTTTACCTAATAAATGTTCTTAGTGTAGTCAGTAACTTTTTTAAAATTGTGAGCTAATTTTTAGTTGAAGATTATTTTTCCAGTGTGGGATTCCCAAGCATCCTATTTTTTGAACTATTGGTACAAAGAATTTTTATATTTGCTTCTGCTGGTTACCTCAAGGTACTTATTGTTTAACAATATCTAGAATCACACTGTTGGTTATTTCTCAATTAAGGAATTCTACACAAAACTAGTAATATAAATTTGGATTCCATATCTGTATATAGATTTTCCAGTGGGATTTTTTTTCACTCAGCTTTAGGCCAAGATAAGCTTTCTAGTGACTCATCTTGTAGCCTTAACAATGTTCCATATGTCTGTATGGGCATCTCAGTTACAGTATTTTAGTTCACAACCAAAAACCAAATTTTCTGTCCTAACATGGGTATTACTCAGTCCTCACTGCCAATGAAGGATCCAATGAGATATCAGATTACAAGGCTGTTACACTGGCTGTAAAGTTTTTTTTTCTGATGATGATTTAAGATTTCCCTTTTAATTTTTTATTTAATCAGCTATTTATATGTGAGGGGTAGGTGTGGGGAGGGGTGTGCACACACACAGGCTTGTCTGTTTATTAGGTTATATTGTATACAGCATTTCCATCTATTTGTGATAAGGGGTTCCATACTAGGTTGGCCCACATGATTGACAGAACTAAGACGTTTGATTAATTGATGAATATAGAAAAACTTAGATTACCTGGGGCATTCCTTCCTATGAAGCTTTTTGTATTTTTCCTATAGCGCCCAGTCAACTTATATAATCAAACAGATTTTTAGCCATGTGCTTTTTACTGGCTGTATCCAGATCCTTGGATTCATCTCTAGTTTCTGGTTTCTCAACTAGGAAAGGCTGAAATAAAGCTTCTTCATAAAGAAATGTGTTTTAAAGGTTATTTAAATTGTAACAATAAATATATTGATGACACATCATAATAGCTATTCAACTTATGAAGATATCTAAAGCATAAGTCTTAGGTCACTGGAGGGAAATTAATTAAATCAATAAGGAGTAATTCCAACATGTCATTATTTTACAGGAGAATAAATGATTTTAGCTGAATATCATTTTTAAATAAAAGATAAAATCTTCTCCCACTTTCATTAACAAAGTGTCCGTCTCATTAAAATAAAACTAATGGGTGCTTTGAAAAATTCTCATTTCCACAATTAATACAGTTAAGACCCCCAAGAATATTGATCTAATTTTATTATTCAAAATTCTTTCTTTTTATATTATGAATCATTTCATTGTCCACATGCCAGTTACCACAGGAAACAAGAACAGTCCTTGATCAAAGAATTGCACAATCATAAAAGATATAAACATGTAAACAGAGTATTATATCTTGATATATGTTTGGGCTACATTTCCAAAGGATGACGTGTGACAAACTACCACCATTCAGTACCATTCAGCCTTAGCTACGAAGTAGGGAGTGGCAGAAGAAATAGTGTGAGGCCAGGGCCTTATATTCCATGCTAACAATTTCAAACTTTATTTGGAAGATGATTGAAAGCCATTGAACAGTTTTAAGCAAGTGACTATACAGCCATATTTCCTTTTAGGTAGATGATAAATTTGAAGGGCTGAATCTAGGGATAGGGATACCAGTTAGGAGGCTGTTTTAATATTCTAAGGAAGAATCATTACAGATAATGGGTTGTCACAATAGAAATGGAGGTATAGGAAACAGAACTGAGAAATATTTAGGAAGTAAATCATTAGGACTTAGAGACTCAAGAGATTTAGCAAAGAATATGAGCGGAAAAAAGAAGTTTCAGCTGACCCCAAGACTTCTGGCTTCAGCGATGTAGCAGATAGCGGTGCCATTAACTAGATGAGGAAGACAGAAAAAGAAGCAGACATGAGGAAATTTATAAGTTTTTAAGTGCCTTCAGGAACAAGATATACAAGCACAGTGCTTAGGTGAGCAGGCAGGGCTACAGAATGAGATTTTTTTGCATCATTAATATATAGATCATGGTTAACTAAACTCTAGATAGCATCCATGTTTGAGAAGCAAATGGATGATGAGATTAAAGTGGACTGTCAAGAGTGGGAGGAGAGTCCTATAAGCCAAAGGGGCAGATTTTCAGTATGAAAATAAATGGAGTTGTGTGTGTGTATGTGTTTTATTGCTAATGGTGGTCCCGTTTAGATACTTCTAAGGTAATTCCATTCACTGTCTTCACTCTTTTTTTTTTTTTTTTTTGAGATGGAGTCTCGCTCTGTTACCCAGGCTGGAGTGCAATAGCATGATCTTGGCTCACTGCAACCTCCGCCTCCTAGGTTCAAGTGATTCTCCTGCCTCAACCTCCTGACTAGCTGGGATTACAGGCATGTGCCACAATGCCCAGCTAATTTTTGTATTTTTAGTAGAGATGGGGTTTTACCATGTTGGTCAGGCTGGTCTCAAACTCCTGACCTTGTGATACGCCCGCCTTGGCCTCCCAAAGTGCTGGGATTACAGGCGTGAGCCACCGCACCTGGCCTTGTCTTCACTCTTTATAATAATTCACCATCCATAGCAGAAACTTTTATATGAAAATGCAAGTATTAAAAGTAAACAAAACTGAAATTCCAAAACGTACCAGTTAAGGGAGTAGGGAGGAGTTAAAGAGTGTATCAAGGATGACTTTGATGCAATATTTCTGGTGTTTCTTAAGAGAGCATATTCTTCAAGATACTAGCAATCTGGTCCATGAATGCAAAACACCACTGAGTAAATATAATTCTAGACAAGAATGAGAGTTTCACAGCTTATTTTTCTATCGGCCAGCAGGGTGCTGCCACTGTTAATAGTCATTGTTAATGGAAGAACTAAAAAGCTCTTTTTGAAGAGAAAGACATCCCTTTATGCCAAAGTAACTAACTAAAAATCTCTGCTATTACGCAAATTAAAAACCAGGGGACAAATTTTAATTAAAAATATTTATAGCAAGTGGAATAACAGCTGCCAGTTTCTCTCACCACTCATGAATGTGTTTTGCAGCTGGCTATAATTCTCTCTTGTTTCAATCAGCTTAACCAATAATAACAGCTGTTCACTAGACAGGGGACATTTTATTAGCACCCATTTGATATGTAGTAACAGCTTAAGAAATCTTTAATATGAATGATTTTTAAGAGAATCACACCGTGACTTGATGGATCATTGTCTAAAGAACTTTTTTGTTTCTCTAAATGAGTAAAAAATTCCTTTGACCTCTAAAGCATCTCCATGTTCCATAAGGCTCGAACAAGTTTATGAATTTCTTAGTCTAGTCATATAAATGTCTAAGAACATTTTAGACCATATTAAGCAAAACTAGGGAAAAAAACATGACAGGAAAGAGAATTGGGAGGAGTTAAGAGTGTGTACAAGGATGACTGATGCAGAATTTTTAAGAGAGCATGCTCCTCAAGATACTAGCAATCGTGTTCATGAATGCAAAACATCACTCAGTCAGGGCCTAATCACAGCTTTTGTTTGTTTACTTGGTTTGTTGTTTACTAAGTTCTCAACGTTTGTCTAGGAAGACATTCTGTTCTAGTTCATGAAAAACAGAAAAGTCAGACAAGAAGTCAATGAAATGAACTGAAGTTGCTTAAACCAGTGACACACATGATGACAAAACATTTAGTAAATCTATGACATATGTTAAGAGAGGAAACTGATGACTCATTTGAAGGGGATTCACAGTAGACTCTGCAGCTCAGAGCTTATTGAATGAAGGCAACATTGCCCGTTATATACTCAGGTGGAGTAAAACAGATTTGATTAGCATAGCTTAATAATGGAAGGAAAAAATGTTTTCTTAAGAAAAAATATAAGATAGGTTATTAGAGCAAATCTTAACAGAATTGATAATCTTGCTACTAGAGGAGACAGCAAGAAAAAGTGCAATTGAGACTTCATTCTTATACACAGATCCAACGTACCATATATGGTACATGCTCATGATTTTCAATGTTTTCAGGATTCCTTTGGAATATGCCTTTCTAAAGATATTCCCAGCTTCCACATATTAGAAACTTATATGGAATTAAACTAGATACCAGAGGTTAACTGGACCCCTAGTTTTATTCCTTAAATGTTGTATGTATTAAACTTTTTACTGGAAGCATTTATTGGGTCATTTAAAAAAAAAGATGACATTAAAAAGAAGTAATTTTTGGCTGGGCATGGTGGTTCATACCTGTAATCTCAGCACTTTGGGAGGCCAAGGTGGGTGGATCACCTGAGCTCAGGAGTTCAAGACCAGTCTGGGCAACATGGTGAAACCCCGTCTCTACTAAAAGTACAACAAAAAGTTAGTCAGGAGTGGTGGCACACGCTTGTTGTCCCAGCTACTCAGAAGGCTAAGGTGGGAGGATCACTTGAGCCTGGGCAGTAGAGGTTGCAGTGAGCCAAGATCATACCACTGCACTCCAATCCTTCATATTTAAGTATGATGCTGCTGAGCAATCATTTTTAAAACAACGTGAAACAGACTGAAATTGTACATGAGGATTAGAGAGAGCCAACCAGAAGCAGGAGATTGGATACTGGACCTGGAAACCTGAGTTTGAAGCACAAATTTCTTATGGCTGCCCATAGCAGCCCAAGTTTTGAAATACTTAATTGCAAAAATCAGATTAAATTAATAGTCAAAGGTCTGTCTCTTTACCAGACTTTTTTGAGGCAAGAAGGAAAGAAATGGCATTTTTTTTTTTTTTTTTTTTTGAGACAGAGTTTCGCTCTTGTTACACAGGCTGGAGTGCAATGGCACGATCTCAGCTCACTGCAACCTCCGCCTCCCGTGTTCAAGTGATTTTCCTGCCTCAGCCTCCCGAGTAGCTGGGATTACAGGCATGCACCACCACGCCTGGCTAATTTTGTATTTTTAGTAGAGACAGAGGTTCTCCATGTTGGTCAGGCTGGTCTCGAATTCCCGACCTCACGTGATCTGCCCATCTCAACCTCCCAAGTGCTGGGATTACAGGCATAAGCCACAGCTCCCAGTCCATTTTTATATTTACATTAAAATGAAGAGGCTCTACACAACTTTAAGGGCTTTTCCTGCTCTGATTTTCTTCTAAAACTTTGAGTGCCTGCATCTGAGTTGCTGAACTAAATTTACGTGGAAGGCATAAAAATAGATAGGAAGCCAAATTTACATTTTCTATGGGCCAGAACACTTCATTTTAAAATAGAAGAGAATTGTCAGGAAATAGGAATGACGTCAGAGAAATCATAAAGGAGAGAAGCATCTGACGTGTGTGTGTGTGTGTGTGTGTGTGTGTGTTTTAAGGTGAAGGTAGAAAGACAAAATTAAAGGGAATTAGAGTGAGAATTTGTAACAATGGTATGCTTTTATTACAATATTTCACTTTTATGCTTCGAACAACTGAATTATTTGAAGCAATTTGAGTTTATCTATTTTACTGCAAAGCAAAAAAATACAAATATAGGGACTTTGAAATGGCAACTTAACAAGCAGAAATGATAGCAAAATCCTTCATTCTTTCTGCTTTTCACTGAACATCCCCATTGAGGCTACTTACTGGCTGCTGTGTAATCCTCATGTCTGTAAAACGACATGCTTATGATTTTCTAATCAGATCAGAATAGAATAATCAATGTCTGCAAAGCACAAGTGGTTATCCCTGCTCTAATTCCATAAGCACCAGGTATTATCAATTAAAGATATTCCTCTCAATCTGCTATGAAAAAAATTTACATGTTGGAAGCCAGTTGAATTTTGATTTATACCAAATTTGCAAGTTTTTTACATTTTCTTTCACAACCTGCTTTTCATGCTTGGATAAATTTTTATGAACATGATTTGCATCTTGATTCTTGAAGTTATGAACAAATCATAGGACATGAATAAAAAGGGATATGGTAAGGCTATACATCTTCTGTTATCACGCTAAAGTTGTATGACATGTTACCGTTGCATGTCTCTTTACCAGTTTATTTTCTTTTAAACCACCTTGGATCTGCATGACTTTGTGTTTACTTTTAATTCTACTGCATTTATCCTTTACATGCATTTAGAAAACGCAGCCATACTTTTATTAAAAGAGTACTCATAGGAGTTCTGTAAAAATTAATGACTCAAAGAGAAAGAAATAAGAAATAAGTGATTGGTTAGAAAGAAAGTTGCAAAGCATTCCTTTGTTTTCCTTACTTACTTCTAACTCATCTTTGTGGTACTTTCTGGATTTGTGGGGAGGGGTGGGTTGTAAGGATAAAGGATCTCAAGGAGCCTAAACTGAAAAGAACCTGTGGAACCGGAAAGGTAAATCAGCTAGAAAGGAAGAGAATAGATGTAATCAAATATAACTTGATGAATGTTAATTAGCTCTCTTACTTATACCCCAGCACTCTAATTTATTATAAAGCATTGAGTAGAAAAAAACCTGACATTTTCCCCTGTTTACTAGAGATACATTCTTCTACTCATTCAAACTGAAATTCAGACAAGCCTCAACTTCAAAAGTTTCTGAGTAAATTAGATATATTCAGTTGTTTATAAAGAAAGCCTATTGAATAGATATAAAATTGCAAACTAGCTTATCAATCTTGGTCTCAGATTTGTTCTTTATGAATCTTTGTATAAGCAAAAAGAATCTTTTACTCTCTGGTAGGGAACATATCTTGCTTCATGCACTTTTATGACACATTTGGAATCTTATGTTATTTTTATTTGGTGATTGGCCAGAGGTTCAGTTATCAACTTTGTTTCAAATATAACTTATTTAATTGTATGTTTCTTTTATCTTTTTTAATATTGGCAGTATTTAACAACCAGATCTCAATTAAAAAAAAAAAAGTAACAATTGCCTTCACAAGGCAGCACGAAGTGACTTCAGCACATCCCAGGGAGACCAGGAGAAAGAAAACAGGCATAAAAAGTCATGAGAATATTTAGACAAGGCAAACGCAGAAACTTCTATGCTATGTGAGTCATGTATATAGTGGACCAATTTTATGTTCATTAATATTTATTGAGAACTTATTAATGTCAGGAAGCTCTTTGTGTAATTTCTTATTCATTCTTCACAATAATCTTATGAAGTTGAATCACTATTAGCCCTTTTTAATAGATGAAGAAACAGGCATAGAGAAGGAAAACAATTTTTCCAGTGAGGGGGCAAGGATTAATTCCAGTTTTATTTGACTCAAGAGCCCATGCTCTTAACAAAGGTATATATCAACTCCCTTCATGCCCTGATGAGAGACTTCACAGACCCTCGAAGTCACTCACAGCCCTGACTTAAAAGAGCAGTGGATTTGCTCCTCCAACAAGAAGGTCTAAATGAGCAAACATCATGTGGAATAAGTAAATTACAAAGATTGAAACAAGCATCTTCACTTTGACCCTCTTCCATCTAAATTCTAAGAAAGCATGTACACTCCTCAGATGGCATCGTTTACTTTCATGTACTTATTTTCATCTGCACTTTTCAATTTCTGAAGAAATAAACACAATTTAGTAAGATTAAATGCTTTTTTTTTTCATTTCCTAGGTTTCCAACAATTGTTCTGGGAAGAATGGGCGCAGTTCTCCCTCTGCTTGTCAGAATGATTAATTAGATTTAATTTCATGCTGTCTCCTCTGCTGTCTTTTCCCTCTCCCCAATGACTAATAACTCTTCTACAAAGTCCAAACAAATGGCCTCCGTATCTAGTTTTTATTTTTGGAAGTTTTCCCCAGCCAAAATGCATAGAACCTCTTCACAGACAGCAGCTTAGAAATTCCTGGCTAGGATTCCTGCCCTTAACAGCCGCACTTGATACGGCTAGATGGCCCGTTGACTGATATCTTGGGTGGCATCATGCCAGCTCAAAAGTTGTCAAGCCATTTGAATCAAGAATCAGCACTAGGCAGTGATAAATACGGATGGGCAGCCTGCGAAGCAACTCTGTGAGGGGTCATATCTTCTCCAGGAAGTACCCTTGTGCCAGCACTAAAGCATTAACACCACGTGCCTTTTTCTACACTTGACATCTGTGGACACTTAGAGTGTGTGACAAAAGGAGGAAGAGAAGGAGGATAGAAAAGACAAGAGAGTTTATAGGTGTGGCTAGCAAACCATAGAGAGGGATTCTGGTGGGGGCCCAGGAGTCCATTAGGAACCCTGCCTTACTGACTATCATGCTATGTGAGACTAACAGGTGCCTCATTTCAAGGCCAGGGCTTAAGCACAATTGAAGGAAGAGGCTGGGAATGAGCAAGTCAAATCTCTGTTTCTAGCCATGCCACAGGCCTTTAAAAAGGGGAAAAGAGTCCATTGCTCATTATACCACGTGACCACCAGATGACACCATAGGGTGGGAAAGAGCCCCTTTCCAAGACACAGACACAAACAAATGAATTTAAACATGTCATAAACCCAGATCACTGGCATCCTGAGTAGGTGAGAAGACACAGCTGTTTGGACAGTCCCAGACATCCAGACGAATTTGACACAGCCTTAATAAATTCATCAGTAAAATGAAGATATCTGGTAGTCTAAATATGTGTATAAGCATGGAAGGACTTCAGATTCAGGCTTTGTGGGGCTGAAACACTGCCTTGTGGCTAATTTAAGGCTCACAAAGTTTAACAACTGGCCCAGTATCATTTTTCAGATAATCCTCAATTTCCTCAACTGTAAACTGAGAATAAAACTAAAACATACCTCACAGTGTTGTGATTAGGCTCAAATGAGATGATTTGTACAAAGCACTTATTAAATGGTAAAGTCCATACAAATGTATCATTGAGCGTTTTAGAGTAGCTCCCTCCTTTGTAAACATGACTTATGATACTAATCTCTATCACTGATAATTTTTCAAAATCATATACAAAACACACCTTATAAATCATGACTCTAGTATTGGTACTACAATTGTTTTTAAATTGGTAATGTTTCAAAAGTAGTCATCTTGGGATACCATGTCTTCAATTTTCTTTTTTTTTTAAACAAGATCTCACTCTGTTGCCCAGGCTGGAGTGCAGTGGTGCAATCATGGCTCACTGTAGCCTTGACATCCTGAACTCAGGTGATCTTCCCACCTGAGCCTCCCAAGTAGCTAAAACTATAGTCTCACACCACCATGCCTGGCTAATTTTTATTTTGGGTAGAAATAGGGTCTCCCTATGTTGTCCAGGCTGGTCTCAAACTCCTGGGCTCAAGCAGTCCTCTTGCCTCGGCCTCCCAAAGTGTTGGGATTACAGGCATGAGCCACCATGCCCAACTGAGATACCATGTCTTCAGACTAACAAGGAAGTCATTTCACTTCTTAAAAGTCATCCCGTTGAGTTACCTTTGGAATCTATATACAAATTGAAGAAAAAAATCAATGCTCATTTATGACCCAAAATAGCATCCACCCTATTTACCTGACAGTACTTTGTATGCCTTTTGGCTCAGATGCAAAAATCAAGTTTCTACTCAAAGGAAGATAATTTATATTATGCTTCATGGTTACAATTTCACATAACCTTACCATTTGTATCTACTTGCAATTCTTTAGACTAGCCTGGCTAGGTACAACCAAGCCTGGCTTATAAAGAACCTGAGGGAGAGAGAGAGAAAGAGAAAGAGAGAAAGAGAACGAGTCTATACACTCTGATGCAAACTCTGATTTTTCTGTCTCCAAGGGGATTTCTTATCCCAGAGAGGAATTTTCCCCGTTTCTTGGGTTGTTCTCCTAATCTATCAAATCCTCAAATCATTAAGTCAGTTCTAAAGTATGGTTGCAAAAAATGCTTTGAACAATGGTAACACCATTGGCATGTGAATATAGTCTCCCAGAAGAGCCATATTCAAATTTCTGACATTTTCACAAGTGTGAGTTCTGATGTATTCATTTAAAATTCTGTTAGAATTTGTATCTTAAAACAACCTTGTGTGTTATTTCTAAATCTCTTATTTTCAAAAGAAACAGGCTCAGAAGGTTTAGGGACTATAAATATTCATTGACATTGGTTCAATTGCCAAATCAGTATTACAGTAAGTCAGTATCAAATCATGAAGAAATACACAATGAACTAAGAAGCATGGTGGGGAAAAAAAAAAGCCCCTATGTATATGGCATTATCAATGTAAGGTTATTTTCACATTTTGGACATATTTTTCAATCTTGGAAATTCATTCCATATTGATTCTGTTTTTTCTTAACATGCCAAAATGAAATTCTAAAAACTCAATGTTACTTCTTCAGAGAAGCCTTTATTCTCTCTGTCCCACCAGACTATAAATGGTTTCTTTCTGTGTTCCACTAACACTTGGCTTATGACTTTTTTTTTAACATTGGCACATTACTTTCTAGTTGTTTATTTGTATCAATCTCCAATTTATAAACTATGAGTTCCTTGAGGGCAGGGGCCCCTTCTGGTTTCTCTTTTCTAGCCCATAGCATGGTGCCCAGTACATAATAATATGTTCAACAAATGTTTGATGATTGAATATATGCAGAAAATTTAAATTATGAGACAGTGTAAATAAAAAGGAAAGGAGTTTACAACATATAAACACACAGCCAACCCAATCAAATGATTATCTATCTATCATCTTCTCTTTATCTCTCAGAAAAGTGTCAGGCATTTTGATTCAGAAATTCTAAACAGTATGCAGCCATAGCCACCTCAGAAGGACCTGAGCTGAGGACACTGCCTGAGGATTATGGTTGTTAATAGAATTATTTTTAGTCCCTCTGTTTAGTTGAATGCATTCCTTTGTGGGGAATTTAAAGTGCTTCATTCACATGTCTGCTTAATTGTCACAATCCTGTGGCTGTGTAGGGACAAGATTAGCACTGCATTTCATGAATGAGGAAGCTGGAGAAGGTTGACTCATTCAAGGCCACTCAGGTAGCTCTTAGGAAAGAGAAGATTGGAAATGCTTTTCTTATTCTTGGTGTTTCTGTTGTGTGGAACTGCCACTGATTTTAGCATCAGAGTAATCAAAGCTTGACTGACACTGAGAGATCCAAACATTCGCAAACCTGAGAGTCTTGGTGGCTATACAACTCAAAACTGCCACAACCAAGAACATACCGAGTCAGATCCTTTTTACCTCCTAATATGTCAGGCCTGAAACTCAGTTTCTGTGAATTCCTTCCTTGGAAACAGCTACATAATTTTCAGGGCCCTGCGCAAAGTAAAACTGCATGCTCCTTGTTCAAAAAGTGTTAAGAATTTTAGGAAGGTTTCTGCAGAGCATTCAATGAAGCATGCAGGGCATTTCTGAGGTTCCTCATTCAGGCAAGTAGCTTTTTTATTGCTCTTCTATCATCGCCCAGATCTACGTCAAGTTTTACTTAACTATTACTTCTAATATCTTCTATCTTCTCTACTTGTTTTCAGTAACATTATTCAGTGAACCTCTATGCTGGCATTGGGGTGAAATTCTTAAAATAAAAATCTGTTGAGGTCATTACCTTGTTAAAAATCTTTCAAAGATTATTTCTTATCCCCTGGGTAAAGTAAAACTTGTTATGCTTCTCCTTTGGTTATTTACTGGCATATAAAAAAACACCCAAAACTCAGTAGCTTAAAACAGTCACTATGTATCTATGTATTTGCTCACAATTCTGGGTTTGGCAGTTGAAGAAGAGGTCAGCTGGGATACTTTTTCCCTGCTCCCTGGGGTATTGCTGGGCTCACTTATGTATTTTGTGGTCAGGTGACAGTTCAGCTAGCGACTAGCTGGTCCCAGATGGCAGTGGACTAGGGCTTTCAGCTAGTGTGCCTCAGTTCCCCTCCACATGGGCTCTCCAGCAAGCTAGCTGGGATCTTCTCACAAGGGAGCTCGATTTTAAGATAGTAAAACTGAAAGCTGGAAATGCCTCTTGAGGCTTCAGCTCATAAATTGCACAATGTCACCTCCACCACATTTTATTCGTCAAAACAGATCACGAGACCAGCCCAGATTCAAGATGTTGGAGAAACAGATTTTACCTCCCGAAGGAAGGAAGAGCAACATTACATTGCAAAGAGGATGTCTACAGGGTTGTGAGAAATTTGTGGCTATATTTTGTAATACCTTAGTAACACCTTGCCGTGCGTTCTTCATGACCTACACTTACTGACCTTTCCTTGTTTGTCTGCCATTACTCTCAAAACACAATATTGTTCTGGTAATTATGATGATAATGATAACAACAACAGATACAGACATTGATATTATCTTTGTGTCAGGCATCATAGCTCATGTGCATGTATCATGGCATTTTATCCTCCAAATTCCCTATAATGCAAGTAAATGGATATTTTATCCCCGTTTTAGAGATGAGGAAACTGAGACATTCAGGAGCTTACTAGGTCTCACAACAAAAAAGAACCTAAACTGGGATTCAAACTCAGGTATGCATGATTCCGACATTCATTAACGTTGTACCATGCCACACAGCTATACCAAAGTGTTTCCCTTACTTAATGTGTACTCACATGCCTTTGTGACATTCACATGCTATTCCCTTTGCCTGAAAAAGCCTATATCTGTCTCTTTCCTCGTCTTCCTTTTCTGTTTCATCCCCTTCTCCACACACAACAGAAAAGCACATACACAACTCTTTATGAAAATGTTTCTGACTCCCCCAGGCAGAATTAGGTGCCTATGTGCAGATCTGCTTATCTGTTTCTTCTTGAGCATTTACCTTTTGACATAGGAATATTGTCTTATTTTCTCTTTCTTTCTTTCTTCTTTCTTTCTTTCTTTCTTTTGCTTCTTTCTTTCTTTCTTTCTTTCTTTCTTTCTTTCTTTCTTTCTTTCTTTCTTTGAGACGGAGTCTCACTCTATCACCCAGGCTGGAGTGCAGTGGTGTGATCTTGGTTCACTGCAACCTCTGCCTCCCGGGTTCAATTAATTCTCATGCCTCCGCCTACTGAGTAGCTGGGATTACAGGCGCGTGCCACCACACCTGGCTAATTTTTGTATTTTTAGTAGAGATGGGGTTTCACCATGTTGGTCAGGCTGGTCTCGAACTCCTGACCTCGTGATCCACCCGCCTCGGCCTCCCAAAGTGCTGGGATTACAGGCATGAGCCACTGCACCCAGCCTAAATATTGTCTTATTTTTCTATGCAACTCTCGGGATTAGTATTTACCTTATAGTCATTGTTTAATAAATGATTATTGAATGGAACTTTTTAAAGCATGCTAACTTTGATGATAATTAAGATTATATTCAGGCTTGTTGATAACTTTTACTGAAACAAGCAATTGAAGTAGTTGAAATAGCCAAAACAATTGTCCATGTAGAGTTTCAGACAATCTTTTGCCTGTGCCAGTTACATTAGACCATTCATTCATTTATTCGATTGTTCAGGCTTTTACAGGACATTGTGTACTTTGACAAGGCATTCATGCATTCAGTCACTCATTAAGAAAATTAACAGATGTAAAAATGAACCAGTCTTATGTTTAAATAACACTGGATTTTCTATTTTGCTTTGTTTTGTTTTTGTAATCAATATAAACTACACTCTAGATTAGCTAACTTAACACCCATTCCCAACCCTGTTCTTTGCTTGATTACCTTCACTATCGAGGCTATAAATACTATATACTCACTTTCTCAGTCTCGCTTGCAGATGTGGGTAGTCATGTGGTACAGTCTTGTCAATGACGCATAATTTGAAATATGTTAGAAATTTTTTTGTGAAAATTTTATTTTCCTCTTTAAATAAAGACTAGACACTCATTTCCCTTTCTCCCTGCTGTGAGTACAGACATAGTGCCAGGAGTTGTAGCAACCATCCTACAACTATGACAAACAACCATCATGCTATGCATGGCAAAGTATTAAGACAGAAAAAGCCTAAGTCCCCCATGACACAGTTGAGCTGCTGTATAAGCCTCCTGACTTTCTACACACAGACTTTATGCCAAGTGAAAAGGGAGAGCCCTATTTGTTTAAACCACGATTGGTCAAATTTTTTTCTTACTTGTAGCCAAATACATCCCTACCTAAGGCACATACAGTTTGGCAATACAGTGTGGAAATTACCTAAAAGGATGTGTGTGTTTTGGGGAGGGGATTATTTTATTTAAACAACAATAGTGTAACATGAATCTATAAGGGCAAAGATACTTTTTTTTTTTTTTATTATTCACTGTAATATCTCCACAACTTAGAGTAGTAACTGGCACATAGTAGGCATTCAATAAATATTTGCTGGCTGAGTTAATAGTGTAAATGAGGAGCTGCCTTTTGAATTGTGTATCCTAGCGTCACTTCTGCAAGGTGCATTTTAGCTGTATATCTTAAATGGCTCTCTGAAACCTGACGGCAACAAAAGTTTCATGCAGCCTCAGAAGTCAACCACCACAAGAAGAAGCTTCAGGCATCCTCAGAAGAAGTCAACAACTATAAGAGCTTCTAAATTTGGTGAAATCCTATTCCCATTTTATTATAATATCATAAAAGTCAATTTAAGAGGATACCCGCAAAGGATCTGAAATCACAGCTATAGTAATGTTACATTTGACCTGGCTTCACCTGCTGCATGACTCCGTGTGCACAAATCCCTCATGCTATCTCTCTGACAAGATGTGATCTGGTAAGGAGGCTTTGGAAATGTAGTCATAACATTTGTAGTTTATTGCCTTCTCTCTATATTTTTCATCAGAGAGATGACAGAGGTTCATGAGGCAGAGAAGTGTTACTTGTTGAACTTCGGGTTTTATGTATGTATATGCAGGTATTTTACTACCTTTCGCATCCAACAACTCTCACTAGATCAGAAGCAACAGATGACGTTTGAGTGAATTCTATACTTAAATAATTCATCATGATGCATTATTTCTTCATCTATCTTCAAGAGATATTTTTTAAAAAAGGATCCTTCCTCTTATTGATCTACTCTAACAAAAATATCTTGCTTTATTTTCAGCATGTAAGAGGTCTTTGAGAAAATACTTCTCATGTGCACAATTAAATTATAAGCTGTCAGTGTAAAGAAAAATACGTCAATGTTAATTTAAATAACTAAGAATGAAGTTCACTGTCGTGTCAACAATTCATTTGTCACTTGAAAAAACTATTGTCAGAATCACTATTATTCCTCCTTATTAGAGATTTCTAATAAAAGATTCATGATGATTCTTTAAAACAAGTCCTTTGCCCATCTTCATAACGACTTTCACTTTATAGAAAACAATACTAGTTATGTGATTCAAAGCGGATTTTTCTTCTAGAATAGTCCTGCCTATAATGTCCAAGGAAGAGCAATTACTCTCTCGAGAACCATCTGAACTAGTCCAACAATTTGCTTGAGGAAAGCTTGAAGTATTAACCTGTTCTCACTTTGTTTTTTAAAAATAAAAGCACATGTGTTAGTAAGAGTTTAGTTTCCATGAATGTGCTGCATGCTGGTCAGAAGACATGAAGTCCTTAGATTTTTTTTATAAGAATTAATACAACATTATGAAGGCCTTTTAGTTATCCATCTACCTTGGGAGCTCACTAGCTCTAATAAGTGCAATAGTAAACTTTGACATTTCTCTAAATTGTGCCAGGATGTTAGCTATGAGAAACATGTTTGGAGGTTATTTGCCTCATTTTCTCATTCCCTTTGCTTTCCACTCAGTTTTCCCCACCTTGCACACAGGTCTGTTTATCTAACTTTGGAGAATTTGTGCTTGGTTTGCTTCAGCAAAGAAGTAATTGGATTCCTCTGTTGATTTTTGACCCCCATTCTAACCTCAACTATCACCCTTCTCTAGCCCAAGGGAGACCTGAGCTTTGTTTTTAAGGGAAAGAGCAATGAAAAGTCAACTCACAGGTCAGGGACAGGCAGTAATAAAACACCGGGATCAGGTGGCAGCAGCTTCAGCTCCTTTCACAGGACACTGAGCAAGAACGAAGACTCAAGGACCCCATTCAGAGAAAAGTAGATGGTTTGTATCAAGCGCTTGGCTATGCTCAATCTCCCATCAGCCATTGTTTCCTTGCAGAAACATTTCTAGCTACGCAACTGGCCTGTTTTAGGGAAGGACAGAGCAGTTTATGGTAGAGATGCTCTGTAAACTATTTCTATAACCTTGAAGGACGTTAGATATAATCTATGAAGCAATGAAAGGTATGAGTGTTTTGCAGATTATCCCCCAACCTTAGCTTCCCAGGAGTATCCCTTTTACAAGTCTGTGGTTTATGCTACTTTGGACATGGGCGTCAGATCACTATTTTGGGAACTGACAACAATAACAGCCAGCTTGACTGTGTTCATACTCTTGAGTGTATATAAGCATCCACAAAATTTGGCTTCTTAATGTGAAATGACACCTGATATGAAACTGTCCCCTAAGGAGGTGTCAAACACAAAAATTCAGCAGAAGCTAGGAAGCATGGGTCCAGCTGAGCGTGCACACTGAGAAAAGGCTTTTTCAAATGTAGTAAAAGGAACTAATACAAGTGAACTCTGTAATGAATTTAAATAGTCTACCATATGTTTTATTAGAAGAATGTCATTTGGGGCTTGGTTGGTGGATAGAAAGTTTTCTAGAGGCCATGTCAAAAAAAAAATACAAAAATATATAAAAGGATTTCTGACATTTATTTAGTGTTTGTGAAGATCCAGATACTATGTTAAATATGGTTTAAATGAGGTTTCAAGCCTCATAGGTTCATAATTAAATTCTTTAAGGAAAGAAAGCACTATCATGATCTCCATTTTACTGTAAAGGAAACTGAAGTTTAGAAAGGCCAACTAATGAATGAATGCTTAACCCAGGTCTATCTGAATCTAGTGCCCTAAAATCTTAACTGATAGGCATTGTTGAATATTTACCTATGATTTCAAAGCCAGGCATTATACTAAATGAAACTAAGAGATAATAACCTGGAAAATGTGAATAGTCAGAACTATTCCACTAAACAGCCAGTCAGAGTTGAGTTATACACGGATTCAAAGAAATGTATATGTGTGCTTCACACAGAAATTAATTTCAGAACGGCCAGTTTGTCAAAAATGATAGCACTTTTTTTTTTTTTTTTTTAAGACAAGAGTCTTGCTCTGTGGCCCAGGCTGGAGTGCAGTGGCATGATCTCAGCTCACTGCAACCTCTGCCTCCTGGGTTCAAGCAATTATCCTGCCTCAGCCTCCCAAGTAGCTGGGATTACAGGTGCCCGCCACCACACCAGGCTAATTTTTTTGTATTTTTAGTAGAGACGGGGTTTCACCATGTTGGCCAGGTTGGTCTCAAACTCCTGACCTCAGATGATCCGCCCACCTTGGCCTCCCAAAGTGCTGGGATTACAGGCGAGCCACCGCGCCTGGCCAGCACTCTTTTTGAAATACTAATTTTTAAAAATAGATGAACTGTGCCTTTTTTTTTTTTTTTTTTTTTGCATTTTATCACAAGCTCCTCGATCTATGCTATACTACAAGCCCATTTCTTTCATCTATTCAGTGGTTTCTGATGACCTAACACTGTTAGGTAAAGATGCATGTGTTGCCAGTAATTTTCTCACTAAGAATTACTTTAACTTATGTGGTTAAAAGTGTCAATACCTTCCCAGGAAAAGCACTGAGTGGGTTAGTGGAAGGCACACACTTATCAAGCAGCAGTTCTTGAGCAGCAATGCTTGCTGTAAAAGTGCTAATATTTATTTTCCACACTAGAGGACAGTGCTTGAAAGAGTAACAGTCCTTACCTCCAAGGTTAGGCAGCACCAAGACTGGAACAATTGTTAGCTCCCCTAACCCACGTGCAGCGCACATAAAGATTTTATTTCTTTGGGAGAAAAAAAGAGAAATAAATATGTTTGCTCTAACATGAGGCAGTAATCAATGATGATGCTGTATTAACTTGCTGAGCACAGAGAAAGAGAAATGCCAGTAAAATTTACTAATCAGAATTGCCAAAGAATGAATGAAAGAAGACATCTTTATAAATCCAGGTGAAATCCTTTTACAATAAGCTCTTAAAGAAAGAATTTTTGTTGAAGCTGTGACTAAATGCTCAGAAAAATAATCTGATGTTTTGGGTTGATTATCATTAGAATTTAGTGATGAAAAACTTATTTACATAAACATCTTGTTTTCTCTCATCAGTATAATAGTCATACATGGTGTAGGGTACAAAATACAAGGCCCAAAACATATATGTAATGTTATTTGATGGTTAAGTTTTGCCCTTGGAAGCAGGAGATGGGTGTTGGAGAGGGAGTGGTTAGTGGTGTTTGAAGATGGATTTCAATACTATAGAAACCCCTGTTGGTTTTACCTGCATGAATCTTCAAGCAAGAGTATCACTAACTACATAGACTGTCAAAAGGGAGGCATTGTTTCCTTAAGCCATAATTAAGGACAGTCCCTGGCCTTGACCTTTGCTTGAACAAGGACTATCGGGACCCTGAAGGATTAACTCAGCATTCATACTTTTCAAAAGGGGCTGGTGGGAGTAAGAAAGAGGAGGAATATGAGAGACTAACGAAAGATTTCATCGAAGGGCACCAAATCCAAGACTTCTCATTGTTCCTGGAGCCAGCCCAGGTGATTCACCAATCAGCCAGTGGAAGGGGCTCTGTTTTACTGAACTGAGGTGGGTGTAGCAACCTCTACTTCCCTGTTCTCACATCTGACCCCTTTCTACTTTACTGTTACCCTCATCGTCTGTTTATATTGATTGTCTACAGTGTCAACAGAATTGAAAAATATTGGAGAGCCCAGCACATTCCTTGGTACTACAGCAGATTACACCAATTTTAAATCTTCTCCCTGCCCTGAAGGATATATGGATACACTCAGTAATATAAAAGCTTACCATCTAGTGGAGAAGATGCCCCGATACCCAATCAACCATCCCCTCTCCTAGTGCGAGAACAGCCCTATCTGAGTGGTACTAGGTATTCACTCCTATTCATTTTCTACCCCTGACTTGAGTACACATTCCTGGGGACCTTGACCCCAAGCTTGCTTGCTTGCTTTCTTTCTTTCTTTCTTTCTTTTCTTTCTTTCTCTCTCTCTCTCTTTCTTTCTTTCTTTCTTTCTTTTTTTTTTCTTTCTTTCTTTCCCGCCTGCCTGCCTGCCTGCCTGCCTTCCTTCCTTCCTTCCTTCCTTCCTTCCTTCCTTCCTTCCTTCCTTCCTTCTTTGCTTTCTCCCTCCCTCCCTCCCTCTCTCTCTGCCTCTCTCTCTCCCTCCCTCCCTCTCTCTCTTTCTTTTCTTTGAGTCTCACTCTGTTGACCAGGCTGGAGTGCAGTGGCGCGATCTCAGCTCACTGCAAGCTCCGCCTCCCAGGTTCACGCCATTCTCTGGGACTACAGGTGCCCGTCACCACGCCCGGCTAATTTTTTTGTATTTTTTGTAGACACGTGGTTTCATTATGTTGGCCAGACTAGTCTCAAACTCCTGACCTCGTGATTCACCCACCTCGGCCTCCCAAAGTGCCGTGACCCCAAGATTTCTAACAAAAATCACCACAGTCTGGAATATCGAGAATTTTGTTCAGCCCTCTGTAGCTATGTGACCCTGTACAGCCCTGCCCAAGACAACTAACCACTCTGTACAACGCAGTTTCCTCTTTGCAGAATGAAATTACACATGTAACCACATCACGGGATTAGTGTGTGAGTGGAAAGGAAATAAGGGTGGGAACAACCCTGATGCCCATCACAGAGCTCTTTCTGTTATGGATCCTTCATGAGCTCATAAACGTCACTAATTTCAAAAGAACAGGCTTTATTCAGCCTTCATTTGGGATGTACAAAATTTTGGCCCCGGATGGAGACCTGATTATTCACATTCCAAAGGATCTTCAACTTTAAAACCTTAACACAGGATTTTTTTGTTTAGATGAATTAGCTGGAGTTGTAGAATACTAGATCTGGTTTAGATTTTAGAGCTGTTTTAGGTAGTCTCCTGGTGCTCCACCTCCATACATAAATAAGGAAATAGCAATTGGGATGTTTTCCTTGGGCTAAGAGCAATTTTTTGGAAGAGCTAGTCTTAAAACCAAATCTTCTGATTCTCAGCCCTGTTGGTTGGTCAGCTAATAACTGCAAACACAAGATTAGAATCAGATATATATAATGATAAAGTGGCCTAAAACCATCACATTATTCAATGAGATTTGCTTATTAAAGAAATCTACATTGCATACCCATTCAGAAATATATTTATAAGAAATACTGAAGTACAAACAGCAAGAGGAACCAAAAATGTGTGCACAAATGCAACCAACATCAATATGCCATCACCAGCCAACCAGGTTATTTCTAGTCCTATCAAAATCAACAAAGCAATAAAATGTCTCCTTGTCCTTTCAACCTCCTTATTAAAATGCATTAAATTTGTTTTTTTCATACATAGAAAGATAAGGTTATTAATTACAGGAACTGCTTATCAGCAAAATGTAAAATAGCAGGAGAGTCATTTGATGGTTTAGCTAAGAAGAAAAAGGAAATTCAGATGAAAGAAGTTGAAGGAAATGAATATTAAATTCATATTCATAAAGGATTTAATTTTTTAAATTCAAACATTTCCTAGAAAGAATTCACATATTTTAAAAGAAAGTCGATTATGAAGTATACAAGTATGTATGTATGTATGTATGTAAATTGCCATTTAAAATTAAAAGAATAAACTGTTGTATATTTTACTAGACCTTTTACAAATAAAAAGGATCACCTCACCTCCAGAATGGTCCTGGCAGGATTGCAGGTAGCTGGGGGTCAGCAGAGGTGTGAGGGAGAGGTGATCTCAGCATCTACTCCAAATGCCTCTCTTTGATTCCTATATAACCTTGTTGATAACTGGAGTTTTGGGGAATCTTAGGTTTTAAGAACTTCATTTCACAGGTACTTAAAATTAATATCCTGCAAATAGAAGGTAGAGGATTACCTTCTCCTCAGAAAGCAGAAAAATGGAGCAGTCAATTCTATCAACATAGACTGTATTTGGAGCATGGCTTTTAAACAGGCAGCCAGCTCTCTGCTGTTGTGTTGTCTTGCCTGTCAATCAAAGTGTTTGGGAAATGGATTCTCAACGTTATGTGTCAGTCAATAACCTCAGTCTTGAAACAGAAGACCATAACAAGACTGGATTTATTTGCATTTAATTGCAATGAATTTACATGTCATGGTCACGGGTTTTAATTTCCTTCACAAAATAAATTAGTGAAAGTCATTTGTACAGTATTGATAGGAACAAAGATTTTCAGCCTAATTTATCTGAAATATACATATAAATTTAGTAAATTTAAGCACAACCCCTAATTTAGAGGAACAGATAGACACTAGGTATTTGGGAGCCATTATTCTTTTTTATTGTAGTAGGAAGTAATTTTTTTTTTTTTTTGAAATGGAGTCTTGCTCTGTAGCCTAAGCCGGAGTGGTGCAGTGGTGTGATTTCTGCTCACTGCAACTTCCATCTCCCAGGTTCAAGCAATTCTCGTGCCTCAGCCCCCCGAGTAGCTGTAATTACAAGCATCTGCCACCACGCCCAGCTCATTTGTGTATTTTTAGTAGAGACAGTGTTTCAACATGTTGGCCAGGCTGGTCTCAAACTCCTGACCTCAAGTGATCTGCCCACCTCGGCCTCCCAAAGCGCTGGGATTACAGGTGTGAGCCACTGCGCCACTTTTCCTCAAGTACAAAGTAATATATTTAATATTTGGTGTTGATGAAGGAGGAGTGTAAATTCACAAAGCCTTATGGGGAAGCAGCAGCTTTTGTAGAATATAATATTGTTTATATTATCTATCAATCCATCTATCTATCTTCTATTTATTGAGTAGTTTTCCAAAACCTTTTCAGCTATAGAACACTTAAAAAAAAAAAAAAAAACTCATCTGAAAAGGTCAGATTAAAAACAAAGGTGTTCTGGCTGAGTCTGGGGTGAAGCCCGTGCCCAGGCCCACTCTGCTGCATCCTCACTTGTGGGTTGAAAGGAGAGACGTGTGTTTCTGGGAAAGGGGCAGTGGCTGAAAGAATTGCTGTGACCCCATGGCAGCTGCCCTTGGCAGTCTCAGGAGGAAATGCCTGCAAACCAGGCTGTGTAACAATAGCCAAACAGGCTGCTTTAGCCTTTGCCAACACCAGAAATAAAGAATTCATTATGACTAATTAATTAATAAAACATGCAATGCTTCCTTTAAGGCTGTCCTGACTGGAAACACTGTAACAAAATTAGCGAACACTCTAAATCATGAGTCCCATGGGTTAAACATCCCCCAAATCATATCTGATAAATAAAAAGAATAACTTCTAAGCCAGTGAAGGGTCCAATATTTCAGGAAGGATCCATTGTTAACCAGTTGAAAAGAAGATACCTCGATTATATTCCATACTACAGTGGGAAGGAGTGACTTACTCTTACTTTATTGGCTTGCACTTTAATTTGAATCTATTTTTAAAAACCTACTTTGGTTGTGGTTCAATACTTGCATAGTTGGCCAACTGATGTTTAATCATGTATTTGAGTCAGTTGGTTGGGGACTGTAAGCTCTCAGAGGACGGGACTCAGCTGCTTAACTACAATCCTCTGCCAACTGCTCTATGTTGTCAGGTGCCTAGGGATGGCCTTGCAGCCAGAGCTTTTTCTGTCGCTTCCTTTTCCTCTTCATTCTATCTGTAGTCCCCATTCAGATTTTTAATAAGAGCAAACCACTTCCCTCCGTAGAAAGATTCCATCTGCAGAGCTTTCCTGTTGACTGTCTGTCACGCATAACCAAAAATTTTATCAAATGCAGAGGATGTTTGACTTCAGCCAAAACCATTCTAAGAGACTTTGAAGTTATGGAGGCTCCACTAGTTGTACTCCACTAGGAAAGTTTTTTTTTTTTTTAATGACACATTGAACCCTAAAACTAGCTCATCAGATCATCCAAATAGCCTGGCTGATTAGACGTTACAGTCCCAGTGACAACATTTTATAGTAAATGTCAGAAACAGAAAAGATAGGTGGATAGGTGAGTTATGATTCTGTATGACAAATGGAACGACGAGGTTGAGTATCTTCTTAAACATGGGCTCAACTTTCCTTTGAAACCTTTGCAGATTACATTTGATTGCCGTCTAGATCAGAAAGGATGATGTTACCAAAGATCCATTCTTTAATTGCTGCTTCAAGCTAGGGAGTCCTTGTGCTTTCAAAAATCCCTTCCAGTTTCCAGGGAAAAGGATCATTCTTTGAACTTTACATGTCTCTTAGTAAATTTGAATCAGTGATTTGGTCCTAGACATCACAGTTTTCAGTTCTTCGGCAATCAAATCAACCCTAAATAAATTTCTCTTCTTACATGTATGTATTGGGAAGGATGGAGTAACAGATGGGGGAAGGCTACTGAAATAGAAATCGCTTAATCTCAGATATCAGGGTCCTTAAAGCTTCAAATGAGAACTTACTTGGAATAATTGGTAATCCATTTACTCATTCACTAATTCATTCCATAGATGTTTATTGTGTGCTTGAGATCTACCAGGCCCTGGGCCAGGTTTGGGTAATAATGAACACAATGCGTCTCCTTTCCTCAAGGTTAGTGCTACAGACATAGAGATAAACAATAAGGACTGATCATGTACAGGCAACAAGGCACAGGATCCTGAGGGGGAACAGAGAAGGGAGACCTAAAGCAGTCTTGGAGGGGAGGGCGGCATTGAGATGAGCCAGCCTGGGGAAGGTGGGTGTGAGAGAATGGCAAAAGGTGAGAAGGGAAAGCGAATCAGGCACCAGGTTTTGAAGGGCTTTGTGCATCTAATTAATTTATCTGATCTTGATCTGCTTTTGCCTTTCTCAGACTTTGATATCCTGGTGGCCATATTGCAAAACCACAGGATAAACAAGAAGTATCTTCCTGGAGCATTGTTTTTGCTAAGTGTTGGGTAATTTAAAATATTTATTACTAAAGAAGTAGAGTGCAAAATCTGCATACATTTGTAAGATAAATTATAAAACTCCTAAGATATTTTGTACTTCAGATCCCAGGCCTGCTCTCTCCTTTGCCATTGGGGAAATGCTTGTGGAAAAGTTTGCAAAGCAGATTGTAATGGGGAGCTACTTAAGAGTTTTAAGGAGACCAATGACAGGAGCCAATTTGCAATTTAGAAAGACTTCAGACTGCCAGGCAGATAACGATTTAGAGAAGGGTGAGAGTGGAAGCAGGAAGAGCTGCCTCAGGAGGCCCGGCGCGGTGGCTCATGCCTGTAATCTCAGCAGTTTGGGAGGCAGAGGTGAGTGGATCACCTGAGGTCGGGAGTTCGAGACCAGTGGATCACCTGAGGTCAGGAGTTCAAGACCAGCCTGGCCAACATGGTGAAACCCCATCTATACTAAAAATATATTTAAAAAAAATTAGCCAGGCATGGTAGTGCGTACCTATAATCCCAGCTACTCAGGAGGCCGAGGCAGGAGAATTGCTTGAACCCAGGATATGGAGGTTGCAGTGAGCCAACATGGTCCCACTGCACTCCAGCCTGGGTGACAAAGTGAGACTCCGTCTCAACAAAAAAAAGAGAAGAGCTGCTTAGAGGCTATTGCAGTCACAGATATGAGAAATATACTGGCTCTAACTAGGGTGGCAGCAGCAGGGATTTAAAAAAGTGATTTGCAAGACATTAAGGCAATAGCATCAATGAGACAGTTTTTGATTCATTCATGTAATTAATAAACTTTTACTGGATTTATAGGTAACAATGCCTATGTTCCAGGCATTGTTCTAGGTTCACAGCGGGGAAAAACACAGAAAAGAACCCTACCTTCTTGGGGCTTATATTCTAGAGGAAAGAGACAGATGAAACAAAGTAAATAAGCAGTTAACCCAATAGCATAAATCAGTGATAAACGTCCCAGTGGAAATGAATTGGGCAATGTGATGATTCCCTGGGGAGCAGATAAGGTGGGCAGAAATGGGATTTGAAGAGTGAAAAGGGAAGAAGGCAAACATGATGAGTGAATGACAGTGTGCTATACTGAGACATGGAACAAAAGAAGAAAGGAATATTTGAGAGGGAATGAATGATACTGAGTTCAGTTTGGGAGATACAGGAGAATATACCCATAAGAGAATTGCCTTGGAATCTGTGCTTAAAATATAAAGAGATAGATAGATAGATTAGATAGATAGATAGATAGATAGATAGATAGATAGATAGATAGATAGATAGAAAAAACATACATGCTCACAATCACACACACAAGTACCACATGGAGTCACTTTAGAGATGGGGAAGTACTGAATCTAAAGATATGAAAACAGCAGCAATAGGAAATGAGGGCACAGCCCCAGAGACCTCCTGAGAAGGTGTGGGGTTGAGATGAAAGATAATATGTTGTTTATTAGCTAAGGAGCATCATCTTAGCTAATACATGCTATGTATGCAATAAATAGCATGTTCTCTGACATTCAGTAGATATAATCAATGGTTTGATGGTTTGATTTGGTACCTATTCTATTCTGCATTTATCAGTGAAAATAACTCCAAGAGTGTGCATGGGGAAGTCAGTGGAGCAGTCGGGGCACTTTTTTGGAGTGTGCTCTACGCATGACTTCCACACTGTCCACCTGAACTTAAAAAAGGCACCCGCACAGTCCCTAAAGAGACTCCAAGCTATAATGAGTCCCATGCCCAGAAGTGGAGGGAAGCCATTAAGATAATGAGGGAATCTGGTGTTCTTCCTTGCAAGAGCCCCAATTAGAGAATTTAAAACCCCACATTTCAATTTGGAAAAAAATTCCATTTTTTTCTTTCTAGACGATATGAGACAATAAAACCCCAGTGTGAAAAAGGAGGAAGCTCAAGAAGCCATTTCTGGGAAGAAAAGGAGGAACATAAACAACCTTTTTTATTTTTCACCCTGCAAAGAGTCCTTCCAGGACAGCTGAATGTCTTTCTTCAACTGCTATTGCTTAATAATCTTAGCATTTACATTGACCTTTAAATTGGTCATTTGGCTGGAGAAGTTTTCTGTGGGGCAGATTTAGCTAAGATCTGCCTACTGGTTTATACTAAAATCCTGCATAATTACAAAAGCCACAGACCTCACTTTTGGAGTCTTCCAACATCAACGTTGAAGAACACTCCACCTTCCAAAAAAAAACAAAACAAAACATGTTTCTGCATGAAAGGCCACTTTGAGCAAATGAAAGTATCTGACATGCAGCTCTAAATAGGTCTTTTCATGGGTTATCCTATTACAGTAAATGGAAATGAGTTATTCTTTCCTAGGCATGGGGTGATATGTTAAGAGTGGGTTTAAAACTATAGTGTGCTAGCCAAAGCCTGAAAGACAGGCATCTTAGGAGGATGTTGGTCTGTTAATTGGCTACTCAATGAACAGAAGTAGAAAACAGGATATTAAAAGACCAAATTTAAAATAGATGACAGGCTTATTCAAAAGCCATATACCCGAATTGAATGTGGGAATGTGATTGTCTTTGTGTTTTTGTATTTTTCATATATGCTCACAGTGTTGCAGTATGAGGAGATTCCTGGCACATGCCCCAACTCTGAGGCTGTTTCTATACTTGTCTAGGCTGCAGTGCCACAGACAGCAAAAAAACCCCTAATTTTCTAAGTCTAGACAGGAGCGAATATGCAGGGACCAGTATGTGGGTTCATTTGTAGTTTCTTTCTAGGAACAAAGAAATCAGAGTTTATAAATACAATTCTATAATCATACCTTTCCAAAACAAAGAACTGGATGTAACTGTCAACTTTTTTTGGTGGCTCACGCCTATAATCCCAGCACTTTGGGAGGCCAAGGCAGGTGGATCACTGGAGGCCAGGAGTTTGAGACCAGCCTGTCCGACCTGGTGAAACCCTGTCTCTACTAAAAATACACAAATTAGCCAGGCATGGTGGTGGGCGCCTGTAATCCCAGCTGCTCAGGTGGCTGAGGCAGGAGAATTGCTTGAAGCTGGGAGGCCAAGCTTGCAGTAAGCCGAGACTGTGCCACTGCACTCCAGCCTGGCCCACAGAGAGAGACACTGTCTCAAAATAATAATAATAATAATAATAATAAAGAAAGAATGAAATGAAAGCCAGGCAGATGAATAATTGAGGGTTACTCCATGTTAGTCTCACATTAGGCTGACATTTTTAAAATAGTTTTGATATTCAAAACAAACAAAAAGATAGGTAGCATTTCCAGTTTAAAGAGATGAGGAGGCTGGGCACGGTGGCTCATGCCTGTAATCCCAGCACTTTGGGAGGCCGAGGTGGCGGATCACAAGGTCAGGAGTTCGAGACCAGCCTGGCCGACATGGTGAAACCCCATCTCTACTAAAAATACAAAAAAACATTAGCTGGGCGTGGTGGTGGGCACCTGTAATCCCAGCTACTCAGGAGGCTGAGGCAGGAGAATCGCTTGAACCCAGGAGGCGGAGCTTACAGTGAGCCGAGATTGTGCCACTGCACTCCAGCCTGGGGGACAGAACAAGACTCCATCTCAAAAAAAAAAAAAAAAAAAAAAAAGATGAGGAAATTGAAAAAAAATGTTATTTGTCTAATGTCATTTGACAGATGCAGAAAGAATATTCCAACTTGGGATCCTTGAATTCTAAAGACTTTTTGTTTTGTTTAGTTTTGTATGTGTGTATGTATGACTCCTATTAGGCCTCTCTATCCCCTTACAGAAGCCAGTGAAAGAAAGAATAAAATAAATAATTCAAAGAAGACCTACAGTAAGAGAGACAGTGCTGTGTGAGCAGAGACAGCTGACCCTTCTCAGGAGCATCTCTCTAGATGCCTACTGGTTGGCTTTTTCTTGGTGAATTCATCAGTGTTTAGGTCCTTGTTCTCAATCTTGCAAGCTCAAAAATTTAAACTGGTCTATATTCCAAAGTTGGTCCAGTTAGATTATATTCTTCTCTTTCTCTCAAACATCACAAAGATGTACGTAAAAGCAGAAAAATCTTTAAATTTAAACAATGAGAATTATAATACCCAAGATGAATGGGCAATGATGTTAACCTGACTAGCACATTCTCTTACCATCCACATAAAGATAAGATTCATGGGATGCCAAGTTATGATCAGAACATATGAGATTTTGTGTATTATTAAAAAAATATACCTTATGAGACTCTGGTAGCCACCTACACAATTGAGAATTGATTACTAAGCTGACTATAGCAAGGTCTCAGTCAGTCTTGAATACCAAGATCTAAATTACCTATGTTTGCCTCTGGCGCTCCATTTCCAACAATGCCTCTCTGGCTAAGTAATCTCTCTTTAATTTACTACATTAGTAGAATTAATCAGGCTATTGACAATCCTTGAGGCCAGGGACCACTTTTGATATTTTTTTAGGTTTCTTGAAATATATTTATGTTTAGCCATTACATGTTCACAGCTCAACCTTCAGAGAATAGCCTAAAGTTAGGATTAACTTTATCCATATCTAGCCCCACTGACCCCACCTGGGGAGAAAAAAAACATTAGAGGACTTCAGCTATACCTGGAACAAAAATATCCGATTTTCTTTGGGTTGACATAATCAATTGGATAATAAACAAAACTTGAAATAATAGTAATTCTACATGCAAATGATACAATTCACTTGGCACAACTGTCCCTTAATCTGATGCCTAATTGAGAAAAATATCAGGCAGCTCATTTATAGAATAAAACTATCATTCTGGAGAAAATTTTTCTCATGAGTAATTAAACAGAAGTTAAATAAAAATGCTGCCACCAAGTAAATTTGTCAAATTGTGCTTTTACTGTATCAGGGCCTCAATTTAATTGTCATCTGTCTGTAAATACTAGAGAAGAATTTGCCATCAGTTTAAGAACATAATGACTGGCAGTTTTCCAGATATAATTACTCCAAAACAGGACAGCATTGTGTAGACTGCAAACACTTGCACAAAAGATATGGTTTATGTATGAGGTAACGTAAGGGCATGAAAGAGGAAAGACTACTTTTAAACCCATTACGAATATCAGGAAAAGACTGGGAAAAGAGAGCCCCATTGAGTTAACGAAGGGGGGTCATTCCAACGTACAATTACAATCCCATTTACAAATAAAAGCATCCTTCAGTTGCAGACATCAAAGAAACCCATCAAATTTCAATCAGGCTTACATTATAAATATTGGAGAGGAAAGATGGATGAGGGATAATTACTTACAGCAGGTCACTACTTTTCTAGTGATGAAATAAGAATGTTAATAGAATCAAATATGCCTGTTTTTCAGTTCAGATAAAAGGGAAGCAGTACATATTTACAGCGAATGAAATGGTGACTCAAGAACTGATCTTTCAGGTGCTATAGGCATCAGGCAGTGCAATTCAGGAGCAGGAAGAAGTCTCTCCCCCAAAACAATCCAGCCTTTATTCTCCGCCAGGGAAATTCCACCATGAAATTTCTCTGTGACAGCACTATTTCTATTCAAACTCAAAATACCATTGGGAATGAAAGAACATTAAGCTGCTGCCAATTATTTACTTCTTACTAGGAAATAATTTCAACAACATTTATTTGACAAAAGTTTATTTATGTACCAGGCCCTCTAAAAGCTATTGGGAATACAATATGGAACTAACATAGACATGATTTCTTACCTCCTGGATCTTAGATTCCAGTTGGGGAGACAGCCATTAATCAAATAACCCCTAAGTAGGTGTTTAATTACAGACTGAGAGAAGAGCTATGCAGAAGAGAAAGCTGGGCCTTAAAAAGCCTATGACTTCATCTAGGCTGGGGTCTCAGAAAGTCCAATGAGGAAGTAATCGTTGAGCTGACTGTTGAAGGATGAACAAGAGACAGCTAGGTGAGGAGAAGGATAAAAACTCATTCTGAGCAAATTAACAGTATGCTCAATATCCATAAAATGGAATGTTATTTAGTCATAAAAAGAAATGAAGTACCGATAAATGCTACAACATGGATGAACATAACAAACACTGTGTTAAGTGAAAGAAGCCAGACACAAAAAGCCATGTATTATATAAATTGATTTATATGAAATGTCCATAGAGATAGAGATAGAAAATCCATAGAGACAGAAGTCAGATGAATGGTTGCCAGGCCTGGGAGTAGGAGGGAATGACTAGTGACTGTTTAGTAGGTATGGATTTTCTCTGGGGATTATGAAATACTCTGGAACTTGATTGTGGTGATAGTTATACAACATTGTGAATGTACTCAAATGCCATTGAGTTGTCCAAATTAAAACGGTTAAAATGGTGAATTGTAGGTTATGTGTATTGTAACACAGATTTTTTTTTAAAGCAGTATATTAAAAGACCCTTCTCCTGGCAGGAGTGAGCATGGCTTATTCTAGAAACTGAAAGATGCAGTGTGAATGGATGGCAGAGACAATGGGGAGACGAGACAGTAGGCTGGGACAGGAGCATGCAGAGGCATGGAGGCCTTGCTAGGATTCGGCCTTTATCTTTTTTTTTTTTTTTTTTTTTTCTTGAGACGGAGTCTTGCTCTGTCGCCCAGGCTGGAGTGCAGTGGCGCAATCTCGGCTCACTGCAAGCTCCGCCTCCCGGGTTCACGCCATTCTCCTGCCTCAGCCTCTCCGAGTAGCTGGGACTACAGGCGCCCGCCACCACGCCCGGCTAATTTTTTGTATTTTTAGTAGAGACGGGGTTTCACTGTGGTCTCGATCTCCTGACCTCGTGAGAGGAATGGAAGCCACTGAAAGTTAAGTGTGCATCTGTGCGTGGTGTGTGTGTATGTGTATGTGTATGTGTATGTGTATGTGTATAGAGGGGGAGCATTACCATACACACACACACACACACACTTGAAAAAGATATCTATATATTTTGTGCTTGTGTGTGCGTGTGTGTGTGTATAGAGGAGGAGCATTACCATAAACACACACATACACACACACATATTTGAAAAATATAACCATATAGTCAAGAAAGTGTGTTTTTATAGCTTGAAAGAAGAGTGTGGTGGAAGATAAGATGGGAAGAGGGAAATGTGCACAAGGCAAACGATATCTCCTTCCTAGTTTTTGTAGCGCTAATTCTGTCTAGGTCCTCCTAGGTAGACTTGCATAGAAGTCTTGAGATTAGCAAAACACATGAAGATATTTCAGAGTGAGGTAAACCAGAAATTGATGCTTGAGTGTGCAATAAGTTATTTTAATATGGGAAAGCCAAAGAATGAATTAGATATTTAATGAGATTTTAAGATGGGGATGCAGGTTGGTGCTCAATATAGGGTTTAAATTCAAGGGTAAGACAGTGAAGAGCAGTCCTCAGGTGCAGCTGGAACCATCAGCAATGGCAGTAACATGATTTTGGTTTTCCTTGGTTAGAGAATTCTTCTGAGAATGGACCAGAACTTCTGGAATCCCGGTAATTTGTGGGATCCTACACACTTGCCACAGGGAGCTAGTTGCATTGTATCTCTCAGTATCAACAGTGTATGCCACATTGGGGTAGAAATGAGGTTATGCCTCAGTTTGGAGGAGGTGCTTTAGGAATAAATACATTAATTGATGTTAGAAATTAGAGAGCATCATAAATCTATTTATTCATTTGTTCCATCCTTTCTCATGAAGCAAGTGTTTATTGAGTATTGTCTATTTTAGAGCACTATGCTATGCCTAAGTCCAGAAGACCAATAATTAAAATGAGGTCATTTTCTATGAAAATTAAGAAATTACAAATGTAATTTTACAGATGAGATACATGAATGAAACTTTCTGTTTAGATCACAAGGCCAGAACCTAAGAAGTCTTGTTTACTTTCTAGCTAAATATCTATAGGAATTATTTTTTAATGGACATAATTTTTGAATGAATATAGTTTTAAAAATCCAAAATCACTTTTTGTACTGATACCATATTTCCATCAATTGCTATTTTTTGCCTCCATGATATAATACCAGAAAGTACCTCAGGTACATATTGGACAATGGGTAAAAAGAAAAAGACTTTTCTTTTTATCTATGTTTATGTAAACTTGTACAATCACATTCATTAAAAGATGTGAGATTTTGAGAACCACCTGACAATGGGAAGATGTTTATTGAAATCCTATGAAGCAATTTTTTTGTGAAAACAGTTTTCAGAAAAGAGAGTTGTCTGAGTTCCCATAGCAATAAAGTAGCACTGCATAAAACTCCCAATATCTCAGCTGTTATTATCTAGCACTAGATAGCATCTAGTAATAGAAAGGCTTTTCCTTGTGTCAGTAAGCAGATGGGCAGGGGCTACCTACGTTCTATGAAGTTGAAGATTGGTCAAAAGATCAAGAGACAATCTAACTGAAAGGTTTCCTATTAACTCAAAAGATTCATAAGGGCAAAAGTGAAAAACTAGAGTAAGAATAAAGGAGGACCCAGTGCTCAATAAGTTTAAATATTCAAAATAAATAGCAATAACTTAAACACAATTCCATGGCTTAAAATTACCTGATACATTTGATTTCAAAGAAAAACCACTCATTTATTTTATTTAATTATGACTAAAGTCAGTGGCATATACATTTTTAATAATATGTGCATTTGCTTGAAAAATTAGGAAATAAAACTTAATATTTTACAAAGGCATTGTAAAGAATGTGACTCCTTAGTACTGACAGACTGACTCCTTAGTACTGAGAAGACTGACAGGCTCTCAAGTGAAGAGAAAATTAGAAAGGTAACTAAAATACAATTTTTTCTAGCTATTAAAACTCATTGACATGGATAAGCCTAAATTCAGAATGTGATGTTTTCTTAATTAAGTCATTGATGCCATTCCTATTATCATGAACACTAGAAGAGAGATTTTTAATAGCCCAAGGCTCATAAACCCCTAGGCTATCTGTCAGTGGGGTTTAGGGCATCTGTGAACCCCCCATCCCTCACCAAATCTTATGACAAATAGTGTGTGATAGATGTCTATTGTATCAACTTGGCTTAGAACTAAGTCTTCCATATGTTTTTTCTGCAAATTTCTTGGACACTTCGGACCTCAGGAGACATTTTGCATAAGATGTAGGAAGTGGAAGTGAAGCAGTAGCCATCTTGTTTTTTTATGCTTGGAAGATGGATACCGGGCTCCAGGAACTGTTGGAACTCATGCATGTTGTCACTTATCTGCAAGCTCACCTTGTTGGTGAGGGGCAGCAGCTGGGCTCCTGCCAGATCCTTCTGCTGGATCAACTTCCCTGAATCCTGGACCAGATGCATATTTAGCTCCACGATGGAAGGCACCAGTTTCTCCTTCATTCAGCTTGTCTTTGCTTCCTCTGCTTCCCATCCATCTTCTTTGCCCAACTGTCTGTGGACTTCAGGTGCCAGCACCAGGCCAGAAACTACAGCTTTATATCCAAACTCAGACCTCTTCACCAGTTTCCACAGCACTGTAAGGACAAATCCCTACAATTAAGAAATATATATTTCTTAATTAAAAATTGAAAAAATATATTTCTTAATTATATAAAAATATAAGTAAATATATATTTATATATAAGTATATATTTGTTATATAAATATTTGCTTATATATTTATACATAAGTATAAACATACATTATATATAAATATATGCATATTATATGTGATATTATATAGTTATTAAAATATAAATATATATTTATATATTAAATGTACTAAAATATACTATAAATATATATTTTAATAACTGTATAAACTAATAAGTGTGTATGGTTTTGCTTAAACCCTGATACATTGTATGTTAAAGTATAATTTTTTTAAAGTTATAAATGTATGGCCAGGTGCGGTGGCTCATGCCTGTAATCCTTGCACTTTGGGAGGCTGAGGCGGGTGGATTACTTGAGGTCAGGAGTTCAAGACCAGCCTGCCCAACATGGTAAAACCCTGTCTCTACTAAAAATACAAAAAATTAGCTGGGCATGGTGGCGTGCTCCTGTAATTGCAGTTACTCAGGAGACTGAGGCAGGAGAACAGCTTGAACCCAGGAGGCCGAGATTGCAGTGAGCTGAGATCACGCCACTGCACTCCAGCATGGGCAACATAGCGAGACTCCCTCTCAAACAACAATAAAGGCGGGCAGATCATGAGGCCAGGAGATCAAGACCATCCTGGCCAACATGGTGAAACCCCGTCTCTACTAAAAATACCAAAATTAGTTGGGCATGGTGGCACATACCTGTAATCCCAGCTATTCAGGAGGCTGAGGCAGGAGAATTGCTTGAACCAGGGAGCCGGAGGTTGCAGTGAGCCAAGATTGCGCCACTGCACTCCAGCCTGGTGACAGAGCAAGACTCTATCTCAAAAAAAAAAGAATAATAATAGGTTACAAATGTAACTCTCATACAAATTCATAGTGAGCATAGTATGACAAAGATTTACTTAAGTTATTAATGAGGATCCAGCGGGATGTCAAAAATAGTTCAAAGAAGGATACAAGAGACTAATGAAAGTATAAGAAAGAATGAGGGAATATGATTGCTAAATTAGATTCAAAACTGGTTAATGTACTACATGACAATCAAAACATAAATTTTAGAATTATCTCTCTTTTAGAGAGAAATCATTGGCATCTCATCTGGACAAAAATCATTGTCATCCAATGAAATTTCTACAAGTTAAGAAGTAATTTTATAATTTGGACTCTAATCAATAGTAAACAGTAATCAGGCAAAGCTATATTTCAAGAATCAGATGAGCCTTCATCAGGCTTATTGGACACTGCCCAAGCAAAACTTGGGAATGTCATAGTTATCATTTTGCTTTATTTCCAAATTTTGGAAATTTTTTTAGCATATTTATATGTATTTTTCTGCAGAGAACAGCCAAAATCTAAAGGGATTTTCAGTTTTTAAAAAGAGAGAGTAAAACCAACCAAATTTAAAAAGTAAAATAGAACTGATCCCATTTGAATTTTTTAATAATTGCAAAAAGTAAGAAAAACTTGTTTAATTCTGGAAGTTCTTGTTTAACTGAATTTTTTCATCATTGCTAGTATAAAAATAAAAATGCTCAACTATCTCATGGTTTTAAAATAACATAGCCATAAAAATCAGTTCATTTGTTATTGTAAGCTACCATATTATCTTTTTATTTTACTTTAAATGAATAGCCAGTATTTACTGGGGTCTTACTATGTAGCAGGAGATTTGACATACATTATCTCATAACAACCCAGTGATGCAGTTACTGTCACTGGCCTTGTGCTCTAGAGGAAGAAGTCAGCTCAGAGAAGTAAGTCAGCTTCACTGTGAATATATGGACCCAGGGCTTTCTCACTTTATTTTATTATTACTATTTTTTTAAAGACAGGGTCTTGCTTTATCACCTGGGCTAGAATGCAGTGGCATGATCATAGCTCCCTGCAGCCTCAAACTCCTGAGCTTAAGTGATTCTCCCACCTAAGCTTCCCAAGGCCTGCAGGTGAGTGCCACCATGCCAGGCTAACTTTTTTTTCTTATTATTATTTGTAGAGATGGGGGAATCTCTTTTTTTTATTCTTATTATTATTTGTAGAGATGGGGGAATTCTTATGTTGCCCAGGCTGGCAAATTCCTGGGCTCAAGCAACCCTCCTGTCTCGGCCTCCTAAAATGCTGGGATTATAGACGTGAGCCATTACATACATTAGAGACCACAGATTTGCCCACCACTATCTTCTTTCACCTCTCCTGGAAAACTCCTTGAAAAATAGACATGTTTATTACATATTCATTGCCTACCTCTTGTGCAATCAATGCCTAGTGTATGCAAACTGCCTCGCTAGCTTGGGGCCTGGCACATAACACAAGTTAGTTTCCTCCATCTCTGTCCACCCTCCCATCCCTTACAGAAGTAACAGGTTGCTAAGGTTCTGTTTTACCCCTTTTTCTTGGCAATATCACAGTTTTAAAAATAAAAGCTATAAAAATGACCCCAAAATCACTTCAAATTCCAGATATTGCCTCCATATATCCATTGGCTTGTTGGGTTTCTTCATAAGATGTCCCTCTAGCATTTCAAATTGTGTCTCAAATTAGAATATACCTGGCACAGAGATGTCACCATGAATTTAAGCTTTGTTCTAATATGTTTCTCCCCTAATAACGATGGGCATATGTGAGGCCGGGTGTAGGAACATCAGTTTGACTCAGTAGTAAGTGTAATATTATTCCTCCTCTAAAATATTCACATGGCTCTTTCTTTCATCTCTTTGAAATTTTTGATAAAGTGGCTCCTCCCTAAAGAGACTGCTTGATCACCTCATCTATCACATACCTCTTAGCCCTCCCAGTCCTCCTGTCTTGCTCTATTTTTTTCTAGCACTTATCACCTACTAAGACCCTATATAATGTACTTATTTGTCATGTTTATCGTTACTGTCAATCTTACTTTACAAGACTGATGGTTCCACAGGGCAAAGATTTCGTTTGTTTTGTTTACCAGATTGTCAATGCTGCCTAGAGCAGGACACATGGTTGGTACTCTATAATAAATTTTTGTTCAGTGAATGAATGAATCGATGATAGCAAAACAAACACAGCTATGTTGTAGTATGCACAGAAAACATGTATGAATTGAAAATGTCACACATCAATGGAAATAAATTTTTTCTATAACTTGATACACATTTTTCACTTAAACAAAAATTTTAAAGAAAACTTCTAACACTACAAAAATGAAAATCACTATCACTTGCTTTAGATACAAGACAACCTTATTAAAAATTATGTAATTACTAACAGAAATATTACATATGTATTCTTTAAAATCTCCATTTCATTGGGATCACACACCTCATACTTTGGGAAATATTAGACTAAGAAATTTAAGAAGATCCTATATTAGAGATTACTAACTCCTAAACCTAGAAGGGGTTATGGAAACTATCTCATTTTAGAAATAAAGAAATGGAAGGTGAGAGGGTTTAAGTGTCTTGTTCCAAGCCAGACAGTGATGTTTAGGGGTCTGTACCACCTAATTATTCTGCTCTTCCATGACACATGTTTGCTTGTCTCTAGCAGTGTTGTACCATTCACAATTAAGCAAATCCTCTCTGGCATTTACCTGCTTCTGAGCCTTTCTTTATCTTGAACATTTTCTTTTGCTTTCTGACTCCTTTACCCTTATAGACCAGATTCATCCTACACTTTCTGTTTCTCTTGTACCATTTGTTTGTGCTCTTTTGTATTATATTGTTCTTTTTTTGTACTTGTGTCATATTTCCTACTTTTCTTGAGCTTCAGTATAGTAACAGTTTTATTTTTAAACTGTCCCTCTGTGATACCTAACATTATACCTAATAGTGAGTTTGTGTTCAATAAGATTTTTACAAGAACTCAATTGAATCTTACTACTATTTGGGAACAAAGCATTAGAAAACGAGATGCTGGTGGTCTTTATGCACTATGGGGCCCATCTGTTTGCTATTACCTGTTTCCCACCTGCTGTCATTACCAGCATAAAACTCCATCTGCTACTTCCTCTTCTCTTCCAAGCCTGACTTGGCACTAAATCTGTCAGACTCTACATTAGAGTTGACTAGTCAGCATTACTTTTCCTTAATGATTTTTCCTAATTACTACATCTTATTTTATTTTATTTGGTTCTCAAGAGTATCCTTAAGATGTGAGTCAGGTAACTAGCACTAAAATCAGGACAAATCTGTCAAAACTGTTTTTTAAAAAGCATTAAACAAGCATTCAGGTTTGAAATTGAAGTAGAGGTTACAGATGGGAGAGTGTGACCTTGGGAAATCACTCAACGTTTCTGGTTCTCAGCATTCTTTCCTTTATGATGAGAGAATTAAGTTCAGTGTCTCTGAGATCCCTTCCAAATGTAACATCCCTGCTAGCAAAGATTCATCCCTGAGGACATCCTCATCCACTGCACTTTATTCTCTCATCATAAAGGAGAGAATACTGAGAACCATCCTCGATGGCATCTCCTTCACAAGTCTTTCCTGACCCATATCCTGATCAAACTGAATCCCATCTTTCAACTTCTAAATGCTTAATTCTCACCTATGTTCCTGTCTTACTTTATCCTGTACTGTCATCAAGCTAGCTGTGCCTTACTCCATCACACTGCCTTCTCCCTCAAGTCATGGGTTGCTGAAAGCAGTAATAATCTTTGCAACTCCCTCAAAGGTCTAGTAGAGTGTGTTATAGCTAGCACAGGCAGCACACACTGGATAAATTAATGAATGAACTGAAAAAGGTATAATATCGTAATAATTCTGTCCTGGAAGAAATAAAAACCGAAAATGGTACCGAACAAATCAGATAATTACAGAAATTTGAACTGGGCGTGGTGGCTCACACCTGTAATCTCAACACGTTGGAAGGCTGAGGCAGGCAGATTACTTGAGGTCAGGAATTTGAGACCAGGCTGGCCAATACTGGAAAACTCCGTGTCTACTAAAAATACAAAAATTAGCCAGGCGTGGTTGCTCATGCCTATAATCCCAGCTGTCTGGGTTGCTGAGGCACAAGGATCACTTGAACCCATGAGGCAGAGCTGAGATGGTGCCACTGCACTCCAGCCTGGGCAACAGAGTGAGACTCTGTCTGAAAAAAAAAAAAAAAAGAAAAGAAAAGAAAAGAAAGAAAGAAAAGAAAAAGAAAAAGAAAAAGAAAAGAAATTTGAGCCATAGCCACCATTATGAATTTTAGTCACCACGGAAAATGACTCCAGAAAATAAATGTAATATACAATTTAAACATAAGAGCAACATATGGTATGTTTAATATGTAAATACAGAAGCCTATATAGAAGAAGAGGCCATGTTACAGAATGATCAGGAGTGTAGACTACAGAGATTGTACTTGATGCCTGGCTTTCATCATGACTCTGATACTTTGTATGAGCCAGGGGAAGTTATGTGACTTTCTATCTCAAATTTATCATCTGTAACATGGAAATATCTAGTTCTTAGAGTTACTATGTGAAAAAAATGAATGTCTGACACATATTGAGTATCTGGCACATATTAAGTGCTTAATAGATGGCACATATTAAGTGCCATTATTTTATATTCAGTACTAAAATATTTTAATATGCCTGTTCTTTAGCCCACAGAATGGTAGTAATAATGAAAGTTTTCTCCTAGAACCACTGTGAGATTTTTCAGTGCTTATGGCTATTGAATACATCCTGGTTATATTATTGGATTCGTACAAAAATATCTTAACTTAAAAATAGCTAAAAAGCGCTGAGGCATTTTAAAGGTGACCTGGATTCTTGCTCATCTCAAGCCACTTTATTTTTCCAGGTTGAGAATCATGTAGTATTGGCTTTTTAAAAATCTGGCAAAATATATATATTTGTCTTCTAACTAATGGATGTACAGCAGGCAGAAAGTTAATGAGCGTTGTCTTAGTCTATTTGGGCTGCTATAACAAAAAATGTCATAGACCAGGTGGCTTAAACAACAGACACTAATTTTTCACAGCTCAGGAGGCTGGAAAGTTCAAGATTAAGGCACGGGCAGACTGAGTGTCTGGTGAGGGCCTGCTTCCTGGTTTGTAGACACAGCTGTCTTCTTGCTGTGTCTTCACATGGTGGAATGGGTGAAGAAGCTCTTTGAAGTCTCTTTTATAATGACACTGATCCCATTCAATGAGGCTCCCCACCATGAACTCCCAAAGGCCTCACCCACAAATGCCATGATGTTGGGGATTAAGTTGCAACATATAAATTTGGGGGAAACACAAGCATTCAGTTTATAGCAAGTATGAATACTTTCTGAAAGTTTCTGAAAGAAAATTCTACCATATTCTTACTTCAGCAACACTCACTTTTGAGCCAACCAAATCATTTTCCAAAATCTGTCATTTAATGTTAATTCTGTGAGGTTGAAGTTAGTTATTAGGGCATCAGTTTTGTGATCAGACAGAACAGAGGTCACATCCTGGTTCCACCACTTTCTAGGCACATGAAATTGAACATGTTGCTTCACCTTTTTAACCTCAGCTTTTCCATCTATGATACAAGAATAATAACAGCTTCCTTACTCACAGGTTATCGTAAGGATTAAGAAAGATCACATAGATGGCATGATTGTGTGGCAGAGAATAAACGATCAATACATGGTATAGCAATTATTATTTCTGATGAAATACACTTGCCATTATGTCTGAAAAATGGTCAATTTTAAGTCCATTTCAGAATACTGCATTTATAAAGAAGTTCCAGGTTTCCACAATACCAACTGATTGAACAATCAGAGGAAATTTTTTGTGAAAGGCAAAATTTTGCTTGAGCAGTAAGCAGTCTTTTTCACCAGATTTTACATATACTGGAATCGTAATATTATCACAATGAGTCTCAATATCATCTCTTTTGTTGATGAAAGACTGACAGTTCACATAATTGTTGCCTTAAATATGGACTTATATGTCCAGAGCAACAGGGAAAAGAATATGCTATTCTGGCAAGGACATGAGGGTGTTCTTGAAGCAAGTGTATCTTCAACATCTTGTCCAGCTGAAGGAATGTAAACTTTGACAGCATCTCCAGCTGACAGCATCTAGAATTGAAGGGGCTGCTTCAGGGTTGGCACAGGTATTTATATCACTCTCTTCTGCACCCCAGCCCCTCGCCTTTTTTTTTTTTTTTTTTTTTTTGAGGTGGAGTCTCGCTCTGTCGCCCAGGCTGGAGTGCAGTGGCACGATCTCGGCTCACTGCAAGCTCTGCCTCTCAGGTTCATGCCATTCTCCTCCCTCAGCCTCCCGAGTAGCTGGGACCACAGGCGTCCGCCACCTGGCCCGGCTAATTTTTCGTATTTTTTTTTAGTAGAGACGGGGTTTCACCGTGTTAGCCAGGATGGTCTCGATCTCCTGACCTCGTGATCCGCCCGCCTCGGCCTCCCAAAGTGCTGGGATTACAGGCGTGAGCCACTGCGCCCGGCCCTCGCCTTTTTGGCTTCTCCCTCCACTGACCACTGCAGGATCAAGCCTGGGAAAGCACATGAAAAATTCACCAATGTGGAACAATCCAATCATACAACAAGGTGACATTTTAGGTAACTTAAACTATAAGAAGTGCCTCCCGAGAAACAGGAAATTATATCCGAAGTAGTTTGAGGAAAAAAATAGTTTCAGGCTGGAGTGCAGTGTCGTAATCTCAGCTTACTGCAACCTCCGCCTCCTAGATTCAAGAGATTCTCCTGCCTCAGCCTCCCCAGTAGCTGGGACTACAGGAAAAAATAGTTTTATAAGATTTTTTTTGGAGGTAGCTTGATGATTTAACATCATAAAGTGCCATGGTAAAAAAATTGCAGATGTAGTAATGAGCAGAGAAACAGCCTCTTGAGTGAAGCTCTAATTCACAACGTGCCACTGACAATTCACTGTGCTGTGTATGCATATCTTTTCATTTCTGCACAGAAGTTATGCTCAGGAGTCTAAAAGCTGTTTTAAAATACCAGGCTTCGAGGTGCTGTTCTCCTAAGGCATGGCAGACCTATAATTTCTTCATATATTTACATAAATGGCTCCTGTGAATGGGGGAAGTCTTTATGAGGCTAACATTACAAACTTCTATTATGAAACAACTCATTACCCATTATCAGCCCCTGTCACCCGGTCTGTGTACAGAGAAGGAGAGGAGAGAGAAATGTCATTAAAGAAAAATGAAATTGCTGAAAAAAATGGAGCAGGAGACATTAGCCTAACTCTATAGATCAAAGGTAGTGGAGTATAACTTTATCTCATTCATATTAGGTCAGTAAGCCAGAAAAACCTGAGGAGTGCTAAGAACCTTGGTACTTAAAATGCTATAACCATTTAGTGCTCTCTCTCTCTCTCTCTCTCTGTCTCTCTCGGAGCAGGCTTTGTGATTTCTCTCCCTCCCTCCCTCCATCTTTCTCTGTCTTCCTCTGTCCCTCATGTGAAAACTCTATTATTCAAAGGACAAAAGGAAACCTGTTTGAGAAGAAAAATTATTTTTCTTTCTAACCCATTATTCTTTTACAGTTGCAAAAGCTATCATATGATCCTTGTATTACATAGTAGCAATGAGTAGTATAAGCACTCTAACAGAGCCTGGGCAACATGGTGAAACTCTGTCTCTACCAAAAACACAAAAATTAACTGGGTATGGTGGCACGTGCCTGTGGTCCCAGCTGTGTGGGAGACTGAAGTGGGAGGACCGCTTGAGCCTGGGAGGTAGAGGCTGCAGTGAGCTGTGATTATGCCACTGCACTCTAGCCTGGGCAACAGAGTGAGACTGTGTCTCAAACAAAACAAAATACAACAAAACCGACACTCTAATAGATATCTCATCAAGCAGTTTCTTTGATTATAAGTGTCTTCTAGACTGGATAATTAGATTTTCTTTATTGAGAAGCTATTTCTATCCATCACTGTATATCAAGGTGTATAAAAATGAATTGATTTGAAACTGTGTTTGGAAACTGAGTTTATTTTAGGATTCTGAGGAATTAGATTTGAGAGGACAGCTTGCAGAACTCTTTCATCGAAGGACAAGGAATCTTGGAGAAAAAGCACATTGTAAGAGGAGAGGCTGGGTCCATAAGGTGACCTCTAGGAAAATGGGCTACAGCACCAGGGTGGAAATGATTTTCAGACAAGATGGTACTTGATTCTCAGGTTATCATTTTCCCAGCACCCACGGACTCACTTCCTGAGAGCAGCCTCCTCGATTCCACAACTTAAACGGTGCTTTCTCTATTATTCTTCCATATAGCATCTGCAGTCTTCCTTCCTAGTGAAATACACATTTGTTGGTGTGTTTACAAGCTAATGGTTGTTTCTTCTACTTGACTATAGGCTCTGCTAAGTTCAGCCTAACGCTGCCTCCTTACATATTTTAGGTTCAACCTAAGGGTTTCTTTGTACATCATGAACTATAACAAGCGGAGGTGTAAACAGACTGTAGCCTGCACTTGTGCCAATCACTGAGCTTTGGCCAATCAAATGTAGCCAACTGTTCAAACTGTGTTCAAATGAGGCAAACACCAAGCTGTAACCAATCTAGCTGTTTCTGTACCTCAGTTCTGTTCTCTATATGCCACTTTCCATTTTTTTGTCCATAAATCTTCTTCCACACATGGCTGCGCTGGAGTCCCTGAGCCTACTCCGGCTGGGAAGGCCACCCAATTCGCGAATTGTTCATTGCTCAATTAAATCCCTTTCAATTTAATTCAGCTGAAGTTTTTCTCTTATCAGTTCCAAGAGGCCAGGCACCATGTCTGTCTTGCTGTCTCCTTTTTGTCTAATACCTCGTTCATTTATCTGTTGACCGAATGAGCAGATGAATGCATAAGTACTAGGGAAAGGGAAGCTTCAATAAAAAGAATAAAGGACAAAAAATCAGGTACATTAAGAGTGAAAAAACAACTCCTCTGTTAGTTTCAATGACATTAATAAGAGTAGGACATGGCACTTAGTGCAGATATCTATACACTAACCCCCACTGATTTCAGTTTAGCTTTTGGTGCTTTCTATTATTCATGGTCAAAACAGTCTAAAAATATTAAATGGAAAAATTCCAAAAAATAAGCAACTCATAAATTTTAAACTGTGTGCTATTCTCCATCCTGCTTGGGATGTGAATCATCTCTTTTTCCAGTGTTTTCATGCCATACATGCCACCAGCCCATTAGTCACTTAGTAGCCATCTCAGTTATTAGATCAACCACTGTACTATCACACTGCTCGTGTTCAAGCAACCCTTATTTTACTTAATAATGGCCCCAAAGTGCAAGAGTTGTGATGCTAGCAATTCAGATATGCCAACGAGAAGCTGTAAAGTGCTTCCTTTAAGTGGAAAGGTGAAAGTTCTCGACTTAAGGAAAGAAACAAAATCAAATGCAGAGGTTGCTAAGATCTACAATAAGAACAAATCTTCTATCCAGGAAATTGTAAAAAAGGAAAAAGAAATTTGTACTAGTTTTGCTGATGTACCTCAAACTGCAAAAATTTATCACAATGTATGATGAGTGCTTAGTTAAGATGAAAAAGGCATTAAATTTGTAGGTGGAAGCCATGAATAGAAATGTGTTCCAACAGATGGCAATTGGGTTCTGTCCTATCCAAGGTTTCAGGCATCCACTGGGGGGTCTTGGAATGCATCCTCTGCAGATAAGGGGTGACCACTATATCTTGGGCACTAAGCATCAGGAACATTTTCCCAGACATCAGATGCCACCACCAGCGGCAAAGATCCTGTTGCTGGAAAAGGGGAGGGGAGGAAGATATAGCCACACTTGGGCTGTTAACAGGAATAGGATAAAGCAATGAAGGAGACAGGGGAAAATGGCAGAGAAGATTGTTTTTAGAGTTCATATGAGATGCCCCAGGAAACTCTCAGAGCCATTTGAAAAATTTTTGAGAAAAGCTAAAATTTAACACTTATAAATTTATTTTGAGATTTTACAATCAGCCTTAAAAACATTAACTAACTTATTGCTAAGAGAGAAAGACAGCTTATAGATGAGCACATATACATTAATGCCTCCATGTGTATGTTCGTGTTGGAAAGGATGTAAGTTTTTTTTTCTTGTTTCCTTGAAAGAAAGGCTTCAGGACAGAAATTCCTACAAATACTCATAGTATTAATAGTTATTTTTGAGAAGTGAGATTATAAGTGATTTTAAGATACATGTATATCTTTGTCTGTATTTTCTATTTTCCCTTCATTGCACAAGGAATCCTTATAAACATTTCAAGAGTTTTAAAGATGTGCTTTCTTTTGAAAACTGATAAGAAAGGAAAAACAAATCATGCTTACTTCAGTGGGTTTGCTTGAGGAATGGAGAAGAAAAAGTAAAAGAGCACAGAGTCACTTATAAAAGCAGGGACATGATGGCCAAGCAAGACAACACCACAGCATGGTTCATGCTTGCTGCATTCTTTCCTGCAGGTGAGCAGTTCCACTCTCAGCTCATCTATGAGATGTGGGGCCAGTCTAGATTTGGGGTTTTTGCCTCTTGGTGTGGTCTTTACTCCACTTCACAGAGAGAATAAATAGAAATATCAACAATTCACTGAGGAGCCATTGCCCCCATTTTTGCATTTTCTCTTTCCCTATAAGACCTTTCTTCCATTGACACCATTGAGGGCAATTTTGGGAGATATTGGGATCCCTGGCATAGAAACTTTGGCAGTGTGCCCTGATAGACTCTCTTTGGTCAGAATTTTGTTGTGAGTTTCATAGAATAGTCTCATTTATATGCACTAAAACACCTAAAAACATTCAAGAGAAAAAATATTAATAATAATTTAAAAACCACACCGAAACACCTCAAATATTGTTGCATGTCACCATTCACCCTCGTCCTGATACTGTTTTGTCAGATTTGTCTGCCTTGGTTGCTGCCTTCCTCTCTCATGTCTCCTATTTAGGCAGAAAATAAAGGGTTTCTGGTGAAATAAAAGTAAATATGGTAAATGGAAAATGGAATTGGATAATGAATGATAATATGTAGCCTTCTAACTAGGTCAGGTGGGAATGGTTCCTTTAAAACACCATCTTCCCCTGGGCAATGTGGCACCTGCAGGCACCTCTTTGCCTTTGCTTACAGCAGCCCTTCTGCCTGTAATGTGCTTCTGCAGTTGGCCTGGTTGCTCTTTCTCATCTATCCAAAGAGTGGTAGATATCTGCCAGCTTTCGATTATGCCCTAAGGAATCTGTTGCAACAAACTAGTAATAATTTGAAGGACTTAAAAGTAAAGACAATGACCTAATAGTTCTCAGGACAGGGAAAGCTGAAGATTAATGGCTTTCTCCCATTACCCCTTCTAATTTTTGCTTTCTATTCAGTTATCTTAATCTTAGTGTCATAATTAAACAACAACAGCCACCATAACAAACAAGGTTTGCCAACCCCCCAAAACAAAGAGTAAGCCTTTCTTGAGTACCCATTCTTTACTATGCTTGGCTCTGGACTAGAGATGAATAATTTCAGATCTTTGATGGCAAGGCTTTGGACCTTTTGAAATACAAACTGATGAGTCACAGAAATAAATGAAGTTGGCTTTACTGAAAGTAGTTTTTACATCGGATGCTCTGTTTTTCACCATGCCCCGTGGCCTTCTTCTGAATATTTCCTCTGCCTACAAAGTGGCTTAACATCCCTATGCATGACAGTGTGCCATCTGTTGATAAGTTATGTAATAATGTCCCCCCCCCCCCCGGTAATAGTTGAAGACCTAAAAAGCAAACAACAAAAACTATCAGTTACTGTGGAGAAGATTGGGAAAATTAAAAATGTTTTCAGAGAATGGTGAGGCATATATAGACCACATCTGTAATAGTCCGTTTTCACGCTGCTGACAAAGACACACCTGAGACTGGGTAATTTAAAACAAAAAAGAGGTTTCATTGACTCCCAGTTCCACATGGCTGGGGAAGCCTCAAAATCATGGTGGAAGACAAAGGAAGAACAACAGGACATCTTACATGGTGGCTAGCAAAGAGAGACAATGAGAGCCAAGCAAAAAGGGAAACCCCTTATAAAATCATCAGCTCTTGTGAGACTTATTCACTACCATGAGAACAGTATGGAGGAAACTGCCACCATGATTCAATTATGTCCTACCAGGTCCTTCCCACAACACATGGGAATTATGGGAGCTACAATTTCAAGATGAGATTTGAGTGGGGACACAGCCAAGCTGTATTAACACACGCAGAGGGATTCTGGGGTAACTTTAAGTAGACTGAATAAATCCTTTCTCTCCGTAGCCCACTCAAAATAAACCCAGGCAGAAATAAGCATTCCAATTTTGTTAATCCCATAGTGCTTCAGTATTGTGCCAGAAACATGACTGTAAATAATAATACTTGGTGTTAGAGTTAGATGTGCTCTTGCTAATGACTTCAAGTCCAGTGCAAGCTCCTCCACTAGGAAATTTCTCATTCATCTTGCTATTCACAACTCCTTGCCTAATTTCTGGTACTTACAAAGCTTTAATAAACAATCATGAATGATAGTGAGCAAAAAAAAAAAAGTAACTTTTACTGTCACATTGTTAAATAATGTTAGAATTAAGACTAGAACTACATCCCTGATCCTTCCACACATAATCTCACAGATGCGTGTCGTCTCCTGAAAGTGCAACTTTCATCGTGTCATTTTCCACTTTAATGTCAAACAAACAAAACCTAAATGGCTCCCCATCACCCAGAGAACTCTGGACTCCCATCAAATCTGCTCAATTCCAGTCTCCTCCAGCTTCCTCCCATTTCATTACCCAAAAGTTCAGGAGTCTTTCTTAATTCCTCTCTTTCCCTTGTAACCTTCATGAACAAGTCCTATCAGATCTGCCTTCAAAATATATCCAAAATCTGTCTCTTTGCTCCACTTCCTATCTTCCTTGTCCAAGGTACCAGCACTTCTCATTTAGCTATGAAAATATCCTTCTTGTTAATTACCAAAAACTAGTCTCCTGCTTCTAGCCTTGCCCAACTCAAATCTATTTTTCACATACAGCAGTAGAATGAACTTTAAAAAAAAATCTGTTGATCATATCCTATCACATCCCTGATTAAAACCTTCCATTGTATTTAGGGAAACACACAAACTCATTATCATGGCCTAAGAGACCTCCTGTAAACTGATCCGCTGCCTACCTCACTTGACCTCATCATTCCAACAGTCCTTCCCCCTTGATCATCATTCTCCAGTCATACAACCACTTCCCACTTTACAGCCTGTTCCCTCTCCCTGGAAATCCTTATGGATGCTTGCTTCTTGTCGTCAGAGTCTCAGTCTAAATGTCACTCACTTAGAGAGGTCTTCCCTGACCACATAGGAGCCCCATCAATCCTGTGATCTCAATCACTGTCCAGTGTTTTTTCTTCATAGCTCTTACCACTACCTGATATTTTCTTGTTGATTTTTTCTCTCCACCCCTTTGTCTTGTTTAACGCTGAGTTTTCATTGCTCCAAACAGCTCCTGACACATAATGAATCCTTAATAAGTATTCACTGAATGAAAAAAATGAATGAGGTCCAAATAACTTGACTGGCCATTCAGAGCCTTCTGTTAAGATACCAAATTATTTTTCTGGCTACTGCTCCCCTTTCACAACCATGTGTTTCCAGCCAAATTTCAGTTTGTTTCCTCTGCACTCAGTATTTCTGAGAACTGCTCAATGACTGAAGGGCAAACCCAGCTAAAAATGTGAAGTAGGTCACATTGGCCTTTAAGTTCTCTATTTAAATCTCTCTTCACTCTCCATGCCCACCATAAGATGTCATCTTTTTTGGAGACTTTGTAACTTTAATTATTCCCTAGATGCTCAAGACTATAAACAACACAGATAGCCAGGTCGTTGACACACAATTTTATTTACATTTCACTTAGGTTGGACAAGTGCCTCATAATGATCTGGAGATTTGGTAGCAGAGGTTTCTGCCCAGGAAAAAAATTAATAAAATTTCACTTTTCTAATTAAGCAAATTATGTTATTTTCACTATCTGACATGCCTTAGGGACGGACATTTTTAAAGGAGAAGGCTGTCTTACTTACTCTCTATGCCAGCCCCACGTTTCTAGACCAATTTGCTGTTTGGATGTTAGTCTTACTGGCATCTCAATAAGGATATCTCTGTACAGAGTAGCTAGACAAGACATGGTTCCCTATTCATGTTAATGTGGTTCACCAGCCAGGTGGGACAGAAGTGCACAGTTAAGCTGAATATTTCTCTTTTATCAACACATAATTCACATCAGTATTATCTTTCCGATATTCATAAAATGTAAGACAATTGGGTAACTTTATCAAAAAGACTTAAATATCTTTAGTGTCAAAATTATCATTTAATTCATCACCTTTGTTTCTCTGCATAATCTTTCTGACTATATAAATAGGTACCATATTTAGGTGTCATATCTAGAACCTAGAACAGTATCTGGCACATTACAGTGCATAGACACTTAAGAAAAAGATTTGTTGAATAAATAATTTCCTTTGAAAATATTTTGAGAAAAGAAATTGATACTAAGGTTGTCATTCTAAAAAGCAGATCTACTTAGCAGTTCAATAATCTAAAGCATTTACTTCTGAAATGCTGAATGTGTACATACAGCCTTCAAATAAACAGCGTGGTCTCCTATTGAAAATTCATTTTTCATGTTCTGATTTGGGCTAATTCTGAGAAATCTGGTGAATCACTACTCTTGGTAAGACAGAAAATATAGCAGCTCTTCTCACTGTAAAATCTTACTTCAAATTTAGTCAAGCAGTGTCTCTATACTTACATATATGAATAAACTCTCAAAAAATCCAAATCCAAACCTGGGTGATTTATTTGTTAATTTAGTCAAGCAGTGTCTCTATACTTACATATATGAATAAACTCTCAAAAAACCCAAATCCAAATCTGGGTGTTAAATATTTGTTCCCTTGGAAAAAATGTTCCCTATACTTAAGGTAAGAGCACATCTTGATAATTTATCATTTATCATAAGTTTTCTCCCTTTCAGCCCAGATACCACCTCTCCAAATGTGGTAAAATCAATTGCATATTGTTTCAATTTCAGGGCACTGCTGAAGTCGAGGGGATTTATTGCATCCCGAGTAGCCCATCTCTCTATGAATGCAGCAGATTTAGTTCCGAGTCAGTAAAAAAGAAAATTTGATAATTTTAAAAAATGTACCTACTTGGGAAAAAAAGAAAAAACATTTTAGGTTGATAAGTGTTATATAATTGATTGCCAACTGTAAAATGTAATGGTGATAACTGTCAAGATTCCAATATTGTGTACATACCTTTCTACACATTTTTATTTTATGTCCAGAGCCTTCATTGAGGCCATCTGGCAACACTCACTTCCTTTGCCTTTTTTCCATCAGTAATAAATTGTGCTGCTTCTCGTTTCCTCAGCCATGTGCCCCTTAATGAAGTAATTGAAGCTCTCAGGGCTTAACTTGATGCTGCTTTTAGATTACATTTGTGTTTTCACAGTTGCCTTCAGTGATGCAACCTCAAAGATTAACTAGAAGTGGGAATTCCCAGCCCTACAATGATATCATTTGGTGGGAGGGTAGGGGGATGTTTCCTGGAGCCTCTCAAATCCCCAAGATAGATAAATGGAGTTAGAAGAGGTTTTGTTTTTGAAACTGTACATGTGTGAAAAAGCCAGGAGGGAAAGGGAAAAGTAGAATTCTATGGAGTTTAGACACCATCCAAAACAGCTTTAACCCTGATGGTCTAACTGAATTTAATAAAATAAGGATAGGGGATACAAACTAAACTTTCCTGAGTCACTGAAGGTAATTTCAAGAAAAGAAAATCTCTGAAGATGTCTTTCAGCACACGCACACCCTTTAGCACAGACTGCCTAAAAGATTTCAGAGGCTAGTGGCACCAGATGGTGGTAAGATGTTAAGAGCTTTCCAATATAGCTATTAGGAAAGCAGTCAAAAGTTGAAGTCAGGTTGGCCTTCTGGTTAACAGATGTACAGTTCAAATGACTGTTGTGCTGTTAAAAATAAGAAGAACAGAAAAGAAAAAGAAGAAAACAATGGGTAGTTACTCAATGGTAAATTCAACAGATTTTCTTGTGAATCCTTTGAAGTCATAAAACAGTCATGAGATAACACAAAGTGAATTTCAGAATTTAAAAAGAAAGGAGCTGAACTGAGCTTCATGGCAGGGCAGGATCAGTCTCTCACTCCCACATCTAAATACCATTAAGGATACACCTTTAACAAATTCTCACACATTTTCCAAATTACATACAGGTTTTCTTCATGTTTCTCACTGAACTAATATATCGCTCACATTCTAAATTCATACTGATATAGACAGTTGGGTAACTGATCCAGTGAAATGTTTTTGGCACAAAAGGAAATACAGAAAAAGCCAATGGAAATTGCCCTTGAGTGGCTTAAAGATTGGCAGGAAAGATACGATGTGTTAATAAGTACCTGTGTGTAGGTAGAGCTAGCTGCCACACATGCTTGGGTAAGTTGTGCGGTGCACAACCTGCATGGCCATCTGAGACAGCCTCTAAGTAAACCAATAAACAACAGGACTTCAAAGGAGAAAGAAGTTTCTTCCGTCTGAAATATCAGGAATGGTTTCCCGGAAGAAGTGATGTGTAGGTTGTGCATTCATTGAGAGGATTTATACACACAAGGGTTGGAATGATGGTAGAAGGAACTCAACTGGAGGAAACAGGCTGTGTTTGACACCTGGAGTCCAGGATCAGTGAACTGATCTTGGTTCCGTGTGTGTGATGTGGTCAGCATGTGCTGCTCTAGCCTGACCTCTTCATGGGATTCCTTTTTACACCTGCTGACTCCCTTGCATGATCCCTCCTGCTTCCAGCTAACTCAACAGAAGATCTCAGTTTAGGCTTCCCTGCCTATCACCCACCTTCCATTTCAGCCTGGGGTAAGCACCACGCCTGTATGTTCCCATGGCATTCTGGACTGATCTGTCGTATCAATTGTCACATGTGTTTTGAACAGTTTCCTTATCTGGATCCTTCACTAAATTTTTAGCACCCCAAGGGAAAAGACTGTTTTACCTTATTCACAACGATTTCTCCAGCAACAGACATAGTGCATGATACCCAGAATATGCTCAGAAAACAATTTTTATATTACTTACATGAAGATATTTTATTGCATCAAATTAAACTATGTTCGTGAGAAAGGGACCAGTGTCATATACTAGGTTTTCTGTACGGTTCAATTTCTTTCAAAAGTTCCTTGATAGTATCTTGATATTAATAAAAGAGAATTAAATTTATAGATGATAAGATATTCCTTTAATTTTTAAAATTCTCCCTTTAGAAATTGTGGATTATTGTCCAACTAAATAAATAGTCCATCCTCCTCCCCCGGCCACTAATCTGCACATGGCAAGAATATAAAATCACAGGAGTTTCAGCGATTCTGAAAGTATAAAGAGTATATAAAAGGCTAAGAAGTTGGGGCTTCATTCACTGCCCCATTTATCCAAAATATATTCACTTCATGCTAGGTCTGTTTGAGGCATTGGGGATACAGTTGGAGAAAAGATTGGGTACAGGACTGGGGGATTTAA